>NC_045711.1:25109901-25709901 GCF_009834535.1 Camelus ferus
GAAATGGGGTGGGGACTCAGGACCTCGTAAGAGTAGGGGTGAAAAACCCAAACTGGGGAGCGGGAGACCAGGACGCTGCTGCTACGTGCTGTAACGGGAAGGAGCGGCACCAGCCTGGTTTGATTTTCGCCTGGGTCCGGACTTCCGGGGTAAGCCGCGCTTAGCCCCGCCCCAGAGGGCGGAAGGGGCGGGGCCGTCGTTGAGCTCTGCGTGCCCGCGCTGCGCGCTTTTAGGCTCTTGGCTCAGGCAGGCGATCGTCTGCACCTGGACGTGGTGATGGATTGCTGCGGGTGCGTCGAAGAGCGCCTCTAGGGCCCTTAGAGGCTCAAAACTGCCGGGGGACGCCCATGTAGGGGACTGTAGAGACTAAAGCACCTCCAGACACCCCTGCATTGAAGGGGCGCAACCCAGGCTCCTCGACCGAGGGACGCTCCCTGGAACGCGTGTGTCGGCTCCCTCTGTTCCGCACGTGGGTCCTTTGACGCTACCTTCTCGTCGGCTTTTCCCAAAAGCCGGACGAATCTGGTACCCTCTGCTCCGCTACCCCGAGCAGTCTGCCACCTCTGGCCAGAAATCTCGGGAACTGGGTAATGTCCTAAGGTGTTTTGTCAGCCAGGTGGACAAGGAGCACAACGGGCAGCACTGTCGGGTCCTAGAAGGAGCCCAGGTGTACCGCTTTGGCGGCTTTCTGGGTTGTGGAGCTCCACCCTATGCTGGTCAGGATCTGCTCTATACTCTCTCTAGAGGAATCTCAGGATCAGCTAAGTGTGGGTGCTGGCATCAGAACACCCCATCCTCCCTCATTTGTCCCCTCCTAAGGCTTCAGGGACCCTCATCCTTGAGGAGGAATTCCTAGAACCTAGTTTTGTGCTGAGGGCAGTGACCAGGTCTTATTCCTCCGATTCGTCCCTGGCACACAGTAGATGCTCAATATTTGTTGAACGAATTCTGCCCAAGGATTATTGCCACTCTTGCCTGGAGGGCAGAGAAGGTCAAAGTCCCCCTATGCTGAATGTTTACTGAAATATTTTTTCCTTGAAAGAAACCAGTTTTGGGCAAGTGGGCCTAAAACGGGATGTACAGTGGAAACCCTTGTGGCTACTAGCACCAAAAGCATTCATCTATCCACTAGCCCGAACTCTCTCCTTTTCCACTCAGTTAAGATGGAGAGGGAGACAAGACCTGGTAAAATGGGTTCAAGAATTCCCCCTTAGGTACACAAGCTATATAGATGGTGACCAAACACATGACAGGGCTGGGAGCAGTGAGGCAGCAGGGGTCTTCAGATTCAGACTTTTCAAACTGGAAGAGACTTTAGCTTATCTAGACCAACCTTCCCCTTTTTCAAGACCCAGAGATGGTAAACAATTTGCCCAAAGTCACACAGCAAATTGTGGCAGAGTCAAGCATGAATTTAGGTCTCTTCCCCAGAGCAGGTGAAGCTCTTTGCTTCACCTCTGTTCTACCTTCTTTGGCCATAAGGGGGCACTCACAGGTCCTGGAGAAGACAGTACATCCCCAAGGATGCTTACTCATGCCAGTTGGCCATGTGTTAGAGGAAAGCTGGAGTCCAGTCATGAAAATATAATCAATTCTCCTGATAAAGTTTTCTTGTTGAAGCCTGGTTGAGCTTGAATCAACAAACAAGGTCCTGGGACGGGACAGCCCTGAAGGGGAGCGGGAGGAAACTTACTCCAGACCTCTGTTTTCTAGCTTCATTAGTTCAGAGTTTATAGTATGCTGCAGAAAATGTTTTTGTGTGGAGTTCAAACAAACTCTGTTTGCCTGTCCCCTTGGTTGGTACCCAGCTGGGACAAGCCTGGGCTGATGACAGCCAGCCCTCATGGGATGACCTCAGGGAAGGGACCAGCGAAAAGAGTGTGTGTGGTGGGGAGCTCTGACTCCCAGGCCAGACGCACGGGCCAACAGGGAGCAGCAATGGCTTGGCAGCTGGCCCAGCCAGCTACTTACCTCAAGGTTGACACCTTGGACACAGTAGGGAGAAACGGATGCCAGGAGAGGGGAGTGGAAGGGCTTCTGTGGCAAAAGCAGCTCCATTTTCACAGAGGTCCTCGGGCCCTGCCCAGCAGTCTTCCATCCCCTGGTCAGATGTCTGGCATCCTCCCACCCCAGCACCAATCTTCCCAAGGAGGGAGGAGATGCTGGAGCAGGCCTGCTAAGTGTGCAGGGGCCCCTCAGACTTCACTGATTCTGGGACCCAAGCCAGGGGCTCCCCTCCAGTTCTCTGCACAGACACCAGGACGGGTACTCCACCCGACATTTAATCTGTCCCGGGCCTGCCTCCAGGCTAACCCCTCAGCCTGGCCCTCTACCACCACAGGCCACGACTCATTCTCTCACAAGGCCCTTCTTCCCCAGGTTCCAGTCAGCAGGAGGCTAGGCAAGGGAAGAAGCGGGTCAGGAGGGACTCAGAGGAGGGTTGAGCTCTTTGGAACTGTCTGGAGGGTGGGGAAGGACAAAGAGATAACATGGGGGGCACCCAGGCCAGACCTGAGGGTCCAGTGTGTTGACTGTAGCAGCAGCGGTAGCAGCCAGCCGAGCCAAGCCGGCCATGACAGACCCGAGATGGTCTGAGACCCACCTTCCAGGGCCCCAGGTACCATGGTACCCAAGGAAAAAAAGTCAGGAGGACCCGCTCCTGGATTCTGCTAGTTGGAAGGAACCCTGAGTCTTTTGAAGCCAGCCCCTAAGGTCCCAGCTCCCAGCTGAGTCCCAATGGGCAGAGCAGAGCCTCAGGTTCAGGCTTCCTGGGCAGCCCTTCACCCCGGCCCCTGGCGAAGCAGCCAGATCCCATTCCTGGACGGAGGCAGTCGTCACTGACTTCAGGGCTCAGATGCTGCTCACACTTGTGAGTGACCCCGGGGATCAGACACTGGTCACGTACATGATCTCCGTGTGCAGCCGCTTCTCGGAACTGTCTGTGTCTTCCACAGTGAGGGTCCCCTCTGGGGCAGCCTCCGTGACGGCTCCTTCTGCCTGCACCTGCCGGCTCTGCCTCTCCTTCTTCCTCAGGGCGCAGAAACTGCCACTCATGAAGAGGGCGGCTGAGACAAGGAAGAAGCTTGACATATAGAAAACGTAGCTGAAATTGTTGGTGGTGTCCAGGAGGAGTCCTGAGGGACAGAGAGAAAAGAGAAAATTAGGCCACTGCCCAGGCTACTGGGCCTCCCCTGACTCTCTGATCCCTGCTAACTTGCATGCTCAGCAAGAGCAGGGGTTTTATTTTTGTCTCTGCTGCATCCCCAGTACTAGGAACTGTGGCTGGCACCTAGTAGGCACTCAATAGGTATTTGTTGAATGAAAGGAAACACTAAACCAGCCCTGGTACTGGGCAGGAAGAGTCTTTGGGTCAGAGGGCATTAAAGGGCATGTTTCCTCTACCCTTGGTGGCAGGAAGCCAAGGACTCAAGGGGCAGTGGAGTCTGGGATATCTGCTCAGCCACGCCCTGGGCCCGTGATACCTCCTCCTGTATAGTTCTACCCCCTTGCTGGCTTGGAGAACTCCCTTGGAAACTGGGATTTCCAATGCCACACTCAGGAAGGTCTTAATGTAATAACTGTGTTGTCTGTCGACTGCCCTCCACCCCCACGGGCTTCACAAACCTTCCCCTTTACTCTGAATGTTACACACTCAGTGGCCCAACAAGTCCACTCGTGTGGGTCTCTGCTTCCATATCTGTTCATTTCCCTCTGGGCACAAATCACCATTATGATCACTAAGGTGCCTCTTTGCTTTAATCTCTTCAATCAAAAGGTAAGCCCTGAGGGGTGGGGACTAGTTCTCGATTCAGCCACACCCTCCCAGTGACTGGCACAGGTGTATGAATGGTTATGGCAGGTGTCCTTATCTGCATTTTGCAGATGACATGGCTCAGAGAAGGAAAATGACTTGCCCAGGTCCCACAGGCAGGAAGTGGGTGAACCAGGACGTTAATAACAGCAAACACATTCATAGCTTACCATGTGCCAGGCTCTCTACTGAGCTCTTTAATATGACTTGTGATCATCACAACAATCCTATGAGGTAGATTCCATTATCATCCCCACTTTACTGATAAGACAACACAGAGGTATGGAGAGGGAGACAAAGGTCTTGGGTAAGTCTGGTAGAAAAAGCCTTCTTTTTAACTGTTCGTACCCTGAGTGCCAGTTGGGGAAAAGGGTGAACTCAGTCCCCTGGGATGCTTGAGAAAATCCGATTCAAGTCTCTAACCCTGGAGATGCTGAATGGGGCCGAAATCTGTCCAGACTGCTCCTATTTGCACCGCCCCTCCCCACAAACCCTACCCACCCAGGCCACACCTGGCCGCCCTTTCTTCCCAGGGCCTCACCAGCCAGTGGAGGGGAGATGAGGATGGAGATGCTTTCCAGGATGGTGAAGAGGCCCAGGGCACTGGGGAACCGATCCATGGGGACAATGTCCATGAGGACCTGGAAGAGGAGGGCACCAATGCCACTCATGGACACGCTGTACACCAGGCAGTAGCCCACCAGCACCCGGAAGTCGGCCGACACTGTGCACACCAGGTTGGTGAGCCCGTTGAGCAGGGTTGCCAAGCTGAACAGGTACTTGCGGTGACTGGCAAAGTCCTGCCGGCCCGCCACCAGCCCAGCCATGGGCCGCAGAAAGATGTTGCTGAAGCCGATGATGGAGATGAGCAGGGCCGCCCTGTGCTCATCCACCCCATGCCGCGTGGCATAGGGCACCAGGAAGACATGCGGCAGTGGGAAACCCATGATCATCCACACGACTCCCAGCGTGTACACACGGTAGCCGGCGTTGTGAAGCAGGATGTCAAAGGCCAGGTGGCGCTGGATGGCCTGACCACAGGCTACCAGAAAGCCACGTGTGGGTCTCTTGGAAGGCGGAGGGAGGTCTTCTCTGATCTTGGGGGCCACACTGGTGGCCACGGGCCTCAGGATGGCCCCGGGCCTCAGGATGGCCCCGCAGACGCAGCCGTGGAGCAAAACCCCACCGAAGATGAGGAAGGTGCCCCTCCAGCCGAGGTCCTCCAGGAGGTAACGGGAGAGCAGTGGCCAGAGCATGATGCCCAGGGAGACGCCTGCTGAGGCCAGTGCATTGGCCAGCACCCGCCAGCGGGTGAAGTACAACCCCATCGCGGTGATGCTCGACTGAAAGCTGAAGCACATGCCCAGGCCTGTGGAAGGAGAGGCGAGACCAGCTCCAGGGTGCAGCCAGCACGGGGGTCCTGGGGTCATGTCCCAGGTCTGTCTTCCTTCCATTCTGGCCCAGACCCCAGGTCCCCAGGGATTTAAGATGGCATCAGCATGCTTCATCACCTCCCTAGAAGCATCTGTCCTCCTGAGGCTGCCAGGGGCACACCTGTTCCCTCGGCACAGCACTTGGGGATCCTCAAAAACCTAAATCAGGTTAAGTCTCTCCCCTGCCTAACACCTTCCAAAGATTTCCCATCACATCCAGGTAAAAAAGCCAAAGTATTTACTAAGCCCTGGAAGACTCTGCATAGTCTGGCCCCTGGCCACCTCCTGGGTGCCATCTCAGGCCACTCTCCCTGTCACTCACCACAATCAAGCCACATCAGTTTCTCTTCCTCTGGACACTAAGCTGCCTGCTACCTTGGCATTGCAGTCAGTTGCCGTTCCCTCTGCCTGGAATATGCTTCCTGCAGACTCTCCTTTCTCGACTCAACCCAGATGCCACCTCCACACCCACTCTGCACCTGCCCTGCACCCTGTCTGCTCAAAGGCACATCCCTCCAGCAATTCCCCTCTCCTGTAGTCCATTTTCTCCTCTTGACTAGATCATTCTCCTTCATTGTTATTTCTCCCATTAAAACAAAACAAAACTTTGTCTGGACCCCAGTCTCTTCTGGGTCCCAGCCCATTTCTCTGCTCCTCTTCCATCAAAATATCTTGGAAATACTGTTTATCTTCACTGTCTCCAGTTTCCCTCCTCCTGTTCCTTTTTGAACCTATTTCAATCAGACTCATCCTCACTGCTGTTCCTGAATTCCTCTTCTCCAGGCTGCCAACCTCCATGTTGTCAAAGCCAAAGACAGAGTCTGGTTCTCCTCGGTCTCATCCATCAGCAGCTTCACACAGTCCATCTCCCCCTCCTCCCAAGGAACCTTCCTCACTTCCTTTCTCAAACCCCACTCTCTTGGTTCTCCTCCTACTCTCTGTTCCTTCTTCCTGCCCAGGCCACTAAGCACTGGAGCGTCCTGGGCCTCAGGCCTCAGTCCTCTTCAGCCATTCTCCCTCGTTCCCTCAGTGACAGGACAGTACCTCATGTCATCTCAAGACTCGAATACCAGGCATCTCATGATTCTCCATCAGCCCGCTCCAGCTCAGGGCCTGTTCTCTGAACCCGACTGGATACGTCCAACCCCGAGCTTCCCATCCCCCTGCATGCCTGCTTCCCTCCTAGTTTCCCCATCGTAGTTAGCGGCTACCCCATTCTTCCAGTGACTCAGGGCAAAAAACCTCGATGTCACCCTTTTCAGCTCTAGGAAACTTGGGTGGTCCTGGTCTCTTCTCTGCTCCTCATGTGCGATCCCGAACCCAACCACATCTCATCCATCATACCACCCTAGATTAAGGAACAACCACCTCCCGCCTGGGTGATGACCACACCCCGACCTGTCCTCCAGCTCCTAGCCCAGACCCCCAGGTGTCTTCTCAACACGGCAGCCAGAGCAGTGCTTCACAAACGGCGGCAGCTGGATAACGCCACTCACCCCTCTGCCTGAACCCCTCAAATGGCTTCCCATCCCACTGCACAACCTTTTAGGAACTAAACCCCTATCCAGCCTCCCCCTGACCCTTCGGACCCGTTCATGCCCCTCCATCCTATCGGCCGCCTCGCTGCTCCTTGCGCACTTCCGCGCCTTTGCCTTTGCTGTTCCCACTGCCTGAATGCTCTTCCCCAGAGAGTCTGCTGGCAAACTCCCTCACCTCCATTAGCCTTCTGCCCAAATGTCACCTTCTCGGCAGGGCCTTCCCTGACCTCCCTGTTGAAAGTAGCAACCTCCCCCAACCCTGCTTTACCCGCTGCACTGGCTGTCCTGGTCATGCTACCTCCTGTTTAATCTCTGCCCACTCCCGCCCAGAGCCAGGACACTATCACATCAGCTGCCCGGTCTTCTCAGCCCCTTGTCATGATCAGAGATAATCCTTTTTTATATGCTCATTGTTCCTCGGCCTCATGTGACTGTAAGCAGCCCCTGGAGATTAGGATCTCTGCGTGCTGCCCTGTGCGCTTGTGCCTGGCCCTTTTCAGTCTTGCACCCAGGACTGACCCAGTAGTTCTTGAAATGGAATGATAGTCACCTGTGATGAATCCTGCCGTGAGGTAGAGCTGGCTAAGGGTGCGACAGAAGGAGCTGGCCACCATGCCTAGGCTGGCCAGCGCGCCCCCCAGCATCATCGTCGCTCTGCAGCCAAAGCGTCCCACCAGGATGCTGCACAGGGGTCCTGTGGGGAGGAGGAGCCAGCAGGTGGCAGTGGAAAGAGAGGGGTCCGAGGGAGGGGAAAGAGGGTTTGGGAGGGGGTTCCAGTAGGAACTAGCAGGTGGCTTAAAGGGCACAAATATTTAATTTGACCCTGACAAAGCTCCTCAGAGGTGCAGACTGAGGCCCTTCACTGCACTGACCTGAGGCCTCCTCCATCTGGATGAAGCATGATTGGCTTGTGACCTATTTGGGTGGGCGAGGGTCCCACGGCAGCTAAATCACAGTGAGCACCTCCAGGCCCTGCTCCCCGCTCCCCCTCCTCAAGAAGACTGGCCACAGCACTCCCTCTCCATTGCTCTGGCCTCTTGGGGTGCTCTGGAGAAAAGCAGGTGGGGTACATTCTCCCCTCCCCCATACCCTCCAGCCACCACCGAAGATTTGTACTCAGATGTCCTGCCCCTGGTGGAGAGGGGTCTGTTCTCCTCCACGGTCCCCATCCCCAAACCTAAGCTGCTTTCTCATCAGTCCAGACCCAGAGTAGAAGCCAGCCAGTCCCATCCAGCTGCCACACCACACCTCACAGGGCCCCCCTTGCCTAGAGCCCTGCCCCCAAGTACACATAATGAAGTTTCTCCAGAGTCACCCTCCCAGAGTGGAGCCAAAGGGACAGGGAAAATGTATGTGTGCACAAGGCATGAGTCTGCATGATTGGGTGGAAAGAGGATGTGTAGGTGTGAGCCAGTAAGAGTATGGGAGTAACAGAGGAAGCGAGGGGCCCATCCTTAGAGTTAATCAGGGAGAGGCAGCTGTAGAGGGAGAGGCAAGGCGTTGAAGTGGACCTGACCGCTGACCCCGCCTTCATACTTTGGCCTGACTTTGGAAAGGTGACATTGCGGAAAGCCCTGAGTCACTGAGTTGGGGACAGGGCACTGGGACGCAGGGTGCTACCTGCGCAGGGGCGCTGCTTCTGCCCTGAGATCACCCTACAACCTTGGCAAGGCCTTGCACTTTGTGCTTGGCTTGCTTTCCCCATCGCTAAAATGTGAGGGGGTGAGGGGTACTTAGGATCAAGGATATTTTCAAGTTTAAAATTTCTGCAATACTCTGAATGAGCATGGGCTAAAGGTATGTGTGTACATGAGACAGACAGACAGACCGGAGTCCCAGGCCGACTGAGATGCTGGCATGTCTGCTAGGTATGAGTCTAAAGCTGGCTGGGGAGTGGGGTCCACACTAGGTGCCTGGCTCCTAGCCCCTGGACCAGACCCCTCTCTGGCTGCAGGGAAGGAGCCCTCTGGGATTGCCATTTTTGCCCAAACTTGCAGGCAAAAAAACAAAACAAAACGGTTATGTGGTCTGGGCCAGGCCTAGTCTTGCATGTTGCCCTGAGCCTGGGCCCCAACCTGCAGGGGTCGTTCAGGGGTCGTTCCAGCGAGGGTGGCTTCTATCCCAGTCTGACTTCCCTAGCAATTTGAGGGAAGGACCTGGAATAATAAGCCAGCTGCTGGTGCCAGGTGGAGGGTGGGGCAGGAGGTAGCAGGGTTATGGCTCAGCTGAGACAAGCAAACACTATGCGTGGGGCGAGCCCTGCGGGCTATGAGATCTGGCTCCAGTTGACCAGGATCCCCCTTGAGGTCACTGCCTGCTGGGTCTCCCTGGAGAGCTCCCAGGAGTGGAGGGCAGACCCCTGAGCCCAAGGTTGTTATGGAGAACACTCTGGGCAGCCCCTGCCCCTCCCTTTTCCCAGGCTCAGGGTGAGGTGGTCACATTCCTGGAGAGTCAATCAGGAAATGAGGGAGGCCGCCTTCCATCCATCTCCCCACCCCGGCAACACCTCCTCTGATTCCTGATGAGAGACGGGATTCTTGCCCTGCCCTTATCTTGCACCCAGTGTCTTCCTTGAGCCCCCCATTCCTGTCCTGAAACCCTGGAGATGAGGGTGTCCCAAACACTAATTCAGAGCTGCTTACAGTGCCCTAGCTCTCAGACCCTGCCAGGATCTGCAACCCCATGTGGGAGGTGAGCAGGATGGGATGCTGAGTGTTACCCTCATATTGCAGAGGAAAACACTCAGGTGCAGAGAGATCACCCAGCTGGACCCCAAGCCACTCCTCCTCCAGTCTGTGCTGAGTGCTTGGCACTACCACCGTCGGGATCCATCCTCCCGCGGTACTCAAGAGGACCAGCTTTACATCTCAGGGGCCTCCCCACCCTGGGCCCCTCCCCAGTTCATCCCAGCCCAGCCCAGCGGGATTCCAGGCAGGGGGACTGGCCCTGCTGAAATCAGATGAAATCTTAGGAATTCACTGGACAAGGAGGAACCAGTGGCCTCAGAGAGAGAGACCCAGGAGGCCAGGGAGGTTGTGGCTTCCTCTCCCACCCCAGGCTCCTTCTCACCCCTCCCAGGGTCACTCCCCAGGTTGCTCACCCCCTGCATGGAGCATGGCTGTCTGGATGGAGGGGAACCAGGAGGTCTCGCTGTTGCTGGCCTGGAACTCATGCTGCAGTTCGGTGAAGAAGATGCCGATGCACGTGGGGAAGCCCAGGGTGAGGCCCTGGGCCACCAGGCAGGCCAGTAGCACCACCCAGGACCAGCAGCCCTCCGCACGCTCCAGGGCCTGCGGCATCCTTGGCTACAAATGCTGCTGCCACAGCCTCACCGCCACCGCCACTGCCACTGCTGCCTGGGCCACCTGAGGAAGGGACGGAATGGAGCTGCCAGCGCTCCCCTGGCCCACCTGCCACCTTCCCTGGGCGGCTGAAACCGTCCCTTCCTCTTGCCCCAGCACCAGGTATCACAGAGGGGCACCGCCCCCTGGGAGGTGGCCACATGCCCATGCATTGGCCTTGGCATCTCCTTTCACCTACTTTCCAGATCAAGTCTGGCAGGAGGGACAGGAGGGGCAGGCAGGTGAGTGGAATTCTTTCCAGTTGTTACATCACTTAGTGGTCAGCAGATGGGACTTCCTAGCCACCCCCCAACCACCACCGCACACAGCAAGAACTCAATAATTGCTTGTAGAATGGAGGAGACCTCTAGAGCCAGCATAGTCCCAATGCCCCTAGAAGCACACTCATACATTTTCAAATATTCATAACTAGGCTTCCTGCTCACAAAGATGGGCTTTCGCAATGTTACATTTAACAGCCAGCTTCACTGTCAGTGCTGTCGTGAAGGCCACGGTGAGTGAGCTGGTGCTGGTGCAGCCAAGGAGGGTACACAGAACACTAAACCAGGGCAGCACACCAGCAGCTTTCAAGGAGAAGGCACAGGTTTCATCCAAAGGCCCCCTGACATCACCCTACAGTGCTCCTTTCCCAAGGGGCTCACGGCCAAGAGGCAGGTTCCACAATCAGGCTGAATAATGATCTACCACCTGCAAGGGCTTCTCACACACATACAAACCACACACACACACACACACATAGTCACACATGAATGTATAGCAAGATACACACTCACACAGACAAGTGCAGACACATACACAGATGTGTTCTTGCAGACACACCCAGAACCACCCAGGCACATGTGCAGACACACACAGTCATACTTTGACACGTATGGACATACAGACACACACTTACACACTCAGACAAGCCCAGAGACATACAAACAAATGCACACAGACACATGCTACACAGACATACGGACACATACAAACACACAGGGTCACACACTGTGTAGACACACACACATTCTCATATTTTTGGCTCAGTCCTAACTCAGTTCCTCAACACCACCCAGGCCACACTCCCATCACAGAAGCTGCCTTAACCAGGCCTCGAAGCCCCAACCCCTTCCCAGATGCAGAGCCCTTCTCCAGTCCCCTCCGTCCTGTCCTGGCTCTCCCCAACTCGCTAGACCTCCAGGGCCCCAGACCTCACCCACACTGCAGGCTGCGGGCTGCTTTTGGTAGGCTGAAGGGCAGCCTGGGCCTTTGTGAAGCCAAAGGATCCCAGGAGCTCCAGTTCCCACAGCCTCCCTCCTTTTAGCCCCAGGTCCTGAAGATCCTTGGAAACTCAGGAAACTATCAGAAATATGAAACCCCTCTTCCTGCCAAGCCCAGCATCCCACACCTTCCCCCTAGGCCCAGAAGCTTTAACGAGGCACCTAAACTGGATCCACCCTAACTGCCTCCTTCACAGGCTCCAATGCCTTCTCTAGGCACAAGGCCTCCTCCCTCCCCAGAGGACCCCCTTCCCTCCCCTGAGCCCTGCCATGGTGAGTGGGCCATGCATCCTAGCCTCAGATTGTGTGTGCCTGCGCGCGTGTGTGTGAGACCTTGAGTCCTGTGTGTGGGCTGGGAGCACCTCCTGCCCTCAGGGCTCCTGCACGTGACACTGGCCCTAGAGAGCCCCCAGCCCAGATCCTCCTGGCCCAGCCCCAAGCTTGGGGCAAACCTCAGATATGGGCTCCTCCAGCAAACTGGCTCTCTCTCGCCCCTTCCAGGATTTCTGTTCCCTCAGCAAGTGGAAAGGCCACCGGTGCCACCTGATCCTCTCTGTGAATGTCTCCCCCTCCTGCTCTGTGGCTCCCCCCTCCCCCCACCCCTCAGTCTTCCTGGACCGGCCACTTTCCCCTCTTCCTCCCAGAAGGGCCGCCAGACTTCCTCCACTGCCCTCACTTCCTCTTGCTTGTCCCCTCTTGGCGCCCCACCCCTGGCACTCCCCAGCCCCAGAACCCTGCCAGTTTCTCTTCAGAACAGCAGGCTGTCACTGATCAGAGGTGGCAGAGAGGGGAGATAGGAGAGGAGACACATGGGGAGACCCCAGGCCCTGTCCCCAGCTCTCATCCCCTCCTTCACCCTTGTCCTGCCCCTCTTTGGAGAAGATTTAGTGCCCTACTCCTCTGAGCCTCTCCCTTCGTGAATTCTGCCCAGAATTCTGACCTTCGTTCCGCACCTACCTTCCCTCTGAACCTTTCAGTGGAGCTGACTCTTCATGGCTTGTCCTCCCTTCAGGCCACCAGGGACAATCAGAGCCCAGGAAACCCTAAGCACCTTTGTTCTCTTTGCTCCGGCCTCCCTCTGGGAGCTGCCCTGCAGACTTCGGCCTTCCACCAGGAGGCTGTCCCCTCCCATACACCCCCAACTCCCAGGTCACACACACAGCTTTTAGGTCCTGTTGATCCTCTGCCCAACCCCCAACCCCCCCAGCAAGCTGGTTCCTCCTTAGGAACTTGGCTGCTGAGATTCCAAAATCCTTAGCCAGAAAGAAGTCCGGTTGGTCTTTCAAGTTTCAGCCCCAGCAGCACTTCCAGAAAGCTACCCTGACGCCCACCTCAGGCTGGGCTAGGCCCCTTCCTGTATTTCTCTCCTTAATAGTAGTTTTCACACTACTTTGGAATGGATCCTTTCTGTGTTTATCACTGTCACCCCTGCTCCTCCTCCTCCCCTTCGAGACCACGAGAAGGGACCTGTTCACCGCCCCCCCCACCCCCCACCTCCAGTGGAGCACAAAGGTAATATTAACATTACCCACCTCTGCTCCCTGGGGGGTAGGCAAGCCCAGGACAAAGGGTGACCTGGCTTCCTGGCAGGCAGGTCCATTCCAGAAGACTCAAGCAGTGCAGAGAAGAGATGGGGGCTCTGGTTCCACCTTGGCCCCAGCAGAGAAGCGGTCTTCCCTTTGTACCGGGAACCATGAGTCACGATCGCTGCCTAGTGCATGGTTGGGGCAAGGAGGGAAATACGGCTGGAGACTTTTCACTCTGGCAAGGGACCTCTTGCCCAGACTGAGGCCACCTTCATGCCCAGGTGGCCTGAAGCTGGGTTTGTGGGCTGGGAAAAAGTTCAGACGACATCTCTTGTCCTTCTCCCGTCACACACAGACCCCGGTCTGTTTCTAGGGCTTCCCCTCTGATGACAGAGGCCTAGCTAAGCCCTCAGGATCAGTTCCTGGTCCCTCTGAGCTTGCAGATGCAGGCAAAAGGGTGAGCGGAAGTTCTCCTGCAGGGGTTTGAGGTTAGGGGGCTGGTGTGCAGAGTGGAGGGACAGCCTCCTCTCCCTCTGCTCCCTTTCCATGGTCCCAGTGAGAGGGAAGGAGGAACCAGCAGCCTCACCAGCAGTGAAAGAATGGAGAACCCCCTTCTCTCCCCAGGCTACACATCAGGAAAGATCCCGGGCCTGAAGCCCAGGACACAGGACAGGCAGCCGTAGGGTTCCCGCCAGGCAGAAGAGCAGCAAGAGCCAGCTTGAACTTGGGGCTGACAAGCCCTTCAACCCTCCACCTGGCAGGGGCCCTGGAAGGAAGGAGGCGTTCCAGAGGTGAGCCAGCTGGGGCAAGTCACCCTCCTTCCTCTCTGCCTCCAAACGTGTCCCAACAGTCCTGGAGGGGCCAGCTGACCACAGCCTGGAAGGCGGATGGGATAGGCAACAGGAACTTAATGACCTCTGTCACCCTGGCTCAGTCCCTGCCTTCCAGATCCAGTTTCCACCCGGTTTCCTACCCTCCCCAAGATGGATCTCCTCTGGGTGAGGCTTCTGGGACGTCCAGGCAGTGCCCCCGTGGAGATTTCAGGCCAGGCTTTGGGTAGTGCCTGTCCCCTCACCCCTCAGGCCACGGGGGTCCCCAGCCATCCCAGGCTGGGGAGGCCCAGGACCGGGACAGGAGGCTTTCTCTCCTCCAACAGTCGGGAAGGGGCCCCGGAGGCCCACGGCGGGGCGGGTCTGCGACAGCGCCGACAGGAAGCCCGGCGGGGGAGGACGCCTCGGGGAGTGTAGGGGGCCCAGGAAGGCCGCTCACCGGCTCGCTCGGCCAGGCGGCGGAGGGGCGGCTCCACTCCCGCGGAGCGCGGCTTCCAGCGGCCTGCCCCGCCTGCGCTGGAGGCGGCGGGACGCCGGGGCCGCGGCGAGGACCCGCAGAGACCGGTCGCAGGGCGCCAGTGGGCGGGACCACCTCCGCGCCGCCCGGGAGCCGGGCAAGGAGGCGTCGAGGCGAGGCGGGAGGGCGTGGCCAGGGCCCGCACCCCTTCACTTAACCTCTCGCGCTCCTCCGGCTTCCGACGCCGGCTAGGCGAGTGTATTTGCACGTGGTTAGCATGCAATTTGCATAGCCCACCTGCTCCCCTTCCAGCTTCTCGATTTTCGCCGCCCTGGGTTCTAGGACCCCAAGAGTGGAATGGGGACAGCGTGTGATTAAAAGACTCCACCTCCCAGCGGAATGGGATGGGAGGCCAGGGTGGAGATCCCTTCTTTGGGGTTTTAGCTGCCCAGGGGTCCTTCCAATGAAAACCTAGAGCTTTGAGGGCCACACCCAGGGGAGCCCAGCTGTGGGAGAGCGGAGAAGAGGGTGGACCCCTCAGCCCTGGGATCAGGTCAAAGAATGTCCACCACCTCTGCCATGTGCCCCTTGGAACCGCAGGCTTCTCCCCACACCTGGCCAGCCCTTAATATTCATTGTTTAAAATATATTCAACTACTACAATGTTACAATAATCAAGACAGTGTGGTACTGGCGTTAAGTGTAGACACGTACATCAGTGAAATCGAATTGGGAATAAACCCTTACATTTATGGTCAATTGATTTTCCAGAAGGGTGCTGAGACAATCAGGGTGGGAAGAACAGTCCTCTCAGTAAATAGAGCTGGAACAACTGGGCATCTGCATGTAAAAGAATGAGGTTGGACTTCTACCTCATATCATTTAGAAAAGAAAAAGGATCACAGATGTAAATTAAAAACAGAAACTATAAAGCTCTTAGAAGAAAATATAGGAGTAAATATTTATGATCTTGGATTAGGCAATAGATTCTTAGACAACAGATCAAAAGCACAGGTGACAAAGGAAAAAACACATAAACTGGATGTCATCAAAATTAAAAACTTTCATGCGCTAAAAGACACCATTAGGAAAGTGAAAAGATAACCCTCAAAATGGGAAAAATATATATGCAAATCGTAAATCTGATAAAGGACTTGTGTTGAGCATATATGAAGAACTCCCACAATTCAACAGTAAAAAGACAAATAACCCCATTAAAAATGGGCAAAGGATCTGAATAAATATTTCTCCAAAGAAGGTATGCAAATACACAATAAGCACATGAAAAGATTCTCAACATCCTTCTGCATTGGGGAAATACAAATCAAACCCACAATGAGATACCACTTCCCAGCCACTAGGATGGCTTAGCTTCTGGGTGAATTATGTAGGAGATAACTGTGTCAAGCTGTAAGGCAAGTCTTAGACATAAAACATCACTGTGCCTGTGGTTCATTTTCTTGCAGACAGTCCCAGTGCTAGGGTTGGCTCTTACTTGGCATATTCTGCTTAGCCTGAGGTTCCCTGGATACAAACATTGGGAGGAGGGGGTTAAGGTTTATCCCATGGTCCTAAAGGGATGGTCCCAGGCCTTGAGAGGTTTTATGGGGGAAACAGAGGGGATCATACTCCAGGGTCTGCACCATTAAGGCAGTCCTTATCTCAGCCTGGTGCAATACTGTGAGCGGCAATACCTGCCCTAAGCGCTCAGAACGGGCTGGATGCAATCCTCCACCCCATCCCTAGCTGCTCTAGCAGGACCCAGGGACTCAATACCAGGCACTTCCTGGAGGCTTTTACCAGCTCTGAAAAAATCAAATAGGGAGGATTTCCAGGACCCTACTGTCCTCTGGGGGGCCCCACCCTAATCTTCAACCTCTACTTCATCAAGATGAAATTGATAGAGCTGTGGGGACACCATTCTGGACTCTGGGTACATCTCCAGAATGAGGCTCTCATCAAGCTGGGGCATGATCTCAGTGGATGTCACAGGCAGCCCCCATAGCCTTCCCCAGCTTTCCTCTGTGACTTGTCCCTAAGTATAGGTCTGAGCGCACAGCCTAGTCACCGGGCACAGTTTTGCTAAGGCCTATGACAGCTGTCAATGAGGGGTGGGTGACCAGGGACTCAGAGTTGAAAGGGTTGTCATCCTACAGTTCGGCAAACTGAAGCATCTGCTCAAAGAGAGAGGGAGGCACCTGCTCAGAATCATACATCTTTAGGAACTAATAGTACGTAATTAGTAGTTACTGGCATAGCTGCTCTAAATCACTAACAATTAACAACCACCACCCCATTCTATTGCTGGTCTGCCAAACCCCTGAGATCTTTACATGTGCATGGTTGTTCCCTTTCCCTGGAGCACTCTGTCCTGGTCCTTTTTTTTTTCAACCTGGTTGGTCCCTAGTTGGCCTTCAGGAGTCACTTAGAAGTTCCTTCCTCCAGGAAGTCCTCCCAGACCTCCCAGTGGAGGCATTAATCCTGCTGAGTGTTGTGCATCTCCCTCACTAAGTTCCCTGAGGCTTAGTTTTCTTGCCCTGTTGATCAAAGCACCCCCTCCTCTCGTTGATCACACTTCCTACTTAGTGTGTAGCACAGGATAATAATAACCAGAATCACAAGGATCAACATGTATGGAGTGAGGTTTTATGTGTTGTCCAGATACTGCCTTATTGGTTGAATGAAGGAATGGAGTATTGACCATCTGGGTCACTCCCCTGTTCCTGGATCTCAGCCTTTAAAAATACTTTAATTACCTGAAAACTCCAGGATGGACTCCTGGTTCCTCTGTCCCTCTCCCCAGGTCTTGGCCTCTGGCTGTGACCCTGTGGTGTCCCTGGCATGGCCAGAGTGCCCTCTGCTGGGACAATGGGGACACAGTCTGTCCGGGCTCTTCTGGACACTGCTGGCTTGGGCCCCTGGGTGCCTTCCTGTTTGGGGACCCCTTTCCTTCTCCACCGGCTCTATCCTTTCTCCATGTCACCCACCTCTGCCTGTTTGCTCTACTCTGACAGGGCGTGTGGCAGATTGTCAGCTGGCCTTAGAGGCCTAGGCCATACCACCCAGCTGGCTCTTTCCCCAAAGACCCCCTGAACTCAGGTCTGAGGTGCAGTCTCCCCCACGGATAGCCATAGATGTGAGCCTAATGTTGGGGTACCTACTACCCTGGCTCCTCCTCCACTCCAGCCCCCACCTCCTGGTGGGGCAGAGATGTCCTGATGGCTCCCACTCAGAGGCAGCAGATTGCCTAATGCTGGGGCCAGCCTGGGGAGCAGGACAAAGAAACCACAGGATGACCTCACTCATACCTGCTGATTTGGGATTATTCTTGTGCTGAGCCCCGTCCTGATTTTGGGTGTGTGGGAAGGGGTGATGGTCCTAAATCAGGCAGGAGGGCATTGCTAGAACTATAGCCTGGGCACAGCCCTTGCTCCTAAGACCTCCATTGCTTTGGGCATCCCCTAGCCCCTGCCCCAAGTTGCGCCTTCCTTCTCCTGCTTTCTGCTTCTTGCCTTTCTTACCCAGACTCTTTCCTCTATGCCACCCCTCTGTCTGGAGCTCCAAGCCCTTCTCCTTGAAATTTTCTCATTGTCATCCCAACTCAGCCTGTCCCCACATACCCGCACCATCTTCCTCTCAGACCAGGCTGCACCTCTGTCCTCTAATTCCATCTGATCTGGGGCCTCCCTCCTTCCCCTTTGCCTTCATCTTCATATCCAGCTGATCATCAGTTTCACTGACTCTTCCTTTGCAGTCTTGCTTTTATGTCTTATCTCTTCCTGATGCTGGGGCCACTTTGGGCCCACACGGCCCAGACACTGATGCAGAACATCATTCTCTCCAGTGTTTCCTCCCATGTCTCTGGCCACTTTTGTTTTTTGCACTTGACCTTTGAATGACAGAGTTCGACAGGCTCTGACCTTCACCCTCTCCTTTTCTCACTCCACGCCAGTCCCTCCAACTACCGCTTTTGCACTGATCACTCCACATTTTCTATGTCCAGCCCAGATATCCAACTTGGCACCTTCATCTGTGTGCTTCAACAGCCCTGAAACCCAACATCATCTGGAACTTGCCATTGACACTGGCCTCCACTGCCCCCGGTGTGGCCACAAGAGCCCTCAGAGCCTGGCTGTTGCCGCCCTTCCAGCCCCAAATCTCTCTTTATCACTTACTGCCCTCCTGCCACTCTGGGCTTCTCTGCTTGTCATGCTCCCGCAGCTGCGAGAGCTTTGCCCCTGCTGTTCCCCTGCTCGGAGCACTATCCTGACCCTCTTTGCCTGGCTAACCCCTGTCATCTCAGATTGAAGGGCAAACATCACTTCCTTTGGGAAGCCTTCCCTGATCTCCCTGGTGAGGCTGGTTTGCTCAGTAATTTCTCCTCCTAGCACATCTACTTTTCCTCTTGGCCCTGTCCACCATGGTGTGTTTATACTGATTTAAACCAGGAGTTAGCACACTTTTTCAGGGCCAAATGGCAAATATTTTAGGTTTTGCAAGCCAGAGAGTCTCTGTCGAAATGATTCAACTCTGCCATCATGGGCAAATGCAGTCACGGACAATATGAATACAAATGAGCCTGGCTGTGTTCCAATAAAGCTTTATTTATGGCCACTGAAATTTGAATGTCGTATAATTTCTCATGTGCCACCAAATATTATTCTTTTGATTTTTTTCACATTAAAAATGTAACAGTCTTAAAAAAAAGTAACACTTTTATTACCTTATGAGCTATACAGAAACAGGCAACAGGTCATAGTGTACTGACTCCTGATTTAAACATTTCTGTGATTAATCTCGCTCTTGCCATTTCTAGATCACAAGCTCCATGAGGGCAGGGACTGAGCTTGTCTTAGCTCACCACTCTGTCCCCATGTCTGACCTATGGGAAGAAAACTCTTTCCTCTTTTCCTACCACCCTTCACCCCAGCTCAATGGATATTTGTTGAACGAATGAAAAAGGTTAACTCACTAAATCCTCTCCAAGGTGGGTGCTATTGTTATTTTTGCCTTTTTTCAGATGATGAATCTAAAGCACAGAGAGGTTAAGTAACTCATCCAGGGTCGCACAGTTGTAAGCGGCAGAGTCAGGCAGGACATTTGGCTTTGGAGTTGATGTGCTTAACCACCACATCATGTTTGGTGGGGACCATCGCGGTGCAAGCTCAGTATGATGTGGCAAACAACCTGTCTCCACGCCCGCACCAGCCCCCATCCCCCTTCCAGCCTGCACACACTCCATGTCGCAGGTCAACTTCTCTTCTTTAGGGATGCCTGGTGTGGGATGGCTCCTTGGTCTCTTCCCCTGAAGAGCCTTTGTCTCAGCAGGTGGCCAGATACACTCACCACCATGGCTGAAGTTAGGGTCTGTCCCCTCAACCAGGGTTCCCCAGGGCAGAAACTGGGTCTCTCTTGCACACCCTCTGGGGATCCCTGTACCTGGACCACAGGAGCCACTCAGGACACATTTGTGGAACACTGGAGCAAACCGGGCAGAAATCTAACCATTGGTGTCATCTGCAATTGCATATGATACACAAAAAGCACCAGGGCACATATCCTCCATGCAGGGAGAATCTATAAATAAGGAAAACAGCTTCCAGAAACACTTGGTAGGGAGCCAGAAGCCTTTTAATGGGTGCCCTTGAGCTTCTGGCACTTTGACTGTGGTTTGGGCAAGGCTGAGCAGCGAGTTGAATGTGATTTAACTTTTCACTTGAAGCATCGGTGCAAACATGCATCACTAACAACGGGGCGTTATTGGCACTGTGGGGCATGGACGTTCTGAGCTCGCAGGACAGTTGGCATCCTTAACACCTGCCCCTGGCCCAGCTACTAAATTCCAGACATGGGACACCCCATCTAGGGTGAGGTGAGTGAAACACTAACCTAGGGCTCAAAATTGACAAGGACACCAGCAAAACTCAGAAATTAAGATAAATAATTTAATAATATGTTTAGAAAGTCAGATCAACAAACTATAGCCAATGGAGTGGTCACCTGGTTTCATGAAAAGAAGTGTGGCTGGAGTCAGGGCTGGGCTTCGTGCGAGGGGCGTGAAGTAGCACAAACGCTGGGTCAGATCTGGTCTTTAATTACAATATATTTTTTTGCAATGTTGATATTCTGTCCATAATGGACATTAGTTTTGATTTTGTAAAACGCTGCATTAAAATATTATTAATCTCGGAGGGGAGGGAATAGTTCAGTGGTAGAGTGCGTGCTTAGCATGCATGAGGTCCAGGGTTCAGTCCCTAGTCCCTCCACTGAAGTAAACAAACAGACAAACAAAAAAACCTAATTACCTCCCCCCAAAATAAAAAAATTTTTAAAATATTATTAATCTTGATTTCTGAATTTTTGGCACCTCCCCTTGAATTCTGTGCCCTTGGTGAGAGTCTCACTTCCTTCACCCTAGTCCTGGCTCTACCAGAAATGCGCCATTTCCTAACCACCTGGTTTGGGAAGCACTGGGAGTCATATAATTTTCAGCAAGTATGAGTGGTTCCCCTAACCGTGCCATTTTATAGATCAGGAAACAGAGGCCAAGAGAGGTCTTCCTCTCCTCTTACTTACCTGCTGGAGCGTCCTCAGCCTCAAAGAATCTTCAGGCTAGAAGAGAGGTCCAGACAGCAACAGAAGAGGAAGAGGCAGGTCCTTGGCACCCACCTGGATGCAGTGGGCATGTGAACCTAGCTTCAGGAGGGAACAAAGGGATGGCAAAGGGAGAATGAAATAGGTGAGCAGCCAGGCCTTGGCTAAGAAAGGATGTGAGTGGCCTCCTGCCCTCCACCCTCAGGAGGGATTCCTCCAGTCCTTGGGTCCATGTGTGTTAAGCACCTGCAATGTGGTAGGCATATGCTAAGCAATGGAGACACAAGTGAAATACCTAGGCTGCTGCTAGTCTGATGGAGAATTCACACATGAAACAAGGTGGGTGCCAGGAGGGACACAGGCAGAAGGTGTTCTCTTGAGGAGAGAGGAGGGAATCCCACCTGGCTTTGGGAGAGGAGGGTTCAAGAGTGGCTTCCTGGGATACAGCGCATCTTAGCTGAGTTTTAAGGGCTGAGCAGGAGAAAGTAATAAGTAATGAGGAGTAAGGAAGGGGTGAGGGTGGAAATGTGGTCCCAGCAAAGGCCAGGAGGTGAGTTGCTTTGAGGGTGTAGAATGGGGTGGGTGCGGGTGGTGAAGGACATGAGAACTACTGGAGACTGATGTTTGTGGCAAGGAGCTGGAATGGGTTGGGGTGGGGATGAGTGTGGGATCCAGCCACCAGGGAAGACTGGAGATGGTCCACCTCTCCGTAGCTGGTGAGATCTGGTCAAGGTTGCCACTAGGTGCCTTCTTCACAGGAAAACTACAGAGCTGAGTATGTGCTCTCTTGGGTGAGATGCTCCTGACAGCCACTGGAACCCACTGCGTGCCAGGCACTCCCAATGCCAGAGACTCCCACAAACATCCTCTCCTTTCCACCTCCAGCCTGAGCACACCCTCTTTTGGCGGGGGGAAGGGTGGAGGCTCCTTCCCAAGGCTCCTGCCATCTGATCCTGCTTCTGGCTCTCCCCTCACCTGTGGGAAGATGAGACGGATGGAAACGGTTGCTTCCGCCAGCATCTTTCGGCTCCTGCTTTGACCCTCCTGAGTTTGGGTCAAATTTGCAGTAACATCCAGGAAACACCACCTGTGGCTTTGGCTGGGTTGCCATTTGCCCCCCACGTCTAGAGGGAATCAGGGAAAGAGTCAAAGACAAAACAGAGCTATAGGAAACATTTGCAGGATGTAATATGCAGCCAGTGAACAAGTCATTTTTGCATTGTGAAAGTAACTTTGGCAAATGCAATGATATTGGTGAAAATGCTCAGTATCTTCTAGCTATCTACATCTTCAGCTGACCCATAGCTCTGTCTGTATAAGAGACGAAGATTGCAAGGAAATTCTCAGGAGAGGTTATCTCTGGGTGGAGGTGGTAGGATTATGGTAGGAATATATTTTTGTTTCTATATTGTGTAAATTTTCTATAATGAATGTATTATAGGAGAGGTGGTGTAGCCTAGTGATTGAAAAAGCAGACAGTCTGGGTTTGAATCCTGGCTCCCCAGTTTACGCACTTTCATGATCTTGGGCAAAGCACTTAACCTCTAGTCCTCAGTTTCTGCCTGCACACAATGGGGAGAATTGATACCTATAATAGGGTTGTTATGAGAAGTAAAGTAGCTCACATTTGCCATGAACGTTTCATTTGCCATGAACAGTGACTGGCACATAGTAGGCACTATGTGTTTGTGAAATAAAAGCAGAAGTACTTTTATAGAAAATACAGATTCATTTAAAATGTATCCAAGTAATATAGGAATACAATCTTCTTGTAAGGAATAACAGCAATTTTTTTTAGTGAAATAATCCTAAAGCCTGTTTGAATTCACATTAAAAAAAAAAAAAAAGCAAGCATTCGTTGAGTGCAAAAGCAGGAGCAGGAAGGCGTGAGAAGTGTGCGGGTTGCATTCCAGGGGCAAGTCCCCTCCCTGCTCTCTCCATCTGGGAAGGGGAGGCTTCACTGATGTGGATTATCCAAGGGCACCGGCTGATCCTGCACCCCCAAGGCTCCCTCTATGATATTTCCCCCCAGGAGGCACATGCTGAGCCAAGAACCCTGACATTTTGGTTGGCGGACCAGCCTCATTGCTATACAGGCCAGCTTGCCATTTGGCTTTTTGAAATACTAGGAAGTATTTGAAGGGGAGGGTAAGGGCTCAGTGCGAGAGCGCATGCTTAGCACGCATGAGGTCCTGGGGTCTAACCCCTCCATTGAAAAAGAAAAGGTGTTTGAGGACTCCCAGGACCACCACTGGGGATCCCTAGGGGCCTACAAACTTCAAATGAGGAACTGTTTAAGCCAATAACATGCCTCTGATGTTCAGATATGGATTTCACACCGTGTGCCTGAGGGTGTCACAGTTCCAGTATCATACGCCACCCAAAAACAAAGTGCCCTTCAGAGCTGAGAGTAGCTGGCGAGGGTAGACTCCCTCACTGTCAGCTCCCCGATGGGGAAGGACTCATGTCTATGAAGCTGGCCCCTGCTGTCTCCTTGGGTCTTGAATCTACCTTCTCAGCATCTCTTGACCTTGGCCCATAGATTCGGAAGCCTCCAGCCCCCTTGGCCAGGAAGAATAATCAGGGGGTAGGGAGGCAAGATTTAGGCATTTTGGGGTACAGGCTTTCTCCTAGATATTGGGGAAAGGTTTAGATTTCATTCCTATCCCTTAACACCAGTAGCAGCTCGTGAGGAATGAAAGTGATTGGACTGGTGCTGAGCGAAGCTTCTAGGCAGGAAGGTTAACAGTAGTCGCAGCTCAGGCTCAGAGGAGCCGAAGGGCACCCTGCGCCGACCAGACTGTCAGAGTACCCCCTTACACCTGCCGTGCATCCGGCTCCGCCAGGCTCCACAGTGACGGCCCCCTAAGGAGAAACTGGGGTCACTAATGTCTCCGAGAACAGGCCAGGCGGGGATGGAATTCAGGCACACCCTGGTTCTGGACTCTGTTGCCCTAGGGATTTCTCCCCTGTGACTTGGATCATTTCCTCTTCAGAGTGAATCATTAACCATACCGAGGGCCCCCGCATGAGAAGCCACAGAAACGAGTGGCTGGTTGAGGCTGGAAATGCCCAGGCTGCTACCCCAGAGGGGCCAAATCCCCAGTCACGGTCCTGCCAGGGTCGCAGGGCAGGGTCCCAGACAGGGTCCAGCCTCTCCCGCCACTTCCACAATCCTGCTGGGCAGGTCAGGTGGCAGAGTCTGGATGTGAATGGGGAAAACAGCTTTCAGGAACACTAGGGAGGGTGTGGAGTGGCTCTCCACCAGGTCAGCCCCAATTCCATACCTGCTCCAGGCTGTCAAACACCAGCTGTGTGAGAAATTGCTGGGCAGCTGCCCCAGCCCCACCTGGACTTACGCCCTCAGCCTTTTTGGGGGAAGGGGACTCTGAGATAATCCTGGATTCCTTGGCTTAATTTCCCAGCCCCCAATTAAGCCAGTAACTCAGACAGAACACCTCTACCCCACGGAGTCAGGTGTCACCTTGCAGTCTGGCCACCTGCAGGGGAGGAGCCTGAGAGAAGCCACCTGGTCCAAATCCTGCCCATTCTCGGGCAACAGGGTCTTTGGGGACAGATCCCTGAGCCCCTGGTGTTGAGTCGCCAAGACTAGCCTGGAGAACCAAGGCCAGGGACCTCTGGTGGGGTCTGGGGGCTCAGGGGCGGTGGAGACCGTGCACCCTGGTCAGGAACCTCCTCTCTGGAGGCCACAGAGCCGTCCTTGTGGTGGACAGAGGTCACTTGGGGACAGAGGGGCCCACCTGTTTCCTGGGATTCCCCAGGTCCTCCCGGGAACACCGGGCGCCGCAGGTGAAGTCCAGGCAACAGGTTGGGAGGCAGGATCGCCGCCCATCCCTCAACCCCGGGCCAGGGGTCCACCCTCCTCGGCGCGCCCCTCCCCGCGGGCCCAGCCAGCGCTAGAGTCCAGCTTTATTTGCCGCCGCCTACGCCTCCCCCTCCGGGTGCTGCTTTAGCGTGACCGAGGCGCCGCTGCTGACCATGACCGCGGGGTAGAGCGGCTCCAGGAAGGCGGCGAGGAAGCGGTAGATGAGGCTCACGCCGCCCGCCACGCCGTAGAAGGAGAGGCAGCCGGCGCCGCAGTCGAGCGCCACGCCG
This sequence comes from Camelus ferus, assembly GCF_009834535.1. Taxonomy (NCBI): domain Eukaryota; kingdom Metazoa; phylum Chordata; class Mammalia; order Artiodactyla; family Camelidae; genus Camelus; species Camelus ferus. Next base: position 25,134,828 of record NC_045711.1, read on the forward strand.
AGCGTGCGGTGGTAGCCGCCGTGCAGCACCGTCTGCGTGTTATTGTGCCACACGGAGAACTTGAGCGAGTCCCACTCAAGGCACCACGAGTAGGGGTTGCGGCCCAGCAGGTAGACGATGTTGCGGCGTGGGCGGCCGCTGAGCGAAGGGCTGCGGCGGTAGGTGACGCCCAGGCACACCCACGAGTTGGACACCTCGGCCTCCCAGTAGTGGCAGCCCTCGGCCAGGCCGCGCGAGCACAGCACCTGCGGCCACTGCTTGAAGCCCCGGAAGGGGCCGCCCCCGGCGTAGGGCTCCAGCAGGATGCCCAGGTTCAGCACCGAGTGGGTCTCCTTGAACAGGAACAGCTCCTCGCTGGCCGTGGCGGGGTCGAAATTCAGGTTGCAGTAACCTGGGCCGAGGCGGATGGGAAAGGGGTCCAAGGTCAGCGGCCCCAGGACAGAGCTGGAGGAGGGAGGTGCGAAGCCCCACGGCTTTGGCATAGAAGCTGCCAAATGCTTCCACTCCCAGCTCTCAGGAGTGGCTCCCCTGTCCCCTCTCCCCCTTTAAGTCTCCAACTCTGGCCCAGGATGTGTGTGTGTGATGACATAGTCTGGAAGAATGATTAGTTGAGTGCTGTCCAAAGGTCTGCCTTCCTAGAGAAGTTGAGAACCAAGCGTCCCCCTACCCGCCCCCCCCCCCCCCCAAACCCTAACATAAGCTTCCTTTTTGTTTGTTCAGGACACAAGATTCAGTGGGACTGAGGAAGAGTCAAGAGCTCCTAGAGGAGATTGCTCAGAAGGATTCATCAAAGGCAATACAACCTTGACCCTGGAGATCTCAGAGAAATCACTGACAATTTCTCAGAGAATCACTTGGCTCCTAGTCCAGCCTGGGAGAGGAGCTGGAGGAACATCACATGAAAAAGGAGGTTGTCTGAGGAAGAGATGGACAGGGTCATCCAAGCTGGCTTGGCTAAAGTCTGGGGGAGTCTGGCAGGCACCTAGTTGAAGGTACCACACCAGGGCCAGGAGAGCTGCAGAGCTGGCCTCTGGGCAGTAGGCAGGACCTTGCCTACCTACTGGGGTGGGACAGGACAGTCTCCTCCCCTTCCTATCAGGCCTTGGAGTCACAGGCCGAATCCTTCTGAGGCCTCCAGTCTAGAGTGGGAAGTCAGGGCCGGAGAGACCTGGCATCTCTCTGGAGCCCTGACCTGAATGGAGGTATGACTGGGTAAGTCAAGGCACCCAAGAGCCCTGCTCCTTTCTTTCCCACCTCTGGGGCTGGACCCCAGTACTGAGGACTCACACTTGAGAAGTGTTTTCCTGTCCACAGCTGGGGGCAGCACTTCATACGAGTTCATCTTAATGCCTGGGGAAGATGGAGGGGCTTTGCTGAGGGTGCTTTCACAGCCCAGCATCCTTCCAGAGAGAGGCATGGGCTTCCAGGAGGCTGAGTCACCTGGGGAAGGTGCACACAGACAGGCAGGGCTCTCTACAAGTGCCGGGAATCCCAACCACTGCCCTGTAGGGCAGTCCCACCCCCAGAATGCAGGTGAGTCTCCAGTGGCCCCAGGTCAGCAGGTACTAACCCTTCAGGAGGAGCTGGTTGATGAAGCTGAGACCCATGTCCACCAGCCGAGTCCGGAGCTCCGCCAAGGTCTCTGGCAGCTGGAGGAAGCTCTGCTTCTCCTCACAGTTGGTGCCCATCAGGGGTTCCATGCAGGCCGGGAAGTTCTTCAGCCTGGGGAGCTCCTGTATGCAAGGAGGGGCCAGCAGTACCACGTGTTAGCCAGGGCCCAAGCAGATGCCAGGGGCTCCTGCTTATGCCAGGGGCTTAGTGGTCCCCAGAACCATGGGTCAGGGGGAAAAGTTGTCCGTTTTCAAACCTGGACATCTCTCTCCCCTCCTCCTAGATTTTTGGATGCCTTAGATTAGGGATATCAAAGGCACAGCAGCCATTGTGGCCTAGTGCAATAAGCAAAGCGAAGTTTTAGAAAAGGATGGGAGGGGGGTTTCTTTTGAGCCTTTAATTGCTTGGTGAAAACCTTGCCAGATGCCTCCTTTTGTGCGTGGGGGACAAGGTGAGCAATAACCCTAGAAATCTGCTCAGGGATGTGATGGCCACTGAAGAATGAAGATCTGGGCTGGGAGTTCCCAAGCACAGGGTTTGGGCAGCCCCAGGCTCCATGCATAGAGAAAGCTCCTGCCATCTCCCTCCCTGACCCCTATTCCTCAGCCTGGTACGCTTTTGCATCTGGGGAAGGAAAATGGATTTCACACCTGGCTGTACAGATTGTTCTGGTCTCACTTCCATCCCTGGCTTGGAGGAGTCTGGAGAAATTTAGGTTATTCAGATTCCCCAACTGTTATGGGGAAACAAAGGCAGGAAAGTTAGGGATAGGCTGAGTGCTGAGGTGGAGGAAGAAGCCACGGGTGCTGGTATACACTCAGGACAGATGACCTAAGATAAGCACAAACCCCAAACACTGATTATTTTATCTAAGGTTTGGGCAGCTCGGGTGTGTCTGTGTCTGTGGCTGGAGGGGCAGTGGAGGCTGTGGTGGGCCTGGGGCAGAGGTGGCATGGGGTGGGGCCTTGCCTGCAGAAATTGCTGGTCGTTCCGATTGGCGAGCAGGGTGCGGAGCCAGATGCTGTCCCCCTCCAGCTTCAGGAGCCGGTTGTGGCTCTGCTGGATGGAGCTGCCCAGCTTCCCCAGGGCGGCTGCCTCTTCCTTCTCCACGAAATCCAAGACCTTCATCTGCAGCTGTTTGACCTCCTGGATGATCTCTGAGAAGCAGCTGTTCACCTCATCCCGAGTTGTCTGGATCAATTTCTGCGGGAGTTGGGGAGGATGGTGTGTAGAGCGGCATCTCTGAGCCCCACCCCAACACCCCACTATCACGGCACGGAGCCGTCCTAGGCATCCCGTCTCTGTCTGCCTGGCCCCACACCATCCAAGCCCTGAGAGCTCCCCTCAGCCTGATCCCCGGCGCTGGGGGAGCCTGGGCCAACCTTACCGAGAGAAAGGCCACCTGCCCCCGGTGCTTCTGGCTGTCGGAAGTGATGATCAGCATCTGGTTCTCCACATTGGCCTGGACCTTCCGAACCTCAACCTGGGGTGAGAGTAGGGGGTGGAGGAGGAGAGGGCCCCTGATTCAGAGAAGTGCCCTAGGAGAACCTCTTCTGTAAGCAGCCCTGTGTCAAAGCGCAGGAGAGACGCACTTCTTACATTCCTAAGAGGTTTGAATGGAAATGAGGATGAGCAGAGCGGAAGCCCAGGGTCCACCCCCTCTGCTCTTGGTCTCTCACTCCCTGAGTGGCCCTCTCTCCAGCCTTAGGAATCAGGCTTCACAGTGATGACCATAGGGTTTCAGATCATGAGATATGTCTACGGGAGGGTTCAGTGGCTTGAGAGGCCTGGGAGGCAGTGGGGTGAGGAGGGGCCCATCAGACATGGAGCCCTTGGCTCTCTGGAGCCGTGCTGCCAGGCCCAGGCAGCCATGTGTCCCCAGGTCCTTCTGCATAAGCCTTTAGTCTCACCTGTTCCAGAGGTGGGAATTTTCTTGTTTTACAATATCTTACAGGACACTGCTATTCCAAGTGCCTGTCTATGAACTGTTGCTGACCCACAACAAAATAAGAAGCTCATGCCAGACTGTAAATTAACACATTGCTTCTTTTGTTGAGAAAGTCTTGCTGTGAAAAAAGTGTCAGCTGAAGGAAACTGTGATGAATTGGCTTACATTTCGGCATGATCTCCTTGTCTTGCCAGGGACCATCAACAGGGGTTATCTGTTATTCAATATACATGATCAAAAGTCTAGAATATAAGTATTCCATCATAGAAAGCAATACAAAGACAGCAAACAAAATTTGAAAATGGAAGATAGGAGGGGATTTGCCCCACGTGTTTGTATTTTAATTATGTTCTCTTTTAGCCTTTCCTGATTCTATGCAAAAGAATTTAAACAGGATTCATGACACACATTTCTGGATCCTCATTCATTCAACTTGCCAGCACTTTTTCATCTCATGGTATGACCCTCGTGGCTATCCCTCTACTGGCTGCATCATTTTTCTCCAAGGAAAGGTGTGCCTGGGGCTTGGGAAAGACTTCCATTTGCCGTGTCAGATTCAGGACCACGAGCCCCGCCCCCCGCCCGGCGCACGGCCTCACCTCCCTGCGGGCGCGCTCCTGCTCCAGCGGGGCGGTGTCGTGGTCCTTGTGCTCCTCCAGCAGGCAGGCCCCGCACACGCAGCAGCCTTCCGTGCGGCAGTACAGCCGCCGCAGCCTGCGGTGCTTCCGGCACAGCCGGCTCTTGAGATCCCACACGGGCTCCAACAGCTGGTGGCCCCGGAACACCTGGTCCTCAAAGTGGCTGCGCAGGTGCTTCTCGCACAGGGAGGCCATGCACTGCAGGCATGACTTGACCGACTTGAGCTTCTGGGGGGAACAGAAGTCGCAAGGCACGTCCCTAGGCCCGGCCAGGTTCCGTGAGGACCCCTTGGCCTGGGTGAAGCAGGTCACCATCTCCTCCAGGATGACATTCTTGCAGAGGCGGGGCCTGGAGGGGAAGCTCTCTCGGCACTGGGGGCAATAGAGTGTCTCGCCCACAGTAGCCTGGTGGTCCCAGCAACCTTGGAGGCAGGTCATGCAGAAGTTGTGCCCGCAGGCAGTGGTGACCGGGTGGTGGAACACCTCCAGGCAGATGGGACAGAGGACTTGGTCCTCAAATGTGTGGAGACTGTTGTCATTATCCATCGGGAACTGACCTTGGGGAGGTCTTGAGGGCTGGGCAGGGGGCTGCGGGGCTGGGATGTGGTCCTGGACTGGCCCTGGGAAGACAGCAAAGCCATGCTGGAGCCAAGGCAGGAGCAGAGGGGCCTTTGAGGAGTGGAGGGGCCGGTCCTTCTCTTGGAAGTGGCTCTCTGCTCATGGGGTACAGGGACTGTGCCATCAGTCAACCCACATGGGGGCAGAAATTGGGTATTGTGTTCTCCTTGTCCCAACCCTAATTCCTGGAACAAATCCTGGACAAGAAGGTGGGTGGGCAGAAAGAAGTCACATCATGACAGGGAAAGGAGCCACTTCCAATGCTCTTCAGGAGAAAGATCAAAGCATAAGTACTTACGTGAAACCCTCTGCATGTCAAGGAGAGCCAGAGGCTTGGCTGCCCTGTGGAGGGAGGAAAAAGAGCCCTTGGATACTCAGGTGCGGGGCCCTCACCCCTGGTTCCACCTCACCAGCTGCTGGGAGGATCCCCACCTGTCCGGTGTCCCCCCACCCCAGCTCTTTATGTCTCGAGGTCTGATGACCACCTCCTCACTTTTCCCTTTGGTTGCTGTTTTGTGGTCTCCCTATCAAGTTGGCCCCACTCCTCAAGACTGCCCACAATGTTTGCTCCCTGATGTCACAATTCAAGCGTGACCAGCCCCAGCATCCTGCTTGTGACGTCAGCAGGACAAAAGATGTGCCACCGCACATGCTGCGGCGCTGATGGGTTCTGCCTCTTCCGGGACACTCTTTGCTCCAGAGCTCCCGGACTCAGCCCAGGAGGTGGAGTCACTGCTGCACCTGGGGTCCCTTGCAGTGGACTTGGGGGACTTGCGTTACCAACCAGAGAGGGAAAATGGCAATGAAGGGGCAGTGGGACCCTGGGCAACTTGTTTAATCTCTCAGGACCATGGTTCTTCTCCTGTGAATCAACAGGGATGTTGTAGAAGATGTTATTTCAAGGCCCCTGCTTGGTCTAAAGTTGAGTGATCCAAACATTATCTGATAGGAAACATTATCTGATTCTAAAGATTATTGCTTCCCATTCTAGTTCTGATCCTCAGAAGGAAAAGGGATGAGTGAAGCCCTGATCGCTTCTTGTCAGTCTGTTTCCCTCCCATTCTTCCCCATCTGACAGGATACATGCTCTGAAACATTTGCAACGTATCACTCTTTTGCTCCAAAAAAGTAAGCTTGGCCCTACTTATTGGATAGAAATGGAAAATCTTTTTCTCATTTTCGCATCTCAGAGGAAATATTTTTAGCATTTCTCATTAAGTATGACATTTGCTGTAAGTTTTTTGCAGATCCCTGTATCAGACTATGTAGACTCCCTTTTTTTCCTGGTTTGCTAAGAGTTTTATCTGGAATGGATGCTGACTTTTGTCTAATTATTCTTCTGCATCTTTTGATATGATCATAAGATTTGCCTCTTTTATTCTGCTGATGTGGTAAATTTATATTTATTGATTTTCAATTTTTCTTCTTTATTCACAAAAAATTGAAGTATAGTTGGGTTACATGACTCTCAATTATTAAACCAACCTTGCATCCGGAATGAACTCTTCTTGGTCATAACAAGTTATGCTTTTTATATATATGCTATATTCCATTTGCTAATAGTTTGTTAGGACTTTTACACCTATGTTCATGAATGAGATTGGCCTGTAATTTTCCTTTATCAAGTTCTGGAGTTAAGGCATGATAGCCTCATAAAACAAGTTGGGAACTGTTCTCATTCAGTTCTAAATATAATTTCTATTACGATTTCTTCTGTGACTCATGAGTTATTTAGGAGCACGTTGCTCAATTTCCAAAAATACAGGTATTTTCTAATGATCATTTTTTATTGTTGATTTCTAACATGGTCAATGCTGGTAATTGTTCCGCATGCACTTCAAATTCAGAACGTGTATTCTGCAGCTGTTTGATGTCCTGCTTTACATATTTCAGTAATGACATTTGCTGATCATGCTGTTAAAATCAGCTGTATGCCTATTGGGTTTTTGGTCTGTTTTAACTGAGACGTGACAAGATTCCTAGAATTATTGTGGATTTGCTTATTTCTCCTCTTAGTTCTATCAATTTTGAGGCTAGATCATTAGCTGCACACAAATTTATAATTTTTCTGTTTTCCTAGTGAAAGGTAGTTTGACCATTATTGATTTTTTATTATTCCATGTTCCCCTTCCTGTTACTTTGGTAGTTACACTTTTATTATTATTTTTGGGGTAGTTACCTGAGACATTATAACATTCATCCATGGCTTATCAAAGTCTAATAGATAGTGTTATTTCAATCTTAGATAATGCAAACCCTTGGACTACTTTCACTTCATTTATCTCATCCCAACGTTTACTATTGTGTGTTTTAATTCTCTTTATATATTTTAGAACTATAAAGTGCTAGTAATGCTTAAATGGTCAATATCTACATCCATCAATCCATGTATTTCCCCTTTTAATTGCTCTCCACTCCTTCCTATGTCTCTAGCTTCTGGGCTCATTTCCTTCTTCCCGAGGAACACCTTTCAGGATTTCCTTCAGTATAACGTCTGCTGGTGACAAATACTTTCAGGTTTTTGGTTCTCAAAGTTGCTTTTATATCATCTTCATTCTTGAGAGATATTTTCACTGGGGATAGAATTCTAGGCTGGGAGCAACTGACTTTTCAGCACTTTGGAGAATTAATTCTACTGTCTTCTGGAATGGCTTACATTTTTCTGTTGAGAAGCTGTCTTGATGTTGTTCCTTTGAAAGTAACCTGTCTTTTTTTCCCCCTTTACTGGTGACTTTTAAGATTTTCTCCCTATTTTATTTTCATTGGTTTTATTATTAGGTATGTTTTTATTTATCCTGCTGAGGGTTTGTAGTGATTCTTGAATATATGGCCGCCTGTAAGTATCTTAGTGGGGCTTGATTCGGCTCAGCATTTCCAGCCCTCTGCCTCTGCCCAGGTTTGGATGAACCTTCCCACCGCTAGAGCAGCTGCTTGGCTGCTGCTCCTTTGCCTCCAGCACTCCCCCCTCCCACTTGATGTTCTGCAGGACTCTGTGACTCAGCTTTGGTTGCCCAGTGCCCAGCACATTTCTGGGCATGCAGTGGCTGTGAAGCACATGGCAGCAAAGAAGTCGATGTTTGCTTGGACCCTTACAGAAGTGAAAGAGCTGAGCAACACAGGCTAACCACCCTTCCGCACCTGCCCAAAACCACACCCCTCCCCAACTTCAGGGTCTAGTTCAAGAACTCTGCGGAGCCTTTCAAAACCTCCCCCACCCCAAATATGTGCTTATTGGCTATCCATCATCATTGTGCAAAGTAGGGCATGTTTTGAAGATGTTTTGCTCTTTGATTTGCCAACTATGTAGACGATGCATGTGCAAAGGTTATCAGAATGAAATGTGAGTAGAAGCAATAGCCCAAACTCAGACATAAAGAAACCCAAGACTATCCAAGGGAACTTGCTCACAATTTTCTTACAGGAAAGCTAAGAAATACAAACTACTAGTCTTCTATCCATTTTGTTAAGTGTTTTGCTTGAAATAATTAACAGAAAACTGACATGTTAAAGAGACTCAAATTTAAAAATGAGACTTAGATTCTGAGCTGCTAAATTTGACTTGAAAATAAACACAGAGGAGGTAACAGCCATAAAAGAAAGCCCACAAGGGAAAAAGCTAGATCTGGGTTAAATTGAATTAAATTTCCACCATAAGATCTCACAGAAAACAATGATCTTAATGAAAACATTTTAAAGTAAAACTGATAATAGAAAAGTTTGCAACAGTGGGAAGAGTATAGCTCAGTGGTAGAGCACATGGTTAGCATACATGAGGTTCTGGGTTCAATCCCCAGTACCTCCATTAAAATAAATGAATAAATAAATAAATAACCTTAATTACCTCCTCTCCGCCCCCCAAAAGAAAACTTTGCAACATTTTATATAATTTTATAACAATTTTGCAGTGTATAAAAAACTAAGGAATTAAACTGGCTTAACAGAGTAACACCAGTTCACCCCAGGGGAAAGCTTCACTGATGAAAACCTTTCAGCGTGGTATGATTCTCATTAGAAATTTAGCTCTGAGCTGCCACCTGGACTTTGAGCAGATTTAGTGATACTCAAACGATCTGTTGTAAACGATGCCGTATGGAGCCGCCAGCAAGCCCCAACGGGAGAATCACCGTGCAGAACTCCAGGGTTTTGGAACAGACCCATGACTCCTTTTACAGAGAACTCTTCCCCTTTTGAGAAACAGCCCCTGCTACCTAACCATGGGAAATCAAGTGACCATGTGGCCTGAGCTGCCCATCAGGAACTGGGTGTTGTCTAACTCACCAAGCCAATTTGAGGAGTAATTAACCTAGCCCAGAAATAGATGTGACTGTTTTTCAGACCTGGGAACGATGGCTTTTTGCACAGGGTCTCATGTTGTGGGGAGGCTAAGAGCATCTTTGTGTAAAGAGTAGCTGTAACTTGTTACATGGAGACAAAGTTGTTTTTACCATTGCATGATGTTCAAACGTGCATAGAAGCGCGCTTACGGATGCTGAGTGGCCACAGAGGCGGCAGAGCTGGTAATTATCTCCCAGCCCCGCCCCACCCTCCAGGCTGCCCTGTGCTGCTGGGGCTGGGAAGCTGCTGCAGGGAACTTGAGGGAGACTACAAGGCTAGAGGAAAAACAGAAGAGATGTGCTCCTTCCTGGTACCAGAGAAACCACAGCTCCGCTTGGGCAGCAACGGCTGGTTCCAGCAGCTGGTTCGTTTGCAGTTTCCCACTGTCCCAGAACCAGCCTCATCGAGTTCCGAGACGGCAGTGTCTCCAATCCAAGGCCCCTCCTCTGAGCCTCTTCCCTTTGCTTCCCAGGTCTGGGAGCAGTAACTGTGTCCTGTGATCACTGCCGCTGTGACACCCGTGTCCCCTGGGCCCTTTCCTCTCTCCACCTGTTAGCAACTGCCATGCTCTCCGCCTCTCGTTGGAGCTGTTATAGCCCCATACCTTGTTCACTAACTTTGGGTGTACACGCCATCTCGTAAGCACCCTATGGGAGGGACGGCCTAACGCGTTCTGAGGATCCTACACCCCGCAGGATGCCTTAGTGTTCAGTACTTCACTTGTTGCTTACTTGACTCTCACCTCATATCCTCGTTATTTCTTACTTATCCTCTTCCCTGCAGAGAAAACGGGCACAGATTCTCTTCTAGGAGGATTTTTTCCCTTAAAAACCATTTTATACTCCTCTCCCCATCTCCTTCTGGCTCTCCTGTGGGAAGCCCATCTGTCCCCACCGTCTGTTCCCTGACACTCTCTGGGTCCTTTCAGATTCAGTAAAATGAAAGCCAGGAGGAAGAAGGCCCAGCACCCCCTCGGGCAGTCTCACAGCAGACGTGAGGACTTTGTAAGAAGCCCCACTAGAAAAATAGAAAAGGTGCAGTGAAATTCATCTCCTGAGAACAGCTGAAGAATCATCACTAGTTAAGTGACAGCAGAAACCAAGGAGGCTGCTGTACTAGAAAACATACACCAAAGGTTTCAAGATTTCAGAATTTTGTTTCATCTCTTTATTGACAGGAAAAAAAAAAGGGTCACAGCATTTCAGACTTTAACACACAAACGGTCAACAAAGGGCACGCACAAGTGACAGGCATGGTCCCTAAGGTCTGGATCAAAGGCCACGCTGGAGGGTGCGGGTGACTTCTCAGCCCTATTCCCTCAGCATCTGTCTGTCCTTGCCTCCTCTGCACCCCACTGACACCCCTGAGATCAGTAACAACGGTGCAGAGACGGAGTCACGCCAGAGGAGGCTGGGCCCCGCCTCACTGCCAAGAAAGAGCAGGCTCTGAGGAAAAGACAGATGCGTGTTACTGTGTCATCACTTAGGAGATGCCAGGCCGCTCCACAGGCCTGGCCTGCACTGCCTGTGGCCTCGGACCTGGGCAGACAGTGAGGCAGGGAGATGCTCTGCACGTGGCTGCACTGGGCAGCTGGGAAGTGTGGGTCACTGGTCACGGGATACCCCCAAGCCAGTGGCCAGACCTCTCTCTGGAGCTATCAGCCAGACTCTCCTGGAGGGAAAAGGCTTCCAAGAAAAAACACCAACTTGGTTCACAACGGGCTTGGGTACAATACTTTTCCAGAAGCCTTAAGAAACAAATCCTCCTCAGATTTCTGGAGCACTGGAACAACTGAAACCGTCGTCGGGTTGCCATGAGGAGGGGAGCCTGGTGAAAGAAGCCCTCTAGGAGAGCAGAGAGACCGCCCGAGTCTCAGAGCGCTCAGGAAGGGGCTCACAGTCTTTCCACAGGGCCCACTGTGGACCTCTGAGAAACGCACTGGAGCTCATAGTGCATTCTGGTGGCTGGCCCACGGCTGCCCTGCAGCCCTCCTGGCTCCTCCCCACTGGCGTGGACCAGAGGATGAGTATAAGGCGAACCCCAGGAAAGCAGATCTGACTGGGCACGAGGTCCCGGATGAAGCTGCTTTCCCTCCTTTCAGTCTGATGTTACTTACTCAAATTGGCCAAAAAGCACCTCACCCATCATCCTCCGTGCTGCTCTGGTCAGAGCAGCTTTTCCTTGACACACTCAAAACTTTTCTTTTTTCCTGAAAGATGACAGAATGGATGCCGGGCACCTTTCTGAAGGGGCAACTGCTTTTTTCCTAGGTAGAGGTGCCTCTAACATCACAGCTGTAGAAGTCCTGGGCACCGGCCGGACTGCAGGGCCGACACGCACCTTCACACTGGTGCGCGGGCGCCCTGTGCACACGTTTCTCTCCTGCTCCGCACACAGAGGATTAAGGTCAGTGTGAGACCCCTGGAGAGGAGCTATGTCATCTGGGCAGGAGTAGGTCGTAGGCTCAAAAGACAATTGGCACAGTCGACAGTCATTTCCAAAAAACTATGACCCCAGACCCACTGAGTGAGCAGCTGAGCTGTGGAGCAGAGAGAATGAACCTCAGCTCCCAAGGTGCCCAGGAGCCATGGGCTTGAGGGGGCATTTATGGATGGAGCAACCCCCAGGGGCACTGTCCCCTGCTCCAGACCACTGGCCACACTATGAAAGTCATCTGGGGAAAAATAAGGATCCTCTGGCCCCTTGGCATTCCATGACTGCTCACCCAGACGCAAAAGCCCAGAGAGCAGGTCCAGTTCTGAGGAGGCTTTGCTCCTTGGCACTCCACAGAAAGAAGTGACGGTGAGGGCTGGGGTCAGAGATGCAGGCATCCTCAGGTCGCCCAGCAAACGCACACACACTGCGGGGGATGGTGTGGGGTCACTGACACTGTGGTGACGCAGGCCTGCCAAGGTTAGAAGTCAGGAAGACACACAAACAAATGTCACGCTTCCAGTCAAGGCCATTTCCAAGGGACGATCACAGAAATGACAACACTTTTGGATACTACAACATAACATATTTGGCAACTTTCAAAGAAACAGCCGTCCCTACCCCAAGCCATCAACAGAGGGTCCTAAGTCCCTTTATCCTCGGCCGAGTTTAAAAAGTCAGGGAAGGAAGATGGGCCAATGGAGGGCAAGAAAAGGCTGCAGAAGCAGTTACACCGATGACCTAAAGCTCCTGTCTGCCTGCCTGCCTGATTCAGTGCAGGATGCTGCCTGCCTCGAACCTCTTCTCAGGGAGAAAGCAAGCCATCTGGAGGGTCCAGGCTGCTGGAGACAAATGAGGCAAAGCTGAACATGGTAGCAGCTGGGTGCCCTGAATCCAGAGCTGCCACCCCCAATCTCCAACCACAACCAAGGACACCCCATCCTCCCCCTCCTCAAGGAGGCTTTGCTCATAGGAATGTGGAGTACTCTGGCAACTGTATCCTTTATCCAAACCTCAGTTCAACCAACTGAAGCTAGAATCCTTTGCATCTGCTGCATTACTTGGGGGTGCACAGGAGGGAAAAGATGGTGTTACAAAGCGGCTGCAACATTCAACGTGGCACACTCAGGTGAAAACATGGCTCTTTTGTCCACTCCAGCCTCCTTGAAGTACAGCATGTGCAAGGAGCTGGGCCTTCCTCTTCCCCTCTCCCAGATCCCCAGAAGGGCTCCAACTGGGAACCCAACCCAGCTGCTCTTGTAAAGATTTGTTATAACACTGGCTAAGAAAACAAAAGCAGGTTTCTGAAAAGGTATTCTGCAGCCAGAAGCTGCGTGTCTTCAGGTTCCTGTGGGTGGGGGTGGGATTCCTTTGGTTTTGACCAGAACACTTCTCCACTGGGGAGGCCAGGCTCAGCTTTGCTTCGCAGTAGCTCGGTTACTGTACAGGAGCGAGATTTAACTTCACAGAGGTGCTCTGCTGCGTTGCTCTCTTGACAATTTAGGATTCTGGAGTTTACATCCGAGATCCTCTCTCCTGAAGAATCTGGAAGGGGAAGGTGGGGGAGAGGCCTAAGACCCTGGATGCAGACCGTGTTTAGGCTGGGGTTGCTTACCAGACTGCTGAGAGAACAGAAAGAGATTCAGAGCTGCTTTCCACTGGACCCCACCGAGCAGCACAACAATCCCTGTTACCCCAGGAAGCAGGGCAACCTCCCCTGAAGCACTTCAGTTGCAAAAAACTCTTGCTGAAAGTGGCTGGGCCTGAAGTTTATGTGCTGCTGGACCACTTCGCCCATGCTAAAGGACACGGTTCAAGCTCATCGCATACTGATGATTTGGAAGCATGTGTGGGTGTGTGTGTATGAGGGAGCACCATGGAAGAAGAAGAGGTAACAGTGTACAGAAATTTTCCAGTAACTTAAGGGAGCAAGGGGGGAGTCACAAAGGTAACCAAGTATCTTTTCTCTTGAGATAGCAAAAAAAGAGAACAATTTCAAAAAATAAAGGCAAAATACTTTCTGATTTTCAGTTTCAGAATCCTCACCTTATAGTAGTTAGCGGCCATAAGCTTTTCTGTTTCATTGATTTGACAGGGGCTGGGACGAGACTGCCCTATTTCAGTTCACGTGTCCTAAGTGAAAACCTGTCATTGCTCCAAAAATCCCGAATTCAAGTGCAACAGTCAAAAGGCCAAAATGAAGGGGAAATGTAAAGCTGGCTTGAAAAGGAAAGGGAAGAAACAGCGAGCAAAAGTTCAGGCAAGGCCCGTGCAGGGGCTGGGAACAGAGTCGGAGACAAAATTCAGGCGAAGTGACTTACCTTTGCCTTTTCGCTCGGCTCTATGACGATACCATTGGTAGAATTATTTAGTTCTCTGGAGACAACACAGAGGAATTCTGCCTGGTCCTCATTTCCATAGTTATAGGAAGATCCAATGCTGATTAGCTGATAAAACGAGAATATGGTGAACACACAAATGGTGTCTTAAAATACTAAAGTGCCAGACAACCAAGCCCTCCTCCTGACTGAAATTTGTAGTTTTGCTTCTCAAAGGATGAAGAAGTCTCCGGACCCTTCACAGCCTTGGGGGATAACAGGATCCCACTCACTCATCAGGGTGTCGTGGACAAGGTTTCCCCGAAGAAGAAAAGTGTGAGTTCTGGACCTGTCTCCCTTGCCCAGGCACTTGAAACAAGGCTAAAGGCAGCAGCCAGGATTACCACGATCACCTTCTCTCAGGCAAACGCTGAGGGGAAACAGAATGTTTCTGTGAATGAAAATGGACACCTGTTTCTGCCAGAACACCTACACAGAGCTGGCTCATCTTTAGGCAGAAGTCCTAGCCAGGGGGCCAGCACTCGGGAGGCTCTGGGAAGCACCAAGCGAGTCCCTGAAGAGCTACCATAGGTCAAATGCTGCTGGTACTTCTAATCTTTTTGGAGAATTGAATTCAAGATCTCGTCTAAGTAGGAAATCCACAAGCAGAAGGAGACTCTGAGCTGGAGAGTGAGGTCATCCGGCAGGTCTGTAAGGCCTCACGTCGGGAGACCACGAGCGAGTTGCCCTATGACCGGGCTGCGGACACCTCAGCCTTCCTGCGCCTTAACTTCCTCATCCATGTAATGGAGTCAGTGGGAGCACACCGTGTCCTCCCACAGGACGTTCATAAGTTGAAAAAAAATTAAAAATAAAAAGTTATTCATCAGTTTCACAAAGAATACTTAAAGTTTTTAAAATATCCTTTGCTTAAAACTTTGCACCAGGGAAAATACTTCTGGAGTGGAAGCATGGCAGCATTTTGCAGCCGACACCTGAACAAGAACTGGGCCGACACGAACAGAGCTGATTCTGTGTGGAATCATCCAGTGTCGGCTCTGAAGACAGAGAAACCTGTCTGTTTATCTGTAACATAATACTGTGAGCACAGAGAGCAACTTTTATTTAAGAAGGTAAGCTCATGGTGACAGTTCAACTGACCTCTTCAACTCTACATAAAAACAGGCGTGATTCACTCAATTTATAAGACAGTCACCCTGTTCATGCTCAGCCTCCCCATGTCTTGAAGACAACAGATGAACAATTCTGCCATCTAATGGAAGAAAGCAGTAAAATCCTGCTCTCAGACCCTTTGTTCTGATGCCTCGATCGTGAGCATAAAGATGAAGAACAGAAATCGACTGACAGGAAATGACCACGGCTGAGCCTTTCACATCGCACCTGCGCACAGCGCTCTGTGTGGAGGGCAGTGCACGCGCTCAGGATGGCGCGGCGCTGACCCGGGGTAAGCAAAGGGAGGGCTGCTGCTGAACTCGAGTCTTCTTTACGTGCTTATTCTAGGATGTGTCAACAGAGCACTTCTGGAAGGAATACCTCTGAGGAGGGGAGAGAAAAATCCCAGAGAGGCACTTTCAAGCCTAAACAAGCTGGCTGGCAACCTCTGGGCACAACTGAGTCAAAATTCTGGCTACGAAGCTGTTCTCAGTTCTCCCCACTCACCACGTCCAACTGTGCAAAGAATCACATGGGGTGGTTCTCTTTTCCCTTTTTTTTCTTTTGGGTGTCGGGGAGGTCATTAGGTCTGCTTATTTATTATTAGTTTTTGTTTGTTTGTTTTTGATGGCAGACTGGGGATTGAACCCAGGACCTCGTGTGTGCTAAGCACATGCTCTCCCACTTGAGCTATACCCTCGCCCCTCTTTGCTCCCGTTTTTGAAGAGGATCACACCCAGCCCTACCCAACTCCTAGCATGATTAACTGGCTACAGATGATGACTTGGAAGAGTGTGGACTCCTAGGCTGACACACAGGGCTGCTACCACTTAAGAAACATTACCTGTTCAAATTTCCAACCATCAGACATCGTGGACACCATCTGCGTGAGCTCCTCTTCTTGGCACTGCAGGACCCTGTACACGTGCTTCACGGGGCCCTGCGACAACCACAGAAAGACTGTGAAGAACGATTTTCAAGGACACAACGGTTTGCAGCTGCCTCAGTGAAGCTCTTCAAGAGAACAGACACTGGAAAGGAGTTTCACATTTTTTTTCCCTTGGCAGCCACCCACTGTCCCCTTTACAAGCAGCTGTCGTTTTTCAATAAAAACTTATCCAAGGAAACAAAGAAAATAAAGGGTCCAAAAACATGAATCAGTAGGTAAAATAATCTTGCACTTCAGAGGGATGAATCATGCGAGAAATTTCCTAAAGTAGAAAGTAAGAGTAAAATTACTTAGGACACGAAAGTCACATTTTGTCCTGAAGTCATTATAGGAGACACACATGCTGGAAATGCAGACCATATTTTGGTTTATTCGGGGTGATACCTTATTATGGGAATGATACAGTAAATTGGGGTCCCATAATGTACAACTTTTCAAGCTATTTACCTTCTCCTGGTGTTACCTGGAAGTCAAAGTGTTTCTGTGTTACACGGTAATACTCCTACTACAGAAGTATAGTATGATAAAAAACAAACATTTGGCCTTTGTCCCTGGTTCCTGGCACAGAGCTCCCAAATCCTTTGGAGTCTCTTGAGTGACAGCAGTGTCTTTTGTTTGTTAATGAGCTGGTCACCAGAAAGAGCAAGCCTGTGATTAAAGGGTTAGAACTTTCAGCCCCACCAGAGGGGCTGGAAACTGAGTTCCATCACCAAAGGCCAATGATATAATCAACCTTTCCTACCTAACGAAAAATCCTTAAAAACCCCTAAGTGACGGGGTTCAGGGAGCTTCCAAGTTGACAAACACATCCATGTGCTGTGTGGGTGGTGCGTGGCGAATGCTAACTACACAGACGGAGGCTCCTGCCCTCAGGACTCATTAGGACCTCACCCTATGTATCCCTTCATCTGGCCGTTCATTTGCATCTTTCATAATCAACTATATTAGCAGGTGTAGCATTTCCTGAGTTCTATGAGTTATTCTGGTAAATTACTGAATGTGAAGGGGGCACTGTGGGAACCCTTGAATTTGCAGGCAAGTTGGACAGAAGAGCAAGTAACCTGGGGACCTAGGACTTGTGACTGGCGTCTAAAGTTAGGGCATCTTTGGGACAGAGCCCTGAGACCTGAGCAGTCTGACGCTGATTCTGGGTGGTCAGTGTCAGAAGAGGATTGATCTCTTGGTCACCCAGTTGGTATCAGAGATTCAGAGAGACGTCATTTGCTGGCCAGACTCAACTCTCTAGAACATAAGCCAGAATCCAAAAGGCTGAGCAACCAAAATGGGTGCCCCAAAGCTTTATCACTAAGGCCCCTACACTTTACCCACAGGAGAAGCCCTCAAACCTGTGATGTAGCCCACAGGGGACGAGAAGCCAGTCACGAGAGGGTGGGGGTGGCTGGGGAGGCACACTCGCCAGATGGAGGCTCCCATTCACAGGACAACTGCAGGCTCATGGGGGGACTCAGTGTTCAGCGATCTGGGGCCACTCAGTGTTGGGTCCAACAGCCGCACATCCACCGCCCATCTCAAAGGGCATGTGGCACAAACAGCAACCCAGGTTCATAACAGTGATGCCCGGTCATGGAGAGAAGAGTCAGTTATGCTCAATACGATTTTAAGAAAATACAGGCTATTTCTTCAAGAATGATGAAAATTTTGCATTTTTTCAATAGGGCAAGTTGGCTTCAGCTTTCTGAAAAACTAGTTTTAGAGCAACTTGAGAAATACGGGATGAATAAAAACAGCTACTGATTACTGAGTGCTACAAGCCCCAAGGGTGACACCCTTCTCCTCTAATCTTCAGGGCAGTCCCGGAAGGCAGGTGCTGGCTTCCTTCTACACGTGGGACACGTCGGACACTGGTGTTCAGAGCACAGTGTCTTGTGCAAACTGTACAGCAATTAAGTGGACTGGCTAGGACTTGAGCCCAGGTCTGCCTGACAACACTATGTTTTTTCTTCTATACTTTGTCCTTCTAAACGTGGTACAGCTATTATCAAACAAGGTACTAAGGTTAAAAAAAAAAAAAAACTCCTTCCATATAAAACAGCACAGGACAAATCTGACGATTTCAATTACTCTAACCATGTGTTTCAGAAACAACCAGGTGTTCTGTATTATCAGATACAGAGCATCACAAAAGACCTGAGAGCGGCCACTGCTGTCAAAGCCCCAGGTATTTAAGATAACTGCACTGCCTCTCTTTTAGCTTTCTCTTCCAAAGTAAACCACTGGTGCTCTCAAATGCACCAAGATTAATCACCTAGCCAAAAGGTATTACCAGAGTAGCAGAATGGTGGAAACCATCTGAAAGAGATGTGAAGGCACTGAAAAAAGGTGTGGTAGATGCTCCATATCTTGGGCTTCACCGGAATGTCCGCCAGGTGTGCCTCCTTTCAGTGCAGACATGTTAGAGGAGACAATGTGCTTGAAGGGACAGTCACGGAAATCCATGCTCAGCCTTACAGCCACGTGGGACAAAGGCAAAAGAGGACATCCCTGAACAACATCAAATCCAATGCCCAGAGTTTCACTAAATAAAGAGGACAGATGGAAAGATCAATTAACATCAAAAGGGGCTTGACATTCCTAGAGTAAAAAAGCTTCCAACTGGGTATAAATCCACCAGCCTCAGAATCCAGAGGCTTAATTAACTTAATTGCTGTCATCAAACAGAAACCTTACAATGCTCTCAAGGAACTAGCTATGGCAAAAAGCTGAGTGTTCAGGTACCATGATTTGAATGATTTCAAATTATATAATCTATGGTACCACCAAAATTTATACTAAGCAATCAAAAGTTTTTTTTTTTTTGGAATGTGGAAAACTGAGGATAAGGCTAGGTTTTCAGAATATCTAGGCTATTACGTATCAGTAATAGTGACAGATGTCATGAGATGGCAAAGAGACTGGTGACACTAGATTATATTTCGTAACATAATCTGCAAACTAACCACAAATTCATCTTTGAACATTAAAAAGGAGGCTTTCAGCCACTGACCAGATGGAAGAGAACTAAATAAGTCCTTCTCTCCACCTTTGCAAAGTGCTGGAGATAAGACAACTAAGAGAGTTAATTTTTAATCACAGGTGTCAGATATTTATCCAGATAATTTCATTCAGAGCCAAAAAGTTTTGATACATGAAGTCTAACACAGGAAGGGCAAGGAATTACTTTTTGCTTTTGAAAAGAAACATATTGCCTTCTTCTTATTTGCAGGAAAATTCTACACTGCATTAGATTAGATCTCAAGAAAGCATCCACCACCAGCATCTGATAAGAGGTCCTTCAAGCTAGAGTTCCACTCTGCCCCCCCTTAACTGCAGCTAAACTTTCTTACAATAAAGCCTAACTACATGAAAGAGTGTTTTTCCTGCTTGACCTTAAGCTTCTTGAGGGCATGGACCTTCTTCTATCAGTCACAGAATCACAGGGGCCTAACAGAAGCTACTGGGGCCACTTACTTAAGACACAGGATGGGTGGTGTGACATGAAATAAGCTAAGTGTGCTTTACTGCCTTCCCTTCTCAAGCTAGGTGGCAATTTTTTTTTTTTCAAAACCAGAATACTTATTGCATGACTAATCATTGTTTTCTTTTGTTTTTTGCTTTTCTTAAATTTTTTTTTTATTTTTTGGAGGGAAGGTAATTAAGGTTTAGTTATTTATTTTTCGGAGGAGGTACTGGGAATTGAACCCAAGATCTTGTGCATGCTAAGCATTCACTCTACCACTTGAGCTGTACCTTCAACCCTTAGATGGCAAATTCTGTGTTTGATTTTTGTTACTGTATCTACTCGGTTAACATAAAAATCTAGACTCTATAATAAAAAGAGAAGCTTGGCATTATTTTCTTAGAAGCATGATTCATACATAAGCTGCTTCTGCGGTCTCTGCCATGAGACTGGTTTTAAGCAGCACTCAGGAGCTGGATGTAACATGGTCACACTCTAAAGGCTGGTCCTAACAGAGAAGCCAAAAGGCGGAAGCAAGACCTCTTCTGGCCTCCGTGTGGGCATCTCCCAGACAGACTCTTTGTTGGAAAGAACAGGCTTTGAACCTAAACTACTGTGGCTCCTCCCACTGCCGGCTGGCGAGCAGCCACAACCTCCTGTTCTTCTAAAGGGACAAGGGGCTGTTTCATTTTCCATGTGATTTTCTTCTTCTCTTATTTCCTTGTTCTGAACGAGTCTGGCGGAGTATCGCTGGCTGTCTGGCAGGCAGGCAGGCAGTGTTCCACACAGCCCTCTGCGTTAAGGGGAGAGGCAGGGCTCTCGCCCAACACATCACCCACTTCAAATCACACCCAGACGCGTGGACAAAGAGAGGCTCTTGAGATACTTTCCCCTGAACCCATCACCTGTGAAGTTCTGTTCTCGTTGTCCCGTATCCTTTCCTTAACCAGTCGCACAAGAGATGCGATGTTGTAAAACTCGGCTTCTTCCAGCACACCTAAAATGGGAACCAACATGCAGTCAGATGTGTGCCAGTTCCCCTAACACAGCAGGAAGAGGCTGGAGTTGACAGGCTTGCTAACAAGCTACATTTTTTCAAATGTAAGTCTAGTCTGTCTCTTTTCAGCCCGGGAAACTTTCTTTGCTGTTTGGTGTGTTACCCATGACCTTTTTCCCAACGTGAGTGAGTGAAGCACAAAGGTCTGCTCTGCTTACCCCGTTATATCCCTGCAGCTTCCCACCTGGCACCTTCCCCCCAGCTCTCCCTGCACCTGTCCATTAGCTGCAGGACACCTTTACCAGGTGTCACTTAGTCCCTGGAACTAGCCCCTTTAGACAACTCTTGAGCTTGCAATTTTTACCCAGTTTGTCCTAA
The DNA here is from genome assembly GCF_009834535.1 of Camelus ferus. Classification (NCBI taxonomy): domain Eukaryota; kingdom Metazoa; phylum Chordata; class Mammalia; order Artiodactyla; family Camelidae; genus Camelus; species Camelus ferus. Next base: position 25,155,683 of record NC_045711.1, read on the forward strand.
AAATGACCAAAAGGGTGCGTATGTGTGTGCAAAATTTATGAGAACCAAATACACTAAGATGCTGATGATGTGAACAGTATAAAAGGCAGTCACTGAAAGAATCCCACGCTAAACAAAAATCAACCAATCCTGAGACAGGACAACTAGATGGGGTGTGGGATCCTGTACCAGGGAAAAAATCTGCTATAAAGACCTTTATTGGAACAATTGACAAAATCAGAATACAAGCTACACAGTATTTATCAATATTAAATTTCTGGAATTTGATAACTATACTGTGGTTACATGAGAGAATGCCCTTGTTCTTGGAAAATATACACTGAAGCATTAAGGGATGAAGTCTGTAATCTAGTCTCAAATAGTCCAGAAATGAAAACTGCGGAAAGGGGAGAGGAAGAATAGGGGGGAGGAGGAGGAGGAGAGAGGATAAATGAATGACAATGCAAATGTGACCAAAAAATGTTAAAAATTGGTGAACCTGTGTAAAATGAGTTCTTTGTACTATTCTTGCCCTTTTCTCTAAGTTTGAAATTATTTCAAAATAATTTTTTTTTAAATGGCATTAGAAAAGATGCATAACAGTCCTATTTTCAAGAAACAAGACTACCCATGAGTTGGTAATTGTTGAAGCTGGATGCTGGGTGAATGGAATTTATTGTACTAATCCCATTACTTTGTATGCATTTGAAATGTCAAAAAAGGTGGGGGGGCATTAAAATTGGGGGGAGGTGATTCTTCTTTTGACTGGTTGAAACAGCAGTGTTCTGCAGCCACTTCATTAACTAGCACAGCCATTACAGCTTTCTTATACAGAGTTAAAGCTCCCAGATCAGGGTGTCCTGGATTTAGGGACAGGACCCATTCAATCTTCAACTGAATGCCTCAATGAGACCACGATAGCCTTTCAGAAAGATGTCTAGACCCACTGACGTCCAAATGCCCTACAAACCAAAAAGATGAGTCAACTAACGATGCACCTGACAATGGGCTGGACGATGAATTAGGTCAGCTGCAAAAATTTACAAGGAAGCATGAGACCAGTCCTACAAGAAATGAGGCCAAGCCTTTATTATTTTTCTTACAGCTGCAAGTTCAAACTAAAATTGAAAGGATAAATAACTATGTGTCAGAGATTTGCTGCTCCAGGCTGTAGACATTCACTGCTAGTAATAACTAAATGTAAAAAGGGATCCTGACAATTCTGCAGGTTCAGAGAAAACTCTGGAGGCTATTTCCAAAACTGAGTTCTCTTCCTTCTCATGAAGGGGGCTGAAGAGGGCCCAATGGGGCTCCTTCTAGACCCCCTCAGACCAGACTAGGTAAGTGGAGGCTCCCTACTTACTTTCATAAACCTTTGCTACATTTGCACATGAGCTGGATGAAAAGCTTAAAACTCAAATCTGTGAAACAGATTTTAAAGACTGGACCTGAACTTTGAAAATGCCCATGCAAGCACTGTTCTTACCTTCTTCTGCCAACTCCTTCGTGATGATGAGTTTCCCATGGCGGAGGTAGTTGAGGATAGGACCGAAGTAGGTGGGGTCCCTGTCAATCAGATAGGCCCCTGTCTCGTCCTGCCAACCAAACATAAGGGTATCACTGCTGAGCTTTCAGACTAAATCAGGGCAGCATTTCAAACTCTGTCACAATTCACCAGTGAGAGGGCAAGTTTTGCTAGATGTTTATAACAAACTATTGGCAAGAGGGCCACCTTTAGGTATCTTGTACTTTAAGATCATTTCAGGGAGGGTGACAAATGTACATCTAGGTGGTAACTTGAACTTCTAAAGTCTTTACTTGGACACAATTACCAACATTCTTCTTTTGGGATGTTCGTCTTAAAGAAACGGAGGAAGAAAATGCCATAGTTGCATGATCTAAATTTTTGCTTGAGATGGACATTCTGACTCCTCTATTGTCCCCAAATCACATTCCTAATTCTAAGAAAACCTCTGTTTAGTTGGCAATGCTCTTGAGCTCAGGGCCAACTTCAGTGGGAGTCTGCACTAGCAGCTGTAATTCACACACCCCAGCTCTGTGCTCAAAGGAAGCTTGGCACTGCCAGGACTTGGCTCTGAGCAGTTTTAATCCTACTCATCTTTACAGTAAAGGGAACAAGAAGAAACTGGCTTCAACTGCAACAAGGAAGATTTAGGATAGATAAAAATAATTTCTTTTTAAGCAAGGGTTTTGGAAACTCTTTACAGTTAGGGCAGGACAGGTTTATTACAGGAAAGGTAGATGAATAAATAGAATTGACCAATGTTTACCCACCCCCAATTCTGTTGCAAGGTAACAGCTGAGTGCTATACGGGATATAATGTGGTGTAAGCAATGGTCAGTGCCTCTAAGCTGGAAACTAAAAGATGAATGTGTAAAGTTAAAAAAAAAAATTCAAGCAACAGCTCAAACTGGAAATGGGTTAAGTGTCTTGTCACCTCTCAACTCTTTGGTTAGCAGCCATGCATCCTGCCCAAGGGCACTTTTGGGTCTTCATTTTCTCTGGTCTTAACGGGTCAGCTTAGGTTTGCACCGGCAAATGATAACCTATTTCCAAGGAATGTACTGGATCTCAAATACAAACCTAAAACAGTGACAGTTACCAGATATGAGCTCAGGGACCAGGAGCGCAGGAAAAGAAGTGTGATACCATGAGAAGCACTTCCTGCAGCTGTCAAAGCCGTCATCAGACCCAGGCTTTCACCCAACTTGGCAAAGCGGTCCGAGAAGAACTCTGAGAAAGCTACAAAGATGTCTTAGCTCACCCTGACCCAGTTCTGGATGCATCTGGCACAGGAGGTGAGGGGCTGACAAGGAGCCAGGGAAAAACTCATCCAGACCCGAGGGGCTGGGATGACAGACGCAGAGAGGAACACGAAGAAGAGGTGTGGAGTGCGTTTTCGAGGGTGAGGGTGGGCAAGGAAGCCGCTGAGAACGAAGGGCGGGGTCAGAGAGAGAGCCTTGGTGAGCCTGAGGATGGGGGAGAATAGCCCCCAGAGTTCGTCTGGAGGGGAAAGAGGAGGAGGAGGGGGCCCTAGCCCGCGGTGCCCGCCGGTGAGAAGCGTGTCGCAGGAATCTGGGGGAAAAGCCTAGGAGGAAGTAGGGGGTCCGAAGGCCGGGGGCGCGCCCAAGGGCGGGGCGCACCTTGTCTGAGTCCAGCTCCGGGTCCTCCTGGCAGCAGAGGCGGCAGAGAAAAGACTTGGGCTCCCGGCCTAGCGTCTGCCTGGTGGTCACGAAGTAGGTGCCGCCCACGTTCAGCCGGACCCAGCGGGCAGCCCCACCGCCCCCTGCCCGCTCGGGCGGTCCGGGACCCGGCTCCAGCGGCTGCGCGGTGGCGGTGGGCGGGCGGCTGTGCCCGCGGAGCGTGGGGCCAGCGGGGCGAGGGCTCGGGGGACCGCGGCCTGGGCCGCCCCCTTCGCCTAGCCCGCTCCCGCCACCCCCTCCCAGCCCCGCCATCGCCGGGTCCAGCTGCAGCTCCGCCATCTTGGGCCGCCGCCGCCGCCGCTGCCCGCGCGCCGCCGGGCCGGCCCATCTCTCGGCAGGGAGAGCCGGGCCAGCCCATCGGCGGGGGTGGGGCCTGGGGGGGAGGGACGGGAGCGCCCCCAACCAGAGCACGGGGACCCGCGCGGTGGAGGCGCTGCACCGCCTTCGGAGGAGGGATTTCCGGAACCAGTCCTTGTCTCTATTGGCTGACCTGCGAAACAGGGCCCGCCCCCTTGGCTTTGAGGTTGGCTGAGGGGAGGCTTTCCGGTGACCCACTTCCGTTCCTCACTGCTGTGGACTGTCTGCAGCCGGGGTCGGTGAAGGTGAGTAGGGTTTGGGGCCTTGGGCTTGATTCCAGCGGGTTCCTCCGCTCTGCCGCCTCCAAATCTCGCCCTGACCTTTGTCGCTCCCGTTTTGAGGACGTCTGTCCCTGTGGGTGTAGCTGCTGCTCCGCGCTCCCTTCCTCTCCTCTTCCCCGAACTTGAGGTCGCAGGAGCCAGTCAGTGACGCCTCATCTGACTTAGGTGCTTCCACTAACCTTGTCTCGTCCAGTTCACCTCCAGCGCTGGCGACTTCAGTAGTCCGGTTTGGAGGCCGGGAGAACATTGCTGAGTGACACCCAGCAGGCTGGAGGGCTGCACTCTCCCCTCCTCCTGAGGGTTCCAGCATTCGAGCATGTGGAGTTCTTGAGTTTCTCAAGCGCAGGATTCATTTACCCACTCAACAAATGTTTATTGAGCATCTATGTGCAAGATCTGTTCTGGGCCCTGGGGATTCAGCAATAAATAAAAGACAATATCCCTTCATTTATGAAGCCCACCTGCTACTGGTGCTTGGAGAAACCTCTATAAGGACACATTTCTCTGGTGTACGTAAGTCACCTGCTCCTCACCTCTACTCCCGGAAACGTAAGCTATCCAGAGAGTGAAAGGAAACGGCAGGTGTTGGACAAGTGTCATTTTTAAGAGCCTGGGGAAGATTTCTTCCATCTCCCATGTGATCCACCCTATAGCTTGTGAATACCTTAGACATTTCAGCCTTTTTCCTGATGTCAGACCCTGATCTTCCTTTAAGTTTATTTTCCCATATTCTGTCTTGGGTTTTTTTTTTTTTTCAATGTAATCACTTTCCATCTTCTCTCACATTCACATATGTATTGAATAACTCTTTGAAGGGTATTACTAGTATACTCAGGGTATCTGCTAATGTAGGGGATAATCAGACATGAATACGGAGGTGCAGATGTATTATCAATCTAATAGGTAGGAGGTGGAGAAGCCTTTTAAGTTAGTATAAGATTGTAGAGCAAATTGATATGCACAATTACATGTGATTTTTTAATCGCCTTCTTAGGTAAGTAGGGCTTTTATCCCCACTTTTCAGATGAAGAAATTTTGGTCGAGAGTCTGCTTTATTTAACTAAGTTTTGCTGAAATGTGGGTATGTGTCAGGTTCTGTGCACTGGAGTATCAGTGAATAAAATTCAAACTGAGTGGAACTGTATTTAAATTTTTAGCTTGTATATAATGCATGAATATTACTTCAGCAATATTTCCAAAGGTATATAGAGTGCAAACACTGGAGAACTGGGCTTTTAAGGATGAGTTAGGAGTTGGGGAATAAAGGGAGGAGAGAATATACTTATATGCCAAGTTACACACCTTGAATTTGAAAAGCTAAACTGTCTTCCTTTTCTGATTTAGTAATCCTAATTCCTTTAGTTGACAAATATATCCACTCATATGATGCTGATCTATTTCTTAAAGACTTGTGTGTTTCTAAGATGCCCTCCAAGAGCCCTGTTTTGATCTGACCTGTTTATTTTCCAGGATCGCAAGATGGCTGGCCGGAAGCTTGCTCTAAAAGCCATTGACTGGGTAGCTTTTGGGGAGATCATACCCCGAAACCAGAAGGCCATTGCTAACTCCCTGAAATCTTGGAATGAGACCCTCACCTCCAGGTCAGTACCTTGCTGAGAAGGATCCTTTTAACTTGTCACTTACTGTGGAAACAAAATGTGCTTTGGAATTACAGATGAATTTCTGGTGCTCTTCTGATAGAAATTATAAAAACCCAGATGCATTTTCCAAATGAAAGTAATTTTTTTTTGCATACCTATGATTTCCCTGCTGGAGAAGAGTGTGATGATAGCTCCAGGCCTTAGGAATAAGGAACAGAGCATTACTGTGTGAATTTTCCATTGCTCATGGAATAATCTTCACTTTTGCTTTTCCACGTGAGCAGGCTGGCTGCACTACCTGAAAATCCACCTGCTATCGACTGGGCTTACTACAGGGCCAATGTGGCAAAGGCTGGCTTGGTAGATGACTTTGAGAAGAAGGTGAGACTTCAGGCAACTGTAAAGCACTGGTCTTGTAACATGGCCATAGGTGGGGACAGAACGGTGGATAATTATACATGCAGGATGACAGTGAGGAAAGAAGGATGGTAGTACCACTCAGATCCCAAAGGAAACTCAGGAGAGATGGGTGTGGCCAAAGGTCTTGTGATGACAAATTTAAATGGTAAATAGGTGCAGAGAATTCTGGGTCTATGCGCGCGGCAGGTTTCTTATCCAAAGGAACAGCACGGTAGAGCCTTAACCTGGGAGCCTGAGGCTGTCAAGTGGGATGTTTCTGCCCAACTCTGCCTGAGTTCCTCTGTAGCTACCCACCTGTCTCCTTTTAGAACAAACTAACATCTTCTTACCCTTTTACTGTTTTTCTCTTTTTCTCTGCTGTCTTTGTTTACTGTCCCTTACAGCTGTGATCTCTCATCCACCTATCTTCTGATGTTAAATTTCAACATCCAAAGTTTATTTGTTCATTCAGCAGATCCTTATTTATCGAGGGCCCACTCTGTGCCAGGTGCAGGGCTAAGTGCTGGGGCTGTAATGCTAAGCCGTCTTCTAAGGTGACCATCTCTCCTCCATTTCCATTGTGAAAACGTGACTTCTGCCAGTCAGTCCCCTAGGGTTTCATTTAAAAGAGAAATCAGAATTTCTTTAGAACTTAAGGGTTCTTTGGAGTCATCAAGTCCAGCTGTCCTTTGCCCTCAGGCAAAGAAATGGAAGCTCACTAATAAAGAATTGTCCAAGGTCTCCAGTTAGTTAGTGAAAGGGCAGAGAAGCACTTTGAGCTCCCGTTGGCAGTCTAAGACTGTCCACTGCAACTCCCTAGATGCACGCTGGTTTCCTCTTGGGGTGGAGACTGTTTTTATATGATCTGTTACAATTAGCAGCTTTGAGCCCTTTTGGGGGGCTCCTGGTTGTATTAACAACAACTCACTGTCCCTGTGTTTGTAGTTTAAGGCCCTGAAGGTTCCTGTGCCAGAGGATAAGTATACTGCCCAGGTGGATGCTGAAGAAAAAGAAGATGTAAGTAGTTGAACTTCTTATTTACTCTAAAATTCCCTCAGTTCCTGACAGCTCTGTTTTTACCACTAGTAAGGTTAAGGTAGAACGAATTAAAAGGATCAATAAAAAGGAATGAACTATTGATAAACACTGTTAACATGGACGAACCTCAGAATAACTATGTGAGTGAAAGAAACCAGCAAAGGAGTACACACAGTGTGATTCTATGTCTGTAAAATTGTAGGAAATGCAACTAAATCTCATCAGTAGTTGGTGACCGCACATCAGTAGTTGCCTTGGGGTGGGGGTGATCAGTATTTCACTGTCTTTGCTGTGGTGGTGGTTTCACAGATGGATACATAGATCAGACTTACCAAGCAGCACTCTTGAAATATGTGCATCTTATTGTATGGCAGTTACATGTCAACAAAGCTGTTAAAAAACAATCAAAAAGTCAGAACTGGGTAGGAGAATTGTGTAAGGCAGTAGTCAGATACCTGTTTGCTTGAAAGTCCTGAAGGTCAGACACTGGAACTGCGGTGACGCCACCAAAGAGGGCGGTCGCGTGGCTTGTCCCGACCATTCAGTAGGCCTCTGTGACACAGGCATTTTGTAGATTGCGTCGGGGAATCACTTGCTGAAGAGCCTGGTCCTGCCATCTGCAGCTGGTTCTCCTGTGTGGGCTTCTTTGTGGGCTGGAGGGGGAGCTGTAGTTTCCCTTGCAGGGCAAGCTCCCCGCCTTAGTCGGGGAGCCACGTGCTCTCCGCAGCCAGCGGGAAAGCGTGGACGGGCTCTGGGGCTCCTCGGGTCTTGGAACCCTCAGGGTCAGGATGGTACAGCTTGGTTTCAAACAGAATTTTTCAGGTGGAGCAGTGGCAACGAGGTGAGGAGGAGAGCTATGGAGCCTCTTGCAGGCCTATCAAACTCAAAGCAAACTGAATTTCTCCCTTCTCTTAAAGGTGAAAAGTTGTGCTGAGTTTGTGTCTCTCTCAAAGACCAGGATTGAGGAATATGAGAAGGAGGTAAGGATGAGCCTGTCATAGTTGCCTTTAACATGTCTTCTCTCTTTCACGGCCACGCGTCTTTCACCGAGTGGCAGTAACCTGCTTGGATGCTTCTCTGCGTCTCTGCAGCCCCATCTATCTTAACACATTTCCCCTCTTTCCAGCTGGAGAAGATGAAGAACATAATTCCATTTGATCAGATGACCATTGAGGACTTGAATGAAGTCTTCCCAGAAACCAAGTTAGACAAGAAGAAGTACCCCTACTGGCCTCACAAGCCAATTGAGAACTTATAAACTTGAGTCTGGGAGAGAGCTCTGGCCCTCCAATTATAAACTCTGGACATTAAAAATAATTACATAGTGCTGTGTGTGTCTGCTCCTTTGTAGTTGAGAGAGTTAAAACTCTGAGGCGACCTCACTGGAAGTGGTCTTTTTGTTAGAATGGAAAGGTGAGCCTACAGGCGTGTGCTGGTCCCATAGGAGCCAATTACTGAGCCCCTGGGGCTGCTGAAATCTTCCTAAGTAACAGTAGGGCTGATGACGTTGTATTTTCCTGGAATAGGATAAAGAGGAATCATCGTCTGATTCCCTTGAACTTTCTCTTTGCTTTCAAGCCACTGATTCTAGGGAGTGCTTCCTCCTTCGTGTCCTTGAGTAAGTTACAGGAGTAGATGGTCCAGATTGCAGGTGTTACAGCAGGCTGAGTGGCAGTAGGGATCTACTTTTCTGTGCTTCAGTCCTTCAGTATAAATGTGGTATAAAAGGGAATTTTGTCACAAAGTTAAAACCTCTTACAGCTTTGGTTATGAACATAGGAAATTACTTTAATTCCACTGTCTCATTAAAAAGAAATCCTACATATTTATTATAGTTACCAGGACTCCTGAGCAATGCCAGGAAATAGAGGTGCTTTAAAGAGAGAGGAGGTGGTGGAGAAAGTTCTGTTGGCCTTGAAGTCAGGGGACCTGGTATGCCTACCACTTATGCCCTTGACCGCTTGATTTCTGGTTCTAGACTAATTGTTTACCATCTTGGGGCTTTCCTTTTCTCATTTACAAACATCAGGATGGTGATGAGAATTAAATGAGAGAACCTGGGGCGAGTCTAGGTAAAAAGGTGGTATGGCACATGCAGGACTTGATACGGCTTAAATCCTATAGGAAGAACCTTACAGGGGAAGGGTGACACGCACAGGCCAATAACTGACGCTTCTGCCAGAGACTGCAGGTGGAATTTACTGGAGAAGGTCAACAGTGACTGGTAACACTCGAGAAAGTATTGTAGCCCTAAAGGACATAAGCAGAGGAGAGCCTGGCACCAGCACCCCTAATTTGTAGGGGCAGGGGCCAGGTTGAAGGTCAAATCTAACTGAGGGGCAAGGCGTGTTCCGCTTACAGCTGCTTTAGTCATAACATAATCCATGGTGTTCAGCGGTAGCTGTGCCAGAAGGCCTTTAATTCCTAAAACAGAAAAACGAGTACCAAATGTTCCCTCCCCCCCAGGCTGTGAATCAATGAACTGGCACCGAGTCATCCAGCTGAGGATCTAAGGATTCAGTGAAAACACGAGAAATCTAAGAAAAAGCCACTGAGTTTGCTTTTGGAGTGTGGTTAGAACCCATGTTCAAGGGAAGAGCACTTGAGGGAGAGCCTTTGGAAGACATACTGAAGAGACAAAGTGAAAAACAACATGCTCTCGGGTCCAAGGCATTTAGAAGGGATTGGGGCACTTTGAAGCTTTATATCCTGGACTGTTTGAAGTTTTTGCATTGAGCATGCATTAAAGATAATCACTAGTAAAAGAGAGTTATGCTTTTCAAATCACTAGAGAGAGAAAAAAAGGCACATCCTATATGTTAAAAGTTAAAGACAGAAATCAGCAAAACCAGAAGTAGCATAAGTACAGAACTGGACACTTAGGATGATTTTGAATCACTAAAGACCCCTATTAGAAGGCAAACTTCAAACTGAGTCAACTCAAAATCCAACTACAAGCTGTCCATCCTCTTAAGAAAAAAAAAGGTTAAAAAAGAATAGATTGGATGTATACAAAGGTCCCAACTCCATCCTCTAAACACTAGCATTGAAGGAAAAAAAGTACTCATTTATCCTGCCTTAATTTAAACAACTGTGTTTCAGGATAAACTAACAGACCTAGTTAATGAGAGGAAGTTCTTTACAAACTATTCCAGCTAATAAGCATGGAAAGAAAAGTAACATTAGAAAAATTACTATTTTTTTAAACATTTTTTTTATTGAGTTATAGTCATTTTACAATGTGTCAAATTCCAGCGTAGAGCACAATTTTTCAGTTATACATGAACATACATATATTCATTGTCACATTTTTTTGAAAAATTACTATTTTGTAACCTCTAACGAAATATAGTTGATCCTGAACATGTTTGAACTGTGTGGGTCCATTTATATGCGGGTTTTTTTCAGTAAGTACACGTACTACAGGACTACAGCATCCGAGGTTGACTGAACCCAAGCTTGGTTGAATCTGTGGGTGTGGAACCACTGATGTGGGAGCGCCAGCTGTAAAGTTATACTCAGATTATTCAGCTGTGAGGAGAGTCGGCAGCCCTAACCCCCAAGTTGTTCAAGGGTCAACTGTAGTTTATTCAAACGAGGATTGTTAGTGGATGAAACTGTTTCACATGAAAGTTTGGTGAGGAACTTGACAGCGATCAGGCTGTCGCCCCCTGATGCCAAGCCCATGTTACGTAACTTCTCACATCCTATATTAAATAAGCAGCACCATCTGAAACTATTTTGCCAAAAAGTTGAACCTGAACTTAATCGAGGCATTAAAACTAATTCTGGGGTAGGGTATAGTTCAGTGGTAGAATGCGTGCCTAGTATGCATGAAGTCCGGGGTTCAATCCCCCAGTACCTGCCTCAGAAGTAATAAACAGTTGAACCTAATTACACCGCCCCCCCCAATTTAAAAACACCGAAACTACTTCCAACTTAGAGGAAATATCCGGGATGGAGGAACAAGTTAAATGACATCATGAAGAAATCCAAAACGTGGGACATTTTACAGGAAAACTGACCTTTTCTTTTCCAACAAGTCAGTGGTGCGAGGCAGGATGGGAGGGGCAGCTTCAGGTTAAAAAGAGACCCAACATCCAAATCCTGTGCGTGGACCTTATTTGGATCCTGATTTGCACCAGTCAACTGTAAAAAGATATCAGGAGATGATTACTGATGTAGGGAGAAAACGATGTGCTGTCTGTGATTGTTTTAAAATACTTCAGAAAAAGAAAACGGTAGAAGGATTAATGGAGCAAACGCAACAGTCTTGGTAACTGATGGGTCTAGGTTGGTTCATTTACTATTCTCTGTTTTTGCGTATGTTTGAAAATTTTCATAGTAAGAATTTTTAAAGCATGGGCAAAGATGTAGATTTATAATATTACTATCTAGCAAAGTAGAATTTGAGGCAAAAATATGAAATGGGATGTAGTTCTTAATAAAGGGAACCGTCCATATACAAAAAATAATTGGAAACTTGTACTGAAAAAAATAGCATTAAAATACATAAAGCAAAATAAATTGCTAGAAACATAATTTGTAAAGATAAACACCTTCCTATTTTTGACATTTGCAAAACAAATGAGATTGTAGCAGACTATAAGGCTCATTTAACAGCTTATAGACCAAATTCTATGTCATACAAACAGAATAACTGGAAACTGATAAAATATTAGACTATAAAGAAAACTTCAAATTAAAAAAAGAATCTACATACATTGACTGATCCCAGAGCAAATATTACATAAAACTGACAATTAATAGTCAAAGTATAAACTACAATAATATAAAAGAATACAAAAATGCAGCCACTTGGAAATTGAAACTCCCTCTCCTGAATCTTGGATTAGTCTATGGCCATACCACCCAGAACGCACCTGATCTCGTCTCAATCTTAGATTAATGAGAAACCAAATACGTAATTACAGAATGCTTGGAAGGAAAAAAAACCGCACATTTCATACTAAAGCAAACTGATGGCATTAATTTGTGTCATATAAAACCATTTTATCACACAATACGTTGTGATTACAGAAAACTCAGAAGATATAGATAAGAAAAACAGAAAATACTGAAAAATAATAAATTGGGTTATAAATTAGTACTCTCATATTAAGTAGCATAAAAAGCTAAAAATAACTAGATCAGTGGAACAGAACAGAATGTTCAGAAAAAGTCCATACCATATTAGGATTAAGCACAGTTTACCCTTATACAACTGGTGTTTGAACTGAAGTTCAAAGTTCACTTTAACGCAGATTTTTTTGAATTGGAAACACTACAGAACTGCATGATCCGGCCTGGCTGAAGCGGAGGATTCGGAACCCACCTCGGATAAGGAGAGCTGACTGTGTTACAGGCAGATTTTCCGCTGCGCAGAGGGCCCGCGCCCCTAACCCCTCCCCTGCCCTGTTCAGGGGTCAACTGTATATGCATATAAGTATTTAGTATATAATCTGAGTAGCATTTTGAATCATTGAGGAAAGGCACTGATGATCTAAGTGTTTAAATATTTGTAAAACAGTAAGAACAGGTCCTTACTGCAACTTTACAGTTGCAGATTAAAAAACCCACAAGAAACCACAGGAAAAATAGTAGGTGAATATTTATATAATCTTCAGGTGAGAGAATTTTTCTAAGCATAACACCAAAGAAGAAACTAGAAATTATGATGAAAAAAAATGGACAGATTTGGGGCGAGGGGAATAAACTTGAGGACACTGCAGGCATCTCGGACTTGAGATAATCAGCCCTGAACTGATCCGCTTCCCTGTTGGTCCTGGGGTGTGGCACTATTGTTCCCCACATCCCGGGCACCATCTTGGGCTCCTCCTTGTCTCTTTCATCCCACGGCAGTCTGGAACCACGACCCACAGGTTCCATTTCCTGAACATCCGTTTTTACTTTCCTTGGTGTCTCGGTGTCCCTGCTGTTGCCTCTGTTCAGGTTTCGGTAATTTCCTCCCTGAGCATACTCTCCCCACGTGGTCTCCCTGTCTGTGCCCTCACCCACCCACCTCTAATCCATTCTTCACCGTGCTCCCAAGGGGATCTTTTCAAAACGCAAATATGGTTATTTTACTCCTCTGCTTAAAACCTTCTACTCACAAGGTCAAATGCAATTTCCTTACTCCAGGGTTCTCTCTTGGGACATTGTTCCTTCACCCCCATTATACCCATAGCAAAATGCTAAATGCCCATCTTTCTCCACCCTTACCATCAGACATTTGCTATCCCAGCTCCTCATCCTAGAAGTTTAGAAAGATCTAGAGGATTCTAGAAGATTCTTTGTTGAGTGCCAGCCCTTTATCTTAGTTATATTTCTATTTCCCAGAGTTTAGCACTGTGCATGGCATTTAGAAGAATCTTAATATGAATTCCTTCATGAATGAAGGAGAAGAAATGTAAGATGCAATTTGAGCTTTCAGGGGTTCACATCTGGCTAGGAGAGTCTCACATAAACCTCGATTAATGGAGCAAACTAGTGTCCTAGTAAACGGTGGTGATTGTGACATATAGAGCACACAATATGTTCCAGGCATTATTCTTATCACTTTACATAAATAGCATCTCATTTACTCCTCACAACAACACTATCAGGTAGGTAGTGTCAGCCAAGATATTAAAGAAGTCCTCTGAAGGTGACATTACCAGTGATACGTTTGCTGTTCTGTACCCAGAAGCCTTATCAGACTACTCAGCTGATAGTTTTCCATCACCCTCTTTATTTTGAGATCACTTTGTTTATTAGTTTGTTTGTTTACTATCTTCTCTCTCACTTGAATGTCAGCTCCACTGAAGCGGGGCCTGCAGGAGGGTTTTAGAGAGAACTGAGGCTGAAGGGAAGCGGAGGTGAAGGCCAGGCCCATGATGCTGCAGCCACGTGGCAGGGATTTGGGAGCCAGGACCACAGCTGAAAAGTAGCAACCATAAAACTTGGCGACTGGTTTAGAGCAGAGAGAACAGGAAGGATTCTGGATGACCCTGGAGAAGGGGGAGGAGGATTCTGTACTTCTAGTTCGCTTGCTATGTCTTTTTCAAAAGTACAAGGAACAGTGATTTTAAATTTTTTTTGAGCCAAGGGCTTATGAAAATCTGACGAACAATACGGCCTTTCACCAATTAAATACAGTAACCTGAAAGTGCACATACTGTGGGATACTCAACCTGGAAAGCCCACATATAGCTCCTCAGTAGCTAAGGGCTTCAATTTAAAAAATAATCACCTCTTGTTGCAACAGTACAATTGAAAAAAATTAAATATTTTACTAAAGGATAAATCATATACGTGTGTGTATATACGTACACACACACACACACACGGGGCAGTGTGAAAATTATAAACGTACTCTCTCCCATCATTCCTTTTTAAACACTCCTGGGATTACCCGATGTGAGCGTGCCATCTTTTTCCTCGCAGGACTCGGGCAGATACAAGAGATTGGCAGCTATTATCCCCACTGTCCAGTGCGCGTGCACACACGAGCTTCCTTGCACGGCTCCTCGTCTTAGCACAGGGCAGTGTGGTGGGTGCCGTCTCAGTGGGGACAGAGCCCCACAGCTGGACTGAGGGCAGGGAGGTGGGCAGCACCCCCACCTCGCCTGCCCATCTCCAGTGGGAGGCTCGGTGGGTAGCGAGGGGCAGGGGCTAATGTTTTGGCAGCTTTTAAGTTCATAGCGGTGGGCTCACACAGAACACGCTTGCTTCATTTGCACGTGGAGTTGTAGCTTGAAAAGCCCTTTTACAACGTGACTGTTTAGATACCAACCCAGAGAGTCAGCAAGAAGTGGGGCCCCGTTTGCCCTCATATCGGTTTATCTTTCAAAGCGTAGCCAGGCTTGATCAAAAAGATAGGGCAAATTAATTGCAACCGAAGTATCCACACACTCAAAAATGATCTTAAAGGGACAAAATGTGCCACAGCATTTTTGTACCCTGTAAGGGCAGGTAGAGAAAAAAAAGAAAAGGAAGTCATCAACCAAACCCCCTCACCCCAGATGGGACTCGAACCCACAATCCCTGGCTTAGGAGGCCAGTGCCTTATCCATTAGGCCACTGGGGCTTCACGCAAACGGCCCCCGACTACATGCCCCTTGAACTATGACGCCGTAAGGCTGCGTAATGACGTCAGCCGGAAGCTCTCAGGTGCAAAACCTGATTGGACACGAACCGTACCTACCCGCTCCAGGTGACGAGAACAGGTATGGGGACCAGGTCTCTCTGTTTCTAAAACGAGGGTAATGACTGGGATTCGGCTGCGGTATAGGAGTGCTACCCTGCTCTCAAGATTAAAACGTTTTAACCACGAAGGGACTCAAATCCTCAATCTTCTGATCCGAAGTCGGACGCCTTATTCTTTAGGAGACGCGCCCTCACCGCGAATTAGAAAGCAGCTGTATACTTATTTGATCACCTACAGCCGCACCGGCGTTGATGCCACCCGCAGGGACTGCACATTGGTTCTTCCTCCGTGACACATGGGTTGCACCCTATGGCCAAAAGCGCACACTCCTCTCTGGCTCCAGTAACCGGCGCCGCCACCTCCGAGGGGTCTGTACCTAACTGTCGCATTGCGGCCAACGGGGCGTTATGACCGCGTGGCCTAACGGATAAGGCGTCTGACTTCGGATCAGAAGATTGAGGGTTCGAGTCCCTTCGTGGTCGGCTTAGTTTTTGACAAGCATCTCTTGGCTTTGGCGGCTCGGGGCTCAGGCATCCTACTCCGCTTCGTTTGCGGGTTCATTCTGCTCTCACTGTTGTTTCCGTTCCCTGGCCCTTCCGGCCGCTCCGCACTCTCCTTCCGGGGAGCCAGCTCCACTCCGTGGAACTGCTCGCCGCCGGTGACTGTCCAGTCGCCTCACCTTGAACTCTTAACTTTTCGCGTAGCCCGGCAGGTGGACCCTCCAGTTGTTCTGCTGGCTTCCAGGGACCTGCACTCTGGGGATCCGCGGTCCCGCAGGCGGCGTGGCGGGGCTGTGTGAGGTCTGTGCGAATGCGGCTGCGCTTTACCATGGACCACGTGGCTGTGTTATGTTATCGCGCCCCAGTGGCCTAATGGATAAGGCACTGGCCTCCTAAGCCAGGGATTGCGGGTTCGAGTCCCACCTGGGGTGAACTGAGATCCGTTAGACACTACGGGAATTTTTGCGCCAGCAACGCGCGGGCCTCCCGGGTTCCAACAGCAGGACCTACGGAGGGATCCAAGGGCCTGGCCTGCGCCGTCCGCGGACCCTGCCTTCCTTCTCCGGCTAGACAGCTTACTTTGGCCTCGCGTTCGCAACCTAGTAGTCTGCCCGTCCTGCCCCTCGGCTCCGGGCTTAGTGTTTCCCCACCCGCTTCGTGTCTGTTGACACTCTGCACCCTTAGTCCTGCTCTCTCCTCGGCTTGTGACTTGTCCAAATACTTGTGGACCTCCAGAGGCTCTGACTTTGGGAAACCCTTCAGTCTCCAGCGCACGAACTTGAGCCCAAGTATATCTTTAATGCTGTCGACCCCAGTGGGATGGACTCTAGAGTTCTTCATCGGGCAAAAATGTTAAAATTGCCTTATTACCCCAGGTGGGACTCGAACCCACAATCCCTGGCTTAGGAGGCCAGTGCCTTATCCATTAGGCCACTGGGGCCTGCGGCTCGTTGTAGTGGCATTTCTCCCACTAGTAGGTGGTCCCATCCCGGGCCTTGCATTAGTGAGTCGTATGTTTACCAAGGGATGCGGTGCCGGGGCTGCGCGTAGGTAGGTCCTCCTGTGCTCACAGTCAACCTGGAGGAAGACACCACCGTGGGAAACGAAGTGTCCAGCCTCGTTCCGCCCGCACCGAGAAGCACAGTGGGGCCTGGGAGGCCGGCGCCGAGGCTGCCTGGACACCTGGACTGTGGCTGGTGAAGGCTGAGGTTTGCAGGCATTTGGTTTTTTGCCATTATGGCTATTTTGTCCCCCTCTACAGAACTGACAGAATACCCAAGAATTTCAGGAAAAAGTAGTGTAGGAAGTGAACGAGAACAAACTAGTATCGATCTTGAATACTGAAACATAAACACTGAAAATCTCTCCCATCGTGAAACAATGTACAACCTGGAGGGACAAATCTTTACAGCTGTAATAGCAGAAATACATCCGTACACAAATATATAATATACAGAAAATGAATGGATCACCAAGTAGACACTTCACTCTAATACTCTGTTCCTTTAAAACTGTTACACAAAAAGGTACTAATAATAAAGAAAAACACATCTTAAAATATTATGCACGTTTAAAATCCATTACTGAAATTCATGCGTATCTGAAAGATGTTAACAGGAGAAGCTTCAGCCAAGGGCAGCGTTTACTTCCCGCCATGCCTGAGTTGAGACCTTGCTTCTCCAAGCCCAGCATCCCAGGGCACATCCCAGGAACTTGGAGATATTCCCTTTTTTCTCTCTCCCACCTGTAGAATCTGCACAAATTCATCTCCTTCCTTCCCTTAATACCAAGGAGAGGAAGAAAGAAAATGTAACACCTGGCTCCAGTCTCTAGCCTTGAGAATGTTCTCCTTTAACTTAATTAATTGGTCTGTTTGTTGAGATGTAACACCCACCCAGTAAGGTGTACAGATCTTAAGGTCATGGCTGCATGAGATACAGAACAATTCCAGCGCCCCTGAAGGCTTCCTTATGCCTCCTCCCAGTTGTCTTCACTGCCCCCAAGTAAATACTTTCCTGACTTTCATCACCATAAAGCAGTTTTGCCTTGTTTTGAACTTCATATAAATAGAATCATAGTCTTTTATACTCTGGCCTGTGTCACTCATCATTGTGTCTAAAGATTCACCTACGTTCATTCTTTTGCCCTTGGGTGTTGTTTTTTTGTTTGTTTTTTAAATGATGGGTCCCACCCCTGTGCTCTACTCTCTGTCCCCTAGACTATTTTGGTTCTCTTTACCTCTCCTTGCCCTTCTCTGTATCTCGAATGTTTTTCCTGGTCCCTTCACATGCCACCAGTGTCTCCCGAGGGCCTCACAGGTCCAGCACTATGCTCCAGGTTCAATCCACAGGGACACCTTCTCTGGTTTCCCGCCACCATAATCTTACCAAGCGTCTTCCTGGGTTCTGCCTTCCCTCATCTTCAACTGCTCCTACCCATTCCCAAGACTTTACTTGTCCCTCCCTGCCCTGCACCTCTGGCTTCAACCTCACGTCCCAGCCCCAGAGCTCCATTCCCTCTCCTGGGCAGCACCACCTGTACATTCCTCCTCAGGGTCCAGAGAGTCAACTTCTCCCAGGGAAAACCATACTCGTCATCCAAACAGCCATCCTCCCAAGCCTGCTCCCTTTGTGACTTTCCTGTCTTAATACTCAGCACCACCCCTTGTCACACATCAGCTCTCACCTCACCCAAGCCAATTTTCTGTTCCCATAATCCTTTTGCATCTGCTATTTCCTCTCCGTTCCTGTTGTCCCTGCCCTAGTTCCAGGATGGGTCCCTCACAGCTCCACATGGGTCCATTTACCAACCTGTGCCCACTTCCCTGCAGTCTTTTCTCGTCCGGTCACCGTCAGATTAATCTTCCCCTGACAGCCTCTACAGGAGCTGAGTCTAAATGTCTTAGCTGTCACATTTAAGGCCTTTCTAGACCTGGCTCCTACTCAACGTGGCAGATGTGTCTTCCACAGCTCCTTGCCCCCTGGGTTCCAGCCAAACTGGGCTATTAATCATAGCTAACATCCCCCGAGTCCAGGCTCATTAACTACTTATTGTCAACCAAAACAACCCTATGAGGTAGGTACTAGTAATATCATCCCTATTTCATAGATGCTAAGGTTCAGAGAGGTCGAGTGGTTGCCCAAGGGCCCACAGCAGGGGGTGCTGGTCAGGAGGTGACCTGGGGCAGCTGGCTTGAGAGCTCATCCTCTCAATACTATAGTTCATTGTCTTGGCCACAGGCGGGGCCCTTGGCCACCACCACAGCCTCTGGGTGACAAGATCTTACCTTGTTCACATGGCACCCCCCCCCCCCCCCACTTTGGGCCCATCTCAAGGACCTCAAGTACATTTTTTTGACCCTTCAGCTGGCATTAGTTGCTTCTCTGCTACCCCAAATCTATTGAGAACTTTCTTGTTATTTACCACATTTTAAGTTATGTCACCAAAACAGGAATCCAGCTTTTATCATTCTGATTGAATGGAAGTTCTCTGGAAGAAAGGGCTTTGTTTTGTTCACTGCTGACTCCCCAGGACCTCACCCAGTGGTATTCAATTTGTTTTTGTTGAATTAATGAACCAAAGAACGTTGCACTTCCTTACACTGGGCCTCAGCTCTCTACTAGGCTCTGACTCCCTTGAGGACAGGGACCACGTCTTCCACATCCTTCTGATTTTTTAAGTCATTTATCAATGACTTTTTCCCCCTTGGTTTACAATCACATGAATGATGAGGTCCCGGTTCCCATAAAGGGTACCTGCTACTACAGTTCATGATCTTGCATTTAGAGCATCACAATGCAGTATTTGTCAAAATGAGTAAACTAGATCAAAATAAGGGAGAACACTGAGTTCATACATGCCAGAGTAATCCACTCCTGTTATGCTGGCCTGGGTGCTTCCCCATCCAATAGGATCGCAAAAACCTCTCTCCAGTTCCAACTCATTCTTTTCCTGTCTCCAAAACCCCGCAGCCTGTGACAGCACCTAACACAGGATACTCCTTCCCACTCAAGACCCTCAGTGGCCCCCTAGTTCCTATGTCTCTTAAACTATAAACTCCTGAACTTCAAGTCAAGACTACACATTGAACTTCTATCTCCTGCTCCAGACTTACCTCCCACAGTGCCCTGCACAAATCCCCCGTTCAGATGGACTCCCAATCACTCCTCTACCCCAGGCTTTTCTTTGGTTTCCTCCCCTGTTCTCTACTGAGTAATATTCTATACTTTTCTTCTCAAGGCCCAGTTCCAATGCCCATGCACCTGTCTCCCTGTGTTCCTCGAGGGCAGACCCCATGGCTCATTCCTGTTTCCCTCTGGGCTGTACAGTCAGTGCCAGTCAATAACAACTGGGCAGATTTCAGCTGAAAGAAAAGGTAGGAATTCTGTTCAGAAGCATTCTGAGTGAGAGGGGAAGGCCACTGAATTTAGAATTTTATTGCAACTAGTACATCAAATGGATAACTGATGTTTGACAACATGGTGATGGCCTATAAAGACCTCTGCAACCAGCGCCTACAACCCTCGCTCCGAGTGAACACTCCTGCGATGGCTGCAGCGTCTCCTGGTGGCATCAAAGCCCTCTCGGTGGCAGCTGCCTGGATGCTCTGAAGGGGGTCTCTGCTGGCTGGAGGGGGTGATTTCAGTCCACATCTACCCTCCTGCTTGTCTTTATGGCGGAATTTATTCTCTTTTTTCTCAGCCTTTCCCGATTCATGTTTTCTATCCTGAAAACAAAGAACACAATTACGCCCAGATGCCCAATCGGTGCTTTTCCAAGCGGTGCGAGTAGCTGGCAGCTCAGCGGGAGGCAGCGGGCGCCGGCCGGTGAGCCTCCGCTGGGGGCAGACTCTCCCATCCCCGGGGCTTGTCCTCCCGTCCGCTGGGAAGTCGCGGGCTTGGCCCTGCCTCCTTTCTTCCCTGTGGAGCCCCTCAACCACACGTGTCAGTTTACACGTTTGGGGCATTTTCTGGTACCTGATTCTCTTAAGTATGGCGTCTTCTTTGGATGGCTCCTTGGCTGGCTGGCTGGCCTCCGCAATCATGTCTCGAATTTTCTGTAGGCAATCTGCCAGATTTCGGAACTGATAGCGGCTGCACTCAGAGGTGAGTATCAACTCTCCCGACCTGTTGATCTTATTTTTGTGCTGTGGAGAACAAAGGCAAAACCAGGGTTCTACAGAGTCAAGGTGTCAAGGTGACTGAGGGGTTACAGGGAAAGGAGGGGGCCACTGATTACCATGACGGCCATCTTCTGCCGCACAGGCTCCGCGATCCAGTCGGCACTTGCCAGATGGAACCTGACTTCAGCCTTGGAATTCACTGTCAATAAATGGAGAGCACGTGGGTCGCTGAGACCCTCAGGCAAGTTCAGCACCTAGGTAGCTGGTAACCATTCTGAACCACAGGGAAGTGGGACACCCACCCAGGTTTTCTTTGTTTGTTTTTGAGAATTAGGACAACTTTACTGCTTTGCCACGCAAAGGGAGTGACAGCAAGGTAATGCATTAAAGACTGAGAGTCCCTGGACAGGTGTGTTTCTATTCTGTGGCAATTTGGGGATACACAGCTGGCCACGGAATGAGCCTGCAAAGGTAGTGAGGCGTGTCTGGACAAAAACAAACTTCCAGGAATCAAATGCCCAGGGCTTCTCTTACAATTTACTGGGCTCTGCAAAGAATGCGGGAGGGGGTGAGTTCCGTAAGAATGAAGGAAACCTGTTCTGGGAGCTGGCTGCTAACTCACACTGTGATTTCCCTTTGTTTAGACTCACAAGCCGATCATAGTCCTAGCAACCCACAGCTGAGAGTCTGAGAATCAGACCACATTCAAAAGAATAAAGAGGATTATTATATAAACTGGTGGTATGTAAGCTTCTGCTGAAAAAAAATCCTTTTATTCCACATGACTGTAAACACAGAATTCCTCAAGTCCATCTCTCAGCTAAGTTTTCAAGTGAAAGAAAACAAGGCACCATGTACCTTTGTTAACGTTCTGGCCCCCAGGACCACTACTCCGACAATAAGATATTGTCAGACGATCTGTAAAACAGAACACACAGCCAACAAAATGATTATCCCATGGAAAATGTGCAGACTGCTCATTTACCATCAACCTAAGTGTCTCTATTTCTCTTTCAGTGACATATATGTATAAACGTAACATTCAGGTCTGTAAAGTCAGGGGTCATTTACAGATGTCAAAACTAAAATCAAGATAAGAGACTTTCCCAAGGTCACACAGGCAGCATAGGATGTAAAATTTTGACCCGGGTTGTCTGATTCTGGTCTGGTACATTCCACTAAATCAGACACCCCTGGCTTTCTGTGGTTTGTTTGCTTTAAAGCAAGGACTCTTTCAAAGGCTCAAACGAAGGGACAAACTTAGTTTAGTGCTGTATTTCACAATGTGGTGAGTGTGGAATCGCAAGAGGGCAGGTAAGTGCCTCATTCATCGTGTCAGCGTGGACCCCAGTGCCTAGCTCGCGGTCAGTGGATGAAAACACCTGCTGGATGAATGAGGGCTCGATTTGGAGCTGGGAGGCCCCATCTTCTAACACTGGCTCAGCACTGACTATGATCTTGAAAGTCCCACTGCTTCTCTGGGTCGTGGTGTTGTCCGTCTGTCCTGAATGTGTAAAATAAAGTTCCTTCCTTCTACTCTTATAATTCATGAAAAGCAGCCTCATGGTGTTTGAGGGGGAAGGCATGGCAGCGGGAAGATTCCAGAAGACTAGACCATGAGCTGCAGGAGGTTTGGGT
Organism: Camelus ferus; assembly: GCF_009834535.1. Classification (NCBI taxonomy): domain Eukaryota; kingdom Metazoa; phylum Chordata; class Mammalia; order Artiodactyla; family Camelidae; genus Camelus; species Camelus ferus. The sequence continues at coordinate 25,178,011 of NC_045711.1, forward strand.
GGCAAAGAACTGGGCACCGGGGTGGTGGAGAGTGGGCCTCAGCGGGTGGTGGTGACCATCCCGGGACGGCTTTCCTCCCTTGAAAATTCAAACGAACTTATTTTTCTTAACAGGTGATGGATGCATGTGGGTCTGTAGGGAGCGGTCCCCCCACGGCACTGGTGGCCTTATCTGTACCCGCACAGGCCCGCCAGGCCCAGGAAAGACGAGAGCAGAGGCAGGTGAGGAGCGGGGACTCGGCCATTCCCACTTGCCTCCCTGCCTCCCCTGGAGACTGTCACTCTTGTCTCTGGTTCTGACCAGATAGGCTTTCTGCCTCCTCCCGCCTCAGGGCACAGCTGCTGGCTTCAAACTGCAGAGCTGCAGCAGGACGCGGCCTTCGCAGCCACAGTGTCCTCTCCTTTGTACTGTGGCCCCCCGGCCTCTTTGTTGCAGCGTCACCCTGAGCAAGGGCCACTGGGAGGCAGCACCTTTGGTCACTCTTCTTTCACTGTCTGTGGGTGTCAGAAACTCTTGGAACCTAAAACGGGCTTGTTTCTTTTCAGGCCATGCCTGAGGCTTGATGGGCACAAAATTATAAAGTTATGCAAATGGTTTACAGGGAGAAGTCCCCATTCCTGTTCCCTGGCCACCAAGTTTCCTTTCCTCTCCACTCCCCATGGCAGTGCCTGCAGCCAGGGTCATGTACATCCTTTCAGATCTATGTGTATGTACAAAAATGTGTATATTTTTGTAAATAGATGTATTTAGATATATATGTGTGTATATGTGCATTTAGATATATATGTGTATTTAGATACATATATGTAAAACACAAATGGTCGCTTACTGTACAGATGCTTCTGTACTGGCTCTTTTCCAGTAACAATCAGTCCCTCTATTGTGTAGACTGTCCCATGTCACAAGAACATCAGGCCCTCTGTTCGTGTTGGGCACTGCACAGCACTCCGGAATGGCTGCCTCATCACTTTTTTTTTTTCCCTATCCTAAACAATGCTGAAAGGACTCCACTTTTGCACACCCAAAGACAGTTTCTTTACTTTCATAGGCTGGAGAGATCTGGAAGGAATATGGGTGGGGTGGAGGAAAGGACTGATTTTTTAATAAAACCAAACGACTTACCTACAGGGATGTCATTGTGGACTTGTTTTGCATCATCCTGAAATGTAACATACACGGCGTCAAATAAATATTACCTGCTCGGTGACTCCTCACTGACACAGGGCAACAAAAGAAATGATGTAAAGCCACAACACAGATGTACTACAGCTATTTTCAGGTCCCCAGTAAAATCATAGCAGGATGACAGATAAAGCTTCCCCAGATGCCAGAGGTACCACCTCAGAAACAATCTTCCCGGAAAATGGAACTGACTTCTCCAGCCTTCCCTGTCCTTCCGCGACCCCCCTTAGCTAGTCAGGCACCATCAGTAGCCCGGGAGGGAGGGAGGATGCCACAGGACTTGTGACTCAGGGAGACTCCAAAAAGAACACCCTCGGCCAACCTGAAGCAGCAAACCATGGGCGCCCCTGTTCCTCCTGGGACCACAGGAGGCACACGTAGCTGTGCCCTTCAGCCTTAAATCCTCTGGTCCACAGGCCCATTGCAAACACTACCGGCACTGAAGCCCTTCTGCTCCCCAGGCTCAGAGTATCTTCCTCTGTCCCCACTCTGGCTGCCTTCATCCCTTTCCATCTTAGAGTTATCTGGGGGTGAAATACTCATTCCACTCTATCTCTCCACTGCCCTGAAGACCATGGACCGCACCCTCCTTGAAGCGTTCTCCTCTTCTTTCTTGGCTACCCTCTCCAGTTTCCTCTGACCTCCCCATGACTTTCTCACTCTCCTTTGCTTGCTCTTTGCAACCTTTAAACACTGAAATGTCCCTGAAATCCTTTCTCTTCTCTACCTTACTCTTTCCCTAGAACATTTCATCCATCTCTGTTGAAAATATCATCTGTATTGATGACTCTCAATTTTCTGGCTCAAACTCAAATCTCTTTCTTCAACTGCACAACCGGAGAGCCAACTGCTATTCAATGTCTCCTCTCACCTGCCAGACGGACACCTTAAGCCTCAAAACTCTTCACAGAGGACTTCCGTTCCTAACAATCCCATGTAGCTCCCTGGCTATTGCATCACAGCACCCGGGTCTGCATTATTGTTCACTATCTGATACACTTTTCCCATTTGTTTACTGTCTGTTCCTTCTGCTAGAACATAAGTTCCATGAAGCAGGAACTCTGTTTTCTCACGGCTGCATCTGCAATGCTTGAAACAGGGTCTGACACATAGGTGCTCAAGAAACTTGCTGTTGAATGAATGAACAGATAAATGATTGGTATGGCCACTTTCTCATCTCAGTTAACGCTGAGATGAGGCAACTCGATCCTTCCATTTCTCAAGGACTTGGACCTCAATCCCTCTCTTCTTCTCACTTCTCATAGAAAGTCCACTAACAAATCCTGTAGGCTTTCCCTTTAGAATTTATCTAGAACCTGTCCAGCTCTCGTGGCTCCTACTGCTTCCACCCTGCTTATCACCTCTTGCCTGTCTTATTGCCATCTCCTCGCTGGTCTTCCTGTTCTTGTCATTCTGCAGTCTAGTCTCGCTAAGAGTGATCTTTTGTAAAACTAAGTTGGATCACTCCACTTCTCTGTCTCAAACCCTCCAATAGGTCCCCATCACCTTCAGAGAAAAGCTAAAGACCTGTAAGCCGTATAAACAGGCCTCTCCCCCAGCCCTCTCCTCTTTAGCTTCATCTCCTCCGACTGCCCTGCTCAGCCATACTGGCCTGCTTGCTGCTCCCTGAACAAGTCAAACATGCCACTGCCTTGAGGTGGTGGCACCTGCTGCTCCCTTCGCAGGGATGCTCCTCTCCCCACTTGTGTCATGGCTTGCTGCCTTGCTTCTTCCAGGTCCTTTCTCAAATGTCACCTTCTCAGAATCATTCTCACACCATCCCACTTAAAACTGCAACTTCAACCTCTACCTCAGCACCCCTTCTTCCTCCAAAGTACTTATCACCCACCATCTCACATACTCTATATTACTGATTTTATTTATTGTCTGTCTCCTTCCATTAAGCAGATAAGCTCCACAAGCATTAGAATGTTTGTGTTTTGTTCATTACTCTGTACCATGCTTTCAACAGAAGTCTGTTTAATGAGTGAATGAATGAATGAACTCTCTCTTCCTGTCCTGTAGGTAGAAAGAAACTCAACAGAATTGGGTGGGTCCCCTCTCTCCACTCCGGGAGCTGATACAGCGCCTGCACATAGCGGGCTGTCAATAAAGGCATCCTGAAGAAACGAACCAGAAGCCCAGAAGCCCTGTTTCCTCAGGCTGCTGGGGTTACCAGGGGCTAGGGACAGTGTAACTGCCAAAAGGTTCCAAAAGAGAGCAACTTGACAGCTTCTTGCCTTTCCACTCCGGCAGGCAGTTTTCCTTTGGGACAAGAATCTGGGCCTGTGGGACGGGGAATACACGTGCAAAAACTGGTGGTCTTGTAAGAAGCATATCCAGCGTGCTCTCCCGGGGCCGGCACAGCTCAAGCCACAGCGCGCGCCACCACTCGCCCGGCCTCCCCGCTCCCTGGTTGCTCGGATAACCAGCCTCCTCCCGCGGCACGGCCACAGTTACGGTCGTCTGCCTCTCAGATTAGTTGCGCGCCGGGCCAATGGGGCCCGGGCTTCCTGATGTCACCTAGCAGAGTTCAGAAAACGCCGCTTCCGTCCTGTCCTCCCGGCTTACCGGGACCCTCCACGCGGTGTCCGAGCCCCGCGATTCGGGGTACAGCTTGTCCAGGCTGTAGATGCTCCGGAATTCGGTGCCCTCTGCCTGTTTGTGCAGAGTTCGGTGGGGGCAGCGGGCGAGCGGCGGGAGCAACCAGGCTCCGGCTCGGTTCAGGCCCCAGCGCAGGTACTGGGTGGCCGCCATGTTTAGGTCTGGCAGTCGCTTCCGGTTGGCGCTCCTTCCGCGGTCCGCGGGCTCGCGCCTTCCCCCGGATTTGGGTTCCGCGCCGTTTTTATCGCCTGCCGGCGGGAGGAGGCGAGCTAAGCTCCCGGTGTTGCTCTCCCGCGGCCACTGTTAGAGGCGTCCGGTGTGCCGCCTCCAGGAGGCTTGGTTGGCGCTCTGAGGGCAGCTGCAGCGATGGGGAAGACGTTGCCCAGACAGCGCGCTCTCAGTGGAGCGTCCTGGTGAAAAGAGCCCCTGGGTTCCGTATCCACCAGGAACACAACTTTTCTCCCTTTTAGTCTGCGCCCTCCTGGACCGCTCTTCCCCCAGATCTCACAGCATCGGCGAGGCCTGCCCTGCCTGGCCTAGTTTATGTCCACCCCCTTTATTCTACTCCACTTAATCATTTTTTTCCCCTTCCCCTTTCACATCGTTCAATCTTACTTTTCTGCCTATTGCGTCTCCCAGCCAGAATGTAGTAAGCCCCAGGAGGGCACTGGCTCACTGCTGGATTCCTCAGTACCCAGAACCCAGAATTCCAGAGGAATTCTGTGGGTACGTGTTTTCGAATGTTGAGTTCTGCTAGAGCTAAGTTTTAGTAACTTCAGACTCATTCACAAGGCAGCTTATAAGCAAATCCTCAAGCACCTGTGTGAAGGCTCTGCAGGGCAAATGCCAGAAGGGAGGAGAGACAGGCAGGGCGACAAAGAAATAATTTAAAAAATGGACCCTCCCACCCTGGGCGTTGTGGAGATTGATGGTAGTTTCTTCTAGCCAGGAGCTAAGGGGAGAATTGGGAAGTAGGTAGAGATTCAGACAGCCATAGACAGGCAAAACAGAGCCCTTTTTACAGAAAGGACTGTTAAGAAATGAACTCCAAAACAGAAGTTCCAACTCTAAGAAAGGTTCAAAATAGAGCAAGCAGTGTTTGGAAACAGTTAAATGTTGGCTAAGTTACTTTGTTGAGAAGCAGTGTGGTAGATGAAAACAGAGCTCAGTAAATGTTAGTGATTATGAGTAATACTAGTGGTTGTTTCTTAATGGAGAGTTCTATTTTTAGGAAAGGCATAATTACCTAGAAAACTATGCCCCTGGGAATGCTGGCTGTTCGAGACAGGAGATTGTCGTCAAATCAAGGCTTTACCATTTTAGCCTCATTGATACAGGCAAGTTCTTTACGAAGGAAACACACTCACACACACACACACACACTCCCCAAGCCCTGGTTTTGTAAACCCAAATTAGGAAGGGAATGGCAATTGGCATAAGCCTTTTGGGCTCCAGGCTGAAAGGGGAGTTTCCGGGGTCCCACCCTGTCTGACTTAGTCCCAAGACCTCAGAGGGGACAGAGGCATCTCCATGGTGACTGGAAAAAGCTGCTCACAGGAGCAAAGCCAGAGACTCGACGGCTCAGGGATTATGAATAATAAAGTCGGCACCATTCCGTGGCATCATGGCTCTGAGGCTGGGCTCCAGCCCCGCGCCTGACCCAGAATGATAGGAAAAAGAAGCTGCAGGTTTCCATGGCCCCAGATAAACACAGCCTGCTCCGGCCATCTGGTGGCCTGGATTCTGGGAGAGGAGGCGGGTAGAGGAGGGAATGGAACAGGCTACACTGGGGTGGAGAGAAGAGCAGCTGGCAAGCTCCTTTCACCTCTGCTGCTGTGAACCATGCAGAGTAGAGACCCTTCTGGGAGAAACAGGCCTGAGAGGTACCACCTGTTCCCTTAACAAATTGATCGCCATGTCGCCCAAATGTGGGTGACAGTTGTCTTTTCTCAGGGGCACCTGATCCACAGTGGGCGATCACTGTGTTTAAAAAGGTGGCACTGAAGGCAGAGGCGAGGCCAGTCTTCTTCCCCTCTTTGGTCCTCCATAGGCTGAAATGATGCTTCAGGAAGGGGACATGCACAGGGGCAGGAAGAAAGAGGGAAATAAAACATAAAGAATCAAATCATTTCTGGTAGCTGAGAAGCTTGTGGGCACCAAGCTTTCTCTAGAGCCTGTGAGATGGGGTACCACTCCCATGTAGAGGGTCCACAGGATTTTCCTGTCTTCTTTCTTAGAGTGTCCTGGGTCAGACTGTCTCTTAAAACTCACATTTACTTGCATATCAGAAACATGCTGTATTGCATAGTGGAATTGGTCAGGTCTGGATTTGAATATTTCTGTGTGACTAACGCAACCTCTAAGCCTCAGGATCCCCATCAGTAAAACAAAGATTTTAAAGCTGCCTCATAAGGCTTCGGAGGGCATTCAACACATGTGAAACACTTAGTACTGCTGGCCCAAAGTTAGCAGGCAACAAAATTTAGCTGCTTCTAAGGGGTCCTAAGCTCAGCTCCTTGAAGGAACTTCTTTTTATTTTCAGAGATACGTCTTTATCTTTTTTCTCTGCAGCACTGGGGTGGGAGATCCAGTCTGACTGGCTCTAGTCTAGACCTTCTTTCCTTCTTCCAGAGGGGCTGGGCAGCAGCACGGAGCATGGCTCTTGGTATGAATGAGTGGGCAAAGCTGCCCTCTTCTTTCTAGGAGCTGCTTGCTTTCTCACCACTCCTTTTGTGCCCAGTTACCAGAAAACCCTCCCAGGCTTTCAGCTCAAGGTTTGCTGGGAGGGCTGAGGCAGACCTGTTTCCTGGGGCAATAGGAGAGGGAACCAGTCGCCCTCCCCACAGAGGTTCAACATGTTCGGTCTTGGGATGGGTAAGGAGGAGAGAGGCAAGAGAGAGACCCTGGGGAGGCAGTGAGTAAGGACAAAGTGGTTACAGGAAGGAAGAAGGGGAGGGAAAAATACATATCCAGTGTTCAGGGGTTATTTAAAAGGCAAGGGAAGGGGGAGGGATATAGTTCAGTGGTAGGGCACATGCTTAGCATGCACAAGGTCCTGGGTTCAATCCCCTGTACCTCCATTAAAAAAATTAAATTGAATTAAAAAAAATAAATAAAAAGCAAAGGAGAAAAGAATACAGGCCACAGCTTCCTTTGCTCCCAGGTGTGACTGCTTCGGCTGTCACACCTGCAAGAGCCTCTCCATCCCACTGGAGGCAGGTCATCTGGAGGCAGGTCATAGCAGGATGGGAAAACCCGACAGCCACGTGTATGCTGTGGACATAAAACCCCCTTCCTGTTCAGATAACGTTAAGAAGCTCTATGCCAATTTGGGGCCCAGCTCTGGGCTCCCCACACCACACTATCCTCACTTCCAGGGTTCAAGGAGGTCACTCCTGGCTCCTTCAGGAATGGGGGGGGGAGGGGTATTGGTGGAAGGTCTCTGAACATATTCCACCATGGAAGACTTTGGAAGCTTTTCCACGTGGGATTGGGATTCACACAGCTGGCCGAATTGTCTGTCTGGAAACCGGAAGGTGGAGAAGGCAGCAAGAAACTGAGCCCCTCAAAGATTCAGGAGCATTTTCCTTGATTTGTGAAGTTACTCGTGCTGTCAGCAGGTGTGGGCTGGAGGGTGGTTCTTGCAAAATCAGTACAGCAAGGACGGTCCACCTCATGGAGCGCCCTGCAAGGCAACGTGACTGGCGTAGCTGGTGCTGAACAAATACGGAAACTTCCAAGAGCCTGCTATTTAGAGCTGTTTGGCTGCCAATCACAGGGGAGTGAAGCTCAGGATGTGCTCCCCTCTAGCTGTGTGATGAGAGGCTGGTTATTGAGATGCACAGAGACAGGACCATTTCTGCTTTTAGAATACTGGTGCGTTTTTTATTAAAGAAGAGAATAAAGCATTTGTAAATATATTTCTCTCATGTATACTTCAAAGATGACGCTGGTCGGCGGCTACAGAACTGGGGAGCAAAACAGGCAGGAGCCCTTCCCCAACGCGTCCCACCCTACTCCCTCCACCCTAGATGACAGAGATGCGTGGATGCGGATGGACCTCTGGGAGCTGCCCAGCTCCCAAGGACAAAAGGTTCCAAGATGTGTGAAAAGCAGGACCAGCCGACAGCTCTCATCACAGTGCCGCCCGGAGAGCAGGGTGGCGCCTCCAGGGAGGTCAGGCATGCTTGTTAAGAAAACCCCTTTACCCCTTAGAAACATAAGGCATGAAGGTTCCCCACTGGGCTCCCAGCACAGAGGCCAGGGCCACTTGTATGGCTCCTCCGATTTTGTAGGGTCTCAGGATGGGTGGTAGTAGGAACTGGGAGCCCTGAAGAATGGCTCTGGGCAAGCTGGGGACCTGGGCATCTCTTAGCTGAAGCTGGACCTTCTGAAGTCTTAATAAAAGATTAAACCCCTGACCCGGCTGGGCCCTAAAAAGCCCCTCACAAAGGTGGGAGGTTAAGAGCAGGCATTTTTGGAAAGGAGGGGACCTATTCCCCATCCTGTCCCATTTCAATACTGTCCAGTGTGGGCTGAGAATCTTGGGTGGTCCCCAGTAAAGGGGAGCAGGGGAGGATGCTGGGACCACGGGCTGGTGCACATACCAGGGGCATTCTGGGGGTGGCAGGCATGACCTGCAGTTGGGTGGGCCTGTGGGGAGCATGGATTCTGACATATCATGGTCCCTGAGATGGGGACAGGCAGAGGTCAAGTTTGGTGAATCACAGGAGGTGTGCAGAGATGGGGGGCTCCCCACCACCCAGACCCCTGAAAGGCTTAATACCCAGAAGGCATTTCTAGGGCTGGAACCTGGGAAGGCTGGCTGAGTTGATTGGCTACAAATCTGCAGTGGGCTGAGGGTCTCCAGGGAGTAGCCCGCGCTCATCAGGGCTGGAGGTGGGGCCACCCAGGTGTGGCTGAGGCTTTCTGCTCTGCGCAGCAGGGGCTGTTGCTGACCTGGTCAGGACTCTGGGGATGGGACAGCTGGTGCTAAGGGAATGGCAGCATGTCACAGCTGGGGAGAAGCAGTGGATGGTCCAGGAGATCCCTGGAACCTGCAACAGCTGGCTCTGGGGTCCCCCTTCAAGTGTTTCCAGTTGTGGCAAGGGGTCAGGGAGATCTTGCATTGCAAATCTCCAAAAAAAAAAAAAAAAAAAAAGCCAAATTTTGGGAAAAACAAAAAAGAAAGCCAACTGGTCCAGAATGGTTTTCAGAAGCCTGGCCACAAATCTGAGAGTGAGGCCCACGGTCAGGAAGTGGGGGCTGGGAGAGTGGGGAGTCCCCAGGGGAGTGGGGACCTTTGGCTTTCAGACTCTCTTGGCTGCGCCTTTGGGCTGATGTGGGATGGTGGAGGGTCCTGGGAGGCAGGACCTGTCAATGGCCTCCCACATCAGCAGGGAACATGCATTCCCTACATGCTCCCTGGGTCAGAGAGCGGCCTCCCGCTGGGGTATATTGCTGCTAAAGGGCTCCTTCACTCACCAGAGGCTGCGTGGCCCAGGTGCAAGGGACCCATGGCCTGCCTCTGGGGGAGGCTGCAGGCCGGGAAGGGTCACTTGCTGCTATGCGTCTTAACTTTGGTGGCATTGATGTCAGCCTTAGTTTTCTGGATCCTGGAGAAGATCTCTTTGAAGAGCGCCTTGTACTCGGGCTGGCTCTGCTCCAGCCGCTTATCCACGGCCTCCACGTGCTGGCTCAGGCTCTTCTCACCCGCCTTGGCCTCCCCCTGGCCCTCCTCGCACCCCCGCAGGTCCCTCCACGAGCTGTCCCGGGAGATGGGCCGCGAGGTCTGCACGCCCGCGTGCCGCACCCCAGCCCCGTGCTGCCGGCACTTGCTCAGCAGCTCCTCGTACTTCTCGAGCAGCGCGTGGTACTGCTCGTCCACCTCGCGCAGGATGGACATGCCCCGCTTGCGCACGCTGTTGGCGTGCAGCGTGAGGTTGCCCGCGTGCCGGCTGGCCGGGTCTTTGGCCACGATGGCGTTGAGCGCCGTGTCGCTGCAGCTTTTGCGCACGGCGTGGCCTGGGGAGGCGGCTGGGGAGGAGACACCGTCCTGGGTGCCTGAGTCGTCCCCGCTGCCGGGCTGGGGGTCATCGGCTTCAGGCGCCTGGGTGAGGGGCGCCAGCAGGGCCTCCGCCAGGTGGTCTTCCCGGCCCAGCAAGTAGGTCTTTGCCTGCTTCATCTGCTGCAGCTCCAGCAGCTCGGCCTCCAGCTCCTGCACACGAAGGCGGCAGCCCTCCATCTCACACAGCTGCCGCTCCAGCTCCGCGTACTCCTGGAGCACCACTGTGTACTCGCGCTCCACCCGCTCCTTGCGCTGCCGCTCCTGGCTCACCTGGGAACGCAGCACCCCCACCAAGGTCTGCAGCCTCTCATTCTCCTGTTCCAGGGGCCGTGGGCCCAGCTCCAGGGAAGAACTGTGCAGGCGGAAGGCATCCTCGCACCTGGGAGGGAGCAGGGACAGGTGGGCAGAGGAAGTTGGGCGTGGCCAAGGCCCCTGGCGCCCAGCCCCATCTCTCCTCTCCTCTTGGGCTGGATACTCTTTGCCCCTCTGGAGCCACTCTCCGCCCTTCTTCCCCTGCTCTCTGCACTGGGAGGTCTTGGGCTCAGCCAATGGGAGGTGCCGGCAGGTCGCAGGAGGAGGCAGAGGGAGGTTATGGGTAATGTCTCCTCCAAGCTCCTTCCCTGGTTACTGCTGGCCAGGCAGCACTCTTTATGCCTTCAAGGTTCCAGTAACCTCCCTTCTCCTGGTCCCTTTTAGGCCTCCATCAGGATGGTAACAGCTCCTCGCTATTGCGACCCTGGGTGCTGCAGTGTTCCTGTGGTTTCCTTAGTTACCCCTCTATTACTCTGGACAAGGCACTGTCTGTCCCCCGTCAGGACATTTATTGAAATATCCACTAAATACACTGTATGTATTCTTACGTTAGGGGTTGTCCCATTAAAAAGACTTACTGAGAATTAAAAGATATAGTGGTTTAACCCCTCCTGGGTAAGACCTCTGGCTTACTAAACAGGTGACCTTGGATAAGACACATAACCTCGGAGTTTCAATTTCCTCATTTGTGTAACGGGGATGATAAACCACACCTCAGGGTACTGCCATGAGAATTAAATCACTTAGCAGAGTGGTGGGTACATGGCCAGTGCTCGTAAACACCAGCCGCTGATGGTCACTGGCAACAGGACCAGTCTCTCTGATAATCTGGACGATGCAGCAACTCTGGTTCCTACCTGCTGGCCACCCCCACCCACCCTTCCCTCCCATGGCTGGCAGTCCCTAGGCACTGGGAGACACAGTCCAGGGTCTGGGCGGCTGCTCGCCCACAAGTGGTGCCCTCACCTACCGGGGGCTGGTGCACAGCTCCTTGAGACAGGGGAAGGTGTGGATGGTGCGTCTGCGTTCCCGCTTCTCCCGGCGCACTCGCAGCTGCTCCAGGCCCCGCAGCTGCTCCACCTGGGCCTGCAGCTCCTCGACCTGGGTCTGCAGGCGCTCAATGGTCTCTGTCAGCCTGAGGATGGGGTGGGGGACACATGCATGGGAGGAACATTAATGGGACGGGGCCAGCCCTAGAGGGACTTGGGGGTTGGGGACAGGCAGGCAAATTTGAGCCACGCTGCCTGGTGCTGAAGTCAGATGGGGAACCCCTTGTAAGCCCAAGAACACACTATTCTCTCCCACCTCCAAGGTTGAGCTGACCATTTCTCCTCTGTGCCTCCTTAGTTCCTTGTACGCCCTTCTATCACTTGTCCCCCTGCACTGCAATAAAATATTTACACGCTTGCCTGCCTCCCAGGCTGTGAGCTCCCAGAGGGCTTTGCATCCCCATCACTGTATTTCCCAGAGCTTAAAACAGAGCTTGGTGTGTATTTGGTGCTTAAAGGAGGGTTGTGGCCTGAATGTTAAACCATCCAAAATCGACAAGGGCAAATGCACTACCATCCCAGGTTTCCCAGATCTGGGCTTCTGGGAGAAGGAGCATGAGTCACACTCACTGGTCCATACAAACACATGCACACCCAGCCCTGGGCCTCTCCCTGGCCATCCCACCCCCAGTCTCCGCAGCCTTCTGCCTGGCCCTTACCCATGGATCTTCTGCTGGGCAGCCTTACTCTCCAGCACCAGCTTCTGGTTGGTCAGCTCCAGGTCCCGGGCTGCCAGGTCCAGCTGCTCATACACTTTGGCATGCTGCTCATTCACGTGCCGCAGTGTGTCTAGCTGTTTGGTCAGGTACTAGGGGTGGGGGGTGGGGGTGGATGAGTAACCTTTCAGAACAGAGTTAGGAAAAGTCTCTCCACCTGGGCCCCTTCCCAATTCTAGGAACAGGTTTGCTTTGGGGTATTTGTCTGCAGTGGAGTGAGGGATCAAGACGGTGGTGCCATAGGGCTGCCTGGGACAGTTGTACAGGTAGTGAACTGCACAAGGCTGTTGGGTCAAGGCAATGTCTGCTAAGAGAGTACCTTTTCCTAAGCTGTACAAAGGTGCACACAGGCCAAGGGGTCCCTAATTGGTGGGGGAGCATGTGCAGGGCCTGTGTGGCCCCTCACCTCGATCTCCTGCACTTGCTCCTCATTGGTGGAGTACATCTGCTGCAGAGACTCCTCCAGCTCCTTGTTCCTCTCCAGCAGCGTCTTCCCCAGTTCTGCGGCCAAGTGCAAGTCTGGGGGGGTGAGGAATACGAGCAGCTGAGAATGAAGTCAGAGGACCCCTCATTCATGTTATGAGCATTCATTCTGGGCTGAGCCACGGGAACCCCAAGAGAACCAGGACACAGTAGCTGCTCTTGGAGAGACTCCAAGCCTGGCAGGGGACGTAAGCCGGGAGCTAAGCCTTTGCACTGGCTGTCACTTCTGCCTGGAATGTCCTCTCCTCAGACACTCTCAGGGCTCATCCCTCTTTACCTTCAAGTCTGTGCCATCTTCTCCAAGAGGCCTTAACCAAATATTGACTCAAAACCCCACCCTCTGCCACCCCACACTCCCCGCCGGCTTCATTTTTCTTAGCTTGTATCAGTGCCTAACTTACCACACAATCTGCTCATTTATCTTGTTCATCTCCCTTGACTAACCGTAAGCTTACAGAGATGGAATTTTGCCTGTCTCGGTCACTGATAGCCCCAGGACCTAGAACAATACCTGGCACACCGCAGGTGAATAATAAATCTTTTTTGAAAGAATGAGCTAGTGGAATGTGATAAGAGCATCAACAGACATGGGGCAAAGTGCCCTGGGACGGTAGGGAGGGGAGAGTTCACTCTGGGGACAGTAGGAGGTTCAGGCCCCCGGAGGGCTTTGGAAGGCTCTGGGCTTGGAAGGGTGACTCAAGCTCACTGAGGTGGGGAGGGGACAGGAGGGCTTGCAGGGGATTAGAACTGGACAAGGCTTCAGAGCTCTTTGGCCCAACCGCCTTATTCTATGGATGACAGGCTGGAGAGTGAGGAACGACTTACCCAAGGTCACTACCTGGGTTATGGCCGCGTTGGGAGCAGAATTCAGATCTCCTCACCCCGTCTGGGTATCATTTGGTCCTAGTGACACATGCTCCTCTCCAGAATGTTCTCTTTTCCCCAGGCAGCAAAACCAACCTCTTCCCCCAGTAGCTCTGATTCTTTTACCCCGTAGGACTGGGACTTCCTCTCCGCAACCCCAGCCAAAGATAAATGAACACCTATCAGAGAGGTGGGGAGGGAATCTGGCTTGTCTTTAGGGGGCTGTGTGGTGGGGACGGGGAGGGGTCAGAAGGATGTAGCAGGTGCTGGAATCCCTCAAAATTCTCTCAAATGGGCCTGGAATTGTGCAAGTGTACCTGGACATTTAGGGTGGCTGTTTCCCCATATATATGCCTAACTCCTTTTAGAAACAAAGAGTAGTATGTTCATAAATATATTACTTACTTATATTTAAATAAATATACTTAAATATATAAAAATATAATTATAATGGAAGCCTGGAAGCATATTGTGGTCAGAGCAATATGTTATGTTGTGTGCTCGGCAGAAATTCAGCAAAACCACCCCCAGTTCGTGACGCGGGTGGCCCACCACCTTCCTATTTCCTGTTCTGGGATGGCGAGCATTTGGCTCATCCACAAACACTATGGAATAATTCAGGTAAAAATGAAAAAGAACAGGGGGGGGGTCACACTCATCAGCTTTTTTTCTTCCTTGGGAACTCTCAGGTGGTATGTGACGAGGCCATTGCTACTGATGCCATCTCTTGTGTTAGCCTCAGGGGACAGGTTCCGTGGGCAGCCTGTGTAGAGCCCCTGCAATTTAACCTAGAGTCCAAGGTCAGAGGTGGAGTGAGGAAAGGCCAAGAACAACTACACTTCACGCTCTTCCTTCTAGGTGAGTATCTGAGCTGTGTGTGTATTCCTACTGCCAGTGGGGTGGGCTGGGGCAGCTGCAAGTCACACTACAAACCAGGGGAATTGAAGGCAGCGAATGTGACCTGAGCCACCTAGTGATTCAGACCTGGGGAGGAGGAGAATACAAAAGAAGCAGTTTCGGGTGGGGGAGAATCTCAGAGGCTGTCTCGGGAAACTGGATCACAATGCAAGCTAAGCTGGTCCGAGCTGCCAGGAGGGATCACGGGAGAAGTCTGGGAGCTGCAGAGCAGGGGACTGAATGGAGCCAAGTGCTGGGGAAAGAACACCAGCTAGATGAGGACTGGGGATGGCTCTGGGCTCTGGGGAGGGTGTAGCTCTCCCCGGACCAGAGTGGGAGGGAGGCCTGGAAGTGGGAGAAAGAGGGAGCTGGCTAAGCCGGAAGTAGAATCCTGAGTAATAAACAGCCTCTCACAGCCAGATTCATGGTCACACTGGACGAGGCTAGGAAAATACTGAGTCTGAACGGGCATCTCCCCTGCCTGGACCCCAGAGCTTTCTGGGGTCTCCTCAGTGGGCTTCAGCAGTTTTGCCCTCTGAATGCCTGCTGGTGTTGCCCAGGAGCAAGGCTCCAGAGGGACTGGCTAGGGGCCAAGGGGATGGCTTTAAAAAGAAACCCTGAAATCCCACTGCCCCTCCTGGTTGGGGTCAGGGCGGGGCATCACAAACTTTGAAGCAGAGAGGTAGGAAAAGGCGAGGGGACAGGCTCAGGGAAGAAGAGACAAAAATAAAGGGGAGTGGGGGTGGGAGGAGGCCATCTACCACCTAGCAGGGCTCCTGTTCACCACCTCCAGGGTACAAATGTCACGAACTCTGGGTCCACAGAATTGAAGCCCAGTCACCTCCCTCCTCTTGCCATGTCAGAGCTCTCCCCTGAGGCTGAGACTCAAGGTCAGGAGCCCAGGACTTCAAATCTGTGACTCAGCAGCCATCTCTCAGCCTGGAAAGAGGTACCCACAGGGCCAGCCACACCTGGTCCAAGGTGGGGGAGGGAGGCAGGCAGAGAGAGTGCCAGTGCTTAATAATTAATGGCTTTTTCTATTTTTACAGGTGCTTGTGGCAGTGGGCAGAGGGAACACAGTGAGAACTGAGGACCTTGTTTGTCCCAACTGCCTCCCTCTGCTGGGACAGAATAGCATCAAAGTCAAACAGGCGCTCGACAGCCAAGCTTCTGAAAGTAAAGTTGGGGCCTGCCACTGGGGGAGATCAGGCTAGCTGAGAAAACCACTTTCTGGGACACTTGAAGGCAACTAGGGAGCAGCTGGGCAGGAGAGAATTTGGGGACTGAGTGCTGGAAGGGGGAAGCAACAGGCACCTAATCCCCACTGTGGCTGGCCTTTGGCCCATGCTCATCCCACCCTCCATGCTGGGCCCTACGGGGGTGGCCTTGCAGTAGCTGACCCCCCACCCCAGCACTCTAGATAGCTCCTACTTTCCAGTCATGCGTGGTCTTTTCACATTGCCCTTTGCCTTGGTAACAGCATCCCCTCACCTTAGACTTCCTGCCTTCCTTTCTCTGCCTGGGGACCCCTATTCACCCTCCAGCTCAGAGAGGTGCGTAAACCTTTATGCACCTCACAGCAGAAGGCCCTCATGTCTGTTCTCACTGTCTGCTGGGCTGACTGCGGCAGAACCCAGGTTGCTCTGTCACAGTTGCTAGTTTGATCCCATTTCTGCTTCCTCGGCTGGATGTGAAAACTCCTGAGGGCAGAGAGCACATCCCTGGGCTCAGCGCAGCACCTGGCCCATGGCAAGCAGACGTTTGGTTTCTGGTCCCAAGCTCCAGTTTCTTCAGAGACTCTCATTTCTGGTTTCCCTCCTTGTCCCTGGGCTCTGGCTACTCCTTAGGCTATGAGGCTAGGTCGACAGCTGCAGCCCAGCAAGGCCAGAAAAGCAGGGGCCTGCGGGGCCCATCCTCGATCCTCGCTCCAGGGCATGGCTGCCCAGCTCAGCTGGAATTTCAACATCTCTTCCTCACTGGGTGCAGCACATCTCCCACCCCTGCTCCTTAGCTCCTTCCTCCCACATCTGGGCTGGGCACAGTGCCAGAGACTTCTTTAGGGGTGTGGGGATGAAATGAGACAGCAACAATATGAGCATCTGCCTGCCAGGAGGCCATCTTCCCAGGCACTCAGTTTTCAATCTTTCCTCCTAGGCTCGCCTCTTCCAAGAAGCCCTCTCACTGCATCCTATCATCCAGACACAGTGACAAGCCCAACTCCACCCACCCAGGTACACCTAGGAGGCCAGGGCTGGCACTACTCCCAGCTCCCAGGACAGTGTCTGACACTTGAGTGGAGCCTGGTAGTTTATGGAATGCAAGGTTTTGGGGGTAGTGCCCAGGATGGGGGAGGGGTTGCTGCAGCCAGTGCTGGGCATCTCATTGCGGGCAGGGAGGCTGAGGGTAGACTACAGGACAGAGTATGGCAGAGTTCAACTTAGCACCTCCAGTCCCAGACTGGTCTCCCTGAGACTCTGATTAACCTACAGTCCTGAGCTCAAGGACAGAGTCATCTACCAGCAAATCTGGCCACGTAGGGATGTGGCTCAGGACCGGAAAACAAAGGCTCCAGGATCTGGGTAGATGTCTCACATGAGGGCAAAGGCAGGGCATCTGGGCCCCATGAATGGAGACCCAGAGCAGAGGGTGTCAGCATACACTGAATCAGACTGTGTCCACACCCACCTGGCTTGCTAGGTGACTATGATCACTTCTAAAACACGTTTCCTAGCCCCTCCACCTCTGATCATCGAAGAATGAGGCACTTTGGGGAGGAGAGGGTGGACTCCACTCCAGCAAGCCTTGGCCCTGACCCTCTTAGGCCTCCTCCTTCTTCCAATCCTAACAGCCCCGCCCCACTACTCGGAGTGATGTCACCTCAGCCACCTCATCGTCAGCTTCTAACAACCTTCCAGTCACTCTCTCTGCCTTCAGATGGGAGAGAGGGAGAGGTGACTTCCTCCTTACTGCAGATCTGGGGCATTGCTCAACATTCCCAAATCTGACCCCCTCAAAACCTTGAGCCATTTGGGAGAAGGCCGGAGGGGAAGGGCCAAGGAACTCCTCCCTCTGGAAGGCAGACTGGACTCCTAGCAGTCTCTGCTTCTCCGTCAGCAAGGCGCCTGCACCCCCACCACCTCCCTGGGTAGAGGGAAAGGGAGATGGGGAAACTTTCTAAGTCTTAAGAGCTCAAGCATCCTGGCAAAGAAGGGTGCCGCTGACTTTGGACTGGGATAACTTTCCCTCTACACACACACACACCCTCTCAGCAAAACATAAGGAAGGAGCCAGCTCCCGGCCTCCGAAGCCTTCCAGCCAGTACTCTCAGGCCCCACAACGATAGCCAGGGCGCTAAGCAGTCCCTGCCTCTATGATGGTGTGGACGAGGTGGGTAAAGTATGCCTCTGTCGTTCGGGCAAAGAGAAAGACCGCTCCCCCCACTTTTGCAGGTCTCCACCGGTCAGCTTCGGATCTTCCCGGGCAGCGCCCCCTCTCTCCACGTCCCCATTCCTCAGACGCATCACTCCTCGGAGTCCCGCGCGCCGGGTGCAGCCCAGCCCTCCCCGGGGTGATACCGCCCAACAATGGAGAAGCGGACAGGGGTCGCGGGACGCACCCCGCTTTCCCGCCCCCTGCACTCACCCTGCTCCAGGTCCTGCTGGTCGTACCAGGGCTCCTCTTCCTCTGCGGTGAAGTCCTCCATCCTGGCGGCCCTCCGCATGGCCCCGCAGGCAGCAGGCGGCGTGCGGGCGCTGCGGCGACGCGGCTCAGGGCCGGGGAGCAGGGCCCGGGACAATGCGGTGGAGACGGGCCGAGCCTCCCTCGTCGCGGATTCTGGCTGCAGTGCCCCCGCCCGTGCCGCACCCCCTCGCCATCGGCCGCCGATCCGGCGCCCACGCAGGGCTGGCGCGCCACGGCAGTCGGGCTCGGCCGGGGTCCTGCGGAGCCCGGGCACCGGGCGGCGGCGGCACAAAAGGGTGGAGGGGCGGGGACGGCAGGCAGGACAGCGGCAAGAAGGGCCCAAGCCCGCTGGCAGGTCTAGGACGCTAGGAGCGCGCGGTTGCCGTGGCGGGCGTCCCCTGCCCGGCTCCGGCCCGCGTTGCCCACTACCAGCCCCGCGACACCCGGAGCCGCTGCTGCATCTTGGCGGGGTCCGCCCCGCGCTTCCCTAGCCGCCCGCTCCACGGGGTGGGACCGACCGCCGCTGGCCAATCAGAGGACGTATGCAAAGCTGGAGGCGGAGCCGAGGGAGGGATCTCCCCGGTGTCTTGCTTGGTCTGGTTGTTACTGAATCAATCCCACCTTCCCTTGGACTTCAGTTTATGTCTCAGTGTCTGAAATCATTTAATTTTATTTACCTATTGTGTCTCCTGTAGATCTCCTGAAAGCAAGGATCTTATCTCTCTTGTTCACAGCTGACTCTTCAGTGCCCAGAGCAGGCTGACCCATTGTTAGCTTCCATGGACACTCTTTGAATGAATGAATACTAACTTACAATTACCTTTAAGAAGTTGTGTTTAAATGCCTGTGGCCTGAAACCTCAGGCCAGGAGTGGTGAACTTTGAGAGTGTGTTACCTGCATTCTGGGCCTTCCCCTTTAAGATCCTGTTGCCCTCTCCTTGGGATCTGTATCCTATATCCAGTTATACCCATTAAACCATATACAGTTTCACCTGTCCAAGCAATCTTTCCTTAAAGGAGTTTTCAGATTCAGGCATACATGTAACTCAATCTTATTAGGATCCATTATGTGCTTGCTGGTATGGTTGAAGCACCCCAAGTATGTCCAACTCTGAATGTATGTGGCAAGTATATCCAACACAGGGCTTGTATTCAGAATATAGAATGAATACCTTGCAAGTCCACAAGAAAAAGAAAGACAGCCCAGTAGAAAAGTGGGTAAAAGACTGGACCAGACACTTCACAAATGACCAAAGTGACCCAATAAACATTTTACAAGGTGTTGAACTTCTTCAGGAGGGTCAATACCTGAAGGGAAACAGGAAGCACAGTTGGCAGAGGGAGAAGCTGGGTTGGGATGTGGCCTCAATAAAAGCCTCCCCAGATTTCTGGAGAGCTGTGAATCTAGGATAAACTTTCAGAGCTATTCCAAGGGGTGGTGGGGAGAGGGGCTTTATTTCCCCCACCCCCAAACGCACAAATACCACCCAATCATTGAGTGGATAGGCTCCCCCTGGGAAGTGGGTGTGACCCTCTCTTCTCAGAGAGAGCTGACAGCTGAGGAGTCTCAGCCAGCACCCCTCCCAGCAGCGGGGGGAATAGGTCCGTCAGTCCTGAAGGGTCATCTCGGGGATGCATCATAGCATTCACTATATATGCAAATTCTATAACTCAGCAATTCTGTTCCCACATATGTGCAACAGAAATATGTACATATGTTAACTGAAAGACATGTACAAGAATGTTCATAGCAGCACTATTGATAATATTCCAAGCTGAAAACAACCTGAATGTCCAACAATAGTGGATGAATAAACTGTGTTGTAGAACTAAGATGTGCAGATGAATTGACTGAAGAATCAGAGTGATGCCTTAGACATCTGGCTTCAGTAACTGGGTGATGGTGATCTCAGTTATTGAGATGGGGACAAAATAAGTCTAAGGGACAAGCAGGTTGGGGGGCTGAGTTCCAGAGGGATCTCGTTAGCATTCCACAACCACCAAATCTCTTCTCATTTGTTCATTTGTTTTTCTTCATTCTGCAGCTCTGTAGAAATGTACCCACAGGAGCCAGGGCTCCCCCCAGGGAGTTTAGGGAGTCCCCAGAGGGGAGAAGGGGCAAAGGGCTGAGGGGCAGGCCTGGGCAGTGAGAATGCTAGCAATGAAAGGCAGCCCTTCAACCTGAAAATTCACCTCCAGCCTCTGCAGCTAAGGATGCTTTCAGCGATGACTTAGATGACCCTCATGTTTGAAGACATCCAGCCCTTGGGTCATTTCTCAGCTTTTGGCCTTTACCACACTGGCCATGCCCTCAGCATGACCCAAACACCCTCCCTTCCTGTAGCCACCCTCTCCTTGCCCCAGCCACAGAAGCATTGCCTGGCAGGGACATGCAGCATGTCACAAAGGCTGGATTCTTACTGCTGCCTGAGCGCGGGGCAGAGTGATTCAGGCTGGACTCCCTGGATCTCCTGAGGCAGGTATGGGATCCGGGTGGGCTGAAGCTGCGCAACCAACTCTGCTATGTTGGTGGAGCCTCCCTGTCCCCCTCTGGGGGGGACACAGGGTGGAGCCCCGGGTGGCTGCTGCATACCAGGCCTGTGCTGGGCCTTTTGCCTGCTTTGGTTCATTGGAATCTCAGGCTCCTTGCACTCCGGGTGCCTTCAGGGCAGACTTAGTATTTTCTAAACTACTCCATGAGGAGCAAAATCAGATCTGCCTTTAAAGAAGGAAATTCCTCAGCCTCCCTCAGCTACCAACCAACAAGCTCTGGGATCCATTTCAAGCCTTTTCCTCTAAGCAGGGAAGAGAGCCAAGTCCAGGGGTGGGAAGTATAAACTATCAGACCTTGGTAACCGCCAGAGCCTGGTACCTCATCTGTGTGTCAGGCAGACCTATTTCGTGGTGGTCCTTGTCGGGGGCATCAAGTCTTGGCGCTGATGGCTAGCGCCCACGGCGGACTCAATTGCCCCCAAGCCTTGGGCATTAAAGATTCGCCTGTGGTCAGTTTCACAGTCAGGCGACCAGGAGCGCTTCCTGAGTTCCCATCTGAGCTCCCGGGAAATGCAAGTCCAGATCCTGGATTTGGGACCCTTTACAGAACCCCCGGAGAGCTAGGAACAAGGGCGGACGGCGGAAATGCCCTCCCCGCGAGAGCAGCTGCCCACTCCGCCCCCAGCCCAGCCCACCGGAAATGACGGCGCATGCGCAGGCAGCGCTGACGTTAGAGGGTCTCGGCACTCCCATCACATGAGTCACTCTGGGGGAGGGGGAGGGTGCCCAGCCCGCGCCTCTGAGCCCTCTGGGTATCCACTGACCCCACGCGCTGCGCATCTTCGGTTGAGGAAAAGGGGTCAGGCGACACCAGGTCACCTTTCGCGGGTGCTCTCACCCTTGCAGTCTGCGATACCCTCCCTGTCCCCAGACCTGACCTGTCATGGCATTCTAGCGCCGGACTTACATTGCACTAAGTGATCTGGCCCCATCTGGCCCGTCCCCCCCACCCCCCACAACTAGTCTGAGGTCAGCTCCTGGCGGGGTAAGGCGCTCAGATGAGTGAGGACATCTTGTGTCCATCCCCTACTCTCCCATACACTGAGTATGTCCTGGAAAACCATTCTGAAAGGGGAATTACTTTAGATTCTCACACGTTCTTGTGGTCAGAAAGTGCTTCTGTATGTCTACCTCAAATCCCCGCAGTTTAAACCCTCCAGGCCTGTCATCAGAAGAATGACTTTTAGGGTGCTCATGCGGAGAGTGTCCTCCTGTGGCCTCACCCTTACTCCTTTAATATTCTCTCATGGGTTTGTTGGGAGAAGGTGTTAACTCTTGGCCTGAGTTAATACAGGCCAAGTGCTTAAAACGGTGCCGGGGCCATGCGAGCGCTGCTCACTGTTTACTCTTAGGATCATTATTGACTTAACTTTTTTACCTAGAGTATCCATTCCTTACCCATCACTACCCGTCTTCTGGCAGGGCTCCTGAGGGGGTTCTGGCAGGGCTCCTGAGGGGGTTGAGGAGACCTGTCCAGGGACCTTACCTTCCTAGTAGGGGAGGTCACCATCAGGGGGCAGATCAGGCAGTCAAGGTCAGAGATACAGGCTTAAGAGAACTGTGGAGAAGCTACAGGTACATTTGCTCACTGCCAGCTGCCTGGGCTCCTACTGTATCACAGCACACAGCCCCCTGCCTGGGGTCCACCTGCCTCCCAGCAGACTGAGATCTCCTTAAGGGCAGGGACTCTGGCTGGCAGATAGCAGGTATCTGGTGGATGAATGAATGAATGCTCTAAAAACAGTGGCTATAACCTATTTCTTGGCCCTCCATCTTTATCTGTCTCCACCCCAGAGCAGATCCACTTGCCCCATTTGAAAGACTCCTAAAGGAACTAAAAAATGAAACTGAGAAATAGTTGGTGAAAGTGTGTCATTCCACTACCAAGGTAGCTCCATCTTCTGTGGTCACCCAGGAGTTATTTTCATTCACTTATCCACTCGCCATGTGCTAGGCGCTGGAGATGCAGGGAACAAGTCCCAGCCCCTGGTCTCGTGAATCTTGCATCTCAGTAGGAGAGACAGACATAAATCAAATTAAAAGGCAGAAATATTGCAAACGGTGGTAAAAGTTTTAGGAAACACACTGGGAGATGAAATAACAACAGCTGAGGATGGGAAATGTCTCAAGGAAAGAGACTTTTAAGATAAGATCCTAAAGATGAAAAGGAGACCGCCACATGAAGAGGAGGAGGGATGTCTTGATCAGAAGGAATAACTTGTATGGAGATCCGGGGCAGAAAGAGCTGAGAGGGTCTGAAGAAATAAAGGAAGACCAGTGTGGGTGGAACCTGGGGACACAGGGGAGAGGGATCAGGGCCCAGATCGTGCTGGGCCTTGGGGGTCACAGTGGGGCCCAGAGAAAATGGTCCCTAATAATGGGCTCTGAGGTGTTTTCAGTAGGGGAGCATTTTAGAATTCCTCGGGCTGTTCTGCAGAGAATAGATTAGAAAAAAAGGGCTCCAGGGAGGACCATGAGAACCACAGACTGGTGACTCTTCCTTTACACCGGATATAAAAGGAAGACACAGCATGGTTTCCATGTGGGAAATCATAGCTAAGAACCTATTAGGGAATCATCAAACTAATAAGAGCTAAGTAATTTCTTTAAACATTCAAAACCTGTATTTTACTACTAATATTTTTTCTGCATATATCCAGTCTTTTTTCTTAAAAATTTTCCCCATAAAAGTTTTCAAGGGCACACAAAAAGTACCACGAATCTCCACATGCCCAACACAAATTCAACAATTACCAGGATTCTGCCACCTTTGCTTCATCTGGCCTTTATGTCTTTTTTGTTTGTTTGTTTTCTTTGCTGCAGTTTTTTTAAAAGCAAATCCCAGTCACTGGGCCATTTTCCCTCTACACACTTCAGCATGCCTCACTAAAAAAATAACTAGCAGCATTTTAAAAATGTGATTATTGGTGGAATTAGGGAGGATGTTACATTTAATTTAGAGACAGTAAACAAATGGTGAGGATAAACATGTGTTTTTCCATCTACATGTGTCAGTGATCATATTCCTCAAGATGGAGTCAATATATTTTTCTGTATTACAGGAGCAAGAGTGCACAGGGATCTTGTAAGAGTTCTTGGAGAGATACTGAGATTTTTCTGAGGCGCAGAATACCCAGTGAATGGGCGAAGACCTCCTGAGTTTGGAAGAGGATAAATGGACTCATTTAAATCCATCCCATGAAAGCTGATGGGAAAAGCAATGTCCATGGGTGACCAGTAATATTTCAGTGCCACTTGGAGTTCTTTGACTGCAAACCACAGAAATGGCTCTGAATGATGGGCAAGATCAAAGGGCTTACAATTAACTCCCTTGGAGTGGCTGGTTAGCACCTGCTCTTGATTTTTGATTTTTTAAATTGGGGTATAATTTACACACAGTAAAATTCATCCTTTTTAAGTGTAGGGTTATATGAGCTTTGACAAACATATACAGTCATGGAACCATCACTGCAATCAAAACATAGAATGTTTTCATGACTCCAAAAAGTTTCCTCATTCCCTTTCACAGTCCCCTCATCCTGCTCCCAGCCTACGGCAACCACTGATCGGTTTTCCGCCCCAATGTTTTGCCCTTTCCAGAATGTCATATAAATGATACAATATGTTGCCTTCTGTATCTGACACAGTGCTTTTGAGATGCATCCATGTTATTGCTGCCCGTACCAGTACTTTGTTCCCTTTCGTTGCTGGGTGCTAGTCCCATTGTATCGATGAACCACAATCTGTTAAGTCACGAGATGATAGGCATTTGGGTTGTTTCCAGGTTCTAGTGATTATGAATGAAATTGCTATAAGCACTACGTAGGCTTTTTGTGTGGATATATGTCTTAATTTCCCCTGGATAAATACCAAAAAGCGGAATTATTGAGTTGTACAGTATTGTATATTTAACTTTATAAGAAAGTATAAATGTTCCCCATCCTCACCGGAATTTGGTATCATCAAGTTTTGTTTTGTTTTTAATCCATTCTAATACATGTGGCAATAGTTATATATCGTGGTTACAACTTGCGTCTCCCTAATGACTAAGATTCATAGTTTTTAATGTCACTCTGGCCTGGACTGGGGCTGGGTGGTTTGTAGAGTGAACTGGACTTTTTTTCAATGCCAAATAAAGGTACTATTCATTTGTTATCTTGAAGCGATGAGAAAAGCTGTGGAGCTTGTCCAAGATTTTCCTTGGGCAGGGAAAACCCACCTCTGGAGCAAGGACAGAGCTGTTCTGTCCAGTCTGCTCGTTCAGTGACATGGTGACATTCCTGTCCCCCTCTTCCCTACCTCCACACCTGTCCTACTCTGCCTTTGTGCCTAGATGGTGTACCCCTCATTTTTACCTGTGAAATTCCAATTTAAGCTAAATGCCACCTCCTTTTGAACCATCTAGGATTCCCAGAAGTTTCCAGATAGAGCATGCAAGATGATGTTGAAAAAATGCAGCCTCTTTTGGGGCCAGAGTTGAATTTGCTTTTTTGGCTTTGTTCCTTACTAGTTGTGTGACTGTGGGCAACTTAACTGCTTTGAGCCTCAGTTTCCCCTAGTGTAAAATGGGGATAATACTCAACTCAGAGGTAGGTTTTTGTTGTGTATGAGAAATTGTTGTCATTATTATTACTAATATTATTATTAATTTGCCTCTATCAAAGCCTCGCTGGATGAACCATGGCTAATCTGTTCCTTGTTTCTCTCCCTAGTTAATTGCTCTTAAAGGGCAGGCCCTATAACTTAAGCCCCCTCTGCCCCCACCCCTGGCACAGCGTTGGTAAATACCAGTCCCTCAACTTTTTTGTTGAAATGGATGAACCTAAGATTCTCAGGAAAGGCAGGTGGTCAGAAAGGAGTCCTGGACCCAGAGGGACCTCTCACCCTTATCAGGCCCGGAGCTGCTTTCCTGGGGCAGGGGCACTGAGTCAGCTCCTCTCTTCCACGGAACGGAAGGCTGAGCCTGGGGCTTGTAACTAATAACAGCGGGGCTCTCTGGACATGTGGGTTTGCCAGGCCAGAAAAAGGGGAACCAAGAGCGCGGATGGTCAGGGGGGAAAAAGGGAATGGGAGTATAGGAATTGACAAGGAAGAAACTGGAGAGGGTTGGCTGAGAACGTGTGGGCCCCATGATGGCGTGGGGAACCTCTGGTGAGGCTAGGAGTGAGGGTGGGACGGGAAACGGGAGGCTGAAGGGTTTTGGTCCCTGGGTGCTAGGAGGAAATAGAAGAGATCGAGAGGGGATAACGCTCCAACGCAGAAAAAAGGGCGGGGAGGCACCCGGTCCCGCTAAGGACGAGGGGAGTGCGGCGGCAAAGGATCCCAGGGGCAAACTCCCGGCGCCCGGAGTGGGCGGGGCGGGGCGGCAGGTGCAGGAGGCGGAGCCCGACGAGGCGGAGCCAAGAGGGGGCGGGGTCGACGCTGGGCAGGCGGGCGGGGTGCGCAGCTTAGCTCCTGGGAGAGAGAGCAGTGGGGGCCGCGGAGCTGGAGCCAGATACGGAACCGGGGCCTGGGCAGGAGTCAGGGCCAGGGCCAGGCCGGAGCGGACTCCAACGATATGGGGTCGGCCGACTCCAAGCTGAATTTCCGAAAGGCAGTGATCCAGCTCACCACCAAGACACAGGTGCGCCCGGGGCTCCGGCCTCCTCACGCACCTGCCGGGCTGGGGGCTGGGCAGGGCTGGGGGAGCTGCGAGATCTTGGCTCACTGGGAGATGGGGGGGGGACCAGCTGGCCAGACGGGTGACGCTGAGGCCAGGGCCGGAGCGAGACTCCCTGGTCTGTACCCCAGGGCTCCATCCCTTATCCCTAACCCCCCACCCGCTGCCTCCTCTCCTGGGAACATCCCTTTCCCCACAGCTACTGCTGCCACCTTAGGCTGACGTGTGCCTACTCCCCAAGCCGGCGTCGCCGCTGTCCGCTCCGATCTCTGCCCCCCTCCTACGCCCCTCTGGCCTCGCATCTCCAGCATTTCCCCGCCCCCACCCTCCCAAACACCTCCCTGCTCTCCTCCCTACCCCTCGGTGCCCGCGGGTCCCGGACGCACAGACCAGGCTGACTCAACGCAAACAAAGCCGCCGGCGCCCTCCCGGGTCGGGGAAACAGCTGGTGCGCGGCGGCAGCGGCCTCGCTGGGCCCAGGTCGATGCCTATGGCCAGGGAAGGCCCAGGTCTTGATGGGAACACGCAGAGTGGCGGGCAGCACTGCACCCTGGCAAGGGGACCTGTTCGCAGGCCCATGGAGTCCGGGTTCCCAGCGGGGGACCACTGATTCAGGGGGCTCCTCCTCTGAGGCCCAGCAGTGGGATGGTTGTATGTGTGCGTACCTTCTGTTCTCCAGGTAGGGGCTGAGAATGGTCCAGGTTGCCATTGGACTGGGTGCCATGGGGCCTGGGGGTATCTTTCAGCCTAGTCCATGCTTGCACACTCCCTTGAGTCCACAAGTGGCACTGAGGCCACCTCCTTGCCCCCAACACACAGGACCTGGCCCCAGCAAGGCTACTTCCCTGCCCACCGCTCTCTCCTCACTCCTTGAGCGTCCCCAGATACCCTACTCTCAAAAGAGTCAGGACCTGCTGCCATCTGGGACTTGCCTCCTCCCCAACCCCCAGGGCTCTCTCTAGCTCTTGGCAATTATAGGGATTGAGGGGGTCTCTCCCCTCTGGTCCCACACTCTCTCATTCCCACGAGAAAGGTCAGATGCCCAGCAAATGCCCAGGGCCTCTGGAGGGTCCAACCCCAGCTGAGAGGCGTTTGATAGAAACCAGGCCTTGCTTCTTTCCACTTCCCCCATGGCTCCCAGTTTTTTTGAGCACTTGGCTCTCTTGGCATGGGGCTACTAGCTCTGAGGGCGGCAGGTGGGCCAGCCTCTCAACGTGGGGCCACTGGGCGAGGAAGGGAGGGAGGCTCCCGTGTTTACCTACATGGGGAGGGAAACACCTTGTTGGAGGAAAGAGCTTTGGGCTGTAGGCTCAGTAGCCAGGGTCCTTTGCTGGGCCAGCAGGACTAGCTCAGCCAGGTCCCAAAGGATCTGGGAGGGTGTACTAGATTCCTGCGTGCTCTGGCCCCCTCCCCAAAATCCATCTTTCCCTGGCTGTGGCCCTGTGACAGAGCTGCCTGTGATGGTGCTGTCCCATTTCCCAGCTGAGGACTGAATTGGCTTGGGACAGCCTGAGTCTCCCTTTGAAGAGCACTAGTGCCCTGCAGATGGGAGGGGGCCTGGGCTGCCAGAGGGAGAGACCTCAGGGGCAGAAGCCACTGGCCCTGTGTAGTGACCTGGCTCGGGCAGCTCAGGACTGAGGACCAGATCTCAGATGGTTGTTCCAGTCTTTGCCACTCGGTGTCCTCAAGGAGATTCAGGCCAGTTGTCCACAGGGTGTCCTCCCCTTCCAGGCCCTCAGAGGCTGTGCTGTGAAAGCAGATTTTTGCTCTGGGCCACAGACAAACCGACCCAGCACCTTTTCCCGTGGTCCAGGCCTGAGCTGCCTCTGCTTGGCCTTCCCAGCCTTCCTGTGCTGCATCCTGTTTTCTTCCTGCCTTGGGCCAGGCCCGACCCTGGTCCTGAGGGCCGGCAGCTTTGGCTATGTTTCCTGAGCCTTTCCCGGTGTAGGTGGGGCCCTGAAGGGAGGCAAATTCCTGGACCTGGGACCCTCTCCTAGATCCTGCCTGTTTGGAGATTCTCTACTGTAGGGCAGATGAGACCTGGTGGCTCCACGTTTACATGTGTGCACGTATATGTGCATGTGAACGCCGTGGTGACACAGTCCTCTGGCATGGGTCACCCTTAGCAGGCCAGAGCACTGCTGGTCCTTCCCTTCTCCCCCTAGAGAGTTTCAAAAGATGTAGCTGGTCCCCCAGGCTGGTGGGGAGGTCTGGCCTGAGCAGGTCCTGGCAAAGCAAGGATAAGAATATCTGGTTTCCCATAAAGGTAGCTCAGTCCCTGTGCCCCTGGCAGCATGGGCCTGCCTGTTTCTAGCAAATATACTCTTTTCAGAGAAAGGGGTTTGGATTTTAGAAGCCTCTTTGCGTTGGGTGGAGCCCAGCTCAGGTAACTGAGGCCAGAGCTAAGCCATGTCCCTCCCTCAGAAGCTCCAGTGACCCTGGCCAATACCTGTAGCATCAGGCTCACTGGTATAGTCAGGTGATGGTTGCAAATTGAAGTTTCTGAGCCACAGAGGATGAACTATAAGAGGAAGCCCAAGCTGGGGCTGGGGGAGGTGAAAGTCACCACCCCTGAAGTTCAAGCCCAGTTCCCGTAGCTGGGACTTTGCTCTGCTTTGGGGCTGGGCTACCCTGGGGCCTCCCAAGTTCCCTTCTAAGTCTCTCTCCTTATTTTGAATTCAGTCCTCTGGTGATACTTGTCTGATGAACTAGATCAGAGGTCAAGTCCACTTGGTGTTCAGCTGAGTTTCTGCCCCTTTAAGGGGGTAGTGGTTACCTGGGAGGTGGGGAAAGTGGCTCCCCAAAGATGTTCCCAGACGGTGAGGGGCTCTGCATGTTGTCTGGGATGTCCTTCCCACTCCCACCCTGGCCACCTTGGCCACTGGGGGGTGCTTCCCCTGAGTGAATGTCAGTAGGCTGTCCTGGCAGAGCACCAGGAGGGCCAGCAAGCCCCAGCCCCAGGGCCCCTCCTTCGGCCTTTGTTCCTCTCCCCAAGCTAACTTGCTCTACCAGTTCGGGGACTGAGCAGGTCCTGGTGCCAGGCCTGCCCTGAAGGCCATGGCCACATGCTGCCCTGTGCCTTGGAGGACAGCATGGTTTGGGGGGTGGGGACAGCTGGACCTTGGTGGGGCTTGTGCCCAGCCTAGAGTAGGCTGGTAGTAGCCTAGTAGTCTGCTCAGTGACTTGGCTGAAGGGATCTCTAGGACTAATTACAGCCTTCAGTTGAACAAATATTGGCTGAGCATCTGCCATATGCCTTCAGCGCACGGTCAGGGAAAAGGGGCTGGTGGTGATGGGGCCTCCAGGCAGGTGCTCCCAGACCTGTGGAGTCAGGGACTGTAATAAGGAACTGAGGGGTAGGAAGCAGGTTTCCAAGGTGAGGGCGGGCCCATCAGTCTGGAGCTCTGGGAGACTTCTTATAAGAAGTGGCTTCAGAGGGGAGGGTATAGCTCAGTTGTAGAGTGCATGCTTAGCCCAAAATTGTGATGGCTGTATAGTTAGTTTTATAGCTTGTCTTTTTTGGCATAACATTGTACCGTGAGCATTTCCCATTCATTAATAGTCTTTGAAGATGGGATGCCAACGGCTGCATAACATTCCATTGTTTGAATGCGCCTTAACTTTTTTGTTTGTTTGTTTCTCGAAGTTTTTGTTTTAATTGACACACAGCAAAGAAACACATTTTTGATCACTTTTGGTACAAATGCATACACACACAACTGAAATTCCAACAAAAGTGTCAGAGAACCATACTCAGCCTTAGTATCATGCAACCTAATTTTTTTTTGTTATTTACTATTCTATGTTAAATGTGCCTTAACTTTGAAGCATCCCCTGATTGTGGGTTATTTAGGTTGATTCCAACTTTTTCACTGTTACCAACAGTAACACTTTAGTAAACCTCCTCACATGCGCACTCCTCTGATCGTGTCCTTCGGGAGGTTTCCAGAAGTGGAGCTCGTGATTCAAATCAGTTGCCTACATGACTTATAAGGCCTAAGTGTGTTGAAGGCGTATTGCCTCAATAGGACCGGTGGGACTTTGAAATGTGTTAGAAGGGAAGAGGGGACAGTCTGAGCAAAGGGTAAGAGAAAATGCCACAGGGTTGTTTTGTAGGGAAAGTAAAGACAGGTGTGTGTCCGCGTGGGTACATGTGTCTGTGTGTGCACGCATGTGTGCCTGCCTGTAGATGTGTTTAGGTGTGATCTTGGCTGACTATCTGGCCGAGGTCTGGACTCTGCAGGCAGTGGGGAGCCCTGAAGGTCTTTGTTGAGGGAGCAAGGCCTTTGGTGCTGTGCTTTGAATGTGGGTTGGGGGCAGTGTGGAGGCAGAATTGAGATGAAAAATTTGGAGGTGGGGCCCTGGCAAGATTGGCCTGAACTGTGGCACCTGTGGTGGGCAGGTGGCGGGCACTTAAAGGAGTAGGTGTGGTCAGAGAGCTGTGGGGCTGCTGACTCTAGACCTGGCATCTATCTGTTGGGCGTGCCGGGAGAGGGTGGAGGCTGGAGCTGAGGCGGGCAGCCTGGCTGGATGGAAATGAGCACATGTCCCCTTGTCTTCTTCCTAGGGGAGGGGCGCAGCCTGGCTCTGGTCCCTGGGCTCTTGACTTAGCAGTATGGCCTAGGGAGGCCCCCAGGTGGGGAGGCCCTGCCAGAGGGGAATGGTGAGTTATCTGGGATCACCCAGTCCCTCAGGGACTGGGTTGGGCTTTGGCTACTGAGCTCAGTGCCCATCTGACCCCTGACCATCTGACCATCTGTGCCAAGTGTCCCCACCCTGCCTATGCTGGCCAGGGCTCCTGGTGGCTGAAGGATGTCCCGCACGTGGGAAGGCCCCTGGGCACCAGCAGGGATGGAGTAGGGGCTGTTGCTTCCCTCTTGAGGGCTCCCTTGGCCACATGTTGGGCAAATGGTGGGCCTGCTGGCAAGGGATTGTGCAACTCTGGTCGCTGGGTCCTCCCACAGCCTGTGGAAGCCACTGATGACGCCTTTTGGGACCAGTTCTGGGCGGACACGGCCACCTCGGTGCAGGATGTCTTTGCACTGGTGCCAGCGGCGGAGATCCGGGCAGTGCGAGAGGAGTCACCCTCCAACCTGGCCACTCTGTGCTACAAGGTGAGGGGTGCCTGGGCCCTCACTGCCACTTCCATCTGAGCCATTTCCCACCCTCCGAGGGAGGCTGAAGCTGGCCCAGCCCTGTGGTCCAAGAGAGCAGTCACCTAGGACATCCCTCACCCAGGTCTGTGTGGTCCCAAGGCTTCAGCCAGTTCTCCTCCTGGCTGGGCTTGGGGTGGAGGTGATGGTGGCAGTGCCACCTGTGAAGGCCACCTGCAGGCCAGGCACTGTCCACAGGTCAGCTCATTTAGCTCATCTTGTGCAGTTGCTTCTGTCAGTGTTGCCATTTTACAGATGAGAAAACTGAGGCCCAGATGGGTGGTCACTTAGCAAGGTCTCAGCCACTGAGTGGCATGCTGAGCTCTTGCTCCCAGAATGCTCCGGGCTCCTCCCTGGCCTGTATCTCATCTGCTGGGGCTGGCTGACCATCTGGTGAGGCGGACCTGCAGGGTGGGGCCTCCACCTGTGACCCCACTGCCTCTCCTCCCTGAAGCCTGGGGTGCCCAGCCTGACCCCAGAGTGCCGGGGCCCCACTCCCCACCCTGCCAACTTGCCTCTCTGCCCATCTCACAGGCTGTGGAGAAGCTGGTGCAGGGAGCAGAGAGCGGCTGCCACTCGGAGAAGGAGAGGCAAATTGTCCTGAACTGCAGCCGGCTTCTGACCCGCGTGCTGCCCTACATCTTTGAGGACCCTGACTGGAGGGGCTTCTTCTGGTCCACAGTGCCCGGGGCAGGGCGAGGAGGGGTCTGTGGGTCTGGCCGGGCTGGGTGGGAGGTGGAATTGTGGTGATGGGGAGGAAGCCTTCAGAGCCTGCCACATTCCTCCAAACCTCTTCCGGGCTTTGGGAAGGGCAGGGGCGATGGGGGGTGGGGTCAACTCTTCCTCCATGAGCCCTGGATCTCTCTCCCACAGGGGTCTCTGCCTTCACAGCTGGGCACCCTCACTCCCCTGCCTGCTCCAGCCCCTCCCTGAATTTAGGTCCAGGCAACCGGAGGGAGGGAGGAGGTGATTCTCAGAAGAGTTTAGGGGGCTTGCCTGGCCCCTCCCTGTCGGTGGGAAGATTTCCTCACCGCTTCCAGCCTCGCTCCCTTGGGAGGTCTGGGGTGATTGGGAGTCTGCTTGCTGTTCCTTCTCCCACCTCTTCCTCCATTCCTCTGCCCATGGGTGCCTGCCTGGGCCCAGACCCTGTCCTCCCTGACCCCCAAGTCCTGGGCCACCTCCGCTTGGCTGGCTACCACTGAGGTGGCCCCGGGCTGCCCTGTCCCAAGCAGGGAGAGGACGATGATGAGAATGCCCGGCCCCTGGCTGAGTCCTTGCTCCTGGCCATCGCCGACCTGCTCTTCTGCCCAGATTTCACCGTCCAGAGCCACCGGAGGAGCACTGTGGTGAGAGCCTCCCACCCCCAACCCCTGGCTGGGAGGGCTTTGGTCCTGGGTAAGGACCGGTTGAAGTGCCCTTGGGTAGGGTGCCGTGGGGCAGGGCTGCTCTGGGAGGGCTGGACTGCCTGGCACGCCTGGTCCCAGGGAGGAGGTGGTGGCTGGCACAGCTGGAGGGGAGCCAGCTGGTTCAGGGCCCGGCCCCCTGCATCCGGGAGGCTGGGCACAAGTGCCCATTGTCTTGGTGGGTTGGGGTGTGGGGCTTGGACACTGGAAGCCTGGCCCTGTCACTTCCTGTGGCCCATGGACTGCACCTTGAGTGTTCTCTGTCCCCCACCCCCACTCACCACCAGGTGCCCCCAGTTCCACCCTGCTCCCTCCCTCTCTCCCTGTCTCAAATGGGATTGAGTCAGTACCAGACTGAAGGAAAATGAGCTTTCAAGAGGTTGAGAACATTCATTTCTTCCCTTGTGCATTAGCACCTGGGGCATTTTGAGGGTCTGTCTTTAGGAGAGTCTTTGCCCCTAAGGATAGTGGGGCACTTAGGTTGGCCATCCCCAGCCTGATCTGTCCCTGACCCTGTCCCCAGGACTCGGCAGAGGACATCCACTCCCTGGACAGCTGTGAATACATCTGGGAGGCTGGTGTGGGCTTCGCTCACTCCCCCCAGCCCAGCTACATCCATGACATGAACCGGTGAGCTTGCTCGGCCCTGAACCCATGATGTAGCTGGACTCTAGGCTGGCCCACCCGCCCCCCACCCCCAGCTCGGAGAAGGAACCATACGTAGGGTCTTCCAAGGAGACCCAAATTCAGCCTCACAGGGATAAAGTGGGGCCATTTCTTTTCATGGACCTGATCTGGGGCTGGGAAGGGTGGGCACACCCTCCTACAGGAGAATTGGGATCCTCAGGTACCGAACCCCTCCCCCCCCCCAAGGATGGAGCTGCTGAAACTACTGGTGACGTGCTTCTCTGAGGCCATGTACCTGCCCCCAGCTCCGGACAGTGGCAACACCAACCCGTGGGTGCAGTTTTTTTGTTCCGCGGAGAACAGGTGAGGGTCCCCTGGCCTTTCTTTCCATTCTCCTGGCTACTGGTTTCAGGCAGCCCAGGGCTGAGGCCGATCGCGAGTCTTGTCTTATTTGAGAGGACATGCTGCCCTCTGGTGGTGATGATCTGTAACAACAGCCGCACCTTAAGCCGAGCTGTCCAATGTCCCATTGGGGAGCCCTGGGTGGCCAGTGCTTGGGTCTAGAGCCACGCTGTACAGTAGAAATATAATGTGAACCCTATATGCAATTTTACATTTCCAGTAGCAGCACTAAAAGCGTGAAAAAATAAACAGGTGAAGTTAATTTTAATAATGTATTTCATTTAACCTAATGTATCTGAAATATTAGCATATAATATGTTATCAATATATAAAGTTGTTGAAATGTCTTATATTTCCTTTTCACACTGAGTTTTCAAAGTTGGTGTGTAGTTTACACTTACAGCACATCCCACTTCCAACCAGCCACATTTTTAAGCTCTCAATAGCTCTATGTGGCTTGTATTGGGCTGTGCAGTTTAAACAGCAGATGGGGAGGGGGCGTAATGAATACCCTGAAGGGTGGGGAAGCCCGGCCACATGGAGGTGCTCATGGGCTTGGGGGGGACATATGACTACATGGAGGTGTCACATGAGGGACTGAGTATTTGCAGCTCCAGCTGTGCCCAGGGCTGTACTGGCAGCTGAGGGGTTAGTACCCCTAAGTGTCATGGTTCATCCTCTTACTTCCAGACTCTGATTGCCACATGGCAGACCTCATCCTTCAGGTTTTGCTGGCCTCTCATCCAACCTTCCCTGTCCCCTCCTCCCCAAGTGGAGAGAACCCAGAAGTTTCCCTCCACCAGCCACAGACAAAAGTGGGCCAGGGTTTTCTTTCTCAGCAGCCTTATCAGGCAAACGGCCACCTTTGCCACTTGATTAACCTCCCTGAGTCTCAGTTTCTTCATCTATAAGATGAGGAGCTTGACCCTTGACATCTTACAAATCTCTGAGTGGAGTCCTTCTGGGGCCTGGGGCCTGGGTGATGGGGTGCCTGCTCTGCTTCCTGAGGGGAAGGCTCCCTTCCCTGTGGGCCCCCAACCATTCTCGGAAGCCCCGAGGGAGGGTACCTGCTCCTTAAAAACCTCAGGGGTATGTCATTTATACATTTGCCCAAGCCCATAGATTATACAGCATCAAGACTGAACCCCGACATAAACTGGACTTTGGGGGATATGATGCGTTGATGTCGGCTCATCAGTTGTAACAGAGGTCCCACTCTGGTGGGAGAATGTGATAGTGGGGGACGCTCTGCATGTGCGGGGGCAGGGGGTATGTGGGAAATCTCGGTACCTTCCTCTCAGTTTTACTGTGAACCCAAAACTCCTCTCAAAAATGAAGTATATTTTAAAAAGTAATTTAAAAATGGACTTTAACTTCACCCTGAGGGCGAAAATCTAAGGGGTGTGGACGTGGTATCTTATAAAGAGCCCTTCATGACTGGCCATCTTGCTCTTGGTAATAAATTCCTTCTGGACTCAGCCCAGGGGATCCCAGCCCAGGGCGAGGATGAGGAGGGGGTCTCACTTACTCAGGAAAGGACGAGCTCCTGGTTTGGCTCCCTGGCCCCCAGACCAGGGCCTGGCACTGAAACACTTGTGGAGTAAGGGGGCCGCTTGGCTGACCCTCCCACTTGGCCGTGGCCGGGGATGCATGGAGAGCTGGGCCCGGTGGTGGCATCTCTGCAGCCCCGCCCCTCCTCTCCTGCCGCAGACACGCCCTGCCCCTCTTCACCTCCCTCCTCAACACCGTGTGTGCCTATGACCCTGTGGGCTACGGGATCCCCTACAACCACCTGATCTTCTCTGACTACCGGGAGCCCCTGGTGGAGGAAGCTGCCCAAGTGCTCATTGTCACCTTGGACCATGACAGCGCCACCAGCACCAGCCCCACCGTGGACGGCACCACCACAGGCACCGCCATGGATGATGCCGACGTAAGGACGGGAGAGGGAGGGCGCTGGCCCTTCCAGGCAGTGGGTGGGTCACACCCCGTCTAGCAGAGCAGGGCAAGGGGTACCCAGTGGGGACTTCGTGGTGAGTCTGGAGGTATCTGGGGTCAGAGGGGCACTGCTGTTGCTGCCTAGGCCTAAGGTAGAGGCGGGGGGTAGGGGCACCTTCTCACCCAGGCTTTACCCTCCGCAGCCTCCAGGGCCTGAGAACCTGTTTGTGAACTACCTGTCCCGCATCCATCGCGAGGAGGTGAGTGGAACAGTGCTCTTGCTCCCGTGAGTTCTCGATGCCCACTCCCTCCTCCAAGGGCTATAGCCTGGCAGGGCATGAGGGGATGCAGATGATATCGGGTTAGGGAGAGTGTTGACCCCTGCATGAAGGAACCATGGTCTTTGTGGACTCGGGCCACCCCAGGTGAAGCAGTGAAGGGCAGGACTGAGAGAGTCTTGAGACACAGAAAAGAACTGATGGCTTCACACTGGGTGAGGGTTCCCAGGAAGGCTTCCAGGAGGAGGCGGCTCTGATGTCAAGTTTGGTAGGGGAATGACAGTGGACTTAAAGGCCAGGCAGACCTGAGTACATGTGTCTTGTGACCTTGGGGGAGGTTTTTGTGCTCCCAGAGCCCTAATCTCTGCAGCTGTAATATGCGGACAGTAACTGCTCCCTTGCCTTGTTGTGAGGGCTGATTGAGAGCACAACAGTAGGTGCTCAGTGGATGACAGCTCCTTAAGAATAGAATGTTCCTCCTGTGTGACAAGTTGATGGGGGGGTGGGAGGATGGTACCTGTTAACAAGGGGTCCAGGTGGGCGGGGTCCCTGTTCAGGGTGTGTGTATATGCGAAGGGGTCACTAGGAGCAGCCTTGCTAGAGAGACAGGGAAGCTTGTGGTCTGGTGGAGAGGTAGGGGGCTCTCTAGACCTGCCCTGGGCCCAGCCTCTGAAGGGCCTGCCCCAGGACAGCTTTTGATGACATTGGAATCTGGGCCCCTCCAGCTCTAGTGGTGGGATCAGGCCTGGGGGGAGAGGAGGCATCTGCTGGGGGGGGGCCTGGCCCAGGAAGCTGGAACTGGAGGGAGTGGACTGGACAGGCCCTTGCCCTCCCCACCCCAGGACTTCCAGTTCATCCTCAAGGGCATAGCCCGGCTGCTCTCCAACCCCCTGGTCCAGACCTACCTGCCCAACTCCACCAAGAAGATCCAGTTCCACCAGGAGTTGCTGGTCCTCTTCTGGAAGCTCTGTGACTTCAACAAGGTGGGCCCGCCTCAGGGACCCAGGCTGGAGGGCAGCATCTGGCAGACTCCCTGAAGGGGGAGAGGGTAGGGCAGAGCTGCCCCTCCCTCTGACCCTGCCCACCCATCTTTCCTGCCTCCCCAGAAATTCCTCTTCTTTGTGCTGAAGAGCAGTGATGTGCTGGACATCCTGGTCCCCATCCTCTACTTCCTCAATGATGCCCGAGCAGATCAGTGTAAGGCTGTCGTGGGCTTAGAATCCCTGGGGGGTTCCTGGCAGAGGGGCAGTTTTCACCAGTCTGTCCTGCCTCCCAGCAGCTCAGGCCTGGTGCCCTGACCTCCCAGGAAGGGCTTCTCCCATTAGATGGGTCCCTGCCCTGGGCTCCCTTCCTCCCCTCCCCACCCAGAATGGTGACCCCTCCCATGCCATGTGCCGCAGCTCGGGTGGGCCTGATGCACATTGGCGTCTTCATCCTGCTGCTTCTGAGTGGGGAGCGGAACTTCGGGGTGCGGCTCAACAAGCCCTACTCAGTGCGTGTGCCCATGGACATCCCCGTCTTCACGGGTACCCACGCCGACCTGCTCATTGTGGTGAGGGGCCTCCTACCGGGACCTGAGGGTGTGGGGGTGACATCCCCTTGGCTGAGTCTGGAAGCGGCAGGGACCCCATGGCTGCCACTCTGCTTCCCCGAACAGGTATTCCATAAGATCATCACCAGCGGGCACCAGCGGCTGCAGCCCCTCTTCGATTGTTTGCTCACCATCGTCGTAAATGGTAGGGAGGCCCAGAGCCCGCCTTCTCCGTGCTCACCACCAGGGGGCGCCAGGCCCCAGGCTGACCTGCCGCCCACTCCTTGATTCAAACCTGCCGGGTCCAGTAGGAATATAGGGGCAGCCATGGGTGTACTGGTCAATTTTCTAGTAGCCACATTTACAAAACAGAAAGAAAGGAAGCAAAGAAATAGGTGACAATAATTTTATTGTATATTTCACGTAACCCATTATATCCAAAATACCAGCATCTCAGCATGTAACGAATACACAAAATTATTGAGATATTTTATATTCCCTTTTTGAATCCAGTCTTCAGAATCTTCCGTGTGTTTCACACATGCAGCACATATCTGTCAGGACTATGTTTCAAGCACTTAATGGCCACATGTGGCCCATGGCAGTGGTACTGGACTGGCAGGTTTGGATGAGAGCCGTGCCCATCAGCAGGGGCTACAGACAGCTGGCTCAGAGGGGAAGGGGCTCAGGCTGGTTGGGGTGCTGGACCCAGCAAGGTGGGGGCCCTGGGCTGGGGCAGGATGACTTCAGCGTGGCTGTCTTTTGGAGAGGACGGTCCTGAGTGGTAGGGGCTGCCTTCTCTGTGGTCTGCTTTAGACTCCAGGGTGGGTGGGACAGTGTGGGGCCTTTGGACTGGTAGCTGCATTGTTGGACTGTGAGTCCTAGGGCTATATCCTCGCCTTCCATCACTGGCTCCTTCCCGCAAATCTTAACAGCACCAGCTAAATGCAGCCGGCTCTGAGAATGCATTTATGAAAAAGATGGCCACCAAGCCTGCCCCATCCTGGGGAGGGAGAAAGATACTACACCAGGAAGCCCACAGAGCAATCTGTGACTTCAAGCTGTGTGCAGCCTTTCGTCTCTGACTCCCTCTTCAGAGGCTGTGCAAAAAATCTGTATCTAATTATACATAGAATATCAGCTTGGTATTCTAGAGAATAAAGATCCTTAGTTTGTATCCTTGCCCAGTCATTTTTTAACTGGGGAACTTTGGGCAAGTTTATGAACCACTCTGAGCCTCAGTTTCTTCATCTGTAAAATGGGGATGGTCTCGTCTGTGTCCACCTCCTTCTCAGGTGCGGGGAGGAGTTGGGGAGACGGCCTGTGTGAATGGCTTTGGAAACAGTATGGCTGTCCACACAGGGGAGGGGCCAGGGACGGGCCCTGGGGCTCTGCAGAAGGCATGGCCAGTGTGACCTTGGCCTCTGGGGCTTGGTCTTCCTGACTTTCCAGGGGAATTCACAGGCAGGGGGCAGGGAAGTTTTGGGAGCAGGAGCATGTCGTCTGGCCCAGGCCCATGCAGGGTTGGCTGGTGGGGGCCCCAGGAGTGAGCCAACCCCTCCTCTGCAGTGTCCCCCTACCTCAAGAGCCTGTCCATGGTGGCCGCCAACAAGCTGCTACACCTGCTGGAGGCCTTCTCCACCACCTGGTTCCTCTTCTCTGCTGCCCAGAACCACCACCTCGTCTTCTTCCTTCTGGAGGTCTTCAACAACATCATCCAGTACCAGTTTGATGGTGAGGCACCGGCCCAAGCCCTCGGTCTGGCCTTCGGGGGCAGAACTAGGGTTGGCAGTGGGCAAGGACACCTTCCCATTGAATGAAGACACAGCCCTCCACCCACTGGTTCATTTATCCAATGTGCATTTATCGAGCACCTGCTGTGTACCTAGCCTTGTGCCAGGTGCACAGCATACAATGGGGAGCAAAGCAGAGTGCTCCCTGCCCCGTGGAGCTATAGCTGGGGAGGGAGGCACGGAGGGAGACTCGAAACAGTTATCCCCCAAAAGCACTTAGCACGGTGCCTGGTGACTTAAATATCAGCAGTTACTGTTACTGCTTGCAGAATAAGCGGCACCTGCACTGATCCAGGAGGGACGCGTGAGGGTTGGAGTAGGGTAGAAAAACGTGGGGGGTGGCAAATACATGCACAGGCCCTGGGGTGAGATGTTGAAGTGGAAACAGAACAGGGTCATGAGAGGCAGGGACCAGTGTGGTGGGCGGGGCATTGAAGGTTAGGAAGTCATCTGTATCCCACCCTCAGACCCCTGACCCCGGAGCCAAGGGCATTCAGCGTGGGCCATGGAGCACAGGCACACAGCATGTTGTCCTTCTTCCCGGTGACCTGGCTCGGGGGCCTGTCCCACGGCTGCCTTGGTGGGACGCTGACATGCTGGGCCCACCCACTTTGCCAGGTGTTACCCTTTAGCGCTGGGTTGTGAGAAGGAAGTCCAGAAGGTACCAGGGAGCGGCCAAGCTCAGCCTAGCTTTTTTCCCAAAAGGTAGCATCTTGGTGTAGCCTCAGCCCGCACACACCTTCTGGTGCCAGCTCTGCCCCTGGGCTCCCTCTCTTCTGTGCCCTGTGCTGTCACCTCCTCCTGTCCTCCAGGCTCCCCCTCCCAGGAAGCCTGCCCAGGTGGAGGGCAGCCGTGAGGGACCTCCCTGAGACAAGGCACACTCCCTCCCCGCAGGCAACTCCAACCTGGTCTACGCCATCATCCGAAAGCGCAGCGTCTTCCACCAGCTGGCCAACCTGCCCACCGACCTGCCGGCAATCCACAAGGCGCTGCAGCGGCGCCGACGGGCGCCTGAGCCCTTGTCCCGCACTGGCTCCCAGGAGGGCGCCTCCATGGAGGGCTCCCGCCCAGCTGCCCCCGCCGAGCCAGGCACCCTCAAGACCAGCCTGGTGGCCACCCCAGGTCTGGCGCCGGCGGGTGGCGGTGGGGGGTGTGGATACCAGCAACAAGTGTGGGGCGAAGGTACTGGGGGGCCCAGGACGGGTAGCTGGGTGTGGGGAGTCAGGCACAGCATCTCTAAAGCGAGTAGAAGCTGGAGACTGGAGGGGCCAGGCCCAGGGCTGAGGCTTTCTAGGCGGGGCGCTGGGGCAGGTGTCCTCAGCCCCACCTGCCCACCCCCAGGCATTGACAAGCTGACGGAGAAGTCCCAGGTATCAGAGGATGGCACCTTGCGGTCCCTGGAGTCTGCGCCCCAGCAGAACTCAGCAGAGGGCAGCCCAGCCGCGGAGGTGGGCGACAGGGACTCCTGGAGTGGGCGAGGCTGGGCGTTCCTTTCTCCCTGGCCTCCGAGGTGTGGGACAGGCCAGGGCACTCTGGGGTCACCTGCAGCGGAGGGGCAGGCATGCAGCGCCCAGGGCATCAGGGTTGGCACTGCTGACTCTCTTGGCGGGGGGTGCTGTCACAGACCCCTCCCTTGTTTATTAGTCACGGGCTCAAGCCCTTGGCCTTCACAGCCTCATCCATCAGCCTTATCTGAGGCTGGGCTGGCCTTTACCCGGCGGCCCAGTCAGCCTCTGGTCCTAAACCTGTCACTGAGCTGGGCTGGGACGGGCAGGGCCTGGGGCCCAGGGCAAAGGGTGCTGGGCTGGGCCATCCCTCCTTTGGGAGGGAGCCCCCCTCCCCCTAACGTGGGCCAGTGCAGAGCCCTCATTCACCTCCAGTTCGAGACTGTGGGAGGAGCTGCTTCTGCCCCCTACCCCCACCCTGTACCCACTCCCACCACCCCTCAGTCTCATTCCTTCTCGGGAACCAGGAGCCCAGCCAGGTGTGGCGGGAGCAGCGGCGACTGTCCAACGCATCAGCCAGTGGGCAGTGGAACCCGACGTCGGAGTGGGTGAGGGTGGGGCAGACAGCACCAGGGTGGGGCTGGGGGTGGGGCAGGGGCTCCGGGCCCTGGGAACAGCTCAGTAAAGACTTGGTTGGGAATGGATTCGAATCCAAGCACTGGCCTGGGGGCCAGGTTCAGGGTCAGTCCTTCTGTCTCGTGACCTCGTCGTCTTTGGCTTCATTGCTTCCTCTGTCTACACTGTCCCCAAGTTTGTTCCCCAGCAGGGTTAAGCTTCAGCTGTTCACAGCACTAACTTTCTTAACAAATCACCCTTGCCAGTGTCCTTCCCCAAATCACTCGTCCACTCCCTTATGTGTTTCCTGAGGTTACCAGTAATTAATTGCATTTGCATGGGGGTGATAGATGTCTGCCTCATCACACCATTGTGAGGGTCAAAGGGGACACTTCTGGCACATAGTACGTGCTCAGTGAGAGGCCACAGCTCTTGCCAGAAATAGCAGTCACTGTTCATGGGCGCTGCCTGGGGCCAGGCCCTTGCTGCTGTGAGCCGGGATGCTTCTTGGGGAGCCCATGGTTCCAGGTCAGGGATCAGGCCCATGCCATAGCCTCCGGGGGCTGCTTTGCCCACCCAGGAACCCTGGTCCCTCCCCCAGGTCCTCTCCTGGAAGTCAAAGCTGCCGCTGCAAACCATCATGAGGCTGCTCCAGGTGCTGGTTCCTCAGGTGGAGAAGATCTGCATTGACAAGTGAGGATGGGGTGGGGCGGGCAGGTGGGCCCAGGATGGGGGGCATATGGCCAGGAGCATGGGCCTTGGAGGTCCAGGGTGAGCCCCATGCTCCCCTTGACCTTCGGGACCCCCTTCTCCCTGGCAGGGGCCTGACGGATGAGTCCGAGATCCTGCGGTTCCTGCAGCACGGCACCCTGGTGGGGCTGTTGCCCGTGCCCCACCCCATCCTCATCCGCAAGTACCAGGCCAACTCGGGAACGGCCATGTGGTTCCGCACCTACATGTGGGGCGTCATCTATCTGAGGTGGGCCCCCCGGGGTGGGGCAGTTTCCAGCCTGGGTGGGGCTGGTGTCCCCCAAGGGTCTGTCCAGCCGGGCTGTGCG
Source organism: Camelus ferus (assembly GCF_009834535.1). Lineage (NCBI taxonomy): Eukaryota > Metazoa > Chordata > Mammalia > Artiodactyla > Camelidae > Camelus > Camelus ferus. Next base: position 25,220,321 of record NC_045711.1, read on the forward strand.
CTACTCTGCTAGTGGGGTTAATGTCAAGACAGTCAAACAGGGTGGTCTTGTCTGGGTGAGGCTGGGCGCCCACTGCCCAGGGTGGGACATCAGAGTAGAAGGACCACAGCCTGGCGCCTCCCCAGTCTCCCCTGCAAGCCTCCCAGCACCTGAGTGACAGGCCACTCCCTCTGCAGGAATGTGGACCCACCTGTCTGGTACGACACGGATGTGAAGCTATTTGAGATCCAGCGGGTGTGAAGATGGAAGCCGACAAGGGGCAGGGACTGGGGAGGGCGGGGACCCTGATCCCCCAGTGTTCTCCCCATGTTTTCCCCCACTCCTTGTTCTCAGCTTTAAATGACTATGATCAGGGCTGCGGGCGTGAGTGGTCGAGTCCTGGGTGGCAGGCCCCAGAGGCCCCTCGTGGCTGGGGTGGTGAGGACCACCCCTGCCCCTCACCTCCATGCTGGACTCGGAGGAAACTTCTGTCTCTGGGGCTGCAGGCCCTGGCCAGAGCCCCCACCTCACTCTGGCTCCCCTTCAAGAGCCGTTTCTGTGCTGACCCTCAGTGCCCGCTCGGCTCCTGAGCTGCGCACCCCTGGAGGCCACCAGGTCACTGTGCCCTAATGGGGGGCCCAAGAGGAAGACTTGGGCTGTCCCTTGAGGCACTTGGGCAGGATGAAGGGAGCCTTTCTGTGCCTCCTAACCTGAAACCACCTGGTCCGGGCCCAGCTTGCATCCAGGGCCGTGGGAGGAAGGAAGGTGGCCAGGCTGCTCCTGGAGGAGGCTGGGGGCTGACGGACTACAAAAGTCGGACTAGGGGACCCCTTCATTTTAGGGGTGTGGAGTGGCAGGCTGAGGGTCTCCTGCTATATTCTTTCGGGTCGCCAGGTGTAGCCTGTCTTGCTCTTACATAGCAATGGGTGTGAGGGAATGGGGGTCGGGGAGACTGTTCAGTTCTCCCTGCTCCACCCACTGCCCGATGACTAGGGGGCAGGGGGACCAGGATGCCACCCCTCTGTCCTTCTGGTTCCGGCCTCCAGATCTCCCTCACCCCGCCTGTGCCAGTACAATCATTGCTCTGTACAATCGGCCTCTTTACACAATAAAACCCCCTCTCTATGCCCTGCCTCTTCGTGCTCAGAGGGGAGGGGGTCAGGCTGTAGCTCTGTTTTCAGGGAAGCTGGGGACTCTGCTTCCCAGTGTCTCACCCGAGACGGCCTTCAGCACGTGGCTGGGAACCAGCATTTGTCATTTTCTTGGGTGGGGAAGAGGAGGGTTGGACTCTGTGGGCTGTGGCCACACAGAGAAAGAGCCCACGGAGGAGAGGTGAGGGGCCAGCCTTCCAGCCTCCTGCATGGCCTTCAGGGGCTTCAGCACTGGGGGTCTCTGAGACTGTAGCCCTGGGACTGCCAGCACTGAGCTTCATGGGCCGCAAGCCTGGCCTGCAGGGGCTGGGGCTGTCCTCCCCGGGCCACACCCTGGGCACAGCCCACTGTTTGCTCTGGGCTCAGGGAGATGGATGGTCTGTCAGTGCCTGCCCGCTCCACCCGATGGCTCAGCGAATCCGGCAGGTGGGGGGACTGGGCAGTCAGAGGCTGCAGCCCCTGTGGTGAGCAGCTACAGCAAGTCATCTGGGGCTCCGTGCTGGGGAAAAGGTGTGCTGATGAGGGGCGGGGGGATGCATGCGCCCCGGCCCCTCTCCTCCCACCTTCTCCCATGGATCAGACTAGGGAAGGATCAGACAAAGGGTTTAGACCCCTCCTGGCCCAGAAACAGGACTGTCCCAGCCCCACAACCCTGCCCAGGAGGACTGTCACTTCCTACCATATGCGGAATGGCAGCTCTGTCCCCGGGAACAAATGCCACGAAGCCTGAATGTGATCGATCAAACAAACAGGGTTTATGGCAGCAGGAGAGAGCTGTTGAACCCTGCTTGGCAGCTAATTAACGAGCTCATTAGGAGGCAGGGTGTGTGGGGACAGAGGGGCAGGGCTGCCTGTTGAGCTGCGAGCTTCCAGATGTCCTGGGCTGAGCTTGGACCATGCGAGAGGCAGACCCCCCCGAGGCCTGGAGGTGTAGGGACGCCCCTCCCTCAACTCCCCAGGTCTGACCATCCCAGAGAGTAGCTGTGGGGGCTTCCTGGGGTGCAGCCTGGGCCACACTGGCTGTGGTGAGCAGGAGGCAGGCATGTGCTCAGTCCTGTGCGTGGGCATCAGGAGCTCGGTGTCCAGGCCCTGCCCTTGGTCTTGGGCTGCAGATAGTGACCCCTGCTCAGTGAGGTTCTGGGGAAGAGGAGGCTTTGGGGAACCCAGGCTGGTCTAGGTCCCCCTGGAATGGGGCATCTACTCAGAGACTCTGGGATACATTCTCCCCAGCCTTGGCACTTTGGGGTTCTGCCAAGGGTGGGTTCCTGGGCACCCTCAGGCCCCCAAGTAGACCTCCACCAGCCCCCCGACAGAGTGCATGCGGTAGAAGACCCCCAGAGGCAGGCCAAAGTTGACGATGGTGAACCACGTCCGGTAGCCATAGAAATTCTTTTCCAGCCCGTTCTCAAACTCCGGGTGGATGCCAAAAGCAGGCATCATCCACAGCTGGGAAGGAGAGGAGGGTGTTGAGTGGGGGAGGGGGCTCTCCTATTCCCACAAGGCACTCAGCCTAGGGCAGGCAGACCACAGACCCCGCAGCTCCTCCAGCACATTCTCCGCCCAGCATCCCCTCACCCTTAGGCCTTCAGAGCCAGCCCCTCTCCTACGGCCCCCCTCACCGCATCCCACAGAAGGCCTCGGCCACCTCCTTGGTGATCCAGTTGGATCATGAGACCCCAGGCTGCCACCACCACGGTACAACCTGCTCCATCAAGCTGGGCTCCCTCCTGCCCTGATCTCAGTCACCTTCTGCTTGTCATGACTCTTGGCCTGCTCCAGCCCAGCCCTGCCTTCTGTCCAAATTCTCCCCGTTTCTCAAGGCCCAGATCAAACCTTCAAGAAGCCTTGCTTGGCCACTTGGGCCCACACTTCCTTCTCTGAGCTGCGACTGCTCTTTAGGGCCAATTTATTACTTGTGCTCTGCCCAGGCCAGAGGTTTCACCATCGGTGTTTCCAGCATAGTCATTACCAACGTGGGTTCAAACAACCGGGCGCTGTCCCGGGACTGCCACTTGCTGGCTGTGGGACCATGGGCGGATCAAACAGCCAAAGCTTCAGTTTCCTTATCTGTTAAATAAGGACAGTAACAGTGCCTGCTGCACGAGGTCAGGGTGACAATTCAGTGAAAGGCAGAGCTATTGCATAAAGAGATGGGCCTGGGACTTAGCAGCGCCAGACACGAGAAGTCATTGCCAAGACCTTCCCCTAGAGATTCTTGAAAAAAACAGGCACTTTCTGGTCTCTTCCTTTGACTGAAGTCAGTAGACGATTAGTTACTTAGTAATTCTCTAACTGGTCCCCCTGGGTCTCCCCAACTAGGCAGTAAGCTTCCCAAGGGTAGAAATCCTATATGTATGTTTGTAAAAAGCACTTAGCTCCATGCTCCACACATTCATTCATTTTTGCAGAGATGAAGGGACACTCTCTACTCTCAAGTAGCATCAAGCTAGTTGGAAAGAGGCCTGTGTCCTGGACAATCAAAGGCACAAGCCAATTACCCTTGGAATAGTCAATGTGCAATGAATGCACCTTGATCCATGCCTTCCTGAGTGAGGCTTTCTGGGGCAGCCTCACCAGCTCCACTCCCATGACCTCTGGCCCCACTACTCACTGTGATATTGCAGAGGATGAGGAAGAGGGAGATCTCCTTGAGGGCCCGCCGTTTCCAGTTGAAGTGGCTGTAGGAGTGGATGTAGGCCAGCGAGGCCCGCCGCAGGTCCTGGCCCAGCTCCAGCAGGGACCCCCTGTGAGGCGGCTCGGCTTCCCACTTCCCCGCCCGGCCCTCAGGGGTCGCCTCCCAGAGCGGGCGCCGGTGTAGGCCCTCGATGATGAAGAGGTTCTGGGCCATGTGCTGCAGGATGAGCAGCAGCGAGTAGGCCAGGATGAGGCGGTTGAGCAGCTGGTGGGGGCGAGTGGCCACAATGGCCACGATGGAGAAGTAGGAGATGCCCATCTGGCCCAGCGCCGCGCCCATCAGCAGCACCACGTCCAGGCTGCGGGTGGGGTTCTTGAACGTGTCCAGCTCTCGCTCCTCCAGCCCGTGGATGGCTGTGCCCGCCAGGCACGCCAGGCTCATGGCGGGGAGCGCGGCTGCGTAGAAGGCGTAGTAGATGGTGAAGTACTGGCGGGCGATGGCGGGGCCGCTTGCTTGGATCTGGAAGAGCACGAAGACGCACACGCCTGCCACCAGCACCAGCAGGCCCAGCAGTGGCCCAAAGATGGCCCCGTGCAGGTGGAAGGGCAGGGTGCCAGGGTGGGCGCCCGCGTGGGGTGCCAGGCGGCGGCCCACGTTCTTCCACATGACGAAGAGCATGGCACAGCAGATGAGGCAGTACTCGGTGCTGAAGGGGTAGAGCATCAGGTAGCCCTTCCGGAAGACCTCGCACATGGTGACATTGAGGCACAGACAGCTGTTGGTGTCGTTGCCTGGGAGGGGACAGACATTCAGGTGGGCCTCGCTCTGAGGAACCCGGCTGCACAGATCAATCCCGTTCACCTCTTGGAGTATGGCAGAGGTGGAAGGGATTCGGTCACCCATTTTACAGATAATGGAAAGTGAGGCCCATATATAGAAATCAGAAATCAGAGGATGGTCATTTCTTTTTGTTTGTTTGTTTTGTTTTTGTTTTGGTGGGGGGAAGTGATTAGGTTTATTTATGTGGTTTTTTGATTAATTTTATTTATTTATTTATTTCAGTGGAGGTACTGGGGATTGAACCCAGGACCCTGTGCATGCTAAGCACTCTCTATACCACTGAGCTATACCCTCCCCACAAGATGGTCATTCCTTGACAAAGGGATTCTAGAATTCACGTGCCAAGCTTAGGCACGTGATGTCTTTGGTGCCAAATGTCACCTCTACAGAGTACTTGCTGAGCATGAGGGGAAACCTGTAACTTTACAATGGGAGGCTCTGTCTGCTATAACTGGACCATAAACAGCATCCCCCGTAGGGTAATCAGACATCTGATCTTGTGATGAGGTGTCCTGCAAAGCACACAGCATCCCCTGTGGGATGCTGGTGCCTCAAATGCTTAACCTGAATCTAATCAACAACTTTGGTCCATACTTCACATTTCTAGGAAAAGCAGGGAAGAGGGGAACAAGTCAAATGGCACCACGAGGAGGCAACGTGCCGAATCTCAATGTACTGCATGTTTGAACAAACCATCTGTCAAAGACATTTCATGGGCTGATTGGAAAAAATCGAATACAGAGTGATATAAAGGATGGGGATGACATTAAGGAATTTTGTTAGAAATTATAATAGCATTGTGCTAACATAGGGAAATACATTAAAAACCTGTGTACTAAAATATTTTGAGATGAAATGCCATGATTTCCATAATGTAATTCAGCAAAAATATTGGAATAAATATGGCAAAATGTTAATAATTATTATGCCTACGTGATGGGTATGTCCTGTTCTCATCTGTATGTCTGAATTTTTTAATAATAAAAAAAATCCATATGTCACTTGCCCTAAATCCTCTCTGCACAGCTCTTCTGAAAAAGGTGTCTAGAGTATAAAGAATGCCCACAGTAGACAGGCATGCCACGATTTATTTGTGCAGCGGGCGTGTGGATACATGAGTGTGCTGGGAAGGCTTGGCTGTACACGGGTCAGGATGGTGATGCCACCTGGATGGGGGAATTACTGTATACACACAGGTGTGGCTGAATCCCACAGACAGCAACGTTCTCATGTAGGTTGACAGGACACAACCTCCAAGAGCTGACTGTACAGGTAGGGCATTGGGTACATGGAACAATCTGGGGAGTTCATTTTGCCCAGAAATCTTCTGTCTCTCTTGATATGTCCAGGTGCCTACAACTGTATTAGGAAGACATTCCTTTCAGTCTTGAAGATTTTCTAGTTTCTTACAAGTAAAAGGCAAATACCAGGTGTGGAGTGCCTACCTGGACTTATCAGTGAACAGCTCAGCCTGGATTAGTGGCTAGCTTACTGATAGCTAGATGGATGCCTGGAGTGGAGCTGCGCAGCGCCAGGACCTGATGGAGCAGGCCCAATGTGGGGGCAGGATGGGTACCCTCGGCAAACGTCCAATTCTACTGAGTCATGATCTGGCTCTAGAGTTTTTCTCCCCAACCTACAGAGTCAGTGAGCCTCACCCGTTTGAGGCGGGGTAGCGTGTGTGTGCACCCATCTGGAGTGGAGGTGGGATGGGGTAGTCATGGTCTCCTCTGTACCTGAGAGCTTTTCCATGAGGGCGCTGAGCTCAGCCTCGATCTCATTGTGCATGGAGTCATTGGTGACAGCCAGAAGCCAGAGCAGCAGATTCGTGGCCAGGGTCAGCATCAGGCCACACCTGGAGGAGGTGCTACACGCTGCTCACACAGCCTAGCCGGCTCCCTGGGTGCCCGAACTTCACCATCAATCCCTTTGGGGTGACCACTCTCTCCCAAAGCCAGATCCCATCTGCCATTAGAACTTCAGGACAGGCAGCCCTAGGGGTCACCTGGGACCCATTCCCAGATTAACCCATACCCCCAGGGCTACCCTGTCCAGGGAAGCTACTGGGGCACTGGCCCCAAGACTTGTTGGAAGGAGAGAAGGAACCCATGTCTTACCTAGTGAAGTTGGTCTGGATCTGAATACAGTCCTTACAGTGTTTCCAGAGCACCCAGGTCTGAAAGAGAAAGGGCTTTGAGCCCAGGGACTGGGTGGGGGTGGGACCGTGGGGTGTGTGTCCCAGTTGCTTGTGTGTATTTGCAATGGAAGAGACAGTGAGGAAGCCTGGGTTGGAATCCTGGCCCCGCTGTTCCCTTGCTGTGTGGTCTTGAGCCAGTGGCAAAACATCTCTGAGCCTCAGTCTCTTTGGCTCTAAAATGGGACTAAAATGTCTGCCTCTCAGAGGAATGCCTTCTTATTGGGGAAATAAACAAGATGATGTAAATGGACCGCCTAGCACAGTGTTTGCATATCAGGAACTCAGGAGGGAGTCGGGTATTCACTATTAAGAGTAGCTCTGGGGTGTGGGTAGAGCTCAGTGATAGAGGACATGCTTAGCATGCACGAGGTCGTGGGTTCAATCCCCAGTACTTCCATTAAAAAGATAGTAATAAATAATTAAATAAATTAAAAACAAAAAGAAAAGAAAACTTGGGATTCTAAAGACATTTTTGAAAAAGAGTAGCTCTGTGTATCTGGGGGCATAGATTTAGGGGCATGCAAGGATGTACAGGCATACGTATCTACAGGTGTTTGTGTTTTAGTGACGGTGTGTGTGCTGATGCAGAGACATGGAGGCAGAGTGGATGTGGGTGCATGGAGGTAGGCACGTGTCGGGGGGGCTGTGGTATGTGGGTGCATACCCTGGGCCGGATAGGTGTTTGCTGATGTGGCTGTTCCTAGGCATAGGTTGGGGTGTGTTTGCACGGAGCATGGGGATGGGAGAGGCCTGTCACCTGGACGCTGATGAAGACGATCTCGATGACAGGGAAGATGAGCTCCAGCTGCGACTTGCAGTGGACGTGGCTCACGTCGTAGCCCACACGGAAGACGTTGAGGCAGATGGTGCAGCTGCCAAAAAGCACCAGGGAGCCTGGCCAGGCCAGGCGGCCATCGGCACCTCCCCTGGAAGGCGCTCTCCCTCCCCACTCCTCTCATCCACCCAGTGCCCCCACACTCACCCCGCACCCAGATGGGGCCTGCGTGAGGGTCCCGGTAGAGCACAGCGTGTGGCTGGCGGGTGGTACCGGCCGTGTAGTAGAGGAGCCAGAGGAGGGACAGGGCCTTGAGCACAGCCAGCAGGATCCACACATCGCCCAGCGTGACAGCCACGTTGTTGAATATCATGCTGCAGATGAAGGCTCCGCCCAGGAACACCACGTTGAGGGCCAGGAGCCCTGAGAAGAGCTGCCCGGCCTTCTGGGCCTGCCGGTCCCGCCGCAGCAGCAGCGAGAAATGTCGCACCAACCAGGACTTCTTGTGGGGCGAGGTGGGGGCCCTTGTCTCCTCTGTCCTCATGTCCACTTGGTTCTCCTTGGCCAGGGTCTCTTCAGTCTCCTGTGCTTCTGGAGGGGCAGCCGGTGCAGCCTCAGTAGGGGCTGGGGAGGGAGAAAGGGTTCTGGTTGGCTGCTGGGCTGTCCTGGACTCAGTTCCACTCCTGCCTCTAACTGCTGTGTGACCTAGGGCAAGCTAAGCAAACTCTCTGGTCGGGCCACTGGAAATAATAGCAGTTACCGTACATCTACCTTAGAGGACCTGAGAAGGCTCAAGCAGACCAGGGGATATGGACGCCCTCTGTGCTCCACATAAAACCCAGGGATTATTTCGACTGGTTTGAGGACCACATTCCCTGACCCTCATCTTCCTGCCTCAGTGCTTGACCCTAACGTGGAATAATAATATCTGTCAAGGGAGTCAGGGAGATCTGCGCAGTGCTTGGCAATTTCCAAGGCTGTGACTTCGCCACCAAAAGGCCGCTTGTGCCCTGCTGATCTCTGGGAGGAATTCCACTCCTGAAGGCAGGGAGAGCAAGCAGGCTTCCCCTCTTGTTCTGACTTTGATTAGTTGGGGAATGGTGGCTTAGAGTGCTGTGTTAAGAAGGGTTCTGCGGCTGAGTGTGGGCGTGGTGGGGAAGAACGCTGTGCTCTTAAACAATACTCTATTACGGGTACATATGGGTGTATATGAAATTACTTTTAAAAGATACCTGTCAGGTTCACAGTAGGAGTTTCTTCTGGGGAAGGGAGGAGGATACTAGCATTGGGAGTGGTTTAATGCACTCATTTTTTTTTAAACATTTCTTATGTAATTAAAGTTAATTTTAAAGCACATTAAAGGATTAAGGGAAAAGTCCTGAGATTGATTTACAGTGTCTGCCATGAGCATGGGACACTCTGGGATCACCATGAATGCCATTCCCTTGACTTCGACAGAACTGTCTTCCATCTGCACCCTCCCTCGACTCCCTGATGTCCCATAAATGCACAGTTCAACATGGGGAACACCATCCCTGACCCTTCCTTTCCCCTGAATGCCTCCTGCTACTTCCTCACCTTCCCCAAGCTTTCACTCAGGCCCACCCCTTCATCACCCGTCACTTGGACCCAGTTCTTGGGTCACCCCATACTTGCAGCTCAGGGCCCCTGTGTGGAGTCCAGCACAGTTCCCCCCGTGGGCCCTTTGGGTTCCCATTCCTTATGGGACAGAGATGTACTAAAAAGCAGAGATGCCCGCTGGCTCCGGGTGCCATCCTGGTGGGGAGCTTCTCCTGAGCTGACCCTGGAGGCTCCCTCGCTCCCCCTTTCCCCACCATCCCAGATGCTCTCCTTTGGTCCTGCTGCTGCCCGGGCATCCCTGATGCTCTGGGCTTGGTGCTCTAAGTGCTCACTGTTCCCATTCTCCAGGCTGCAGGATGCGTGCTTCCTCATTCACTACCTCAGCGAGTGGCATCTTCATCCCCACGTCTCCCAGCAGGGAACCACATGTCCACCTTGCCTCTCCCTTCACCCTCTCAGGCCCTAAGCTGTGAATTCCAGCTCCTGAATCGCTCTGAGCTTTTTCTTGACCTCAACCACTGCCTTGGTCCGCGGCTGTGCCCTCTCTCTCCTGGACTGGTCTCCCTACCCCCTGTGCCTCTCCCTGGCTGTGAGCCCTGCAAAGGCAGTCAACTGCCCTCAGTATGAAATCCACACCTCCTAGCATGGCCTGCATGGGCTTTCAAAATGAAACAGGGTGGTGTATGTTTAGTACGTTCTTAGAGCGCACAAATTGCTCAAGGCAGGGTTGCTTCCTGGTCTGGCCTTGACTGACCTCTCCAGCACTGTCTTCAGACCCCACTCCCTTGCCCACTGGCTGTACCATCCTGCTGCAGTTCCCAGAATGTCCCTGCATTTGCTCATCTCCCTGTCTTTGCACACACCCCGCCCTTTGCCATCATGCCCACCCCGCTGCCCCCTGGCTGACTGCAGTGTGTCCTTCAGGACTCAGCAGAGCCCCACCCAGCCAGAGGACCCCCCATTTCTCATGTTGTCTCACATCTCCCACCATCACTCCTGGAGCCTGCTGTTCCATCTGCCTCTCCTGCCACCCTCCGCCAATGGCTCCTGCCCATCCTTACCACCAGCCTTAAGCACCTCTCCTGGGAAGCCTTCTCCCCCTGCCCAAGCATCTATTGAGGGCAGTTGTGCACGTCTGGTGAGGTGCCGTGGGCATGACTGGCTCCTCTCAAGGCCAGGAGCCCCTTCAGGGCAGAGACCAGATCCTGCTTATCTCAGACGCCCCAAATCTGGCACAGGCGTGACACTAAACCAAAGCTGGCCGTCTGATTCTGGCATTTTCTGGGGAACTTTCAGCACCGGAGCCATGGACAGATCCCCTCCCCATTAAATCCTTTGCATCCTGGCCCAGTGGAGACGTTCCAGATGATCTTTATCTTTCTTCCCAGGCTCCCCTGCCCAGGTTGAGCAAGCCTGAAGCTCACGGGGACACCTTCCTGTTCCTTTTCCCCTAAACCTGCCTGCCCCATCTCACCTTCCCAGAATCTACCCCATCCTCCCAAGGCAGGAGGAGAGCCTAGTGATTAAGAGCCCAGATTCTGGCACTTACTACCTGTGTGATCTTGGACAAGCTACTCAGACTCTCTGAGCCTCAGTTTCCTCATCTGTAAACAGATATATACTATGGACTAGTACCTGGTACACAGTAGATGTTCAGTAAAGATTTCTTGAAAGAACAAATGAAGGAATTAATGCATAATACCTACCTGACGGGAATTTTTCAAAATTAAATTATTTGACACATGTAAATGCATGTAGAGCCAGGCCTGGCACAGAGACTGCTGTGTTAGCTACCTGTGCATCTCCTTCCTGTTCTGTCCAGGTCCTGGAGAGGCCGGAAGGGTCGGGATTGTTGGTGAGTTTCAGAGGTAGTTTTTGACAGGACTGCAAGCCTAGAGAGGACGCTGGAGGACTAGAGCTTATCCTCCAGGGACTTCGCCTTGAGTGTGTTCCCTACCCACGACCCCCGGGGTCCAACCCTCCATCGGCCGCTAGAGGGAGTCCTCAAAGTGGCAGATTTGGTCCTCCGCCAGGGAGGGTGCTGGAGTCCGGGGGCGCAGGGGTCGTGGGAAAAGGGCGAGAGAGCCCGGACCGGCGAGGAGGAATCCCCCACCCTCTGGCACGCCTCTCGGCGCGACGCCAGTCCCAGGGAGGGCCCCGACACCAAACTGGTTTGTGGGTCGGGCGGTTAGAGGCAGGTGATGAAAGCCGGGGAGCTGTCGGGGCGCGGCGCCCGGCCAGCTCCGGAGGAGGCGGCTGAGCACCGGCCAGGGAGTTCCGTGATTTCTTTCCGAGTCCCTCGAGGGACTGCGAGGCCTGGGACAGCCCCGCAGCCACACGTATGCCTCTGACCGCTTGTCCAGGCAGCCCCAAACCCACACCCCTTTTTCCAGCCGTCTGGGCTTTTCGCTTCTTCCTGGCTTGGACAACCCGTTTCGACTGTGCGCGCTCAGACCCCGCTAAGGCCGGGCGTGCCCTGCTGACCTCTGTGCGCCCCCCACCCGCGGAAGGAGATGGGGCGCGGAGCTGGTATTGGAGTGGGGGGCAGAAAGGGGCCGAAGTTTGAGTCACCAGGGGTTGGCCTTCCGTCATCCCACCCTCCTGCCCCAATCCCTGCAGCCCCAAGTCTCTGAAGCTCGCTTTGGGAGCAGAGTAGGTGTGAGTGTCAAGGGTGAGCTGGTCTGGAATGTTCCTCCAGCTGTCCGAGGGCGCTCCAGGCCCTAACAGCGCCGCGGGGAGCCTTACCTGAGGCCTGGGCAGGCATCGCCACAGGCTGATCACTGCAGCACGGATCGTCCGTCCGGTGAGGTCCTCGGGCTGGGACCGATGCCCCCGAGGCCCTCCCCCACGCGGGACTGCGCAGCCGCCTCTCGGGCTCCGCGGCCCATTGATTTTTCTGTTGACTTTGGGGCTCTCATTAATCCTTCGTTAATTACCCCGCCAGGGGCTCCCGGACGGTGCAGCCAATAGCGAGGTGGCTGGACCGGCGGGTGGAGCCAGAGGCGGTGCAGAAGCTGGGTTGCAGGGTCAGGCGACCCACAAGGAGGCCCCATACCGGGGTAGGGTCGGGTGCAATGTCCTTAGGCAGCAGTAAAGGCCTTGTGGGGTCCAGGCCACATTTTCTTCTGGGGGCCCAGCAAGGAATGGACCCCCGCAACAGGTCTGGGGTCGTCTTTTCCTGTACGCCACCTAGCGTCAGGCCCGGTTCTCTCCCTAAGTCAAACGTGAACTTAGGGTCAAAGAGACCCCGTTCTGACCCAGCAGGAGGCGGGTAGGGGTGGGAAGTCGCCCCCTCTGCCCCTCCTCAGCTCTGCCTGCAGCCTTTTGTGACCTGCCCACTTCATTCTGCTGGTCCTAGAACATTTTCCTCTGAAGTCCCTCTGCTGCTGCTCCCACACTCTGGTGCCATCTCCCTCCCCCATCCCTGCCCCCACCCCAGCCTGTGCCCCCTTCAGCTGACTCCACTGGCCACCAGTTCTGCCTGCTCTTCTGGCTGTTGGTACCTCCTTTTCAGTCCCTCTCTGCATGGTCTGACTTTCTCAGTCTCTCTCTCTGCTAAGTCCATCTCTATATCCCCCACCTTTTTAATCAAACCATTTTATTGAGGGGCTTCCAGAGAGGGTCAAAGAACTGGGAAGACCACCAGGATCTCCCCAGCTTCACAGTTGCCCCATCTCTCTAACTTTTGTAGAGTAGAAGCTGGAGGACTTTGGAGAGGGGCCTTAGGGACCCTAGGGAGTTGGGGTGAAGGGTAAGAGGAGGCCTGGGGTGGGGGTGGGGTGAGACCTGAAGCTAGAGCAGCCCTGTTATAAACTATATTCTAATAGCCTGATTCTGAAACTATATTCCAATTCTGAAATGTTTTATTTGAGGGAGAAAAAGCTCTGAAGCTTGAAAAAAATTTGAAAATTATTATTCTTGGTAGAATGTGCTGGCTCTCTTTTGTTGTGTGACTGTGGGCAAGTCACTGTACTTCTCTGGGCCTTGGTTTTCTTCTTTATAAAATGGTAGTTGGATTAAGTCAGTCCTTCCTAACCTTTCATGTGTCATGGGACACATTAAAAAATGTCTGTGTCACATGAGGATAAAGGGAAGAGGAAGGTGGTGGGCTGGGTACTCAGCCCAGCATCTCCCAGCCACTCAGGTACTAGTTGATAACGGGTCTGTAACTCAGACTTGGTGCACCCACAGAAAAGCTTGTGACCCAGAAATCTCCAGGGGCCCTCCCAGGTCTGGCTCCAGATCCCCTTCCAGCTCTGGCTCCAGATCCCATCATGTGATCGATCACCTCAGATGTGGCTGCTGAGACAAGAAGTTGGGGACAGGGGAGAAAGGAACTGCAGGTTTATTGGTTTCCAGCTCTAGGCAGCAGCACTGGTCAGGCCACAGGCCTGGGGTTGGGGTAGAGCCAGAGTCTAGGACACTTCCAGATCTTGCCTGGTCCTAGAAACAAGGCAGGGAGAGAGGCCTTCCTCCTCTAGTCACCCCATGCTCCAGGAGCGTTCTGGGGTGGATGTGCATGTCCTGATTGTGATTTAAAAACTCATCCTGGAAAAATAATTTTGGTGAAAATTCCACTCTGGGGCCGGCAGAGAATGGGTAGTTGTATGATTCATTCCTGGGGGTCTCTGGGTGGGTACATGAGCTGAGCCCTGCTCCCTGTGTCTCTGCTGGGGCTTCAGGACAGCACGTAGACCTCCAGCAGGCTGGAGACAGCATGCATGCGGTAGAAGATGCCGAAAGGCAGGCAGATGTTGACGATGGCTGCCCAGAGGGAGTAGCCGTAGAAGTCCACCTCCACCGTGTTGCTGAAGTGAGGGCGGGCCCCGAAGGCAGGCATGATCCACAGCTGTGGGGAGAGAGGAGTGTCAGGACCTGGCTGGGACTCAGTCATTCTGCGGGCTTTGCTGGGTGTGCTGCGGGGGGGGGGGGCAATGACAGGATGGGGGTCCTAGCCCTCTGATTTGGTGGACAGCAAGGGCTGGGTGTTGCTGAGTGGGGACCTCTCTCCAGCTCCACCCCCACTCCCTGCCCCCTCCCCTGGTCTGGGAGGAGGTGGAAGCTGGAATTCTGCTTCCTCTCTGGCTTCGAGCTCAGATGGTTCAGGTATGGGGTGAGAGGCAAAGAACAAAGGCTTCTAGGCTAATCCCACTCTCCCCACCCCAAGTGTATCACATCCTTGGGCACATCACAGCCCAGATCTGAGCCTGCTTTTGTCCTATAAAATGAAGGAGTTGGAGATGATGCTGGAGTTGATCCAGGCTCAGATGCTTGGAGCAAAAGCCGCATCCCAGGTGACTCCCAGCCTGTAGACTCCACCTTGGAAGAAGGTGAGGGCGGGGCCAGGGCTGGGGGCCACACCGGAGCTGGAAGGAGGTTTTGAGCCTTACTGCTTCTACTGGTAGGTCAGAGATTAGTGATCAGTCTTTTTTTTATAGGTTCCCTGTAGGAGGGATATTCACAGTGAGAACTTCACCAAGAATGCGCCTCAGTTAAGGGCACGTATTTCATGTAGACCTCACTGGGGTGGAATCATTTAGATGTGTTCTATATTGGGATATACCCACAATTAGGCTGTTTCTGTAATAGGAGTATTTTCCTATTAGAGGTTACAGCTAAAAGGACTGTTTTACACTGAGCGAAACTTCACTGCGGTGTGCGCTCTATGTGGGGTGCATTCTCATGGGTATATGTTTCTGTGTTAGAGATTTCCCTCCTGGGGATTATGTCTGCACTGGGGCTCTTCTCTGTTGGGCTGTAGCTACACGAGGAGTATTTCTCTATTGGGGTTCACCTTCACAAAGAGGGTTCCCATACAGGAGGTCCGTTTGTATTGGGTGAAGTCTGCTGTTAGCCAGAGGAGTTTCTCTCAGAAAGGAAGGGGCTTGGCTGAGTCACTGGGTCGGGGTTGGTGGTTGGGGATGCTCCCATTCCCAGCCAGCCTGCACTCGGCTAACAGACCACTCACACTTACGCTGGGCTCTGCCACTTCCTGTTGCTGCTCTAATTATTCTAAGAAGCAGCCTGGTCACAAGTTCCCAGGAGCAGTCACACCTCCCATCTGGGAGTGAGGGCCCCTACTCTCCACATCAGTTTCACAGCTCCCTCTCACCTCTGCCCAGCCCCCATGTCAGCATTCTCTGGGGCTCTCTCCAGCTCCATTCGCTGTCTAGATGCCAGAACTCTGGGATTTCATTCTCTCTGTGTGCCCTGAGATGCTGTTTGCCCCGGGGGCTGCACCAGACCTTCGCTGAGTCTGCTCCTTTCCCAGAGAGCCATACAGATTCTCAAATGGGCTCGGAGCAAGACGGGGGGGGGGGGGGGCGGGCAAGCGAACAAACCTGAAAGAGCATCTTTCCTCAGCCTTGTCTTCCCCCAAGCCCATCCCCATCTCCAGCGTTACTCACGATGATGTTGCAGAGCAGGAGAAACAGAGAAATGTCCTTCAAGCACCTGCTTCTCCAGTGGTCCTTGGGGGCTGAGGTGATGCTCACTGCTTCCTGAGGTCCTGCTGGGCTGGGGCCAACCAGCTCGGCGGGGGGCGGGCAGGCAGGCAAGGTGTGGAGGGCATCCAGGTTGGCAAAGGTAAGACCTTGGCAGGGCTCCCTGGGGGGAGTGCCATGAGTCTCATCCCCGGGGGGTCCCCGGTGGAGACTCTCAATGATGAACACATTCTGGAAGATGTGCTGCGCAATCATGAGCAGAGCATGGGCTAAGTTGAGCCCTGCCAGCAGGTCCCTGGGTGTGCCCACCACCACGGCCACGATAGAGTAGTAGGAGATGGCATACTGGCCCAGGGCAGCACCCATCAGCAGGGCCACGTCCAGGGTGCGCGTGGGGTTCTTATGATGGTCCATGGCTCGGCGGTCAAAACGGTAGATGACTGAGCCACTCAGGCTGACCAAGGTCATGAGCCCCAGACAGACGATGTTGAAGATGTAGTAGATGACCAGGGCCTGCTGGGTGCGGCCCGTCTCCCCGCTTACTTGGACCTCGTAGATGATGAAGACGGCCAGCCCTACCACGAAGAGTATCAGGCCCAGGATGGGACCAACAAAAAAGGTCTCCCGGAAGAGGCTGATGGGGGATGGGGTGTGGCTGTGGCCGTGGGTCGAGGAGGCCAGCAGCCTGCCCACGTTCTTCCACATGACGTAGAGCATTGTAGAGGCAAAGAGGCTGTACTCGATGTTGAAGGGATACAGGTAGAAGTAGCCCTGCTGGAAGACCTGGCAGACGGCCGTGTTGCAGGAGCAGTCTCCTCCGGCGGCGCTGCCTGCACGCTCCCCTGCGGAGAGAGGGGCACAGAGCTGCCCTCCCACCCTCCGGAGGTACCCACCCCGAAGAACCTCACCCCTAGACCGTGACCTTTGGAAGGGCAGGGTTGCTATCTGCCACCACCATATCCCACAGCCGGCACAGGGCCTGGCACGTTCATTCACACCACAAGGATTTACTGAGCACCTAGTATGTGCCAGAGACTGTGGGACACATCAGTAAACAATAGCCAATGTGCAATGAAAAAAAAAAATCTGAACTGCAGAATTGCCTGCTTCACACTGTCCCATTCCCTCGGAAAAATACTCCCAGTGTGCCTCTCTGTACCCCTGCAGCCCCAGCACGTTAGGTGGTTCTTTGTCAGTCTTGCTGGGCTGGGGTCTTCTGTAGGTCTGGATGCAGGCTTTCCATTCCTGGACCCTCCTATACTGGGTGTGTGTGTCTTCAGGTGAGGTCCAGATGGACTTGGTCATCTAGTCTGAATTTAGCTGGTGGTGTGGCCCTAAAGAAGTCCAGAGGACCAGGACTGGGGGTACAATTCTTCAGGATAGCATACTGGTTCAAAGCAAAGATGGATCTCAACACTAGTTCTCCCAATTTCAAGTTCTGTGACCTTGGGCAAGCTACTTAATCTCTCTATGCCTTAATTTCTGCATCTGTAAAAAGGGAATGTGAATAGTACCCATCTCATAGGGAGGTTGCAAGGGTTAAGGAAGATAGTGTTTAAGACATTTAGCACAGCACCTGACACATAGGGCTCAGTGAATTGTCACTATTGTCATCGTGATTATTTCTACCTTCTCCTTCTTGCCAGGCACTCCCATCTGATCCTATAATTCCATTCTCAAATCACTCTGTCTCCCTTCCCTTCTCTCCAGCCTGATCACTCTCGTGCTTTCTTCCTGGAGCATGAATCCCTTCTTTGCTGGGATGAAGACCTGGACAGTGGGTCCGAGGCTGTATCATCCAAGATGAAAAGATGCAGCTCCATTCTTCCTCCTGGGCCACCCACATCTAAACTTCTTCAGAGGTGTAGCCTGGAGCAAGAGGAGGTTCCTGGCCTCCACCTGGCTTCCCTCTACAAGTCCACAAAGCACCCAGCCCAAGGTCTGGCCACCACAGGGCCAGGGTTAATCTGAAGTGGGCACTCACAGTCCTGAGTGAGGCGGGTGTAGCTGGTGTTGCCATGAGAACTGCTGTGGGAGTGGGCCTGGTGCACGGATTCATCCACCACGGCTGCCATCCAGATAGCCAGGTTGGTGGTGAGGGTGAACATGAGACCACATCTGTTTGGGGAAGGAGAGCAAAGAGGCCAGGGAGAGTCTTTGGCTCATCTTGGGTTTCTGGCAAGGTGGAGAGTTGGGGATGCTGTACTGGGAGATGGTGCTGACAAGCAAGCAAGCCATCAGGCCCCTGTGTGAACAGGGTAGCTGAGTTTGGAAGGTAGACTTAGCCTGGCTGGGATGCCAGCCAAGAGAGGGCTGGGCACACCCAGAGACTCAGGCCACTGCTGCTCCCTTCACTAGGGGAAAGGACATTTGTACACTACACACACCATCCCACCAGGTGTGCCAAGTGTGCACATGCTTGCACACACACAGAGCACAGGGTCGTAGAAATCAGGCTGACCAAGTCAGGGAGCCTGGCTGAAACTCCACCTGGGGGCAGAAAGAGGACCTATGGCCCAGGTTGGGAAACGTTCATCTCATGCCAAGTGAGCCTGGCCCTGTGCATGGACATTGAACCACGGACATGAAGTAGGCACTCACCTTGTCAGATCCAGGTGGGTGTGAATACAATCTTTGGCGGAGACCCAGAGAAAGTAAGTCTGTGTTGAGAGAGAGTGGTGGGGTCATTTCCTCTGCAGACAGGATCAACCTGGGAGCGCCCAGGTCCACGCCGACCACTATGTCCTGTCCACCTCATGAGCCCCGGTACTAAGTGATCAAGTTCATTGCATCCTTACTGAATGAGACACGAGCTCTCTTTCTATTCTCTGAATCAATTTGTATCAAATAGTTCTCTGTTCTTTAAAAATCTGCAAAAATGTCACCTGTAAGCTCTCTGGCATGCGGTTTGTTTTCTGTTTCTTGGCAGGGTAGAGGAGGAGGAGTTTTGACTGCCTATTTACTTATTCCTGGGAGCAGGCCTCAGGCTAGGTCTTGTTCAAAGTAGAAAGAATCTGGGAAGCTTCTCACTTCTTTTTGGCAGCATCCCCTGCCCCATCCTCATCCTTGGCTGCCCTGCAAGTAATGGCTCTCACTGGCTGCCCACAAATCCTTGCTGTGATATTGATTGTGGTGGGGTATCTGTATTTCTGTTTTGCCTAAATATTCTTCAAACTCATAAAATGTAAAATTAAAACAATATAAATGCCAGAGTCATAAATGTGTTAAAAATTGTGGAGACTTGGGCAGCAGGGGTGATGTTTCAGCAGAGGGAACCACACACTTGGTCATTCTGATTATGATACAGGGCTGGGGTCTGTTCTGGTCCCATGTAGGACTAGTCCTGCCTCAGGTCAATCAGAAGATCTTTTCAAGTGTTACTTATGCAACAAATAAAAACTTGAACTTGTTTGAAAAATCCCACGTATCGGATGCCCTATTTCCTGAACAAATACAGAATATAGGGGATGAGACTGAGGTCAAACTGGCCATGCCCACAGCAGACCCTGAGCTGAGATCGATGCCTTCTATGGGCACCCACAAAGGGCAGGGCAGGTTCTAGGAGACCCAGCAGCTGCCACAAGTGACACCTCCTAGGTGTTAACTGCTTAGGTTGAAATGAAATTGCGGGGCCCATAAGTAGGCACTCACATTACCAAGTGCTTCATGATTTATGAACTCATATGATCTGCACTACAATCCTATCCCCACCTTAACTGATTGCTCAGCGTAGAAGAGGAGTGGAGCTTGGGTCTCCTGACTTCAGGCCAGGTGTTGGCTCCTTTTCACTCCTCCCACCCACCTGGACAATGACAAACACAGCCTGGGTGAGAGGATGCAGGATCTTGATGGCTGACTGGCACTCAAAGAAACTGGAGTAGTAGCCGGTCTTGAAGACGTCCATGACGAGAGTGCAGATCCCAAACAGCACCAGCCCACCTGGGAATGGGATGGGGGTGGTGGTCAGGGAGACAGAAGAGAAGGCTGATAGATTTGAGGATGGATGGCTAAGTAGTTGTATAGTTGGGTGGATGGATGGATGAATGGGGTAGGTGCAAGGATGGTTGGATGGGTGGATGGATGGATGGAAGGATAGGTGTAAGACTGAGTCAGTGGATGCATGGATGTCCAATTGAGCCCCCATCTCTTTGGGGCTGCATAGATAAGCTTAGCCTGGATAGGCTCTTTTCATTGCATCTATCATCTTTTTGCTCTCCATCAGAGTCTCTCCCGTGACCCCCTCTTTCAGTCTTTAGACAGGGCAAAGAAGTTCCACTCATCCCTCTTGCAGGACTCTTTCTCTTCTCTCTCAACAGCTGCCCACCTCACCCTCAGACACATCTAGTCTTCCCTAGGGGAACATCTCACTGGTCTACGTCGAAGAGCACCCCATAGTTCCTCTGAGAGTCCCAGCCTCCAGCTCCGCGCCGAGCCCACCCCACTTCCGATCCCACCTCCCCTGGCACCTCGGAGCCAGATGGGGCCGGCGTGCGCGTCCCGGTAGGGGACGGCGCCTGGGCAGCGCACGGTGCGAAGGAGGTAGAAGAGAATCCAGAGCACAGCCAGCAGCATCATGGTGGTGAGCAGCGCGAACACGTCGGTGTCGTACACCGCCACCTTGTTGAAGGCGCCGCCGCTGATAAGCGTGCAGGCGAGGAGGAGCACGTTCACGGCCAGCAGCACCGACAGCAGGCGGCCGCCCTTCTTCCACACCTCGCGGGGGCCTGCCCGCGGCGCCGGCGGGCTCTCCTTGGGGCCCGTGGCCAGCTCCTCGGACATGGCAGGGGTGACTGGAGATTGGAGGGGTCACTGTGGGAGAACAGCGGACAGGAGCCCAGGTGAGCCCCCCCCCAGGGCTCTCCTTCCTCCATCTTATCCCTAGATTTGGGGACCGAGGAGCTCCTCACCCGTCAGGTAGGGGCTGCAGGTGGTGGAGGAAGCGCTGGGGAAGGGAAAGAGGAAAGCCTACCGTGCAGGTCTCGCGCTCGACGGGAGGAAAGGAGAAGCGATTGCAGCCCCATCGGACCCTGTCCAAGGTCCCACTCACCAAATCCGTCTGCCGGGTGGGCCAGGAGCCCGCGCAGAGCTGGGGGGCAGGGGGCGGCAAGTGTCTCCTCTCTCTCAGGCCGGGCTGGACAGGCGCTTTATACCAGGGAGGGCAAGGTGATTTACAGCCGCGGGAACTCAGCTCCATAAACCTCTCAGTCCCACTCACATGATCCATCTTTTTTCCGAGCTGAATTTAGGGAAGAGCGTGCGGTAGCCAGATAAGGTGAGATTTATATTTACCCATTAAGAGGCGCCCCCTCCCCCGCCGCCCTGTCACCTCGGCGCAGCCAGGCTCGGGCGCGGCCCCGCACTGCGGCACCCAGAGGGCACACCGCCCCCGGCGCCCACCGCGCCCTGGCGCCCCGCGATGCCGACGCCCTGAGAACTGAGGCTCAACACAAGCCCACGGGCCCTCAGGCACCCCGACGCCTTTCCAGCCCCGGCGCGCCCGGTACTTTCGTGCTCCCCTGTCGCTGGACCAAGATCGGGACCCTGGTGCCTCTTTCCCCGACACCCTCAACAGTGGTAGAAGTTTCCTCTTCCGCTATCCCTACCTCTGCGTCCTTGCTCCGCTGGATGAGGCTAAGTCCGGCTTTTGGACGAAGTTCTCCGGCGGCGCACGGAGTCGGCGCCCAGTCTTCCAGCGCCCCCTGCTGGAGCGCGCCGGGCGACCTCTGAGCAAGCTGGTGGCGGCCAAGACAGCCGAGTCTTGCTCCCTGACAGTCTGACCGTCGGTCCTCGTAACCCTCTTACGCCCACTGTCCCATGGGTCAGGACTGCCCTCAGACACCCCTCTGCCGCCCTTGGCCCGTTCCTTTAACTGGTGGAGACGTCGGGTTCTCAGAGCCGGAGCTCTAGTTAGGAGAGACCGCCTACTATCCCCAACTGTCCCCACGGGGCGGGACGCTGGGGTGGGCACTTTTGGAGAGAGATAGGCCCGGTGTGTTCGGGAGCTGGGTCACCCCGTGCGGTCGGGAGCAGGGTGTTTAGGACCCAGGGGCAGCCCGGGGCGGCCCTCTGGGCCGCAGGAGATCCTCCCCCCGCCTCTTCCCCGCCGGGCGAGCGGCTCAGATGTCCGAGTAGCGGCGGCCGGGGCGCTCCGCATCTTCTGTCTGCGGCGGTGGTGGCTAGCGGCCCCGACCCCGGCCCCGGCCCGGCCCCCTCCCCCAACCCCATGCCTCAGCTCTAACCCCGCTGCCCTCCCCCGCGGAGGGCATTTCCCCGTGTCCCTTGCGCGCCCCGTCCGAGTCAGGCGCCATGAACGACCAGTACCACCGGGCGGCTCGGGATGGCTATCTGGAACTCCTCAAGGAGGCCACCAGGAAGGAGCTGAACGCTCCCGACGAGGACGGCATGACCCCCACCCTCTGGGCTGCCTATCACGGCAACCTGGAGTCGCTGCGCCTCATCGTGAGTCGCGGGTGAGTATCTCCTGTCCTGGGGCATCTGGGAGCCCCTGAAGACCTACCCTCACCATCCTTCCCACTCCATGGCATCTTCCCGCCTCATCTGAGCCACCCCTTTCCCTAAGACGGACCCTGAGGTGGAACTTTGGAGATTGACAGTCGTGGGAGGGGGAAACAAGCTGAGGCTTGTGTGACACTTGTGACCTGGATGTGGGGCCAGGGAGGGAAGGGACTGGGACTTGGGGGTCCACTATTGTGGGAGGGGTTGGAGAGTAAGGGGAAGGTGGGAGGGATCTCCTCCTGGGTGGGTGGCATCTGGAAGCAAGAGCAAGGGAACAGTGAGAAGGGGGGAGGAGGAGCAGAAGCCTCAGAGGGGCCAGAAGGGGGGCTGGGAAAGGAGAGGCTCTTCACTGACTAACCCCCCAGTCCAAGGGCTCCCCCGGCCAGTGCCCACACCTCGCCACTAGCTGGTCTCACACAGCTCTCTCCCTCCACATTCCTAGGATTTATGAGCACTGTCCACTGTACCAAATGTCACTGGGTTCAGCCACCCCATAACTCCCTCCGTGCTCCTCTCCCACAACACACTCCCTCCCTCTCCCTTTGGAGTCATCTGTGGGGAGGAGTGGGCATTGAATCCAGGTGTCAGGGCCTGGGAAGGGATTTGGAGGTAGCAGTTGAGGAATGCGGTGTCCAGGGCCACTGACGTGGGCTCCCTAGGGCTGAATGATGCTGTGGACAACTCTGCCAGCCCCAGCAGTTTTATAAAAAGAAGTCAGGTTGAACTGGACATAAGGGTGGCCCGGACAGGGAAAAAGAGTTTAAGAGATGCCCCAGGAGGGTTAATATGATTATCTCAGACCCTGGGAAATCATGGTGGAGGGGAAGGGTCCCAGCTGGCCCTGGTGCCATGCACTGGCCTGTGGTTTGAGCATGTGGTGGGTGGGGAACCCTCCTTGCCCTCCTTCCCCGGCTGCTCCTCGGGCCCAGCAGTAGATGGGAACATCCCTAAGCCCAGGAAGCTGAGCCACGTTCCGAGAGGCTGAGACTGGCCCCTGTTTAAGCCAGGAGGGCACACAGTGATCCTGCCATCCTGCTCCCTGCTCAGAGAGATTCATAGGAGGAGGGGGAAAGGGGGGCCCCTTGGTGCACCAAACACCCCAACTCCTACAGAGAGCACCAGTAGGTGTTTTGTGGGCTGTGGGCCAGATGCCGAGCATCCCACATTGTCCCACAGGACTTGGAGACCAGTAAGGGAAGTGAGGAAGGGGTTGTGGGGGGAGCTGTTGAGACAAAGAAGTGATTCTTCCTCTAGTCCTGCGGGGCAGCCTCCTCATTAGCGTGGGGCAGAGGCTGAGCTAGGCCCCTGAGGGAGGGGCGAGCTTGGAGGAGCCAGCAGGAACGTGTCCAAGGCGAGCACAGTCTGATGTGGAGGGTGTTGGAGGGGGCTGCATGGGACCCCTGGCCAGGCCCAAACCAGCCTGCCTCACAGGGCTCCCAAAGATGGGGCAGTCCGAGGTAGGGAGGGCAGCTGGGCCCAGGTTCCGACTGCCCTCCCCCTCCCTCCATTCCTGGCTGCTCCCACGCTCCCCTCCTGGCCCAGGCCAAGACCCGACACCTGCTCTCACACGCGGCCTTGCTAGGCCTGGCCCTGCTCCCTGCCGACGTGGCCGTGCCCGCCGACAGGCAGGCACACACCTTCACACACTCATTCACTCAGGGCTCAGGCCCAGGACACACCACCCTCTCCTCCTCTTTTCCGTTCACTCCTGCACTGGCAGCCACACTCGCCGCCACGCCTGCCTAGAGACCCACACTCGGCCCTGGCCCACCACCTCTCTGGGCCAGCTCCCCGCTGGGCCCCATGAATAATTCACTCCTTTCTCTCCGGGCATCAAATATTTATCCCCTGAGATTCCCAGCCCTCAGTTCTCTAGGGGAAGGCCCCGCCCAGGCCCCGCCTTCTCCGTCGCCCCACCCCTTGCGCGCCTGGGGCCATTTTTAACCCTGGGCTCGCTCTAGTGGGGACGGGTGGCCCAGGGCTGCGTGTCTCCTGCAGTCAGAGGAGGGACCATCGAGTCCCTCTCGTGTGCCGGTGGGGAAGCTCAGCCAGGCTGGGGGCTCCCCACACCTGCAGCCAGTGCCGACTGCCTGCCTGAGCTTGCGACGGCTCCTCACGCCTCTCCGCGTGTCCTCCCTGCAGGGGTGACCCGGACAAGTGTGACATCTGGGGCAACACACCCCTGCACCTGGCAGCCTCCAATGGCCACCTGCACTGCCTCTCCTTCCTGGTGTCCTTCGGCGCCAACATCTGGTGCCTGGACAACGACTACCACACGCCGCTGGACATGGCCGCCATGAAGGGCCACATGGAGTGCGTGCGCTACCTGGACTCCATCGCGGCCAAGCAGAGCAGCCTCAACCCCAAGCTGGTGGGCAAGCTGAAGGACAAGGCCTTCCGCGAGGCGGAGCGGCGCATCCGCGAGTGCGCCAAGATGCAGCGCAAGCACCACGAGCGCATGGAGCGGCGCTACCGGCGCGAGCTGGCCGAGCGCTCGGACACGCTCAGCTTCTCCAGCCTCACGTCCAGCACCCTGAGCGGCCGGCTGCAGCACCTGGCGCTGGGCAGCCACCTGCCCTACTCGCAGGCCACGCTGCACGGCACCGCCAAGGGCAAGACCAGGATCCAGCGGAAGCTGGAGCGGCGCAAGCAAGGCGGCGATGGCACCTTCAAGGTCTCCGAGGACGGCCGCAAGAGCGTGCGCTCGCTCTCGGGCCTGCAGCTGGGCAGCGACGTGATGTTCGTGCGCCAGGGCACCTACGCCAACCCCAAGGAGTGGGGCCGCGCCCCGCTCCGGGACATGTTCCTCTCGGACGAGGACAGCGTCTCCCGTGCCACGCTGGCGGCCGAGCCTGCGCACTCGGAGGTCAGCACCGACTCAGGCCACGACTCCCTGTTTACCCGCCCCGGCCTGGGCACCATGGTGTTCCGCAGGAACTACCTGAGCAGCGGGCTGCACGGGCTGGGCCGCGAGGACGCGGCGCTGGACGGCGCGGGCACGCTGCGGGCTCGGCTGCAGAGCTCCCCCAGCCTGGACGACGACAGCCTGGGCAGTGCCAACAGCCTGCAGGACCGCAGCTGCGGGGAGGAGCTGCCCTGGGACGAGCTGGACTTGGGCTTGGATGAGGACCTGGAGCCCGAGACGAGCCCGCTGGAGACCTTCCTGGCCTCCCTGCACATGGAGGACTTCACCTCTCTCCTGCGGCAGGAGAAGCTGGACCTCGAGGCGCTCATGCTGTGCTCCGACCTCGACCTCCGCAGCATCAGCGTCCCCCTGGGGCCCCGCAAGAAGATAATGGGGGCCGTGCGGAGGCGGAGGCAGGCGCTGGAGCGCCCCCCGGCCCTGGAGGACACAGAGCTGTGAGTGCCCAGAGCCTCGATGATACAGGAAGATAGGGGTTATAAGGCCCTGGGGTGGGGGTGGATCTGCCTTTTCGGGAGTGGGAGTGGGAGTGGGAGTGGGATAAATTTAAGTCGCCATCAGTTACAAGAAGCCCCACTTATTTACCCCCACTTTGGAAAAAGAAGCTGCCAATTTACACCACCAATGTAGAATGCGCCTCGATTTTGGGGATGTCAAAATGCATCTTTATATGGATGAGATGCAGTAGTCATAGTAATCACAGCCAGGATGATTTGAGCCCTCCTATCTCCCGGGTACGGGAGATGCACTTGCACGAGTCCTCTCATTTATTCAACTATCATGTGTGGGGCTATAGCATCCCCATTTTACAGGTGAGCAAGTGGCGGTTCAGAGGTCAGAGTATCTCACTCAGGGTCCTGCTGCTGCTCAGTGCAGAGCTGGACTTGATCTCTGGTCTGTGTGGCTCTAGAGCCTGGGGACAAGGTAACTGCCATGGAATGGAGAGTGTGGCAGCCAGTCGTCTCCCCAAATGCCCCAGCCCTCAAGGTAGATATTTTACCTGCTGGTCGCTGAACCCTGTACCCAAGAGCATGAGCAAATGCTCTCAACAGGGCCAACAGCAGCCTTGAGGGCAGAAATGTCACATTCAAAATGCCATCAAGGGGAGCTTGAGGCTGCTGTCACACTGGTGGTACTGTTGGCTCATCCCTGGCCTGCCCCTCCATCATGGCATCCCACATGTCCAACAAACCCTGCTGTCCCCTTTTGATATCTATGGCCTTTACCCTGCACAGCTGGACAGGGGTGGATGTGGGGGGAAGTCTGGTCTAGAGTTTGGAGGATGAGGAGGGGACCCCTAGGCCATTAGCCCCATCCCTGACTATCACTCTGCTCAGAGAGGGTAAGTGATCAAAATTGCTGTTCTTGGCTTAAAATGATGTCTCCAAAGGCCCTTATCTGAGGTCTGTTTCTGTCTCTTTCTCCACAGATAACAGAGAGTTCCTCTCCCCAGACCAAAATGAATTGCAAGTTGCCACAACTCATGGTGGGGCCACAAGGTCCTCACAGTTGCCAGCCTTGCAGCTCCCCGGCCCCTCCCCAGCAGCAAAGACCATGTGGGTCATCTTCCTTGAAAGCCTGTCCACACTCTGCAGCAGAGGGTATGGCTGGAGGCACCAGAAGGCCAAGAGAGAGACCCAGAACATCAATTCTAAGGGGCCCTGGAGCCCCTAAGCCACCTGATCTGAGTGGCCCTAAAGGAAGACCAGCCCCAGTGGAAGGGGGGGTTGGGGGTAGGCATAGCCCATCCCCAGGGCCATTGTCTCTTCCCACCCCTCCTCCAAGGGTCCTGTTGTCACACTCAGGCTGGAGACTCATTCATCTCCTACATTTTTGTGAAGGGAAGAGTTTGGGCTGCCTCCCCATACACCCGGAAGAGGAGGGTCCCAGCTAGACTCTTCAGCCAAACACCTTAGCTTTAGTCCCCACGCCTGCCCTGAGCACAGCCAGCCTCCTCCTCCCACTGGCTGTGCTAGGGAGCTGGAGTGCCAGGCTGGGGTGGGTAGGGGTGACTGGCCCCCTTCCAATTTATCCCGGGGCAGGGCTTAGCTTGACTCCACCCTTCCCACCCTGTCCATCTCCACTCTCTCCTCAGTTGTGGGGCCTGGCTCTTCCCTCCCCCAGGATCCCAGAGGGTCAGGGCAATAGATGCAAGGTGCTAGGGCATCGGCTGCAGTATTATGGCCCCAAGGCCTGGCAGGCATGCTCTGGGCAGGGGAAAGGCATCTCCCAACTGGCTCACAGTCTCCCAGGCCCAGGATAGGAAGACACTGGTTGTGGCTGGGTGTCCAGCCTAGTGTGGGCGAGTCCTGTGATGTGGACAATCTAAATTGCTGATTGTCCCCAGGGCTCTGTGTTAGGAGATGGGTTGGTGGATTTTCACTCGAGGTCTGGAAGCTGCCTGGTTCTGTATGGATAGTGGGTAAGAGAGAGCTCAGCATGGGTTCCTGCTCTGTGATGCTGGTGAGACCACGGGAAAGGCCAGCCTCAGGTGGTCCTCAGACCAAGGTCACAGATGTGGGAGATCACTCAGGAGCCCACACACGTGTGTGCACATATACATCCCCCTGCAGATGTGCCCTTCCTCCTCTGTCACCAGGGGTCCCCCTGTCCATGACCTTCAGCATGGGAAGCAGCTCCCACTGGGAGTATTGCCACAGACCCCAGCTCCTTCATGGACCCCTCCTTGGCTGGGGCAGGGGAAAGAGAACCCCCAAAGAAGGACAGAGGTGGTCCCTCTTCCTACACTGAAGGCTTGGCTGCCTGCCACTGGCACCCTGAGCCCACCCCAGTCCCTCTCCCCATTCTCTGGGCCTAGGCCTGGGGCCACCCCAAGTGCCGACTCGACTTTCCCGGAGCCCCAGGTGCTGCCCTTTCCCTCCTGTTCTCTGTCCATATACTGCCTCAGCCCCTCCTGGTTCTCTCAGTGCTGGGGTGGGGCAGGCTCCCTGATTCCCACCACTGTGCAAAGCATCCCTTTGGCAGGCTTATTATAATTTTTCTAGAGAACACTCTATCCCTGTCATGCATGTGTCTTGTTTTAATTATTTGGGGGTGGGAGATGGGTGGGATGAAGGGAGCAGGTGGGTGGAGGCGGGAGAGGGAGAGGGTCTTTTTGTACCTATGAGGACTTGGTCCTCTTCCTTGGAGGGGGTCCTGGGATAGATGATTGGGCATGCCCCCCACCCCTCTGCCGTACATCTCTGTAGGGCCTTCCCTCATCCCTGCTCTCTCTGGGCCCAGAATTTAGAGCTGATGGGGAGGGAGGGCTCAGAAGAACTGGGACAGGAGAGCCCCCAGCAGCTGCATGAGGAGGATGGTCCAGGCTCCAGCTCTGTTCCCTGCAGCTGCTAAGGGCAGGATAACACCTTCTGCCTTACCAGCCGTATGCCTGGGCTTCTCCAGACATGGGCAGAAGCTGTACACTAAGAGGCTGCTGTCTATCACCTAGGTCCCATGAGCCCTGACCGCAAGGCCCCAGCTCACCCCTGGGAGGCCCCCACTGGGGTCACCATTTCCCTCACCACCCCAGGCAGCCCTTGGGGCAGCCCTGTGTAGAGCCCTCCTTTCTCTTTGGCCGGGGGGGGGGGGTAAGTCTCCCCTTCAGCATCAGGACAGTGGGCTCTGTTTTCTCAGTCAGTTCTGGGAAAGGGCCCTGGAGTCATTTTATTTCATTCCCTAAGGCTGTTGGGCCAAGAGCTTCTGCCAAGGGCAGTTGAAGACAGCTTCCCGCCTCCATTATCAGTCAGAAAGGTCCACAGGACATCAGCGCAGCAAGACTGCCTAGCAAACATCCTGCGATTCTAGACCACCTCCCTCCCCTTTACAGATGGAAAACCTGGTGCCTTCGGAGGGGAGGTCCAGACCTAGACGCAGGCCTCGTGCTGCCATGCTTTCCTCAACCTCCAGGCTGCCAAAGGGGCCAATAAACGCGAGATTCTGCCCGCCGATGCTCCACGGGTTCCTCCGCCCTGCGACCCCTACTGGCCGTCCTGGTTACTGCCGACCTACCTCACGAAGGACCCGCCTCCTGGTGCGGTCGGTGGAGAGAAGGACATGGGGTTGAGGACTCGCAAAGACATCACAGAGAACAGATCCGAGCTTCAGCGCGGAGGCAGAGACTAACCGGAAGCAGTGGGCCCGGGGGTCTTCACGGGTCAATGTAGCTGGAGGGTGCAGGAAGCCTGAAGGGACTTTAAACATAGTGAAGGGAAGAATTTTACAGGGTATGGGCTCAACTTCCTCGACTCATTCCTCAACTTCCTCAACTCATTCCCCTAAACATTTAGATCGAGGTTAGGGAAATTCTAAAAAGCTAGAATAATCAGTGGTTCTTAGCTTTGGGGGAGTAGAATCTGGTGCCAACACGGACACCTTCCTTGGGAAAACGCACACTGAGCGCACATACACTCACACAGTTTTCCTTGTAATTCTAGGCAGCTCGTGGAGCCGGCAGAAGTCCAGGGACCTCAGGTTAAGAAGCCTTATTTAGACTGCTGTGAAGTTACGTCAATAGACTGGATTACTGATTTGAGGAGGTGGAGGTGGTAGAATGAATCAGCGTCAGGAAGGGCCTCCGGGTGTGTGGCACAACCTTCTCATTTTGCAGATGAAATAACTGAGGCCAGAGGCAAGGGGCTGGCCAAAGACCACTGAGCAGCCAAGTGGATAAAGAAGCATTAGGTCTCCTGATGCATCCCAAGGTGCCAGCTGCCTCCTGTCTTCTTATTAGACCAGTCATACCCCTGTCCTCCCAGCAGGTGCCTGTGTCACCTTCTCTGAGACAAGCCTGGGGTGTACGGGAGGTGGCAGTACTCAGGAGACAGCCAAACCTGGGCAGCAAAGCTGGTTCTGCCCCCTTCTAGCTGTGTTGCCTGGGGTAAGTTACCCAGCCTCTCTGAGTCGGTTTCCTCATCTATAAAATAGGTATTATAATGTAAGTGTTAACCCCACAGGTCATTAGGAGGGTGAAATGATAATGAATGTAAAGCACTTAACACACTGCCCGATATTTAGTGCACATCAGTAATAATGATCGCAGTTACCGGTGGTCTGAAACAGGCCTACGGGGCACTCTTTGCATTTGTGGCCCCAGCTGCCGCGTAGGTGCGTCCTAGGCAGTCCCAGGGAGCGGTCCTGCTTTTCTGACGCCTATATGAGAGTAAGCTCCAGCCCCATCCATCACACTCGCTCCTGGAGAGGGCCCTGGGCGCATCCTCATCTGACCAGCAGGGGGCGTTGATAATCCAACCCCGTGGTTAAGGAACAGTCAGCCAACGGTGGGCCAACCATAGAACTCACCTGTCCAGGATGGGTAGAGGGGCTGGGCTGAGAGAGGGCAGGTTGGGTCATGGGGTCACTGGACAGGATACTGAGGGGCTGTTTGGGAGGGTAAAAGCTTTGTGTCTCTAGCCTTTGTGTCCCCATCCAGAGATGGGGGAGCAAGCCTGCAGAAGCATTTCCTCCCAACCAGAGAATTCTACGTCTCCTTTCTGTCTTCTTGTCTCTTGGTCTCTCTGTCCCGTTTCTCCCTGTGACACTGGGACTCCTGGTCTCATCATCTCTCCTCACCTTTCTGTTGTCTCATCACTCTAGGTCTCAATGTCTCGTGGTGTCTGTGACATAATAAGAACTATGTAACTAGTCTCTGCTCCTGGTTCCTGCCACAGAGCCCCTAAGTCCCTTGGAATCTCCTGGGTGACAGGAGCATCTTTTGCTGTAATGAGGTGACTCTTGGTGGGCTCCTGGATGGCTTCAGGATGGGAGCTGGTCACCAGAAAGACCAAACCATGATTAGAAGCTTGGGACTTACAGCCTCACCCTCATCCTTTGGAGGGAAGGGAGAGGGGCTGGAGATTGAGTTAATAATTTATCATGCCGACATAATGAAGCCTCCATAAAAATCCCTAAACTATGGGGAGTCCGGCACAGAAGCTCCTGCCCTTAGGCCCCTCCTGGACCCTATGTGTCTCTTCACCTGGCGTTTCACGCATGTCCTTTACAATATGCATTATAAAAAAAAAAAAACGGTAAATGTAAGTAAAGTGCTTTCTGAGCTCTGGGAGCGGCTTTAGCAAATTACTGAACCTGAGGAGGCGGGTTGCGGGAAACCTCGTGTCTGTAACCAGATTGTCTCAAACCTAAGCAGCCTGGCTCCTGCTTGGCTGTGTCTCTTCATGATGCAAGGCATTTATTGAGCGCCTGCTGTTTGTCAGCCCTTTACATCTGTGATTTCAGTGCAACCTCACAACAGCCTCATTTATTAAAGACAGGGGCTTCTTAAACCCATTTGATAGAGGAGAAAACTGAGACTCCAGAACACTAGGTCACCATCTGAGTCACACAGCTGGTAGGAGAGGTGACAGAGCCTGACTCCCCACGTGCCTGACCCGGGACCGACTGCCTCTCATGGCCCCATTTCTATTGAGAAGGTTGAGGGCAGCAAGCCCTCCCCAGATTTCTATAGCTGAATGACTAAGTCCTCTGGGGTTTCGAGCCCGAGATGGGGAAACTTCCGGCAAGTCCATTCAGAGCTACAAATGCCTGGTCTTTAGAGAAAAGCCCTTGCGGCATGCCAGTGTGGTGAGCCCTGGGAAGCCTTTTTATAAAGCTGCAAATCCCACGGGCCCTGTTGCTCGCTTCATTCAGTCTGGCTTCTTTATTCCACGGGCCTAGGTGAGTCTTCAAGGGCAAGTGTTCTGAGGGCAGTGGGACCCTCTCCCTGCTCCGGATATGTACGCACCTGCCCCACAGGGGCTCCCCCTATCCCACAGAACCAACCACCCCTCAGAGCATCGTGTCTTCAAGTCTTACAACAGCCATCTGAGCTGGGCCAGGGCAGGAAGGCATTATTTACAAGCCCCATTTCAGAGATGCAACAACTGAAGTTCAGGGGGACAGATGACCTGCTAGCAAGTGCATAAACCAAGATGTCTATTTGCACTGCTGCACATGGCCAGCTGCCTTTTCAGAACACATATCTTGCACTTTCTACATCCCAGGAATGGCAAACCTGTGAGAACAGTATCACTGCCCCATCTCAAGGTAAGGCGATCAGGGCTCAGGCAGGCTAAGTCATTTCTCCAAGCCTCTGAGTGCAGAAGTGTCAGGGCTGTGGGATTCAGCGCCCAGACCCTGGCTCTTTCCATAGCTGCCCCAGCCTCTCCACACCCCATTCCCTGAGCCGCCTCCCCAGGTCAGAGCAGGAGCTCAGCTGGCAGGACTTGGAGAGGTGGGATGGGGGACAGATGGGACTCGCTGCTTCCTTCTCTTCCTCCATTCCTGTCATCTCCTCCTGTTCAGCCTTGAGTTATACCACAGACTGTTCTGTGCTTGTGTGCCCGTGTGTGTGCACGCGTGCGCGCGCGCGCACATGTGTGTGTGTGTGATTCGGGTGAGGATCCTGACTCAGAGCTTCCCGCGAGGCTTGCATATTTCTGTGAGCCTGAGTGTGCTTGTGTGTCTCTGTGGTTTTGCTCCCTAGTCTTTGCTCCAGGGCTTCCAAGTTTCCCGGAGGAGATATATGTGCACACATGTGTGCGTGTGTGGGTGTGAGCACACACACACACACACGGAGGGCCCCACCACTTTGTCTGGAGCCTATTTTAGACTCCTCCTCCCACTTTATCTATTTTTAGGGCCCAGCTTCTTCAGACAGAAGGTGGGAGCTCTGGGCATCCACTTTCTCTGGCCTCATCCCTCACCCTGAACCGAGGGTTCCAGAAAAGCTTCCTCCAGCCTCCCTCTCGGGGGCTGCCTTGTTGGGGGTCAGAGCCCCAGGGGCGGGTGTGGGCAGTAGGGGGAGAAGGACCACTGGTCCAGAAGGTGGGGAATGAGGTAGAAACAAATCTACCTTGTTGGGCAGCCAGGGTACCGAGCGACCTGGTGGGCCCTTCCCCTGGGCCGCAGTCCCAGGTTGGACTCATGGCTCTGACATTTGCTGGGGAGGCTAAATGTGATTCCAAGCCTCGATGTTTTCATCTGTAAGTGGGGATAATTATACCCCATGGCATAGGCCAGTTGTGGGGATAAACTACATAAAGCACTGGCCTTGACAGCCAGGAGGTGGAGGAGCAGCCCAGGGCCTGGCGGACAGGAATGTGGGGACTGGGGGGGCTCCATGAGCATCAGCCAGGCCTGGGCATCCCTGAGCTGGTGGCAGAGAGAACTGACATGCTGGATTGTCCCCAAACTCCCCTTCCCATGCTCAGCACAACTTCTGTGCAGCCTGTTTGGTATTGCAGAGCAGAAGTGGGAGGAATCAACATGCTCCCGAACCCCAGCCCTCTACACAGATGCACACACAGAAAACATGGGAAAGGAGGAGAGGGAAATAGGACTGAGCATAGTCAGGCCCTTTTCTCACTGGAAATGGAAACGATTTATTAGCATCATTACCGATACCAATATATGTGAGATTCAAATCATACCAATAGCCAATATAACAATAATGTGATAATTATAATAGTGCAAGGAATGGTATTAGTGATCATGTATCTACTGTGAGCATTTTCCCTTTTATTACATACCTGGTAAAGTACATAGCATCACCCTCATCCACTCCCAATCACCCTCTCAGAAAACTGAGGCTCAGAGAAGCCAAGTGACTTACCTAAGGTCACACAGCAAGGACTGGAACCTGAGTGTGTCTGTGTTCAGAGCCCCGCTCCAGACACTGTTCTCAGCTGCCTCCACACCGTGCAAGCACCACAGCCCTCACTCCCCTTCCAGCCCTGGCACTGGCCCCCCATCCCCAGGCCCAACTCACAACCTTGGGGCTACTGCATACCTCAGAGTCACTCACACACACTGGACTGTGGTGTTGAACTGACGCAGGGGGAGGGTCCAGGTGACCCTTGGAAAAATCGCACAAGGCAGGAGTCTGGGTTGCTAGGATCTCCAGCTTTGGGTTTTCAAGGACCTAAGTTGCTGAGGAACTTGGACAGGTAGCCTGGGCCTCTGTTTCCTGTAAGGTGGGGACAGACTAATGGCCCTTGAAGCTTCAGTAGTGTCCCCACAAGGTCAAGGTCAGCCCCTTTTCCTTCACCCCTCTCACTCCCTGACCTGCCTCTGGGCCATCACCAACCTGGCTTTGTCCCTGCAGAATGGGTAGCAGCCTGGAAGGTGGGGTGGAGGCTGCAAGGAGCTGTGGCCAGCTGAGAAAAGGTCCTTGGATGCGAGGCTGATGCTGAGAGACCCCGTCCGTGTGGCCCTGTGCTGCTGGAGCCAGGGGAGCTTGGGGTGCTAGTCCCACTCTCAGCTGACCAAGATCTGAGCCAGAGGCCAGGCCACTTCTCCCCTAGCTCACTCAGCCCCACCCCTGTGAATAATGCCACTTGCCTCCCGGAGCTGAGCCTCACCGGGCTTTGATGACTTGGCGGGTGGCATGAATGGGTGGAAGACAAAAAAGGGTTAAAGACTCAGTCACCTGGGCTTCAAGTGTAGAAATGGCTACCTTGCTGGCAGGAGGTGCCTTTCTAATCCACCCTGTGCCCCCCAGCCTCCCATACCAACCCTCCAGGTCTCCAAACCCATCCCTGACTCTCAGGATCCCCCTCCAGGTCCTGGGGACAGGGCAGGGCTCCTTCCCACCCTACACCAACCACAACAATAATTAACCCCACTGAACCCCAGCAAGTAAAGATCTGAATCGCAGAAGGGAGGAATCATCGCCGCCCCAGGGAGGGGAACTCTGGAGGTCCCAGGAAGGCCAAATCCAGCATCACCTGACACCCCAATTCCCATGCTACTAATGCCTGGGTGGGCCCATGGGTGCTCAGCCCGGTGGGGGCCGGGATAGGGGCTCACCCTGTCTCAGGTCTGGATTGGAATCTTCTCTACCATCTCATTTGTTTTAAACCTTTTCTCTCTTCCTTCTTTCTCTGGAGTCAGTTTCCATAATCTTCCCAAGCCTCCATCTAATCATTTACATAGCAAATGTTTACTGAACACCTACTACATGCCATACACTGTGTAAGGCCCAGGGAAGCAGTGTTGTTCAAAGAACAGGAAGGACCTGTCTCTCCAACAAGCCCCATTGCCTTCTCCTTCAGGCAGCCTGTTTTGACTCACACAAGTCTGCCCATCAGCTAGTAAATATCCAGCAGTGCTACAAGACACAGCGCTGGGCCTGACGGGTGTGAGTCTGTGTTGGGGGGCTGGGCAGTTTGGATATTATAGAGGAGGTTCAAGGAAAGATAAGGAAGGTGTGTGCAGGGCTGGTGCCCTCAGGAAGCTCCCTGTGCAGTCGGTGATGGGACAAAAACTGGCTGCATGGTCATTAATACTACTTCCTCTTCTGGGCATACAGGAAGGCTACAATCTGAAGTCTACCTGAGGTTAGGTTGGGGCTATCTGCCTGGGTTCTGGCCCAGGGGATGCAGATGGAAGTGACACAAGCCACTTTCAGAGCTGGAGCTAACACTACCTTTCTGTGTGTCCCTTCCAGTCCCAAGGCAATCACAGCGGCCTGTGTTGGAGATGGAGGCGTCACAGGAGGGAAGGGGCCTGAATCCCCAAGTCCCTACCTGACCCATAGTGGACCATGATGTGAGCAAGAAAGTAAACCTGTGTTTTGTTTAGTCGCTGGGATTTTGGGCTTATTTGTCACAGCTGCGAGTGTTAACGTCTCCTGGTTAATACAGGCAAATGACATAAAGCACATTGAACCCTATGGCCAGATCACAGTGTGAGAGAGGGACCGCTGCCGGGCAGTACACAACGGCTGATGTCTAATGCAAGCTGGGAGATGAGGAGGTCAGAGGAAGGGAGAGACACAGAGCTGGAGCACCCGACATACAGTACGTGCTCAGGAAAACTGGTTGAATGAGTAGAATATATGCTTTGGAAAAGCTTTACAGGGGTGGCTGAAGTGACCAGAGCCCCAGAGGATGGGTGGGGCTTGGATGAGGGATGAGAGTAGAGAAGTGAGAAAGCATGATACTTATCCAGGGGTCAAAGGTCAGGGAGCAGTCACTCTGGCCCAAGCAGGAGAGTAGTCAGAGATGGAGGTAGAACTTGGAGGCCCTCCAAGGCCGAGTTGAGCAATTTAGACTTTTGGTCATGGGCTAATGGTCTCCAAAGGGGGGTGTGCACACAATCTTTGGGAGGTACAGGGAGAAAATATTAAAATTCCTATTGAAGTTTATCTCACTCCATTTTTAGTGTGTATGAAGCTACTAAGGCTAAGAGAAGTTGAGTAACTTACCCAAGGTCACACAGTTAGCATGCCAGATTCCAAAGCTGTGCTCTGCACATATGCTGAATCTTGTGCAGACAGGAGAGGGGTTAAGCAGGGGCAGAGGCAGGTTTAGAGGAGGTGGCTGGGAGGCTGGAGACAGCCCCTAGCCCTGGGTGTCTCTGCCTTAGCAGCGGGCCTGCAGCCCATTGTAGGCAGAGGACAAGGAGCCTGCCCAGACCTGCCCCCAGCACCTGTTGTGAGAAGCCAAGCAGAGAGCCCTGATGGGGGCAGGCCTGCCTGGCCAACCACCCAGAGCCTTTCACCCCAGGCTCCGTTCTCACAATTTATTCTCACCTTTGCTGGGAGCTGGGAGGCAGAGGACGGGGTCTGAGAGCTCACAATGGGATGACAGAGAGAAAAGGAGAAGAGTTTGGTACATCAGCCACTCTGCCACTCCCACACGCTCAGCTGCTAACCCCCAAGGCCAAGGGAGCCC
The DNA here is from genome assembly GCF_009834535.1 of Camelus ferus. Lineage (NCBI taxonomy): Eukaryota > Metazoa > Chordata > Mammalia > Artiodactyla > Camelidae > Camelus > Camelus ferus. The sequence continues at coordinate 25,257,036 of NC_045711.1, forward strand.
AGGCGCCAGCCTCACCCTGCTCTCCTGCACTTTACTTACTGTGCTGGATTTATGGATGACATCTACCTTCTGGTTTATGCCTCTGAAAAAAAACCCAATTATTCCCCAATTTTAAAAACAAAATAAAAATATTGGAAGTATAGTTGATTTACAATATTGTGCTAGTTTCAACTATACAGCAAAGTGATTCAGTGATACATATATATGCATATGTATGTATGTCAGATTATTTTCCATTATAGGTTATTATAAGGTATTGAATCTAGTTCCATGTGCTCTACAGTAACTCCTTGTTGCTTATCTATTTTATGTGTAGTAGTTTGTATCTGTTAATCCCATACTCCAAATTTATCCCTCCCCCTACCTCCTCTCCCCTTTGGTAACCGTAAGTTTGTTTTCTAAAATAAAGCAAATGTTTTCATTAAAATAGAGTATACATCCAGAAAAATGTACACATCATAACAAGGTAGCAGGATGAATTTTTACAAACTGAACACAGTCAAGGATAATTAACATCCTATCAAGAAACAAAGTATTTACCAGCCTCCAGAAATCCCTTGTGTGCCCTGGTTACTACCCCTTAGGCGGTAACGGCCGCCCTAAGCCTGTTTTTGAACTTGTATGAACGGAATAAGATTGAGGCTGGGCTCTGCTGTGTTTGGTCTCTCTTGTTCAACATCAGGTATGGGCTGAATGGTACTCCACGGCATGTGTACACTACATTTTATTTATCATTCTCCTGCTGGGGTACATTTGAGTTGTCCCCAGTTTTTGCCTATTTTGGGTAACGTTGCTGTGAACGTTTGTGTATGTTTATTCATGTTTCTGTTGAGTACCTCAGGAAGCCATGTGTCCAGCTTTAGTGAAGCTCTTGCCATTTTAAAGGAAGACCTGCTTTGTTGTCTTGTTTTTCCTTATTCGACTTTATTGACGTCTAATGAACTATAATAAGACGCACCCATTTTGAGTGTGCAGGTCAGTTACTTTTGACAGATGTATGCACCTGTGTAAACACCACCACAATCAAGATACAGAGTATTTTCATCATCCCAGACGGTTTCCTCATGTCCCTTTGCAATTAGTATCCCCCACCCACTCCTCCCCAGGCAAGGACTGACTTGATTTCTATCACTAGGTATTGGTTCTGCCCATTCTTGGACTTCTTATAAATGGGATCATACAGTAAGTAATTGTATCTTCTTACCCTCCTCATAATTTCTGAGAGATTATACCTATCAGAGCATCCAGTGTTACTGGACCGTCTCCTCCTTGTTATGAGGTAGGCTGTCTGCATCCTAGTTGGTGTATCCATTCTCCTGTTGGTGGACATTTAGGCTGCCTCCGCTTTGGCTGTGATGAATGACGCTGCAACGATTGTCCAGGTTCACATCATCCTTCCTTTCTGGAGGGGGAAGGTAATTAGGTTTACCACTTGAGCTATACCCTCCCCCCAACATCTTAACATGGTCACGTATTTCATTACTCCTGAGTGAATACCTGGGAGCTGAATCGCTGTGTCATAGGGTAAGTGCATATTTACCTCACAAGGAACTGCCGAACTGTTTTCCAAGGAGTTTGTACAACTTTTCACTCTTAGCAATGAAACAGAGGTCGGTTACTCCGCATCCCCTTGCCAACGCTCAGTGTTGCCTGGCTGTTTAATTTTAGCCATTCTCCAGGTCTGAAGGACTCTCTCATTGGGATTTTAATTTGCATTTTCCTGAAGACTAATGACGTGGAGCATCTTTTCATGTGTTTATTGGCCATTTGTACCTTTCCTTTGGTGAACTGTTAGTTCAAGTCTATTCCCCCATCTCCCATTCCACAGCCCCGCCCCTGCCACCTACACCCTCCGTACCCTCTTGTTTGAGTCTGTTCTTAATTGTCTGCCTCTCTCCAAGGAGGCTACCAGTCAGCCCCATCCCACGGGGATTCTTGGCTCTTCCAAGCTCCTCTAATACGTCTGCCTCTGCTCCTGTTTGACACAGCACATCTCCTTACAGCATCACTTAGATGTCCAGCAGGTTACCAAAGCCTGGAGAGGGGCTTCTTGGTACCAGGAAGTTCCCTAGTCTATATAATAAAACCAGTGGGATTCTGCCTTTATCAAATTGTAATGTTGCATATTAATATCGAATATGCTTTTAAAAATTGTAGATATCCCCTTCCTGAAAATGCTAGTATATTGGAGAGGGAGGAACTTGAAGGTGGGATAGGGAGGGGGAAGTGCAACTCCCCCTTCTCTGTCTTGGGAATCTCTGATAAAAACAAAAGATAATTGGATTTAGAGGAGACGTCCTGGATTAGAGTTCTACTTCTGCCATTTTGGCACTGTGGGGTGGGTGTGGGCAGATCAGTTCATCTCTCTGGGCCTCCATCAATTAAATGGGGATGGTGTCATCCTTGCAAGTTGTTGTGAGTTGTAGGGACTAGACAAGACCTGATGAGTATGTGGAAGTCAACAGTAAACTCTAAGGAGCCAGGCGTGTGTGTGTGTGTGTGTGTGTGTGTGTGTGTGTGTGTGTGTATCGGCGGGGGTGAGAATTGGTCTATTAAATTGTAAGCCCTTCAGAATACCGACCTGATAAAGAAACCTTGCCTTTTTCTGAAACAGTGGAGAGATAAACTCATAAGAAATGAAGAGAAAAGCCGAGGAAGACAGAGGAATCAGTCCTAAGTGTTCCTGCCCCTTCCTCACAGGTTTTTGCTCCTCCGGCTCTCCCTCTGCCATTCCTCTTTTCCAAAGGTCTCCTGCTGCCAGTACTGCTGCCCGCACCATCCCAGAGCTCACTTTAAAAAAAAAAACTGAAAGTTTAGCTGATTTACAAAATTGTGTTAATTTCTGTACAGCATAGTGATTCAGTTATACATACATACATTCTTTTTTATATTCTTTTTCATTATAGGTTATTACAAGTTATTGAATATAGTTCCCCGTGCTATACAGTAGAACCTTGTTGTTTATTCTGTGTATAGTAGTTTGTATGTGCTAATCCCAAACTCTCAAATTATGCCTCCGCACCTCCCCCACATCCTGACCTCATTTTCAAAGGCACTTCAGTGGGAAACCAGGGGGAAAGTTAAACAAAAAAGAAAAAGGGGAAAGGACCCTCAGAAACTGAGAAGGGAGTTTGTTGAACGCAGTGGCTTGTGCTCCCAGGGCCAAGGCCACCCTCCAGCAGCGCTGGGTCAGGCCCTGGGCTGAGAAGGGACTAGGCCAGGTGCTGCTCCCAAGTCTTGGGTGCTGTTTGTGGGGCCTTCAGAGCTAGGCAGGCACCCCTGAGTGAGTGGCACTGCAGAGGGTGTCCACCGGGAACGGTGACCTCTTAGTGTGTTTTCTCTATAATTATGCCTTTTCACCCACTAGGCTGGAGAGCCCACTCTCCACAGGTCAACACTGCTAAAGCTGGACTTGGAGGGGACCCCCGCTCCCCTGTTGGTCTGGGTAGCATGAGTGCCCATGAATTCAAAAACATTTCTGCGCCACACACCGTTTTAGGTACTGAAGACACAGCCCAAGAAAAAGCGGCAAGGTGAGGCCAGCCAGCATCAGCGCCTAGTCTGTTGGCAGAGACAGACAGGGACCAAATGTCCTTAAGTCTGGGAGCGGCTGCTAAGAGCTACTAAGAAAAATACTCAGTCTGTGGGAGAAAAACGGTGCCACACACCCAAGGACGGTGCTGGGCCAGGGAAAACGCGAGGGAGTTATTTGAGGCCAGGCGGTTAGGGAAGGCCCTCCGGGGTCTCCCCTGGGGTCTCAGCGCCCCCTCCCCGCCCCCGCCGGCTGCCCGCTCGCTGCTGCTGGCTTCCCCACCCCCGCGCGTCTGCGCGCTCCTCCTGCGGCGGCTCTGGTCCCTCCTGCCAGGAGGTGGCCCGAGGCCGGGCCGGGTCCCGCCGCGCGCAGCAGGAGGAGCTCAGGTGCCCAGCGCGCACCGTGACACCAGGGGTGGGTGTCCCCACGGCGCGCGTGACTCCGCCCCGGCCCCCCCCCGCTCGCGCTGCGCGCCTCGCCCGGCGCCGCACACGCTGCCGGTCTTCCCCGTCCTCCGCCCGCGCCCGGCCCGGCGCCTGGAGCCCATGGAGCCCGCGGCCGGAGCGCCCCGGGGGAGCGGCGGCGCCGAGGCGCTGCTGGGCGAACTGGAGGCGAGGGTCCAGGACGTGGTGAGGGCGAGCTCGTGGTGGGAGCGCCATGGCGTGGACTGCGCCATCCTCGCGCTCAGCCTCCTTGCCTTGCCGCCCGGTGAGGGACACGGGGACACAGGGACAGGACGATAAGGGGCCCGGGCTGGGGTGAGAGACGGTGGGACGGTGGGTGCGGGGGAGGGTGACGGACAGGGCTGGGAGGCGGCAGGGTGGGGTAGACGGCACATGCCTGGGACTCTAGGGCAGAGGGTCACACTCCAACCCCGAAAGTCTGGTTGGGGTGTCCTGCCTTGTGTACCCAGAGAAGCCCTGATGGCATGAATGGCGGTGAAGGAGAAAATTGAGAGGAGTCAGGGAGAGGCCAGGAGGGACGAGGTGGCTTGGGGAGGGGGAGGATGATCCGCGGGAACACGAAGTACAGGACGAGGGGAGTGAGAGGGAGGATGAGAGTTTTCCCTGGACCTCCCCTGGTCTGGACCACCCCCTATGCTCTGGCCCCATCCCTCCTCTGGCTGGGGTGCAGAATCAAGACTCCCAGCATCTCCTTGGTGAGTCAGTGGGGCTCTGTTTTGTCCCCAATACTGTAGAGAGAGGCAACCCATCCCCCTCAGGCCATCGTGGGACCTGCCTCGCCGCTGTTCTCTATGGCGGCTTGCAGGGCTGGGCCCACATTGGCTGGGCTCCAAGGGATGGAGGCTGGGGTGTTTGGGCCCTGAGCCAAAAAAAGACCCTGCCCTTACCGCCCGCCCCACCCCCAATCCCAACTCACCCTTCTCCACCAGGGTTCCTGTGCCTGCGCTCAGACAATCTTCCGGTCTTTGCCCTGGGCATCACCATCCTGGGTGTGTGCCACTACACGCTCACTGTCAAGGGCAGCCACCTGGCCACTCATGGTGCCCTCACCGAGTCCAAACGCTGGAGCAAGATCTGGGCGCTCTTCTTCGTGGAGGTGAGCCTGGGGCTGGACGGGGTAGGAGCAGCTGCTGGTACTGCGTGGGCAACCTCATTGTTCTGTCAGGAAGGCAGAGGTTTCTGGCCAGGTCATGTTTCTCTCTGGACTGGCCTCAGGCCTCTCAGTTCCTCTGAGTCCTCCCTTCCTCCCTTCCAAGCAGCCCCTCCCATGGCCACCCATATCCCTTATGAACAAATATGAAAGCTGGTACCAGAAACAGCCCTTTGCTACTGGGGACTGGTTACCATGATCGATGAACTCAATTATTAATTTTTAATAAATTTATATAACTTTATAAAACTTTACTTAACTACACACACACACACACACACATTTGATAAAATTATACCACATCAGTTGGGAGAGAGGAACCACTTCTTATCCAGCACACTCTCAACTCCCCAGCACCCACAAGAGGTCCTGTTGGCCATCTCATGCCCACCTCTCCCACCCGCACATGTTTCTAAAGTGCTAAGGACAAGAGGAACCAACAAGTTCCTAATCCTCAGGGCCCATTTCCAGAAGCCCTCCTTCCCAGGGACCCTGGGCGCTGTTCCAGCTAAATGCTAAGGCACAGCCCGAACCCAGGAGTCAGAGTCAGATGCCCCCCCAGGTTTGTCATTCCGGGCAGGGGAGAAACTGGGCAATGTTGTGCAGTCACGTGGGGACACAAGAGAGGAGAGTGAGCTCTGTCTAGATTTGTCAAAGCTGTGCTGAGTGCCAGGAGCCTGGGGGGCAGCTGAGAATGAAGAGGCATTGTGGGTTCTGGATGATCTGACTTCGGGGGATCCCACAGTGCAGAGATGGCCCAGTGGTTCTCGAACTTCCGTGTGCAGCTGAATGGCTGGAGGCTCAGGCTTGTTGGAGGAGAAGGCCCCGGCCACTGTATTTACCAAGTTCCCCAGCTGGATCTGATACTCTGGGCCTAGACTCCTGGGGAACACAGGATCTCTTCTGGGGCTGAGCTTCCCACTGAGAAGTCTCCCCAGGTGCCCCCCTTCAGCTAGAGAGCCCCCATAGAGCCACAGAGCATGACCCACCCACCCTGAGGGGCCCAGGTGGCCTGGTGGCTGTGCATTGTCTTGTCCTCATGAACCCCGGGGAAGTGGCCTCGTCTTTGCCTCTTTACCTCTTTAGCTCCTGGCACAAGGCTGAGCTCAATATTTGTTGACAGTGACCCTGCAGGTGACGTAGGGGGACAAGGTCCAGGGAAAAGCTGGCTGATGGAGGGTCATAACCTAGAGGGGGAGGCTTGGCTCCCACCTCCGCATAGTGACACTGGCTGGTATACCGCAGTCCACCGCAGGGCAGGTCACACATGGTCTGTCAGCAGGCTAACCTGAGTGGAAGGCCTCTGCTTTTCTGTCCCCCAGGGCACGACTCTGGCTCCACTCCAGGGAAGACTCAGTTCCCAGTGTGAAGGAGAGGGTGGCTCCGTCTCTTCAGCCCACTGGTATCAGTGGGGCGAGTGGAGTCCTTGGTCCCATCGGCTGGGCAGGGGACAGTGTCGGGGGCACAGTCTTTGGACACACTGGCTGCCTGACCTTGGGCAAGTTACTTCATTCCGCATCTAAGGGTTAGTCCCATCTAGTACATGAGAGTAGTAACACAGCCTCTCTCAGGAAGCCAGCGTGAGTTTTGAACGAGACGTCGTAGATCTTAACTCAGGGTCCGGGCCTGACTCTCATGCTTGCCGGGGTGAGCTTCCCTGGTTCTTTCCCCGGAGGGAACTCAGCTGCAGGAGAAGGGTTGGTAGTTTTTGTTGTTATTTGTTAGTATTGTTTATTTTTAAACTGAAAGGTCGACCAAGTTATGCAAAGCTTGATGCAGCTGTGTGTGTGTGTGTGTGGTGAGGGGGCTGTTTGCCGAGGCCCCGGATGACCATCTGTCCTCTGCATCACACAAAGTACCAGTTTTCGCTGCCCAGGATCTCAGGAGCTCAGTGGATGACCTGCGACTCCTGGATCCCTGACCCTCCCCCTGTGCCCAGTCCTGTTGTCTCTTGTTAGTCCTCCTCTCCCCCAACCATGACCCTCAGGTAGCACCATCACTAGAGAAGAATCTCATCCTCTAGTTGCAACCTCAGGGGTCTGCTGAGTGTCACTGGCTTTCCTGGGACACCCAGCTTTTGCTGGATTTATCCTCAAGGTCACTGGCAAGAGCTGGGGGTGAGACAGGACCTCACTCTCTCTGACCCATTGGATCTGAGCAGAGGGGCGAGCAGGATGGAGGGGGCGGCTGACATCCAGGTTATTGTTGTTTGTCTGCTAAGATATCCAAAGTCATACACCCCTCCCATTCCACGGTGAACTTCCCTCTAAAGACCCATTTCCAGTCTACGCTAGAATGTTCCATTCCCCCAAGTAGCGTACCTCTGACCTTCTACCCTGCCCACTCATTACCCTGGTCTGTCCCTCCCTGTGCTGGCCTATGTCATGGGTATATTCCTGGGGACTGCCAGTGAAGGGCCATAGGAATGTGGGGGACAGGCTGGGGCAGGCAGAGCCACCATGGTTTACAGTTTATGTCCTGAAGCTTGGGGAGTGTTAACTCCTGCAGTCAAGAGGGCTTTAGGAACTCCCCCACAAGTCACTCACAATCAAGATGTTCCCCTGAGTGGGAGGGAACAGGCCGTGCCAGTTGCTAAGCTCTGTTGTGTCTCAACTTCAAACCCTCTTTCTAAAGTCAGCTTTGTGCTACGGGGGTGGAGTCACAGCTGGTCCAAAGAGAGCAGAGGCTGGCTGTGCTCTGGGGGAGGGGTGACGCCCAGGGGAACCTTCATCCAGTCCCATGTGGTGGTGGTGGAAACAGAGCTCAGAACCCCCAGCCTGACCATAATTCTGGAACGTTCTCTTCCCACGAATTCAGTGTGGCTACTATTATCCTCAGGGCTGTTTCTGATCTTTCTGCTAGTCCCCACACGAACCTCGAGGGGCGGTAATCTGAGTGTTGCTCCACTATGATTTTTATCCGCAGTACAAAATATACTTTTGTAAAAAAGTTTTTTAATTTTTGAAATAATTATATAATAATATAAATTCACAGGACATTGCAAAAATAGAACAGAGAGGTCCAGTGGACCCTTCACCCCATTTCTTCCAATAGTTATCCATTGACATTGGTGTGTGCACGTGTTGTGTGTGTGTGTGTCTGTGTGTGTGCAATTTTATCACATGTGCAGATTTATAAAATGTACTTTTAAGGGGTCTCATGGCGAGTCCCACTCTTGTGGGTCTCTAGAAGCCTGGCTCCGGGTGTGTTACATCGCCCCCTAGAGGCGGGGGGCCCTGGGGCAGTATCAGGTGCTGGTCTGTAGGTGGCAGCACTGAGTCTGATAAGTGGCCCACGGGGAGGGGCTTGGAGAGAAAAGGGTAGGGTTGCTTGGAGGCGCGCAGTGGCTGCCCAGCTGGGAGAGGAGACTTGGAGGGAGGCTTGGTTTGATGGGGAGCTTCGGGGGCTGAGACAGTGTGGGTCGAGGCGCTGCGTGGGCGATGACTGGATGGCTGAGCAGTACACTCAACATCACCGAGCCTCTGCTCCCAGGCGAGCCCTCTGCCAGGTGCTGGGGACACACAGTGAACCAGACCCTCTTTCAGTTCCCCAAGGGCTCAGTGGGGAAACAGACACACACATATGACATGAAAATAACAAACCTCCTAATTACACCGGCTGACCCTTATTGGGTGCTTAGTGTGTACTTTACCTAAATTATCTCATTTAATAGTCACGCCTCCCTATTAAATATCACCTTTACTCTGTAGATGAGGAAACACTGGTTGGGGAGGTTAAGTCACTTGCCCCAGGCTGCACAGCTGGTTCGCAGCACAGGACCAGGGCAGGCAGAATGTGGCAGCAGCATCAACCAGGTGATGTGAAGGCTGTGAGAGCACAGAGAGGAGAGCACGTGACGGGGACACGGGTAATGTCTGCAGACGTTTGTGGCTGTCACAACTGGGCTGTGTCGGTGTCTGTGTGCACATGTGCTAAGGGATAGAGGCCAGGAACGCTGGTAAACATCCTACAATGTACAGGACAGCCCTCCAGAACATAGGATGACACCGCCCCAAATGTCAATAGTGCCAATGCTGAGAACCCCTGGCGACAGTGTCTGGAGGAGACGCTGGCCAGGCCCAGAAGCCGGAAGGTGGGTTCAGGCTGAGCAGACATACAGACAAAGGCGTGGATATGGGAAACAGCATGGTTCTTGAGAGACCCACAGAAATCTGGGGTTGCTAGAATCTAACAGGGACTCTGGAGCAAATTGGACGAGGAGGCCCGTGTGCCAAGCAGAGGAGCTGGGAGTTTCCCAGGACAACGGCTGAAAGGGGAGAGAATTTTGTAGATGTAGGATCAGCGCCCACTACATCCAGCCTAACGAGGGGCTCGGGCTCCTCCTTCACCACGGCCCCTCTCTTACCTAAAGGTGCTAACACATTGCCACATCCCATGGAGCCTGCGGAAGAACCCGCGTGCCCTTGGAGAATTGTGTGCTCACTGAGTAGGGCTGTCAGATGCAGCCAATAAAAATACAGGATGCACAGTGAAGTCTGAACTTCAGATAAATGAATGCAGGCAATATTTGGGATATAGGTCTACAAACAAGGACTGGTTATTTTGTCCAAAACTAATTTATCTGGGTGTCCTATACTTTATCTGACAAACCCAACGCTGAGGACTGTGGAGCCTCAGGGACCCCTCCTGCTGACTCTGAAGCCCATTGTGAAGGGGCTGCTCAGCCCTGGGGTCAGTGGGAGAGGGTTTGGAGAGAGGAATGGGAGCTGGGATGAGCCACAGTCCCTCTTTCTCCTCCTCTCCACGCCTGAAGCCCTCTTCTCCTGTTGCCCTCTCCGGAGTGGTCCCATTGTGCCCCTGGCCTCGATCCCACCCCCATCTCTGCCCTTCCTGTCCTCACCTCTCGCCACATCCCTCACCTGCAGCCTCCCACCCATCACCTGCGTTGTCCTACCCCTCCCCTTCCAATCCAGTCAGGTCACCTGTGTAAAACCCAATGGCGTGTCATAATCTCATAATAAATAAACTGAAAGGGGAAAATACTAGGGAACATGTAAGAGATTGAGGACCTCCCTCACCTCCCAAGAGGAAAATAGGGCAGCCGGGGGTGAGGTAGGAAGAAGACTCGTCACTGTGAGCTATTTGAATTATGTAAACGTATCACCTGTTCAAAAAATAAGTTACCAGCTGGGATAACTACCTGTGGCAGCTGGTGGAGGTCTGAGGATGCTTACGTGAACAGACAACTGAATGAAGGGATGAATGAACAAATGAGAGCCGGGGCCCCCGATTTTAGCAGAAATAAGATGTCAAGAGGAACTGCAGACATCTGCCCGCACACGCTCTGCCTGTTTGCAAAACCTGAGTGCAGCTAAGGGATGGGGACTCTTAAGTTTCCCTGAAGGGCACAGAAGGTGGTGATATCAAGAAGCTTCTGGAACTTTCTCTGGGTCTGGATGTGAGATCCTCTTGGGTGAGACCTGTAAATAATCCTTCACAGCAGGACTGCCCCCGCAGTGCGTGGCCACATCCCCCTGCCCTCTGGGTGGTGGGATCCCATGAGCCAGGCCACAATTAGTGTCCAGTCGCCCCTTCTCCCAAGCCCACCGCTTTCCCTCCCGCTCTGGAAAAGGCATCTAGATGGGAGGGAGAGGTCCAGTGTTACAGAAACAGCCTCAGATCTGTTGTTATTCATATAAAAAGTCAAATCGCATGCAGATTTGGGAAGCATGTTCTGAGTCACAAACCATGTGTTACATACCACACAGGTGGCTTGTCGCCTCCACCCTGTCCCTGCCCCATCCTCAACTGGGCACGTGGCAGAGAGCCCCACCAGGTCCCCAAGGGTTGAGTTCCTAACAATCTTGGCCAGGTTCAGGCCCCTGGTCATTTCTGGCTTTGCTACTCAAAGTGTGGTCAGCTGCTGCTCTGAGAGGGGATGCATAGCTTGGGACAGAAGGAAGGGCAACTTTGACCCTAAGCAGATGGCTGCGTTCAGCTGATGTTTCTTGAAGAAGGACGCTGTGCAGATAGGGTGGGTCCTTGGAGCAGAAATGCATGGAAGGAGCAGTTAAAAACAGTTGCTTCTTCCAGTTACAGAACCACGAGGTTCAAAACACACACTTCTAGGCCTTGGGCAGAAGCAGGCGGGCCTCCCAGCAGACCCCGGCTGCAGCCCCTGTGTTGAACCAACCTAACTGCCTGACCCTCTTAAGCAGCAAATTCTTCGAGATCATTGGGCCTGGAAGAGACATCACTTTGACAGTTTACCTGCCCGGCCTCTGCAGCCTCCCACAGGTTCCATCCGTCTGCGAGGTTTCAGAAACAGAACAAGCCCATCCCTCCCCGGTTTTACGTCATCTGAGAGCAAAGCGCCTCCTGATTTTGTGGACTCCAAAGCCACGCAGTCACTGAACCAGCCTTTCCTTTCATGCCCCCACCCCCCTTCAGAGGGGCCCGCACAGTACTGGTTTGACACATTTTCCGTGTCTGTGGTAGGACTGCCGTTGTGACGTGCTCCCCAGCGCCCTATGGACAGGGCTTCTGGCTACGTTTCAGTTTCATTTCATTCCAAGCGAGAAAGTCTTTGCAGATGGTATGAAGACAATGTCGTTCCTTATCTGTCTTCTCCTGGTTTTGCTTCTGCTGCCTGGGCCCCGAGCCGGGTTCGTGCTCTGTTGTAGCAGGTGGCTCACCCTAGGGGTCTCATGGCTTATCTTGGATGGAACCTGGGTTCCAGTCCCACCTCTGCCACCGACTTAGCTGAGTGCCCTGGGGTGGTCACATGGCCTCTGTCTCAGTTTCTGCTTCTGTCAACTGTGAATAATAACATCACTGACTCCCTCGGCTTGGAATATTAACAAAGTCACGCGTGTGAAGTGCGGAATGATAAGCGCTCAACCGCATGTGTTCTGCTGTCTTTCTGGGGCTCACGGTGACTGGCATTGGGAAACCCTTCATGTTCTCCTGGAAATAGGCAGGCAGCGTCTTCAATAAAATTAGCAAAATCTGGCATGGATAAAACATGGGAAGAGGCTGATATCTGCATGTTCATTTGCATACATCTGTATAAGAAACACCTTAGCACCTCTTTTGCATTCAGAATGACTGCTCTTCTTGGAGTCAGAAAGCTACTGCTGCTCACTCCCAGCTCCAGAGAATCCCACGTGGGGTCACGTCAGAGAAGAGTCATCCCTGGGAAAATGGTCACTCTCAGCCCCCCACCAGGGCACCCTCAATCTGACTGCCACCCTTGTGGACATTTCAGGAGATGGCCTCCCTTCGCCCCCAGACCGCTCCTGTCCCCCTCCCCTCACTGCTATGGGGTCAGAATACAAAGCAGTGTTAGGAAGGTACAGATATTTCCCAGATAAACTTGCACAAAATAATTGCCGTCGGATGCCAAGAGCTCCACCTGCAGTGCATCCAGTCCTCTGAGAGCCCTCTCAGGCTTGCGGGCTGCAATCAGCAGGGCTGGCCTCCCGCCCCGAAATGCTTTGCAGCACCATGCCAAGTGGATGAAGTTGGTTTGATCGGCTGCCACACGGTGGTCATGGATACCAGAGAGTTGATGGTCAAAGCTGATGAGCCGGGGGTGTAAGGCAGGAAGGCCCTGGAAATGCAGGGATCTGGGGAAGGAGGGTGTTCTCAAGGCTCCAAAGGTCCTCTTTGCTCGCCTCTGCCTGATATGGACCCCAGCGCCCTTTCTGACTCCCTCCTCTAGGTGTGCACATCCTTCACTGCAGAGTACGCCAAGTACGGGCACGTCAAAATGCACCATGGCTACACCAACGTGCTGGGCCTGGGGGACTCCAGCACGTGGAGGCTGCCCTGCCTCAACCGCTACGTCTACATGTTCCTCGCTCCTCTCTTGATCCCCCTCATAACGCCGCTGGTGGCTGTCGGTGAGTAGGCCAGGGACGTGCCCCCCAGATACCTGGCCCCCTCTATCCTTCCTTCCTCTCCTCGCTTCACAGAGGCTTCGTGGAGGAAGTGAGGAGCCCTGAGTTAAGACCAGACAGCAACTTTCTGAGACAACTAGGCAGGGTGGAAAGAACCTTGGACCTGGGGCCAAGTCTGGCTCTGCCACTTACTGGCTGGTGACCGCAGGCAGGTAACTTAACCTCTCTGAGCCTTAGGTTCTCACCTGCTCCTCAAGGATGGTGTGAAAGCATCCTGAGGTCATAGCTGGAAAATGCTTTGTAAATGCCTCACACTCTAGTGCATGTTATGACTTTTAATATCACAGGAGCAATATCATACGGTGGAAGAAGCAGGGGCCACGGGGCCACCAGACTGGGGTTCAAGCCCCAGGCCACCACTTACTATCAGAGTGGCCTTGGTCAGGTTGCTGAATGCCATTTTCTCATCCATAAAATGGGCAAATCTACTTTTCAGGGCTGTGTGTGGATGGACTGAACACCTAGGGCACCCTAGTTCACACCATTGAGCCACCAGGGAGCCAGCTTATGTTGAGATTGGAGCCTGGCCGGGCCTCACCCTGTTTCTTGCCCCCTCTGGCAGAGCGGCTGAGAGAGGTGGAGCTCAGGACGGCCCTGCGGACGCTGGGCCTGATTTCCCTGGGCCTTTATTCTCACTACTGGCTGCTCCTGAACGTGTCTGGCTTCCAGAGCCCCGGCTCGGCCCTGGTCTGCATGTTCATCACCAGGTCCCTGCTGGCCCACCCTTACCTCCACGTCAACATCTTCCAGGTGAGGCCTCCTCTACCCTGAGCTTGGTGATGGGGGACGCGGGGACCATTCTCCAGGGTGCCTGGCCGCAGGCTGGACTCTAGGTTTTGGGGGGAGAGAGGCCACCTGAGGAAGCATCCCCTCGCCTCCCACCCACCCCTCTGCCCTTCTCTCTGTGGGTCATCACAGAGAGTTTTGGTCCCAGGTAAGGAGTTTGCTTCTCTTCCACACTGGCTGCTGTTCACACATGGACTGGAGATTTATTAAGAACCTTCTCTGCACAGGTCAGTTGATTAAGCTCTGTGGGGACACAAGTGAATAGGACCCCAGCTCCTACCGTCAGGGTTTTCACTGTGATAAGCCCAAGGAAAGTGAAACAAGTGCATGGCAGAGGTCCCAGCGCACATGCTGAGAGGAGCTGGAGATGGGAGGTCCTCGTGGGAGGCCAGCTCAGTTCTGGGGCCATTTCCATAGGACCAGTGAAGACCCCAGTTTACAGCATCCTGCATGCGACCATCCCAGCACTTACTGCATAGCCATCAACGACTTAATCCCATCTGTGGCCCATCTGTTTGTCCTGCTAGAGTGGAAGCTCCCGTTCACATCCACATCCTCTAGACCTAGGACAGTGCCTGGAAGAGGAGGCATTTATATATACTTGCTGAACAAAAAAATATACAAGGATGTGCAAACTTGATCTTGAGCCATGAACAGGATTTCTTTTTAATTGATATAGTCGGTTTGTAATGTGTTAATTTCTAGTGTACAGCAAAGTGATTCATTTATACATATATATATTCCTTTTCATATTATTTTTTATTATAGGTCATTACAAGGTATTGATTATAGTTCCCTTTGCTATACAGTAGGACCTTGTTGTTTATCTATTTTATTTATAGGAGTTAGTATCTACAAATCCTGAACTCCCAATTTATCGTTCTCCATCTCCTCCCCCACTGGTAACCATACGTTTGTTTTCTATGTCTGTGAGTCTGTCTCTGTTTTGTAAATAAGTTCACTTGTGTCCTTTTTTAGTAAAGATTCCACATATAAGTGATATCATATGGTATTTTTCTTTCTCTTTCTGGCTTACTTGGTATGACAATCTCCAGGTCCATCAATGTTGTGGCAAATGGCATTATTTTATTCTTTTTCATGGCTGAGTAGTATTCCATTGTGTGTGTGTGTGTGTGTGTGTGTGTGTGTGTGTGTGTGTGTACCACATCTTTATCCAGTCATCTGTCGATGGACATTTAGGTTGCTTCCATGTCTTGACTGTTGTGAATAGTGCTGCTATGAACATTAGGGTGCATGTATCTTTTCAAATTATATGCCCAGGAGAGGGAATCATGAGCAGGACTTGAAAAGAGAGCAGAGAAGGGTCTCTCCAGGATGAAGTGAAGGAACAGGGATGTGAGAGACTGTGGTGGGCAGTCGTGGGCTTTAAAGTATCACAGGATCTGAAGGATACCCAAGCCAAGCCCCTCACTGCACGGATGGGGAGAGAGGCCCAGAGAGGGGACAGATTCAGCGCAGAGCACAGACAGGGTCGTCTTGGAGCTGGGCTGAGAACCTCAGCCTCCTCATGTCTCTACCAGGTCCCGATGGAGTCGGGGGCAGAGGAGGGAGGGCAGAAGAACCCACAGGTCCCCCAGTGCTAGGTGAGGATGCCTGGGGCAGGTGGAGAGGCACAGTGCTGCCTGGCGTGACCCTTGTTGTCTATGACAGCACATCGGACTGCCCATGTTCTCCCGGGACAAGAAGCCCCGACGGATTCACATGATGAGCCTGGGAGTGCTTAACCTGCCCCGGCTGCCCGTGCTGGACTGGGCGTTTGGCCACTCCCTCATCAGCTGCCACGTGGAGCATCACCTCTTCCCCAGGCTCTCTGACCACATGTGCCTGAAGGTAGGTGAGGGTCAGGCTGAAGGGGCTCAGAAGAAGGAACTCTCTGAGGGCAGAAAGGGAGTCTCCTCCAGGGTTCTCTGAGAACCTGGCCTGGTCAGAGATTCCCAGAAAGGGCAGCCCAGGGTACAAGCAGCAGTGTGGGTTTCCTACCAGAGACACCTGGGTTTTTCACTAGCAGTGCGACTCTGGACAAGTTAACTGAATGGCTCTGAGCCTCAGCTTCCTCACCTTTCAAATGGGATTAGGCAGTGCTTACACTGACAGGCTTTGAAGATGAAATGAAGAAGTGGATCTGAAATGTTGGGCACACCATAAGTGCTTGATAAAAGGAGCTATGGTGTTTATTGCCCTGTGCTAAGGACGACTGTCAAACAGTCTGGAGTCCTGGCGGAGGATGTTGGGGAGAAGTCCACCCTTTTCCCTTGCCTGCTAGAAATGGGGAGGCAGGAATTCTCCAAGCCCTTCAGCTCCCCCAGAGCATCATGGGACAAAGCAGACAGGAGCTGGGGCTGGGAAGAGGAAGGGTCTCCATGGGGAGGGACCTGTCCACAGTCCCGGCTCAGCGGCCCCTCCTCCTGCCCATCTTCTGGCAGGTGAAGCCCGTGGTGTCCCAGTTCCTTCATGAGAAGCAGCTGCCATACAACGAGGACTCCTACCTGGCTCGCTTCCGGCTGTTTCTCAATCGCTACGAGGAGTTCATGGTGCAGACGCCCCCCATCACAGAGCTGGTGGGGCTGCAATGATGGGTGGACTGGCACAGTCACCCTGCCCTCCCTCCCAGGCCCAACCCTGGCTCTCCTGCTGGTCATCCCTGGGGCCGGGAGGGCACAGGCCCTTGCCCAGTGAGTGTGGCTCTGCCACTGGTGGTGGACTTGGAATGTGGAGGCACTGGGCGGGCAGCGAGGTGGGGAGTTCATGCCAGGGGTCCTGGGGATCACTGCCCTGCTTGCTTTTCTGGGTTTCAAGGACTATCTGGGGGAAAGGAATAAAGGTGGCTGGGCATTATGGTTAGTCTGGACCTCCATCAACTTCATCTCAGGACTAAACAGCTGGATTTCTCCCCTGCTTGCTCTGAGCCTTGGTAGGGCTAAGGGATGGGGTTAAGGAGAGTCCCTATGTAGGGAGAAGGCTAGTAGGGGGCGCTGAGAGAGAAGGGTCAGCCCCCTGGGTAGGGCTTCCATGGCGCCGGGAGCCCCACACTTAGCTACTGCTTCTTCCTGTGCCCTTTTGAGGTTCTGGCCCCTAGGGAGCCCTCTCCACAGGGACCACAGGGAGCGATTACTTTTGGCAGACCTTCCGAGTTTTTCAGCCAGGAAGCCTGTGCGGGACACTGGCCCAGCAGCTCCCCAGATCCACAGCATCTGGGAGATCGCAGTGTGTGTTTTGTGGGGAGAGCACTCCAAGGGAAACAAGGGCAGAAATGGTGTAAATAGCTTTGCGCATGACCTTGGCTAGCTCCAGAAGTCTGCTTTCTTCCATGATGTTTATAAAGAGTGGAAGGATTATCCATTGAGAGAGAGAGAAATTACTGGCAGGGTAGCTGAGGCTGGAGGGGGGTTATGGGAACATGGTTTGGAGGTCGGATGGCCTTAGAGAGAAGAGGGAGTGGGGGGCAGGGAAAGGTACAGACACCAGATCTGGGAGTCGAGGGCTAGGCTTGTGTATGGAAGGATGTGCTGCAGCCTGGAAGTGAGGCACTGTAAGTGCTGCAGCCAGAGGATGAGGTCGAGGGACTGGGGATGGTATCGAGACTCAGCCTAACTGAGTCTCAATACCAAGGCCAACTTGAGAGGGGGCTGGGAGCTGCCCTGGCTGGGGGCTGGATGAGTGGGTGCAAAGAAGGGTCCAGCTGAGGCTGAGGGAGGAACAGAGAAGGAGCTGAGCCTGTGAGAAGAGGCCAGAGCAGTTAGTTTAAAACAGGGTTTCCCACCTCAGCATCATCACATTTTGGCCAGATATTTCTTTGTCGTTGGGACCAGTCCTGTGCATTGTAGGATGTTCCCCAGCATCCCTAGCTTCTACCCACCTGGTTCCAGGAGCCCAAGTCATGACAATCAAAAATGTCTGCAGACATTGCCAAATGTCCTCTGGGGAGTGGGGCAAAAATCATCTCCAGTTGAGAACATGCAAGTCTGTTCTGAGTACATAATTGCCTTATTTTTCAGTGAAGTCCTTGGATGAGGCGAAGGGCACGCTGACCCTGACCATGGGGAGGCTAAATGCCAGCAGAAGGGGTGGCAGAGGAGTCAGACGGCAGGTGAAGGCATTCTCTGAGCCTGGTCCTGTTGAAAAAACCATCTCTGGTGTGGCCTTGGTTGGCTGTGCTGGCTACCTGTCTCCAGATCCATTCCCCTCTTCTCCACCCTGCCTTCCTCCCCCAAAGCCCACAGCTGCTGTCTGGCACCCTCTCCTCCAGCTACAGCTCTCACTGCTTCCAAAACAGCTCTCTCCTTTTGCTTTTTCAGGGCCTGGGGGGGAGTGGCTTCTGGCTGTTGCTTGCCCAGGAGTGCTTCACCATTTCTTTAATCCTGCTACACCTCTGTACAAAACCCCTTCATTAAACTCTCTTCAATCAGCCCCTTTGAACAGACCATCTGTTTCCTGTTGGGAGGCTGACTGATAGAGCAGAGTTTGGGATCCAAGCAGCCCTTTTGGAATGACGCAGGTTTGGCAGCCTCCTGCTTTGCTATAGGTTACTGCTGCTCTTTGGAAATGCATTAGCAACTCAAAAATGGCCTTAAGTTCTGGGAATGCGATCAATCAAACTGCTAATTCCCCATATGAAAAATGCAATGTCAGAAAAGGCCCCATTGCACAGTCCTGGCTAATGATTAAAACCATCCTAAAATGACTCACTGTTATTGATCTGGGCCCAAGTGCGAAAAGGACTGCAGCTGGACACCCTGGTACCAGATGTGGCTGTACAACAGGCGCCCAGGAACAAGTCACTCCATCACTTTGAGGCTTAATTTTCTGTTGCTTGATTTCTCTGAGGATATGAGTTGGGAATGAGTGGGGCTGGTGAAATGAGGGGAGATGACAGGAGTGAATCAAGCCCTTCCAAGGCTCTGCAGTGACCTCAGGTCTAATTTACAGAGGCACGTCGGAGGTCATAACATTGATGATGATGGTAGCAAATGCCTGTTCAGAACTTGTGGCCCTTGTTTATCTATGCTACCTAATTTTCATCTTTACAAGAAGTTGGTACTATTTTCCCCTCACATTACGTATTGTGAAGATAAGCCTTGGAGAGATTAAACCTATCAATGTCATATAGCTAGTAAGTGGAGGAAGAAAGATTCAAACCTAGTGTGTCTGATTCCAGAATCCTTTCTCTTAACCACCAGACATACTACCGCTGGGTAGGGAGCCCTATAGGGCTTTCTGGGGTTTCTGATCCTGAATCTCCTTCTGTTTCTCCCATGTGCGAGGATAACAAATGGATCATTAAGACAAACTCTTGATGAACTTCCATTATGTACCACGTACCGTGCAAAGCTCTGGGGATGTAAGAGTGAATGATTTAGAGATTTGCAGATACTAACTACTATATGGAAAACAGATAAACAACAAGTTTCTACTGTATAGCACAGGCAACTATATTCAATATCTTTTAGTAACCTATAATGAAAAAGAATATGAAAAGGAATACATGTATGTATACGTATGACTGAAACATTATGCCATACACCAGAAATTGACAAAAAAACCAAAAACAAAACAGTGAATGAAATTGGGCCCCAGTCTCCTGGAGCTTGTTGTCTTGTGCAGGAATTTACAAACTTTTCCAGTCAAAGGCCAGAGAGTAAATATTTTGTAGATGATACAGTCTCTGTCACAACTACTCAACGGCACCATCAAAGTGCAAAACAGCCAGAGACAATATGTAAAGAAATGAGCATCATTGTTTTTCAATAAAATTTTTAAAATTTTATGTAATTTTCACATTACAGAATATTATTCTTTACAGTGTTTAAAAACTTTTTAAGAATGTAATACACTATGAACTTGTGGGTTGTACAAAAACAGGTAGTGGGCAGGATTTGGCCTGCAAACTGTAGTTTGCCTAATCCTGGTCGAGTGGGACAAGCACAAAACACAGTGGCTTATTAGAAGTCAGAGCAGTATTTACTTCTCAGTACCAGGGAGGGGAAGTGACTAGAAGGGGCACAAGGAACTCCTGGGGGTGCTGGCCATGTTCTATTTATTGATCTGTGTGGTGATCACATGGTTACATCTTGTGATGATTCGTCAAACAGTACTTTCTTTTCCTATTTACTTATTTACTTTTTTAAAAACACCTTTATTGTGGTATGATTCCTGTACAGTAAACTACACATATTTCAGATGTGCAATTTGATGAATTTTGATAGATGTTTACACCAGTGAAACCACCACCACCACAATCAAGGTAGCAAATGGAGATACCAGGGATTGAACCCAGGACCTCATGCATGCTAAGCATGCACTCTACCACTAAGCTATACCCTCCCCCCATCAAACAGTACTTATAATTTGTGTGCTTTTCTGTTTGTTACACTTTGTAAAGAAAAAAATGTTGCCTGCTATTCCAGTTCTACAAGGATCAAGCCATTAGTCACTGTAGTCACTCACCGACTGTTCCCTGAGGGGAATTCAGGATGGGGAAAAACAGAAAGCATTCTGCAATGATTTGGATATACAGGCCCCTAGATAAGTTACATATTTAAGAGAAAAATGTCAATGATCCTAGATTCTTCCATCTTCCCATATATGGAAAAGCACTAAAATCATTAACTCGAGTTATCTGTTCTGTGTGATGAGCAGTAATCTTTTTATGCTTGACTTCATGTTTTTCCCAGCAAGAAAAAAAGTTTATATATATCTTGACTCCTCCCTTACCTCTTTGGAGCAGTTTCTCAGAATAATCCGAGAGCCTGTCTCCTGGGCTACAGTTCTAAGATCTCAGAATAAAACTTAATTCACAACATTGTGCATTTTTCTTTCAGTTGACAACTGCAGTAAATAAGATAATTAAAAAGCTATAAAGCAGTATAATAAGTAATGATGGGCTGGAGTGTTGAGGGGACAAAAAGGGGCCCTAACCCAGCTTGGGAGAGGATGGGTCAGGGAAGGCATCTCCAAGGATGTGCTTGACAACGGGGGGGGGGGGGGGGGGGGGGGGGGGGGGGGGGGGGGGGGGTCGGCGGAGGGAAGGTGGCTTCAGAATTATTGGGTTAGATGTGACCACAGATCCTGTCATTTAAAAGTCCATTTTGTTCATCATGGATTTTTTTTGGAGATCTAGCTTTGTCCTTAGTACGAAGGGCAAGCAGCTCCTCCTCTGTTCCCTCACCTACGTAAAGGGGAGGATGGTTAAGCAACAAGATCTTCAAGGTTTAAAATTCTCCCGGGCCTGACCTGGACAGCATCTTGCCGGGGCCAAATCTGTACAATGCTCGGCATCGGAGAAAGGGGTGGCCAAGGTCCTGGCGGGAGACTCTTTTTTGCAGACTTCCGGACTCCGTGATTATTACCCAATGGGCAGGGAGGCTCGCTTGGGCCTGGCTTGTGATTGGCTGGGACGCGGTGGGGAACGCCATCAAATCGGAAAGGGGCCTTGCGTCATCAGAGAGAGTCGAGAGCCTCCGAGAGGGAGCTGCTAAGTAAAGTAAGCTCCTTTTTAATTGGCTCCCTCTTTCAGGCGGCATTGAAACAGCAATGGGGATTTGCTCTCTTCCAACCCTAGGCTCCAGATAATCGGAGAGACGTTGAAGATTGGGGAGAAATTTATTGAGTCACGTACGGCCCGGAAGCCATGGGGGGCGGGTCTTCAGCAGAAGTGGGTGGGCCCGAGAGGGAGGGATTCTTTTGGGGCTGGGGGTGGAGTCGCTACTCAAGGCTTTCCCGGAGCGTGGGAGGCGGGATTTGGGGGCGGGCCCCCGATTGTGGGCGTGGTCGGAAGAAGGGCGGGGGCGGGGTCGGAGCGGGCGCGGAGCACGGGGTAGTCTCCGGGATAGGATCGGCTGGCCGGTTCCTGTTTCTAGGCATGGCTCTGCGCTGCTGGCGCTGGTGGCACTGGTCAGCGTGGCCTCGGAGTCGGCCGCCTCCTTCTGGGAGCACCCCGAGTAGGAGCAGGACACCTCTAGGTCTGGATAAGAGCGCGGGGACGCCTGCGAGCGCGAAGTGTAGGGGTCGAGGCCGAGCTGGGGCAGGGCTGGAGAGGGGAGAGGGAGGGACCAGGGTCGAGACTGGAGGGGCCCACTCATGCAGATAAGATAGGGGTGGTGTACAGGGGCAGATGGCGGCCCATGCGGTGAGATACGAGGCTCCTGGGGTGAGACAGGGGTCAACAAAGGTGAGAAAGGAAGACCGTGATGTCCACAGGTGTGAGGAGTGTATGGGGATGATACAGAGGCCTGTGGGGCAAGAGGGAAGTCTGGGGCCCAAAGGGGCAAAAACGGGCTTTGTGATGAGAGAGGGACTAGAAGAGGTAAAATGGGGCATTGTGGGGAGATCTACAGGGGTGAGACTGGGATGATCTGGAGTCTGTTGGAAGGATGTGGTATTCTAGCTGGGTAGGTAGGGAACCCAGTAAGAAAAATTAGAAAGTACTGTGTAGGGCAGCCTCAGGGGTGAAGGGAATTATTGAGTAAACTATCTTCAGTGGTACAGTAAGTTCACAGGTGAGATGGCAGCTCTGGATGGAGACAAAGCCTCTGGGGGTTCAGAAGAAGTAAGGGACCCTGCAGACACCAGAGCTTTGAGGAAGAAGGGAAGGAGGGTGCAGATGAGGTTGAAGCCTGGGAGGCTCATCTTCTGTTCCACACTGAAGTTGGTTTGGGACTGGGGAGGGAGCCTTGACCTGACTTTCCTTCCTGGTCCCCCCAACCGCAGGCTTCTGCCAGCAGTTCTCCACCCAGGAGCAGACCCCTCAGATCTGTGTGGTGGGCAGTGGCCCAGCGGGCTTCTACACAGCTCAACACCTGCTGAAGGTAAGCCACTTCCTCCTGCTTCCCTTTCCCATAATTCATCTGCTGCTCCAATCCTAAGATCAAGCCCCACTCTCTTTTGGTTTGAAAAACACTCCTGGATCCCTGATGGGGAAGGGGCTCCTGGCCTATCTAGATGGGACACTTCCTACCTGCTTTATCACCTACATCTGGGGCTCCCCACTCTAGGGTCTCAGCTGTGGGAGAAGTGTGTTTGCCTCATGGGTGATGGTCAGTGGTCCATGGCAGATGGTGGGCTATGCCTTCTTGACCAAGTACTCCACAGAGCTTATGTACACCGGCACGATGATTTTGTCCTGCCCCTCATCTTCCCTTCTTTCTCCTCTGTCTCCACTCTGTCTCCAACATTCTGCATCTTGCGGCTACCCTTCTTCTCAGGGCTTCTGTAACTTGAGGCACCTCGCCATCCTCTCCTCACCAGCTGCTCCAGCCCTTCCTGTGCCATGCTGGTCTTTCAGCTGGCCCCACCTCCCTATTCCCCCCCACCCCACACTCATGGTCAGGGTCTCAAGGTTTATAGTGTTGGCCTTCGTGGGCAGGGCCCCAAGGCTGCTGGTTGCCCTTGAGACTTCAGCAGATCTTGGTGGGAGGGAGGAGGGAGGGAAATCATGGGTTGGGGTGGGGGGAGGGTGCGGGAGACCTAGGATGACTAAGACATAGGACCGTGGCCTTGCTGAGGAGAGACAGGAGAAGGGATGAATATATTAATTATACACACACATATACAGATACTTCAAAGGTAGGGTGACCCACCTCACCAGTTTGCCCAGGACATGAGGCTTTCAGTGTTAAAACTGAGAGGGTCTTGGGGAGACTAGGAGGAGTTGGTCACCCTGCTGAAAAGTGACCTAAGCATGCCTTCCAAGCCACCGAGGTGATAGAGCTGATTGCGGTGATGTGGTCAGCCTGAGCCTGGTTAGGTGGGGTTGGACAGAAAGTGTTTCCTGGAGAAGGTGTTTGAGTTGCATGGAAGGAGGCTGGGCTCTGGAGAGGGCCTCCCCTGCATGGGGAGTCATCCTGGGGCAAATTTTCACGTGTTAGGTCAGCCCTGGGCTCTGGGATGGAGACCAGGGATCTCATAGGGGCTGGAGAGGGCTTTCTGTAAGGGGCACTGTGGGAGCTGAGCCTGAATTGGGGGAGGGAGGAGACTGGGCCTTCCAGGCAGGATTCTCAGTGCCCTCAGTGTGAACAGAGGCTCTAGCCTGCACTCAGCTGGCAAACACTTACACACTTTTCCTGTGGGAGGTGCTGGGGGATGGACCCAGAGACCAATTACAAGGTGGTCCTTGCCCACTGGGAGCTCCAAGCTATTGTCTATGCTCCCGTGGCAGGAATGTAGGCAACACGTTTGGGACAGTGGCACTTAGCTTAGTCAGGCACTGTCTGGACAGCATCTCATCGCATCCTCAAGACAACTTGTGAAGCATGTGTCATGAGTGTTGCTTCACGGGTGAGGACACTGAGGCTGAGCAAGATTGCCCAAGGCCCCACCACTGAGCAGGGAAGGCGCTGCATTCTGAGCACGGGCAGTCCGACGACAGAGCCGGCTCATAAGCACCATGTGGGCCATTCAGTAATCAATCACAGGACACTAGCACATTCCCAGGCACAGGCACTGCACTGGGAATGCGGGTGTGAGCAGGACAGATGTGGTCCCCATGCTTAAGGACCTGACAGTCTAATGTAGGGAGGGGAAGAGGCTTTGCATGGAATTCTAGGGCTCTGATGTAGGGGCAGAGGGCATGTTCAGGAGTGGGCACATAACTCAGCCTGGAGGAGGTGATGTTCAGGTTGCTGTCTGAAGGACTGAAGGAGCTGTTGGATGGGGTGGGGGTGGGTGGGTAGGAGGCTAGAGGGCCCCAGGCACAGAGAACCGCAGGACAAAGACCTGGAGGAAAGAGAGAATGCGGGTCTGGGGACAGGTGAGTTCAGGGAGGTAGGCGTGTGCAGTGAGGATGGAGAGGTGATTGCAGAGGCTGGAGGAGGTAGGTGGGCCCAGATCCTGGGGGCTTGGAAGTCACTGATCAGCTTGGATTCACGCAGTTTCTCTTGGTGCTGTCTGCCCTCCTCCCTCTATCCGAGCCCCCTGGGGGACTTGTTAAAACTCACATTTCTGGGCCTAGTTTATACCTAATCAGACTGTGGCTGAGGCCCAGGAATCAACATTTGTAAACAAGCCCCTGGAGAGGTCTGCTGCCTGTCACTCTAGGTGGCTAGCATCACCAAAGTGTTTTAGGCAGGGACTGAAGGCTCACCATATTTGATCTGGAGCTCTCTCTCTGCCTGCAGGGCAGACAGCAGGGCGGGGAGGCAGGGCCGTGGGCCGGGAGGGCAGTAGGGAGCTGCTGCGGTGGCAGTGGGGAGGGTGGCGGTCTGATTGGACAGAGTTGAGGGGAGTCAGGGAGGAGCCCCAGATTCTGGCTTGGGCTCTGGGTGGATGGGGTGGAAGGAAGCCCAGGAGCAGAAGGGGAGAGGTTTGGGGGAGGGGGTACTGGCTCTCATCTGGATGGACATCAGGTGTCTGGGGTGAGCTGTCCAGGGGTCTCAGGCTTGGTGACAGGTCTGGGCAGGAGAGAGAGAGTAGAATGCCATCAGTAAGTCCACGGGGAAGAACCTCAGAGAATATTTTTTTAGCGGGGTGGGGAGGGCAGAAGAAAAGGGGCCTGGAAAAGAGCAACCAGGGGGTTGGAGGGAACTGCGAGAGTTAGGGAGGAGAGGCTTCCTGGAAGAGGAAGCCAGCTGTGTGAGAACCAGTAAATAGGTCCAGCGGGTTTAACCTTATAGAAGTGGCCTTGGAGAGGGCCATGTGACCTGGTGGGAAGGGTCCATAGCAGGAAAGAGGGGAAGATAAGATGAGAATTGGACTGTGCATGGTACTGACCTCCAGGCTAAGCAGTTTAAACTTTGTCCCATGGCCGGGCAGCCAGGGAAGTTTTGTTAGGAAGGCTGAGTCATACAACACGACAGCAGCTGCAGTGGTGGTAATGGCAGCAGCGGTCAGGCCCTGGGGCTCAGTGTGCAGGCCTTGCTCATTTAATCTTGAGCATCACCCCAGAAGGAATGTGCTGTTGCCCAGAGAAGTTAAGAAATATTCCAGGGGCAGCACGGAATCAGATAGCAGAGGGCCTGGGCTGGCCCCCTCCGTGGTTGACTCCAAAGTTGCAGTTCTTCTGCGGGTATCATGTCAGTGGGGCTGGAGGGAGATGGTTCTGGCGCCACCTGCGGCTGGTCCGGGTAGGGAGAGTCAGGAGACACGATGCACGGGTGGGTGGGCAATGGGGGCCTGGACTTGGGTGCAGGCAGTGGAGTAGAAGGGAAGAAGGGATGTGGACGGAGGCAAAGAGGTAAGTGTGAGGCCTGCTAGATGGCAGGAGCTCATTTTCTTTGAGTCCATTGCATTGGGAGTATTGAATTGGGCAGGAGCCGAGATGGGGGTGTGAGGCAGGGCAGTGACATCCATAGGGGTCCCGACTGCTTGACTCTGAATCTGCTTGTGGCCCAGAGTCTCTCACCATCCTGACTTCCTGATGATTCACAGCCACCCCGAGAGTGTCCCAGTTTGCAGAGGAAGAGACTGAGCCCCAGCAGATCCTGGGACTTGCCAGGGCTATGTGGCTTTTTGGTAGCAGAGCCAGACCACACGTCTGCCCAGACCCATGCCTTCCCTACGGCTCTTGTAGGTGCCCCGAGGAGCAGGCAGTGTGGGACTGACATGTGAGTGACATTGCTTTCTTCTAAGACAAAGAGTAAGGCCACTTCCATCTCCCTTTGCCTGCCTTATACTCCAGCTGTGTCCCCAACTCTCTGTCCTGCTGGTCCTCTTTCCAACAGAATGGTCTTGGAGACTAAAGCTAAGGCAGGTATGGATTTCAGAAAGTGGTTCTCAGGGCATCAGATGGGCTGGGCAATTCTCAAAGTGTCCAGGAGTTCTAGTGCAGGGCAGTGTATCACGCCGGACCCAAGCAGTTGACGAAGCTCCCCTGATACAACTCCAGTGGAGGGCGAGCTGCCGCCTTCCTTCGCTGGCCGGGGTTCTCCCTGTCTCGCTGGGCTGGCAGTCCTTGCAGCCTGGCCTCGGCCATCCTGGCTCTGTGCTGCCAGTTCCTCTTGTCTGGCTCTCTAGGAAGACGGGGACTTTTCTCCTTGCAGAGGGTCCTTGTGTCCTCAGCCCACTGAACTGGGCTCTCCTGCTCTGTCCTGGGAAGGGCAGGACCCGTAGGGGCCCAGCCTCACCCTCAGCCCCACCAGCTGCCGCCCTCTCCCCCAGCACCACCCCCGGGCCTGTGTGGACATCTTCGAGAAGCAGCTTGTGCCCTTTGGCCTGGTGCGCTTTGGTGTGGCGCCTGACCACCCGGAGGTGAAGGTGGGTGTCTCTGGCCTCAGAGCAGGAGTTTGGAGGCTGCGGTCAAGGTGAGGAGGGAAGGGAGGCTCCCGGGCCGCACGGAATGACCCCAGGCCCTCTGCTGTGGATACCACCTAGGATTTTGGGGGGTGAGGGTGGCACAGCCATGGTCCCCGGAGCTGCCCCATCATCTAACCCCTCCCACTCTGGGGCCCGGCAGAATGTCATCAACACTTTTACCCAGACGGCCCGCTCTGACCGCTGTGCCTTCCATGGCAACGTGGTGGTGGGCACGGATGTGACTGTGCCGGAGCTGCGGGAGGCCTACCACGCCGTGGTGCTGGTGAGTGCAGCCGGGTGGGCGGGGCCACCGCCGTGGCGCGTGGCAGAGGGCTGGGAGACAGGGTGAGGGCCAGGGTGGAAGCTATGGAGGAGGAGCTGGAAGGAGGCTGCTGGGAGCCTGGTGGGGTCTGCCTGGCCCCTTAACTGGTGCTGAGGCCTCTGGGTCTTTCCTCAGAGCTATGGGGCAGAGGACAACCAGGCCCTGGAAATCCCTGGTGAGGAGCTGCCTGGTGTATTCTCAGCCCGGGCTTTTGTGGGCTGGTACAACGGGCTTCCCGAGAACCGGGAGGTGAGTTCAGGGAGCCCTCCCCCTGCCTTTTCCTCCCCACTTCTCAGCCAGGGCCAGTGGCAACTTTTGGATGCCATAGCTGGGGAAAGAGGGAGGCCTGGGAGGTTCCCAGTGAGAGGAGATTTGAAACATCGTGCCGAAAGAGGGGGAGGCCTCTGGAAAGAGGGGGCACTCGTAGAGGAAGAGGGCCCTTAGTTGCAGCTCAGGTAGCTGAAATTTCCCCCTGAGTGTTCACCCCATCTACTCAGAGCCCAAGTGTCGGGGAGCCTGAGGGCAGGGCTGGGGACCTGGCATGAGGCTGAGATTAGCCTGACTGGGGCCAAGGCTATGGTAACCCTATCAGGACCTCTCCCCTCCAGCTGGCACCAGACCTAAGCTGTGACACAGCCGTGATTCTGGGGCAGGGGAATGTGGCTCTGGATGTGGCCCGGATCCTGCTGACCCCACCTGAGCACCTCGAGGTGAGTGGGTAGGTCGGGGGCTGGAGGGGTGGAGCAGGGGTTACACTGAGGAGAGGGTGCCGCTGCCTGAAGGGTTCGGGCCTCGTCCCTCCATGCTGAACACAGTGCTTCTCTTTCCCCATGGTGCCAGGCAGAGGCCTTCTGAAAGGCAGCCCGTGAGCCTCGTCTCATACCATTTCTCCCTTCACTTTCTGCAGCTACATAGTTAACCTGTATTCATCTTTTAGTTCTTGACTCAGTTGTGTCTTCCTACAGGATGCCTTCCAGGACCATCCTGAAGAGGTCCATTTCCCTGTAATACCTTCCTCCCATAGACTTGGCTACTCCTGTTTCAGAACAAACACACACACACCTACCACACACACACACACACCCCTACCTCTCCCTGCCCCTTGCACAGTGCCTGGCATGTGGTAAACAGTAAACACTTGTTGAAGAGCTGGGCCTGGTTTGCTGCGAGTTGGGGCCATTTGCAGAATTGGCAGCAGTGTTCTGTCTAGCCACCGGGGGGGGCAGTGGTGCAGTTTCGGGCCGCCCAGGGTAGGGTCACCAGCAAATGGAAAGGCCTCTTCCACCACCCTGATCCGACTTTAAGGACCTCCTTTTGTGTCAGAAAACGGACATCACGGAGGCTGCCCTGGGGGTACTGAGACAGAGTCAGGTGAAGACGGTGTGGATAGTGGGCCGACGTGGACCCCTGCAAGTGGCCTTCACTATTAAGGTGCTGGGGCCTGAGGGAGAGGGTCCAGGGTCCCAAGTAGATGGTCTGCCCTTAGGAGGTGTGGCAGGGCAGAGCTGCCTGTGGTGGAAGAGAGGGAGCCAGGCAGGGCCCCCCAAGGTCCAGTGCCTTCTGTGGTGGTGGGTGGTACTGGTGTCTCCCACCTGGGCTGGGTTCTGGGGTGGGCTGAGGCTGGACAGTGCTCTGGGCCTGACCTCTTCCCCCACTCCCCACCCCCACCCCCAAGGAGCTCCGGGAGATGATTCAGTTACCAGGAACTCGGCCCATATTGGATCCTGCGGATTTCTTGGGCCTCCAGGACAGAATCAAGGGTGAGGGGCCCTGGCCTGGCCCCCCAGCTCACTAGAGAGGGGATGGTCTAGGTCAGAGAGGGCTTGGGGGAGGATGTTCGGGGAGAAGGCTGGAACCCAAAGATAGCCCTGAGATGTTCTGTGTTGCTGACAGAGGTTCCTCGCCCCAGGAAGCGGCTGACGGAATTGCTGCTTCGAACAGCCACAGAGAAGCCAGGGGTGGAGGAGGCTGCCCGCCAGGCATCGGCCTCCCGTGCCTGGGGCCTCCGCTTTTTCCGAAGCCCGAAGCAGGTGCTGCCCTCGGCAGATGGGAGGCAGGTGGCAGGCGTCCGCCTGGCTGTCACCAGACTGGAGGTGAGTCTCCTGTTAGCCAAAGACACCCCCATTCTTAAGTGTTCCCACCCACAGCCTGGTATTGCCCACACTGTCCCCAGCAGGGTGTCGGTGAGGCCACCCGGGCAGTGCCCACTGGAGATGTGGAGGACCTCCCTTGTGGGCTGGTGCTAAGCAGCATTGGGTATAAGAGCCGCCCCATCGACCCCAGTGTGCCCTTCGACCCCAAACTTGGCATCATCCCCAATGTGGATGGCCGGGTCATGAATGTGCCAGGTGAGAGGGTGCAGTGGGGGACAGGGAGGCTGGTGTCTCCTGGGGTCATTCCCATTCATTCATTCATCTGGTGACAGGTACTGAGAGCCAGGCCGTGTCCCAGGACCCCATCCTGGGACTTAGTTTAACTGAGATGCCCACACCTATGCCTGGTTATTAAGTCATTCAGTTTACTGAGGCCTGCTCTGAGCTAGGCCTAGTTCTGGGATTGGAGATTAGGCAGCAGCCCCTGTAATCGGCAAGCTTGCAGTCTGATTGTATATTCACATACCAGTCTAGTCATTAATTCATTCAGTTAATGTTTACTAAGAGCCTGCTGAAGCAAGGTGGGCAGGACTCAGCTCCTACAGGGAGGTCCTGGTCTACAGGGACACTGAGGGGTAAGGGGGGATGGCATGGTAAAAACAGGTTGGGAAGAATTGAGAGCAGTGGGCCAGCAGCCACAGTGGGCCCACTGACAGATGCTGGAAGGCCGTGGGGTCAATGGATGCATGCACATGCAAGTTTGTATGGGGGCTCAGGCTTGCCAAGGGTGTCCAGCCCACTCCCCATTACTTACACCTTTGTTACTCGCTCCCAGGCCTCTACTGCAGTGGCTGGGTGAAGCGGGGCCCCACAGGCGTCATCACTACCACCATGACCGACAGTTTCCTCACAAGCCAGATTCTACTGCAGGACCTGAAGGCCGGGCAGCTTCCGTCTGGTCCCAGGCCTGGCTATGCAGCCATCAAGGCCCTCCTCAGCAGCCGAGGTCTGGGCCCCATGTGAGCTCCAAAGAGGTGGGGTGGTGGTGGGGGCATCCCTGGACCTTCCCACTGTTTGGGAGTTGGGTGTTCGGGGCTAGAGTGGAGGAGGCGGTGGAGGCAGTGACTCGTTTTCCCTCTGCCTCAGGGGTCTGGCCTGTCTCTTTCTCGGACTGGGAGAAGCTGGATGCTGAAGAGGTGTCCCGGGGCCAGGGCACTGGGAAGCCCAGAGAGAAGCTGCTGGATCCTCAGGAGATGCTGCGGCTGCTGGGGCGCTGAGCCCAGATCAGGCATGGACAGGAGTCCTGTGCAGGGGAGAGGGACTGAGCCGGACTCCGCTCCACAGCTGCATCATTTGCTGGTCCTGGCGTGGGGCCTTGGCTGCCTCTTTTCCAGGGGGTTCTGAGCACTTCCTCCTGCCAGAAGGTCACTCTTGCCAGTGTGGATTTGACTCTCAGAAAGGAGATAACCTTAGTTAGGGATGGGTGCCAGGTGCAGGCTGATCTTCCTCCCTCCTACCTCTCTCCTGCTGGACTGTGGAGGGTCACCAGGTTGGGAATAGGCTGGAAATAAAACACCTGCAACCCAGGATCAGTGGTTGATGTGCGACTTCTTTGGGGGCCCCGGGTCACCTTCCAGCTGCAGCTCCCCTCCAGTCACCAGGTGGCGCTGCAGGGCCAGCTCCCTGCTCAGGGGCCTCTTGGGGGCTTGAGGGGTTTTGGCAGCCAGGCCTGGCACCCACCCTCTTTTCCTCAGCTTGTCCCTGCTGCTGCGGCCTGCGTGCCTTCTGCACACACTGCAGGCACCCTTTGACCCCAATCTGCTTGCTCTGCTGGCTCCACTGCCTGGTCCCCTCCCTGGTGAGTCCCCAGTACAACCAAAACAAGAACAGAAGAGAAAAAGTGGGAGTGAGGGAGCTAGGCAGCAGCTTGTCAGAGCTCCTCCCTGTGGCCCCTCTATCTGGTGAGGGTCCCCTACTCCGTGGCTTCCAACACCTTCCTGCTTTTTCAGTTTTCAGCCAGACCGACAAGCCTTTTAAAAATAGTACCTGAATCTTCGTAGTGCTTTACAGTTTGCAAAGCGTGTTCACCGTCTTTGTGCTAGCCCCCAAGATGCTGGCCTCACTTTATAGACGGATGGATTCTCGAAATTAACTGGCCCAAGGTCACACACCCAGTGAGCTTCGGGCTCGAACCCAGGGCTCCGGGCAGCCCGTTTTCTCCGAGGCTGCAGTTGGCCCCGTGTGTCGGGTCTGGGGACACAGCCCTAGAGACGGGAGGAGGGACCCAGGCGCCTGGCGCACTGGCGGGCAAGGAGGGGCCTGGAGCAGCGCGGGTGCTGGCGGCGGGGTGGGCCGGCCGAGGCGGGCCGGGGCGGGGCGGAGGCGGCAGGCCCCGGTGGGGCGGGCCCGCGCGGGCGGCGGCGAGCGCTTCGCCACAGCCGGCTGGCTGGCTGGCCCCGGGAGCCGGAGGCACGGCGTGCAGCGCAGCCCGGGACGGAGCCGGGCGCCTAGCGGGCCACGGGAGGGGCGCGGGGCGCGGGGCGCGGGGCGCGGGGGCGGGCCCGGCCCAGCCCGCCAGGCCGCGCCACGGGCACTGGCCCCGCGGCGCCCGGGCTCAGGCGCCCGCCGAGCTAGGACAGAGCGCGCCAGAGCGCGGAGCCGAGGCGGCGGGACATGCTCCGCGCGGGAGGCGGCCGGCGCGGGCTCTGGGCGCGGGCGCAGCGCCCCTTCCCCTCGGTGAGTGGCAGGCGGCGAGCCGGGGGCGTCAACTTGGCCAACTTGGGGCTGGGCTCAGGCGACGCGCGGGCAAGGACGACGGAGACAGAGGCGGGACACCGGGGAGAGTCTGGCTGGAGCAGGGAGCCCGAGGAGGGGGGCGGTCGGGGGACCGAGACTCTCGGGGTCCCTGCCTGGGGTTTGGACCGGGGCGGGCGGAGAGGAGGTGAGGAAGAGAGGCCCAGGTGACAGGCGCGCGGCGGACGCGAGGGAAGGACGCGGGCGAGGCGCCCAAGACATTCGTCTCCCGGGTCGCCGAGCCCTCCAGCTCCTTCTCCCGGCGCCGCGGCACCGCAGGGGAGGGGGCGGTGCGGGACGCGGGAGTCTGGGCTGCCGGCCCCGCAACTGTTGCTGCTGGAAGCCGGGCGGGGTGGGGAGGGAGCGGGGCTGTGAGCTGGGGCCCTGGCTGGGTTCGCCAGAGAGAAGGGAGCTGGAGAGGACATGGGGCAGAGAGGACGAAGAGGGGTTGTCGGTGGTTCCCGAAGCCCAGCCCCCTGCTCCCGGAGGTTTGCTGAGCACCTACTGCGCACATCTGCCTTCACACCCCTGCCCCTTCACCCGCCGTGAGTCCCCCCAGGTCCTCCCCTCCTAGCTCTTCCTTTTCTCCGCCGCCCCGCATAACGCTCCCTCCTCTGACCTCAGGGAATCAGCCTGGGCTCCACCCGTTGGTGGGATCTTACCAAACGCTGACCTCACTCCCAAGCGGACCCAGGCTCCGAGGATGGGAAAGGACGGGTGGGCAAAGAGGACCCGGGACAGCCGTGAGCCCCTGTGCTCTGGGCCCTGGCTGCCGCACCAGCGGGTTGCTCTGGTCTGCTGGGTCTTCCATCAGGATCCCCGACGGCGGGGAAGGGAAACCTCGAGTATCCTGCTGCGGAAGGCCGTTCGTGCCTAGGCCTAAGCGCGCAGGGCCAGGGCCATGAGAAGTCAAAGGCAGCCAGCAGCTAAAAAATCCCAAAGGGTGCATACCACGACACATCCAGAAGTCCTGCTGGGTGAGTGAAGGGGGAATTCTCACTGGACCCTGAGCTCACTCCACTGGCCCTAGCCCTGCTCACCCGATGGGACTTCTGGCTCGGTCCCCAGCCCTCTGATGGTGACACTGCCCTGGCTGGGTCCTGACCCTGGCCATGGTGGAAACTGAGGAAAGGAACTTGGAGGGGACCAAGTAGGCTCTATTTCGGAGCCCGTCTAGTTTCTGGCTGTGCAAATAGGTTGGGAGCCTGCTTCAAATAGACTCCATACTAGAAACTCGAATAGCATCGTTAAAGGGATCGGGTAAGCCGGGAACCAAACTCCCGACTCCTGGGTTCGCCCTAGGGCAGGCCCGGGGTGGTACCTTCCCACAGCCCCGCCTGCCAGGCGAGCTCCGCAACCCCTACCCGCGGGGCTTGAGGTGGCGACCAACTTGGGGCAGTGGGGAAGGGGACCTAGGAGCCAGAACGCTCGCAGCGGGTAGCCGCGAGGCGAGGGGCGCGGAGTGCGTGGTGCCCAGCTTGGCCGCCAGGAGGCGTGGCGCGGGTCCCGGCGCCCGGAGTCGCCGCTGCCGCCGCCGCCGCATCGCGAGTGTCCTTGAGCCGCGGGTGATGGTGGCTTTCGCCGCTCGCGCCCCCTCCTCCCTCGGGGGGAGCCTGATGCCACGTTCCCTATGAATTATTTATCGCTGGCCTAAAAATACCCCGAACTTCACAGCCCAAGTGTAAGAGATTCCCCCGGGGGGTCCGGGGCGGAATCAGCGGGGAGGGGGGAGTTAGTCTTGGAGGAGGGAGACCTCGGTGCCCGCGCCAGTAGGGGCGTGATGGAGAGGTGGTCGTCTCCCCTGACGCCTGGGTTCGGGTTTTAGCTCGGCAAAAGGGGGGGAGGGAAGCCCGACGGCAAAGCAGAGGCCGCTCACTCGGAGGGAAGTGGATCCAGAGGAGCCGCGGAGCCTGGGTCCCTCGGCTCCCCGGAGGTGGCGCGGCTGGTGGGTGGGGCCGACTCTTGGGACCGAGGCTCCTGGCCTGGGAGAGAGGATATCCGTCAGATGTCTGGAGTGTGAGTCTGTGTGCATGTCCGTGTGTGGGAGCCTGCCTGAGATTGGGGGAGCACATGGAGATGCTCAGGCGGTTCAAAGTGATGCTGAGTGTTCCGGAAGACTGACCACTGTTACCCTTCCCCTGGACCCTTTTTGGGGTCCGGATATTCATCAAATATTAACAACCCGTTTGTGAAAGGGGTGGACCCCAAGTGGGTGGGCAGAGATCTCTAGAGACAATAGTCCAGTGTGGGTCGGGGGCATCTTGGGCTGGCAAATACCTGCCACGGGGCAAAATGAGGGAAACCGTGGCAGAGGAGCTCCCCAACCCAGGAGAAGTGGGGGTGTGGGGTGGGGGGAAGAAGGGCAACCAGCCTAGAGCCAGACCCAGACCTTCTGTCTTGTCACCCGTGTTTCCAGAGCCTGGAAGGACTAAGGTAGGTGCTCTGTGGGAGGAGGACTGAGGTTGGGCTCTGGAAATTCTGGAATTTGTTGGGTAGACAAGACAGAGGTGGTGGGAAGAGGGCATTCTAGCCTGAGGGAACAGCAGAGCAAAAGCCTAGAGGCGAGGACAGTAGGGTCATCCCTAGGTGGCAGGAGTGTGGGGTCCAGGGAGGGGAGGACAGTTGGTTGGGATCAGGGTGTGTGGGGCTCTGTCCATGAGACCCAATGTCTGGACTTAATTTGTGGGCACCAGGGAGCAGCTGTGCTGTTCGAGGAGGGGTGCAGTGGCCAGACGAATGTTTCAGGCCAGTGGGGCCTCCCCTCCTGCCTTGTGCAGGAGGCTGGACACCATGTGGTGCTAAGATTCTGGAGTCTACATCTCTTTGAATCTGCCCGTTGCTATTTTAAATTCACAGACTTGCCTGATTGGGACCCCTCCCTTCAGAGGCATCCTGTGATCAGTTTCTGTGAGAGGCAAGACCTGCCTCAACTTTCCTCCTCAACTCCTGTCCTGGAGGACACCTTCCAATCAGAGGGAGTCTCTGGGGACAGCACCCCCTTGGAGCTGAGGGAGGACCTGGGTTCTTCATCTAGAGCCACGTTGTCCAAAAGAAACCAAATGAGAGCTCATGTAGACACATTAGAAAAAGTAAAAAGAAAGGTGAAATGAATTCTAAGGCTGTACTGTGTTTAGCTCAGTGTATCTTAAATGTTCTTTTGACATGTAATCCATAAAAAATATTAATGAGATGTTTTCTTTTTTGAATACTATGTTATCAATAGCCAGTGTGTATTTGACACGACATGCCTCAATTCTAACGACACACATCTGAGTGCCCGATAGTCACACGTGACTGGAGGCTGCTGTATTGGACAGCAGAGACCTGGACCTCAGAGCTGGGAGGCAGAGGTGGGGGAAGCTTTGGGCTTCCCAGAGGGTGGGGAACCTACAGGGACGGTCAGGGATGAGCACAGAGAGGCCTTGCCAAGGGCAGACAAGCATGGCAGTGCCCTTTTCAGGTGTAATTTGAAATCTCTGGTTGGAGGTAGCTGCGGGCACAGCACGCTCAGGCTCACACACAAGACGCACATGCGTCTCCAGGCTGACATTCAAAGTCAGTGTACTAAGAAATCATACACAGGGGGAATTTCAAGGGCACAAAAATGAGTATGGTATTCTCTCCCCTGCCAAAAATCCTGTCTTCTTATCCTGAATTAAACCAGGCCCAGCCTGGTCACACTTTGTCTCTTCCCTGTTCAAAAGTTTTGTCGGGGATGTGATGGAGATGGAGAGAGGGCAAAGCTGTGGCTGATGGCCAGCTGGGAGGGAGAATTGCATCCGTGGGTACCACTCACTGGCGTGGCTATCGGTCCCAGTCCAAAGCAATGATTCTCGTTTAGCAGGGATACACGTCAGGCCCTTGGGTTATGGTAAAAAAAAAAAAACAAAAAACAACAACAAAAAACCCCCTCATATCAGTGATGGCCTAGGGAGGCAGCTCATGTGTGAGATACCTCCGGGTTTCAGGTGACTCTGAGCCCTGAACAAATCAACTGTGTCACATGCCTGCTGTAGAAGAGCTGCTACTTATTGAGGCAACGGGGGTAGGGTAGGGATGTCCAGTGCCCAGGAAGAGCCATGCAGGGTTATTGCAGAGCAGGGTCCTCGGAGATGTTAGGTTCAGTTTATGATGGAGAAGGGTGCGTGTGTGTGTGTGTGTGTGTGTGTGTGTGTGTGTGTGTGTGTGTGTGTGTTACAAGAGCTGCCTGCCTCCCCCTGGCTGTGGGGCTGTCACCTGTAGGATAAGGATGCTGAGAACAGGGGGAAGCCCTCACACCATTGTGAAGTAGGTCCTGTGATTGTTGCAGGCAAGAAAACATGGCTCAGAGAGGCTAAGCAACTTCCCAAGATCACACAGTTAGTACGTGGCAGAACTGGGACTTGAACTCAAGTCTCTCCAACTCAAATCCATGCACTTGGCACCAGATTAGCATTTGCTGTGTACCTTCCTGAGGCAGAACCCAGATGGATGAGTTTCCAAACATGGTGTTCAACCATAAAATGGAAGGAATGAGCACCTAGTCTGGCATGTTCTTCCCAGCCCCTGCCCTCTGGGCTGCACTTGGACACTCAGCTAACCTCTGTCTCTTTCTCTTTGTCTGTCTGTGTCTGTCTGTCTCCCCCTCTCTCTGCCTCTCTTTGTGGTGGGAGGTTCCCCCTCTTCTCTTTCATCCTCTGGATGTGTGTCCCTCTGACTCTGGCCTTTGTCTCCTCTCTGCCACTCTTTCCTCTCTGTCCCTCTGCCTCCCTCCCCATGCCTATCCTGGTCTCTCCACAGGACCCTCCGGTGGACATGGGTGGGGCCCTGGGGCCAGCCTTGCTGCTTACCTCACTCCTTGGTGCCTGGGCAGGGCCGGGCCCTGGGCAGGGTGAGCAGGCTGTGACAGTGGCCGTGGTGTTTGGCAGCTTGGGGCCATCGCAGGCCCAGGCCCGTATCCGCCTCACCCCCCAGAGCTTCCTGGACCTGCCCCTGGAGATCCAACCACTCACCGTGGGGGTCAACAACACCAACCCCAGTAGTCTTCTCACCCAGATCTGTGGGCTTCTGGGTGCTGCCCGCGTCCATGGCATCGTCTTTGAGGACAACGTCGGCACTGAGGCCGTGGCCCAGATCCTGGACTTCATCTCCTCCCAGACCCACGTGCCTATCCTCAGCATCAGTGGGGGCTCTGCCGTGGTCCTCACCCCTAAGGTGCCTGTTCAAAATCATGTCCCTCGTCCCTGGAGCCTAGAGCCAGGCTGGGGCTGGGGGAGTGGGGCTGAGTCTGGGCCAGGGAGACACTCAGGTCCTGGGAAGCTGGGACTGGGTGGGATCAGCAAGGAGGTGGGGGCTGAGGGAGACATGGATGAGGGAGGAGAAGGCTGTGGGAATGATGTTCCCATGTTTTAGAAGAAAAACTTTCTGGGCTGCTTTGACATTCATGTCTGGATGAGGGCTGGGCAAACCCACCTCTGGTTCTGGGGGCAACCCTGGCTCACCTTCTCCCTGTTTCTCTGGCCTTCCTTGGTCAGGATCCGGATCCAGGGGCAAAGGGACAGGCTGGGATCTGATGTAGTTGACCGGCAGGGGAGAGCATCCCGGGACAGGTCACTGCCCAAGGCCTGGGGGTGGCAGGCCCTTGCAGAGCTTGCCGTCCTGTGGGGAGAAAGTTCCAAACACACTGCTGCCATCACAGGTGGGATAAGCATCCCGAAGGAAGATCACAGGATGCCATGCCACAAGGGAGTCTAACAGGACCCCCTGTGGGTCAGTGGTTGATCAGAGAAAGGGTCTTAAGAAATATATCGAAGCTGAGACCTGGAAGGTGAGGGAGAGTTGACAAGGTGTGTGTGTGTGTACGGAGTCGGGGTGAGGGTTCCAGGTAGAGGGGGCAGGTGGTGTGAATGCCCAGAGGTGGGGAGGAGCTTGGAGTTTCTGAGGGACAGAGAGAAGCCTGAAGAAGGTGGTGGGGTCCCAACCACATAGGAAGATATTTGGGTTTTACCCTAAGTAAGTGGGGAGCTGAGGAAGGTGTTGAGGGGAGAGACTGATCTGATTTGCATTTCTTTTATGATTTTTTTTGTTGTAGGGAATTTTGAGCAGACACAATGGTAGACAATTATAATTCCATGTACCCCTATCCACCCCAGGCTGAGCATGCCTCATCCTTACCCCCACCCACTTCCCCCTCGTCTGTATTATTTTGAAGCAAAGCCCAGACATATTTATATCATTCATAAATACTTCAGTTCACATCTCTAGATGATAGGGCTTTAAAAATAATAAAACCACCATACATCATCACGTCTAAAAAATAATAAAAATTCCTTAATCTCATAAAATACCCAGGCAGTGCTCAAATTTTCCCCATTGTCTCATAAATGTCATAAATGTTTATTTTTAAGTCGGTTGGCTTGAATCAGGAACCAAATTAGGTTCCCACATGGCGATTGGTTGACAGGACTTCTGAGTCTCAGTCTCTAGACTCCTTCTCCATCTCTTTTTTCCCCTTGCTGTTTGTTTGTTGAAGGAACTGGGTTACTTGTCCTGTAGGGTTTTCTTGGAGTTGCTTTTAAAAAAAGATTGGGACCGTCAGAGTGTGGTGAAATCTTGGAGGGCCCGCAGTGGCAGCAGGGAACCCACAGTTAGGAGAGGATTGTGCTAGCTCAGGCTCCAACTGGCAGCGAGTGCCCTGGGCATTTGTGGTGGCAGAGGCAGTGGAGAGGCTGAACTTTCTCATTCCCAGGGCTCCCCGGAGGATAGTGATTTCCCAGTTACCTTGGGGCCTGACATTAGCTCTCAGCACAGTGGTTCTCCACCCTCATTAGTGCTTTAGAAA
This sequence comes from Camelus ferus, assembly GCF_009834535.1. NCBI lineage: Eukaryota > Metazoa > Chordata > Mammalia > Artiodactyla > Camelidae > Camelus > Camelus ferus. The sequence goes on from NC_045711.1 coordinate 25,296,163, forward strand.
AATGCAGACGCCCAGAGTTCCATCTCAGAGATTTCCATTCAGTAGGTCTGGGCTAGCGGTTTCAAGAGCCACGTGAAGAGCTTGTTGAAATACAGATTCCTGGGCGACATACTCAGAGATTCTCATCCAGTAGTGCAATGCGCCCGAGAATTTGCATTTCCTCAAGCTCCCAGGTGACGCTGCTACTGCTGGTTTTCGGTCCAGCATTGGTTAGGTGGGGGTCGAGCACGCATATTTTAAAAAGCTCTCCAGGTGATTCTAATGGGCGGCAGGGGCTGGGAACCACGTCCATGGCAGGAGGGAGAGAGGGTGTGGCGAGACAGGGGTTCCCGGGACGCCTAGCATCTTCCGACTCAAAGGAGTGTGGGGGTTGACTAGGGAGCAGAAATTGGGGCGGGGCGGAACTCGGCTCGCCCCGCCCCGCTGATGCCCCGCCCCCTCCCGCCCCCAGGAACCGGGCTCCGCCTTCCTGCAGCTGGGCGTGTCCCTGGAGCAGCAGCTGCAGGTGCTGTTCAAGGTGCTGGAGGAGTACGACTGGAGCGCGTTCGCCGTGATCACCAGCCTGCACCCGGGCCACGCGCTCTTCCTCGAGGGCGTGCGCGCCGTCGCCGACGCCAGCTACCTGGGCTGGCGGCTGCTGGACGTGCTCACGCTGGAGCTGGGCCCTGGAGGGACGCGCGCGCGCACCCAGCGCCTGCTGCGCCAGCTCGACGCCCCCGTGCTGGTGGCCTACTGCTCCCGCGAGGAGGCGGAGGTGCTCTTCGCCGAGGCGGCGCAGGCCGGCCTGGTGGGGCCCGGGCACGTGTGGCTGGTGCCCAACCTGGCGCTGGGTAGCACCGACACGCCGCCTGCCGCCTTCCCCGTGGGCCTCATCAGCGTCGTCACTGAGAGCTGGCGCCTCAGCCTGCGCCAGAAGGTCCGCGACGGCGTGGCCATCCTGGCCCTGGGCGCCCATGGCTACCGGCGCCAGTATGGCGCCCTGCCCACCCCGGCTGGGGACTGCCGCGGCCACCCCGGGCGCATCAGCCCTGCCCGGGAGGCCTTCTACAGGTGTGCACCTGCCCAGGGCATGGAAGTGAGGGGGGCGCTTCAGGGAACTTGGCGGCAGTGAGCTTGGGCTTGCTGGCCACACCTCCCAACTAGCTGTGTGTCTGGGGCCAAGTTACCTCCCCTCTCTGGGCCTTAGTTTCTTCATCTGAGAAAAGAGCCTGGTAGGCTCTGGTGGTGAGGATCTCAGAGGTCAACACAGGGAAACACAGGACAATAAGTACACAAAAGCTACCTGTTGGTGGTGGTGATGAGGCAGAAGGTGGGGGAGGGGCGTCTTGGTAGGGCTGCAGGCTTGGCTAAGGGGACACTGGCTTCTCCTCCCTCACAGGCATCTACTGAATGTCACATGGGAGGGCCGGGACTTCTCCTTCAGCCCTGGTGGGTACCTGGTCCAGCCCACCATGGTGGTGATCGCCCTCAACCGGCACCGCCTGTGGGAGATGGTGAGAAGGGGGTGAGCCCAGGGGCCCTTGGTATCCTCTCCTTTTGTCCCCACCTATTGTCCCACAGCCGAGAGTCCCTACTGTCCCTCATCCAGCCCCTCATCCTTCAGGTCTCAGCTGAAACATCTCCACTGAGAAGCCTTCCAGGCCCCCCAGGGTGGGTGAGGCACCTCTGCTCAGGGCTCCCACAACACCCCGGCCTCCCTCCGCTGTAGAATTTACCAAGCACTCTTGTTACATTGTCCTGCCCCAGGAGGGGTAACCCACAGCTGTGCTGGCTAGATGGCCATGTTAACTAGTAGAATTTGGGATCAGTGCTTGAGAAGAAATGTTTGCAAAGCATTACGGGAGTAGAAAAGAAGGGCAGAAATTTATTCTGCCTTTAAAGGAGGAAACTGGGGAAGGCTTCACAGAAGTTGGGACATTTGGGCTGTGCTATGGAGGGTTGAATAGGAGCCCACCAGGAAGGGATACTAGCCTGGTATTGACAGAAGGGAAGGAGGGCTTGGGATATTTTTTGTTTGGTTGGTTTGGGGGTTGTTGGGGAGGGGAGGTAATTAGGTTTATTTATTTATTTACTTATTTTTTTTTTCAATGGAGGTACTGGGGATTGAACCCAGGACCCCGCTCATGCTAAGCACACACTCTGCCACTGAGCTCTACCCTCCCCCATGGGGCATTTTTTAAGCGATGTGTTTGGAGGTGTGGAAACTGGGAAAGGAGGGTGGGGTGGTGGAGAGAAGCTGGACCTGAGTGTGAAGAGCCTTGAGTGCCGGGCTGAGAACTTGATATGAAAGTTGGGGGAATGAGTGTGGTGAGACAGGCTCAGGTCTGGGCTTTAGCTGGACGCTGTGGGCCAGCAGCAGTGTGGAGGCTGGACTGGAAAGCACAGGGACCAGAGGCCAGGGGAAGCTGCAGAGAGCTTCCCTTCTGGCCTTGCCCTGACTCTCCTGTTCTCCAAATGCTCCCGCCCCAGGTCCTGCTCCGACTGTTCCCAGCAACCCCAGGTGAGGGAGGGGGATTCTTGTCCCTGCCAGGCCCCGCCTAGAAGCCTCACCTACAGGGTTGGGGTAGTAAGGCGGAAGGTCCCAGGCTGAGACTGGTCACCCTCTGCAGGTGGGGCGCTGGGACCACGGCATCCTCCACATGAAGTACCCAGTGTGGCCTCGCTACGGTGCCTCCTTGCAGCCCGTGGTGGACAGCCGACATCTGACAGTGGCCACGCTGGAAGAGCGACCCTTTGTCATCGTGGAGAGCCCTGACCCTGGCACAGGTGGCTGCGTGCCCAACACCGTGCCCTGCCGCCGGCAGAGCAACCACACCTTCAGGTCCGTGAGAACACAAAGGAGGCCTGGTGTGAGCCGTGTGCTGCCCTGTGATGGCAGGCGTTGAGTGTGTCTTACGCTTGTTCCTGGGGGTGGGGGTCCAGCTGCCAGGCTGGGAGGAGTGGCTGGCTCTGATTTCTGGTGGTCTCTTGGCGGCAGCAGTGGTGACGCGGCCCCTTACACCAAGCTTTGCTGTAAGGGCTTCTGCATCGACATCCTCAAGAAGCTGGCCAAAGCGGTCAAGTTCTCCTATGACCTGTACCTGGTGACCAATGGCAAACACGGCAAGAGGGTGCGCGGCGTGTGGAACGGCATGATTGGGGAGGTAGGCCCGCCCCCAGTCCCCTTGAGCCCACCTGCCTGCCCCTCTCCAGGCTGCCCGGGGCCCCACACATCCGTCAGCCACTCCCAGCTGTTCCTTAGGTGTTTCCTCCTGGGCTGGTGATCAGTCAGGGTGGGACCCAGGCCCAGCTCCTCAGGGTCCCCCAGGGGGCAGGGGGTCTGGGCTGTCACCAGTGATGACCCCTGGGGTGGTCAGAATGGAAAGTGGAGCTCTGCTTGACCCCAGGTGGGAACAGCTAACTCAGCTGGTAGGTGCTGGGAGAGGGGCGTGGTGGGGAGAGGGGAGTGTTCCAGCCTCAGGGAGCCCCTCCTCCAATTGACGCCTGGCCCCCAGGTGTACTACAAGCGGGCAGACATGGCCATCGGCTCCCTCACCATCAACGAGGAGCGCTCCGAGATCGTGGACTTCTCTGTGCCCTTTGTGGAGACAGGCATCAGCGTGATGGTGGCTCGCAGCAACGGCACCGTCTCCCCATCGGCCTTCCTGGGTGCGGCTTGGGGTGGGCAGGGATGGTGCAGAGGGGCCCATGAAGTGGCTGTGTGGAGCATGGGTGGAGATGGGAAGCTTGGGGTGGGCCCTCAGAGGGCAAGCACAGCAGCCTTGGATGCCTCGGAGGTTGCCCAGAAGCCTGAGCTATAGGTGAATAGAATGGACTGTTCTGTCCTGAGCCTGGGTGTTGGGTCAGGGTTGGGGAGGCGGGGAATGGGATAAAAGGGACAGAAAAACCAGGAAGGCAGGCTGGCTTCAGGAGGTGCCTCGTGGCTGGGACATTGGAACAAAGGGAGAAGATCCAAGAAGAGGTGGAGGGGCCAAACCAGAGCCTGGGAAGCTGGGCTAGTTTCTGACTTGATTAGGAATTCAGCATTTCTTGGGCAGCTTCCTTGTGCCAGGCCCTGTGCTGGGTGCTGGGATCCAGCCATAGTCCTGGCCTTCCCAGGGCGCCCCGTCAGGGGGTCAGGTGGGACTTGCAGTGTGGGGCCCCAGTTTCTGTGTCAGTAGGATGAGGAGTAAGACTTGACTTCAGAGCTGATTCCAGGCAGAATGAGCAGCTCATCGATGCTGGGCCAGGCAGGGGAGTTCCAGGACAGGAGTGTGTTCAGTCGTGCTGGTGACGAGGGAGGAGAGGAGAGCAGAGAAAATCCCTTGAGCTTGCTGACAGTGGCTTTGGGGGATCAGGCTCGGGGGCGGGGGATAGAAGGGCTTGCAGGCAGGGGGATAGGAGGGGAAAGGGAGGGAGCATGGGGTGCAGATCCTCTTTTGTGAAAGGAAGCTGTGGGAAGAGAGAAAATGAGAGCAGTGAAGACTGGAGTCAAAGGGAGGTTTCCTAGGGTGGGTGGTGAGACCCTGTCCCAGGGTGGACGGGAGAGGGGAGCCCGAGGATGCTGGGGAGCTTGAACTCCCTGGGGGGTGGAGTCTCCCATGGGGCTCCGCTGCTCTGAGAGTCAGCGACCACTCGGCTCAGTCCGTGGGGTCGATGGCCCAGCTTTGACCACATGGACCCACCTGTCTGCACTCAGCTCTCCGGGTTGCAGGTGGGAGGGGCCGCGTTGAGGCCTCTGAGCCCCTTCCCTCTGTTCCCAGAGCCCTACAGCCCCTCGGTGTGGGTGATGATGTTTGTCATGTGCCTCACCGTGGTGGCCATCACTGTCTTCATGTTTGAGTACTTCAGCCCTGTCAGCTACAGCCAGAACCTCACCAGTGGCAAGAGTAAGCTCCCCCTGGGGCTGGGGCTGGGGCAGGGGGGAGGGGGGAGGGCTGGCCTTCAGGCTACATGCTGGAGGCCAAGCAGAGAGAGAGGGAGGGAGGGAGAAACAGGGTGACTTGTCCTGGGGTGGGGATGGCCAAGGATGGGGTCCCCACCCAGGACAGAGTGGAGACAGGAGCCATGGAATCGGGTGGGCTGAGACCTGAGCCCCTCTGTGCTGGGCAAGAGGAGCCTCAGTGTCCACACTCTCTCCCCCAGAATCTGGGGGCCCGTCTTTCACCATCGGCAAGTCTGTGTGGCTGCTGTGGGCACTGGTCTTCAACAACTCGGTGCCCATCGAGAACCCCCGGGGCACCACCAGCAAGATCATGGTCCTGGTCTGGGCCTTCTTCGCCGTCATCTTCCTCGCCAGCTACACCGCCAACCTGGCCGCCTTCATGATCCAGGAGCAGTACATCGACACTGTGTCTGGCCTCAGTGATAAGAAGGTTCTGGAGCCATGGCTGTTGGAGGCTGGGGGGATGCTGCAGGCAGGGGCAGGCCTTGGGTGGGACAGGAGAGAGTTGGAATCAGTGGAATTGGAACTGGTGGTGGGAGCAGAAAGAGGCTGAGGAGCCTGGTGAGGAGGGGGCTGGGCACAGAGGGGTAGAGAGATGGCTCAGGTTCACTGACTAAGTGGCCTTGCATAGGTCTCTCCCTGTCCCCACCTCCGTTTCCCCAATTGTAAAACGCAGGCGGTCTCTAAGGCCATTCTGCTCTCTATGCGAGTCCAGACTGCTGGGTGGGGGCTGGGGGTGTTGGTGCCTGGAAGGTTGGAGGAAGGCTTATGAATGGCGGCTATTCTCTGCCCGCAGTTTCAGCGGCCTCATGATCAGTACCCACCTTTCCGCTTTGGCACGGTGCCCAACGGCAGCACGGAGCGGAACATCCGCAGCAACTACCGGGACATGCACACCCACATGGTCAAGTTCAACCAGCGCTCAGTGGAGGATGCGCTTACCAGCCTCAAGATGGGGTGGGTCCGCAGTCCTGCACCCACCCTCTGACTGTCTACCCACATGTCTCCCCGAGAGACCCAAGGTGGGGACAGTGAGACTGGGTTGCCCTGTAGGACTCCCGGGGAGGAGGTCTTGGGGCAGAGTGAAGCCTGAAGCAAAAATAGACCCCCACCAGGGCTCAGAGATGCAGCTGTGATATTGACCAGGGGTCAGCCTTGCCCTGAGGTGTTGGCTGTGACCGTCTTAGGGTCTTCAGGGGTCTGGAGGGGCTGGGCAGAGAGGGTGTGTCCTCTGGGGCAGAGAGTCCCCTGGCCTCTCTGAGGAGAGAGTAGGTGGGGTCCCCGAGTTCTGGGAGGGGTCTTCTCTGCATCCAGGACCCAAGGGAACCAGAGAAGGCTCCACCTATCCATCCCTCCTGGGCAGTGCCCAGTGGGCTCACGTGGCCCAGACCCCTGTCGGGCCCCAGGTTTGGTGCCCTGCACCCCGTATGACCCCTGGCCTGAGGGCTCAGCCTGTCCCCAGGAAGCTGGATGCCTTCATCTACGATGCCGCCGTCCTCAACTACATGGCGGGCAAGGACGAGGGCTGCAAGCTGGTCACCATTGGCTCTGGCAAGGTCTTTGCCACCACCGGCTATGGCATCGCCATGCAGAAGGACTCCCACTGGAAGCGGGCCATAGACCTGGCGCTCCTGCAGTTCCTGGGGGACGGTGGGTGCTGCTGCTGGTGGGGGCTGGGGTGGGTCCAGGGTGGGCCACAGAGCCCGTGGCTGGAACAGCTGCCCAATGGCTGGTCAGCATCTCCACCACTGTTGTCTGAGTGCCCAGGGCCAGTGGGCAGGGAGAGGTCTCTGGAGGTGCAGTGGCTGGTAGTGGGTATTAGAAGTAGCTGGATGGAGACCTGGTGAAGGGATAGGTTTGCTGGGAGGGAGTAAGAAATAGAGTTGGGGAGCCCCTGCAGGACGGGAAGACAGGAAGGAGCTCAGGCCACACAGTGGGGGTTGGGGGCATCTGAACTCCTTTATTTTTCCCCAGGACCCCTTTCCTCCATTTCTATCTTGAGATGGCCTGGGGTAGTACCAAGGGCCAGCCTCATCCCAGAGCTGGGACCCAGGCATACCTTGGTAGCAGGGGCTCACATGTATGAGTGGTCCAGTGGGCCTGCCCCAAGACCCACAGAGAGCTTTGACCGTGAAGTCACATCCCCACTAGATAACTGGTTTCCCATCAGTGCCACAGAACAATGCAAGTGATGATAGTGAAGCTCCTTGCACTCCTCGGGGGCCTAGGCCTTTTATCTCTGTGTGCCCAGCTCCATGCTAGGCATGTAGGTGATCAATACATGTTTGACGAATGAGGGAATCATAAAATTTACCCAGTCAACAAACTTTTACTGGGCATGTGGCATGTAGGCATGTGGGAGGTGGGTGTGTCAAAGGCTGGCTTTGCCCCCTCCCGGCTCCCACTCTGCTCTTCTTCCTTCCTACTCATTGACCACCCTCCCATCCCCTGGCGTCGGGCTGGATCCCTGTGTGGTCCTACCAGGAAGTGGTACCCTGGCCCCAGATCTCTCCTCACTCCAGGCTTGAGTGAGTACTGTGAGGGTCCTTTCTAAGCCAGGTGTGCCCCCACCCCCCAGGGGAGACTCAGAAGCTGGAGACGGTGTGGCTCTCTGGGATCTGCCAGAATGAGAAGAATGAGGTCATGAGCAGTAAGCTGGACATCGACAACATGGCCGGCGTCTTCTACATGCTGCTTGTGGCCATGGGGCTGGCCCTGCTGGTCTTCGCCTGGGAACACCTGGTCTACTGGAAGCTGCGCCACTCGGTGCCCAACACATCCCGGCTGGACTTCCTGCTGGCTTTCAGCAGGGTGGGTGCCCACCCTACCCTAGACAGGCTCTGGCTCCAGGGGCACAAACCCAGCTAGCTAAGTCAGAGGTGGCCATGGCCCCAATTACGGATGTAAAAACTGAGGTCTGGAGAGGTGGCATGGGCTGCCACCATCACACAGCAGATGAGAAGCAGAGCCCTTCTCTAAACAGGCTGGACGGGACTTTGGAGCCAGGCTGACCAGGGTTCAAATCCTCACTGCCATTTACAGGCTGAATGACTTTAGGAGAAGGAGTTAACCTCCTGGAACCTCAGAGAACTCCTCTGTAAGCTCTCCCAACTGCACAGTTCCTGGCACATAGTAGGCACTTAACAAATGTTAGCTGCTTCCTGGAACTTAGAGATGCCTGGGCTGATGCTTCCCAACGGGGCGGGGAGGTGGGCGGTCGCGGAGGGGAGGGCGCTGCTCACACACGTCTCCTCCCTGCTGCCCAGGGCATCTACAGCTGCTTCAGCGGGGTGCAGAGCCTGGCCAGCCCCGCGAGGCAGCCCAGCCCAGACCTCACGGCCGGCTCGGCCCAGGCCAGCGTGCTCAAGATGCTGCAGGCGGCGCGAGACATGGTGACCACGGCAGGCGTGAGCAGCTCCCTGGACCGCGCCACGCGCACCATCGAGAGCTGGGGGGGCGGCCGCCGTGCGCCCCCGCCACCCGCCTGCCCCAGTGCGCGGCCGCCCACCCCCAGACCGCCCCCCGAGCCGAGCACCACGGGCTGCGGGCCGCCAGGCTGGGGCCGCGCCGCGCTGGGGCGCAGGGCCTCGCAGCCCCCGGGCCGTCCCCCGACGCCCGGGCCCTCCCTGCCCGACGTCTCACGGGTGTCGGGCCAGCCGGCCTGGGAGGCACCTCGGCAGGTGCGGGCGGGGCGCTTCGGGCGGCACCTCTGGGCTTCCGAGCGGCGCGCGCTCCCAGAGCGACCCCTGTCGCCCGAGCGCTGCCACTACAGCTCCTTCCCTCGAGCAGACCGGTTGAGGCGTCCCTTCCTCCCGTTCTTCCCGGAGCCCCCAGAGCCCGAGGACCTGCCGCTGCTCGGGCCGGAGCAGCTGGCCCGGCGGGAGGCCCTCCTGTGCGCGGCCTGGGCCCGGGGGTCGCGCCCACGCCACGCTTCTCTTCCCAGCTCGGTGGCCGCGGTCTTTGTTCGGCCCAGCTCGGGGCCCGCCGGGTGTGCCCGACCCACCTGCGGGCGGTTGGCGCAGGCGCAGCGGATGAGGCTGCCGTCCTACCGGGAGGCCTGCCAGGAGGGGGTGTGGGCAGGGGGCCCCGCCTGGCCGCACAGACAGCACACCTGCCTCCATGCCCATGCCCACCTGCCGCTTTGCTGGAGGTCTGTCTGCCCTCACCTCCCACCCTGTGCCAAACACAGCCCCTGGCTCTCTGGGGCTTGCGGATCTCTGGGGCACAGGGGCAGGACCCTGGGGCTGAGCACACGCTACAGGGACAGTGGGGGGCTGGAAGAGGACAGCAGGGTGGCTTGTGGGATGCACAGCTTCCCCCGACCTTGCACCTGGAGGAGGATCTCCAGCTTGGAGTCAGAAGTGTGAGGTGTCAGCTACTCTGGTTCCTGGTCAGCTGGATTCTCTGCCTGGCACTGCCAGCATTAGGGGGCAGATGGGCTTGGGCTTTTCTGGCTTCTGCAGTGAAATCCTGGCAACCCAGGGACAGATGATGTCTTCCACGGTCAGTTCAGCGACCTCAGCAGCCTCAGGTCCTGGTGTGGGCTGGACTTTTGCTGTCTTCTTATGCAAGGCCCTTCCCACCTGGCCTAAAGTCACAGGGAGCAGTGGGGTCTCCCAGCTCTGCTGTGAGCGGGTCCCTGGTCATGGCTCCTGGGGGCTTGGGCATGGGAGCATGGAGGCTGGAACTTGGGGTTGGGGCAGGGCGCTCCTACTCCTTGTTCCACCTGGCTGGAGTTTCTTCTCAGAGTGTTGGGACATTAAACAAACCTTTTACAACTCACTGGTCCTGGCTGCCTCATTCTGCATCCTTGGAGGGGATACACAGCCTGTAGGCAATAGGAGCATCATGGGAGTATCCCAGGTGAGGTGTCTGCCTAGGGCTCCCTTTAGGGAAGTATCCAGGAGGTGAGGCTGAGGACTCTGGGCAGCAGAAGCCCCTTGATATTCAGTGCCAACTCCCGCCCACCCTGATGCCGAATGTGACAGATGTGTTCAGCACAGGGGCTCTGGTGGTGATGGATAGAGTACATCCTTCAGTCTCCTTGAAGAGAAAGGCTCATGCCAGGGACTGTGTGTATCCTGCCCTGCCAGGGGCCCCCATGAGTACGTGACAATGTCACGGTAGAAACAGCAGAGGGAGGTCTGTTGCGGGGAACCTGCTGGGCTCTTCTGGGCCCTGGTGCATTCACTCTGTGGTGGATGTGCAGGGCTCAGACTGTCTTCTGGGGTCAGCACAGCTTAGCCTCACTGGTGCCGGGACTCCTTGGGAGGGAAGGAGCCTCAGGTCAGAGAATCTGTCCCACATCTCAATTCTCTGTCCTCCCTTTGGGGCTACCAGCCGCACCTCCTTTCTCTGTCACGTGCCATTGGCTGTAAACCATTTTAAAAGATGGCTCTTCCTTACCATTTTTAATGTCTTCACATTAAAAGACATTGGTTACATGTATCCCCACAGTGACTGTGAAGCAAGCATGCACTCACACTTCCATTCATTCTGCAAAAACAGTGAGCATGATTGGTACTGTCAGAACCTTTTCTAACTGTGAGCATGTGCAGCCTGGGGCCTTGCGGTTCTTGACCATTTGGGTGAAGCAGGGCAGAAACTAACTCCATGCAGTAGAGAGGAGGTCGGGAGGGCAGTGCTGGATGCCCAGAGCTCTTTCCCACACAGCTCCTTGCTGGCTCCCTGGAAGCTGGGTCTCCTCTCCAGTCTCCAAATACTCCACTTCGGGGATTGGGGCCATGAAAACTGGAAGATTTTGTTTGGTTTTAGGAATGAGAGCAGCTGAAGTGGTAGAGTGGGGAAATTTCTAATACCTCTCCATTCCTGGCTGGAGAGCCTAGGTACACTGAGAGAATGGGTAGTTCTTGTCCATTACAGTCAGTTTCATGTTTCTGCCCTGGATTTTCATGGGTCCAGGTCCAGGATCGGGGGGCTCCACAACAGATGTTGAATGTGAGTCTAGGTGAGTGCTAGAGGCCAGTGCTGAGGAAGGGAGCTTAACCTTGGTGGCAGTCGCTGGTGATGAGAGGGTTAACTCTTGCCCACCAGCCCCTGGACCTAACCTATCCTGCTGCCCGGTCTGGGTCTGAGTGCAGCTCTGGGTGGAAGGCTGCAGCAGGTGAGGCTGGGAGGAGTTGTGAGATCCAGGCTGCTCTCTGCTCACTGCCCAAGATCATTAATAACCAAGAACTGGAAAGATAATTAAAAGCCACATGTGGAGCTAAACCTGCTGCTGGCTGGCTCTAAGATGGGGCCAATCCTGCTCCTGGGGCCAGGCTCTTGGCCGCCTTGCTCCTTCTCTAGGAGTGTATTCTGGCCAGTGGAGGCAGGATGGATGCCTCCTCCAGTTTTGGAGCTGCGATGCCCTCTGCCCCTCTGCAGGAGGACCAACGAAGGGTCCTGTATTACCAAGGGGAGGGCAGAAAGCCTGGCAGGGGAGGAGGGAGCAGCTATGTTGGAGAGTGAATTGAGGCTCTAGATAGTCAATCATCATAAACAAGGGCATGACTGTGTAGCAAAGAGAAGGCTGAACCCAGACACCAGACCCAACTGCTGTTTTTTTTTTTTTCTCTTTTGGGAGGCTACAGGAAGAGAGAGGCCTTTAGTCACCAGTCTCAGCAACAGAAATTCTATCTTACCCTGTTCCGTCCTGCTGCTGCCATCACTGTTTCTCCCTCTGTCTTTCCTGTGCAGCTCAGGGTTCACACCACCTTTTTCCTGGGGCCTGTGTGTGGGGAGGGGGCGCAGAGGTGCCTGCTGCCCACCTCCCACCACTCAGCAGTGCCTCCCAGCCTGTCACCTGACATCTGCCCCATCCCTAAGCCCGCAGCTGCCTCTCTGGCCTCAGGTGAGGGCACAGCCAGGAGCTGCTGGCACAATGGCACGTGCGCATCGGCAGGGGACGAGACAGAGACCGCTGACTCCCACCTTGACCTGGCCTGCCCTCGGGACCCGTCTGGGGCAGAGCGGGTGAATGGCATTGGGCAAAGGCTGCTGAGTTTGCGTTCTCCTCCACAGTGACACTTGTACCTGGGCCAGGCTGGGCTGGCGCCCCACTACTGACAACAGGGCCCATCTGTAGAATGGAAACCATAACCCAACTTGCCCACCTCTCCAGGCTGATGTAAAAACTCACAGTCAAACAAGCTGGATGGGCAAGGTATCACCTGGGGAATGTCTAGCTCTCAGGGTCCTCAGTCCTCTCCCCTTAGCCCCAACTCCCCCACCCCCACGGCTATCAGCAGTAGAGAGGAAGGCCACCCCAGCTGACTTTCAGCAGGACAGACAGCAGGTGAACACCAAGGAGCAAAGGAATCCAGACTGTGGCAGGGGTGGGGGCCCCGGTTTGCCATCAGTGACATGGTCACCGCCAGCCAATTCCTTCCAGGACTGGGGCTGCTCAGCTCAAGAGGTGGAGGGGAATGCAGCCATCCGACTCCACTGCTGTGTGACTCCAGATTGTCACATAAATCAACCTGGGCTTTACGCTGCTAATAAATTTGTGTCCAAAATTTGGTTTGGAGCCTGAGGTGGCAGGATGATTTAATTTGCTTTGTCCTTAAGCAAGAAGGGATGTAATTGGAGAAGGGTAGGTACAGATGTTTTGAGTTCTCAGCAAACAGCCAGGCTGCTCCAGGGAGGGGCTGAGCTACAGGGGGCGGGGCCACTGCGGAGGCCTCCCGGCTCCGCCCACCCTGGGGTGAGGCTCCCTAGGAAGCAGCCACGACGGCAGATGGGGAAGGGGCGTCTTTCTTTGACGAGGATGGAAAACAATTGCTGGGGATAAGCTGTGAGAAGTGAAGACGTGTGACCACAGTGAGAAAGCTGATCGCGGCCACTTATGACATGAGATTCGCACAGGCTGGGGCTGCCAGGGGCCAGAGGGGAGGGGCTGGCGGCGCCACCAGACGCCCCTTGTTCTTGCGAATCCCTTGTCCCCCTCCCTGTTCCCTGAAGCCCCAGGAGACCTGGCGTCCTCGCTCTGTCCAAAGTTCAAAGACGGTGGGATGCAGTGGGGAGGCCGCAGAGGTTCCCCGGAGGGTTGAGCAAGGCACTGAAATCAAAAGAGGGTTGGGGAGGGGCCTGAGACCCCACCCCAGAGGGGCAGCTCCTGGTCAGGCTGCTCTGGGATCCAGGACAGGCAGGGTTAGGCCCAGGGCTTGGGGTCACACCAGGGAGGGCCAGGAGGGGCCCCCAGGTCCTGAAGCAGAAGGCACATTGAAAATGCAGAGTTCATTAGAGTCACCTGTTTCCCAGGAAGGCTGGCCCAGCAGGTATGCGCATGATTGTGAGGGGGAGGGAACCAGAGGAGCTGGTGAGGGGCCCTGGAACCTGACCCTCCTTCCACGGGAATGGTGGCCAGTGCCCCATCTCACCCCACAGCACCCAAGTGACGTGGAGTATGTGAACGCTGAGCACCCACAGCCTGGCTTGAGAGGGAGCCAGTTAAGTGTTGGAGTGGGAACAGGGACGGCAGGGACAGGGGGCAGACCTGACCTCTCACACAGTGGGAACCAGGGCCTACATGCCCAAGGTGATCCCAAGCTACTGTGGTGACAGATGGGGAGAGCTCTCGTCTAGTGGGCCTTATACGCTGCCCCCTGAACTGCAGGAGGCCCCAGGGACCCCAGTCAGAAGGGCAGAGGATCCCTTTCAGGGGTCACAAGCTCTGGGCTTTAATCCCTAGGCACGGGCTGCTGTGTCACCAACGGAAGGGCTGCTCCCGCCCGCTGCTCCAGAGACACCACAGCGCCCACAGCAGGGAACTCACAGCTCTGGCCTGGGGACCCTGGTACTGATTAGCACTTCCTGTCCTTGTCATCAGTGGCCAGGCACTCCCCCAGGAGAGGCACTTGGCACCTCCAGGCCTGGCGGGAAGGTGAGCCCTGCCACTAGCAGTCCTGGTGGGAGGAGGGCGAGGGCTGGGGTTGCCCTAATGTAGTAGATTTCCCAGACAAGGATGCGGGAGGAACTGGGAGGGGGCGGTGGCGGTGGGGGAACATGTGTCTGGTATAAATAGTGGCAGTGCCAGCACTGCGTCTCCACTGTGCAGGGGGAGGAGCCCGCCTGGGGTGGTGGGCGGGTGTGAAAGCAGAGGAATCCATTCCAGTAACCAGTCCGAGCAATAATCTGGGAGCAGCCGCGTGCCTGGGTTGTGGGACTCGGCTGGCCAGGGGGGCAGCCCCACGTAGGAGGACCCGGAGGAGGGTGACCCCGGCGAGTGAGGCAAGGTGCAGACTGTGTGGAGTCCTGGGTGGGGAGAAGAGCCCCAGCTGGGGGAGTGGAGGGTCCCTTCCAAGAACCTGGGCCTTGCCTGCCCCAGGGAGACCTGGGAGGCAACTAGCTCTTGGCTTTGCCGGCAGGGAGGACGGAGTGGGACCCCCACCTCTCTTGTCACCAGACATGTCCTGCCATCAGAGCTTGGTCTCGCTGAGGACGATGTTGGCGGTGACAAATAAGAAGCAGGAGAAAGCCCAGAGCAGCACAAAGCCCACCCAGAAGGTGTGGCGGAAAGGGGACCTGTGCTTGTTGATGGTCCCGAAGCCAAAGGCCAGCTGTGTGTCCCTGCGGCAGAGGTACACCAGGAAGGCGGGGATGACGTACTGGATGCCTGTGCCCGCATAGGCCCCGGTGATGCCCACCAGCGACTCCAGGTCGTGCGTGCAGAAGGCCACCAGCACAGGGGGCAGCAAGGTGATGGTGGGGAACACCACACGGTCCACCACCCAGGGGTACGTGCCACCCTCGCGGTGGAAGAGCGTCTTCCAGTTGTTGCGGAGGGTCACGGCGATGATGGGGAAGTTGGTGCTGATGGTGAAGACGGGGAAGAGGCCCAGGAAGAAGCGCACAGCGGCCAGGCCCACGATGTCGCAGCGCGCAAAGTTGAGGGTGTACATGTCCAGGAGGCTGTCTCCTTGGAAGCAGAAGATGGCGGTGAAGGAGAGGAGGCCGTAGAAGGCCAGGATCAGCACGTAGTCCAGGAAGACGAGGCGCGTGAGGTGGCGCTTGGAGGAGACGGGGGTGACGAGGGACGGCAGGGAGTGCTGGCACATGAAGGAGTAGACGCACACCCCGAACAGGTTCCGGACGCCGGAGAAGTCGGCCAGGGGCGGGTGCCCCTCCCCACGCCCGTGCCCGATGCGGACCAGGGCCAGCACAATCATGATGGCAAAAGCTGGAAAACAGGAGGGGAGTCAGCTGGCGGAGGAGGAAGCAGCCCTACCGGGGACGGTTTCTGGCCTGGGGGTGTCTGCCGAGGGACTGGAGCCCCAGGGAAAGAATGACTCAATTTGTGTCACCCTGAGGGTCATCTTCTGGGTCACAGCAGTGGCTGCTGATCTCAGGGACATCTGGTTCACCCCCCGCCCCCCGCCCCTGGCAGGTAAAGGAACATGTCTCTGGGGGTGGGGGATGGGGGGTGGCAGGAGGACAGCGCGGGGGCGATCAGCAGAGTAGCCCTGCGCTGTCTTCTCAGAGCAGCTCAGGCTCCCGGCCAGGACCTGCCAGCTCCCTTGTCGGCCCCAGGGGCTCTCTCACGGGGCTTTGCCAGCTTCCTGGCACCGAGCAGGTCTGGCGCAGGACTCTGGCCGCTCTCCCTCCTTTTAAAGGATGTGTGTGTGAGGAGCGGGCGTGGGGAGAGTGGAGAGGTAAGAGGCACAGAGCACTTGGGAGGGGGTGTCCTCCTGGGCCAGGGCAGCTGCTGGAGACAGCTGAGGAGAGACGGGGAAGCATGCCGGCAGCTCTGAGTAGAGGCGGGCGCTCAGGGGCCCACACCAGGCAGGGACGTTCCCATAGTCACTCGAGGTCACTCAAGGGAAGAAATGGCACCAAAGACCAATGCTGGAAGAGAGGAGCTGAATTCTCTGCGCTGCCGGTGCCAACAGCACGTGGCTCCCTTCTCCTAGGCCTGCTGGCACAGGTAGGGGACAGGGAGTGACTCTGACCCGAGTTCGCTGCAGAAGCGGAAGGGGACCTGTGATTCTATCTGTTCACACAGTGCTCCAGGCTGGCTGCGCCTCTGACAGCCACTCTCCCGCGGGTCCTGCATCCGGAGTTGGGCTCGCCAGCCGGTGCTCCAGAATGTAGACTCTCTGAAGCAGACGTACTTCTAGACCCAGTGGACTCTCTCCGGCTTCTCACGTGTTACCCAGATTTCCCCAAACTGCCACTGTTAGCATACCCAGGGACCACCAGTGTCCCTGTCTCCAGTTTTGGAGTCTGCAAAGCCCTGCTGTCTCTGTTCAGACCAGGCCTGACAGTCCTTCCAGCCTGGGCCCCCATCGTGCAGGGAAAGCCACGATGACACAAGGCACTTCTGGGGGAGCAACGCAGGCAAACAGTGGCCAGAAGAGGCTGGCTGCCAGCCCATCAGAGGCTCAGGGCTCCCCATTGTCCCCTTCAGGCCACATCATACCCCCAGCTCCCTGGAAGGAAGAGGCCTTTCTCCCAGGACTCACGGGAAGCCAAACCAATATCTTCCCACAATGACACTTGGGACTGCGCTCAACGGAAATGTCATTTATTACTTTTAATCAGAGCTGCCTGATACTGTCGGGTACAGGAGGGGAGGAGGAAAGCCGGGAAACAGGCCTGTGAAAACTGCCAGTAAAGATGATTTGTTTCTGAGGCTCTCAGCCCACTCCTGTCCCTGCCGCTCCTGACTCTGAGGGCACCACGACTCTTGCCGCTGCAGGGACATCACAAATCTTGCCAGCTCCAGTCAGTCAAGGGGAAAGTGGCAATACAGTTCCTTCCTTGAGCCCAGGAACTGCCTCTGGCTGAACTCTCTGAGGGTTGGGACAGGACACCCTGTGGGGCCTCCCTGTTCCCTCGGGGATGCCTAGGACCCCGGCAGTCTGGCTTGTCAGATTTCTTGGGGTGTGCAGGCCAGAGATCTGTATGGGAGAACCATACCCAGGAAGTGCGCTGGGGCAGGTGAGAGAGGGGGACCCAGGGAAAGGCTGGATGGGGTGGAGGTATGGTCCTTGTGTGCCAAGGAGTCTGTCCTGAGCCAGGAAGGGTTACAAAGCAGAGATGAGCGGGTCGGGCCGCTACCGCTGGGAGACAGGGCCCCTGGGGCCACCCGGTGATTAGGTGTTCAAGAGGCTGCAGCTGGCAGTTCTGCCAACAGAGGTAGGCCACCAGGGTCAGGGCAGAGAGGGCAGCTGTGGAAGGCAAGAGACCAATCCTGCTGTGCCACCACTGTCTCAGGGGGTCACCTGGTGACCTGGCGCTATTCCTGGCCCAGGCCCAGGCCTGCACGGCCGCCAGGCTCAGCCTCGGGGCCGTGGGTCTGGTGAGCATGCGGGAGGCAGGAAGAAGCTGGCTGGCTGGATGTGAGGGCCTCCCCTCACTGCTCCCTCCAGCTGGGGTGCTGGCTAGTGCTTTGCTGTTCAGCTTCCTCCTCAGCCCTAAATCTCCAAGAGGCTGTAAGAAACGCAGGCAGAAACTGGCTTGCTGACTTCAGGGCGAGCTGTCTGGACAGCCCTGACGGGTGGCTTTGCTTATTGTAAACAAACCAATTTAGGAAGCAGGTTTCCAAAGAGTTTTGACTGATTTTTTTTTTTACAGCATGCATGGGCACCCCCTTAAGAATGTGCACCTACTAACAGGGGTCCTCCAGAGTTGCTGTCTTGGGAGCTGCATCTTTACATCTACGATGGTGTGGGACATTTTCCAGAACTTTCTGGATGCCTACAAAGCCGTAGCTCTGGGTGGTAAGAAAACTCTCACAATTTTCCGGCTATAATTAGCTTTACCTGATAATGCTGTTACCTAGATTTGTCACCCATTTTGTTCCCTTACTTGAACAAGTCTATCCGCCAGAACAACAGGTCTGTTTCCAAAAACCAGATCTACCCTCAAGGGCTGGATGTTTGCTCCTGTCTAGGAATTAAGATGCCAGAGGCTCTTGAGAGGTGATTCCAGGGGCGTTAAAAAGTGGCCGCTTCGTGGGGTTGCAGCTCCCCAGGAAGCCCTAGGTAACCTCGGGACGAGACGGGGAAGTGGGAACCATGGGGCCCCTGGGAGGACATGGGGTGGGTGCGGGGTGATGTTTTCTGGAGTGGAGACACGGGGGCAATGATCCAGCCTGGTCTCCAGATTGGCAAGTGCAGTAGAAACCAGTGGTATCCACGCACTGCGTTGTGATGGAAGGACAGAGAGTGAAAGGAAGGAAGGAAGCAGGAGGGCCAGGTGCGGGCGGCTCTGACCTTGAGGGGTCCCGGCACTAGGGGCGTGAGGACTAACCTTCCCACTGCCACCTGGCCCTGCCCTTGTGACCACACTCCTTTGCTCTTGGCCCTTCCCTCCTCCGGTTACTGGAGGAGCAGAGTTCAACAGCCATCTTCTAGATTGATCGCCCTGTCTCCAGGAGATAGCTGCTCCAAAAACTCATTAGGTCTGATAATAAATCAAGATGAAATGAGGATGACAGGATGTGAGCGACAGACACGGCCAGCAAGCACAACGGAGAGCAGGGCTCTGAGCGCGCACAGGATGCCCAGGGTCTGGGCGCCGCCACTGACAGCTCGTGCCACCTGGCCGGGGCCGTGTGGGAGGTGGGGATGGAGGCAGAGGAGGACACGGGGCGGGCTGGGCTTCTCTCTGACCCTCACACGCTGTGCTCAGAGAGCCCACATGATGGACGGGGGTCGCAGTCCCCATCCACCTGCACTGTGCACCAGCAGTCACGCTCCAAGGGGTGAAGAGATGCAGCGAGTTGCCAGGCAGGATGCTGCGGGGGTGGGGGAGGAGGTGAGGGCCTGATACAGGTCACATGAGGAGTGGCTGTCGGCCCCGGAAGGTGCAGCTGCAAGGCGACGTGGGGGGTCAGGAGACTTCTCTTTTAATATCTGCAGTAACAGCCCACGTGAAAACAACTGCCCTTGCTTCGTGCGCCGCACAGGGCTCACCGGGACAGTTCATTCATTCCACAAAGATGCACCCAGGGCTCTCACCTCACGGCTGTGTGTCTGTCTGACCTCACAGCCCCTCTCCTTTGCAGAGGGGGAGCCAGTGAGTCGACCCCCTTCTGAACTCCTGCCAAAGGGCAAAGGTGGTCCAGATTTTTAAGGAGATGAGAGTGAAAAAACAAACATGATCCCAAATCTGGATGACTTGCCTCTCCTGGTTCCCCACTTGGCTCTCCCAGGCCCTTCTCCCTGGGGCCTCATTGACTAGATAAAGCTCTGAACCGGCCCAGACCTCACAGGAGTCAGAGTTGACTCATTCTTGGGGCCAAATGGGGATAAGCAGGGGTCTAAGGTCAGGGCCCGGGGCTCTGAGGCTCACTTCTGCAGAGTCCAACCGGCAGCCCCAGTTTGCCTCTCTTGGGTCTGTGGGTCAGGGCAGAGATCAGAGTGGTCAATAGCTAGCTGCATCCTCCGTGCACTGGAACCACCTCGGGTGGGCGCCTGCGTGCTGGCCTGCGCTGGGAGTGGAGAGGGAAGAGCTCGTTCTGGGCCTCTGGGTGGCCCGGCTGGCACTGCCTTGGCCCCGGGGCTGTGGCGAGGCTCTCCCTGGCCCTTGGAATGGTGGCGAGGCCTGTGCAGAGCTGTGAAAAGGGAATGTAAACTAGCTCCTTTATCATTTTCTCATATTGAGTACATGTTGAAAAGATATTTTTGATATGAAGTTGAATAAGCATACTATTTAAATTAAAGTTTTAAGACGTGCCTACCACAAAACTGGAAATTCCCCAGTTGGCTCACATTGTATTTTGATTGGGCAACGCGGGTTTACAGCGACCACGCCTCTGGGGAGTGTGCATCTGTGAAGCATCTGACCTGCTGGGAATCTGAAAGATTTCCGCCTCCTGCCCCCAACCTCAGCCCCGGCTCCTAACTAATCCTGTCACCGGCCCTGATTTGCTCTGAGACACTGAAGACCTTGGGCCAAGGTGCGATACTGCACTGGTCCCTCCTGAAAAGCTAAAGGCAAAACAGGCTTTCAGTTCCCCTGGGCTGTGACCACCAGGGTGGCCTGCCCTGCAGCGGGGATACTGGCTGGGCCTGTGGTCCTGGGTCATTAAGTCAGAAGGACATTTTGGTAAACACGTGAGCTCGAACAGAGCTTCTCTGGAACGCAGGAGGGCTGTGCACAATGGCCCGCGCCCCTGAGGCCCTGGCCCCAGTTGTCTCCTTTGCAGGCACCGGAGGGAATGCAGCTATCACAGAGGAGGGGGACGCTTTCTGCTAAGGCCAGAGCCCTCATTCTTAATCCCCAAGGGCTCTGGAGAGCACAAATAATGCAAAGCTGTGACCGAGAGCCCAGGGTAAAGGCTAGGACTCCTTCCAGCAGTGCCTCGGGGCATCCTCACAAGCCAGCCGCACATCAGGCAGGGCCTCAGCCAGCCGGCCTCCCGGAGAGCTGCGGCCTCAACTCCCTGCGCTCTGGACCCTGCCCAGCTGCCCCGCGCTGTGGAGTGGGCCACCCCCAAACACCTTGCTGCTCCTCGAGCCCCGTAAGTGGCTCTGACTCTGACACGTGCGAGGTGGAGGCCATCCGTCAAGGTGGCTGACAGGAGGATGGCACTCTCTTCTCCAAGCAGGGAATCAAGATGCCAGGGCTGCGGACGACGACTGGCCAGAGTGTGCCCATCCCCAGCTCAGGCTCCGGTGCTCCTCCTTTACTGCCACACAGCACTGGGAGGGGCTGGGCACGGCTGTGTCTCTCAGGCTGGGTCATCTGAGCTTGGCTGGTGCCTCCCGAGATTCAGGGGGGCTGGGAGGAGCTGAGGGGGGTAACATCAGCCTGACCTGAGAACCACTGAGGACTAAGCAGTTTCTCCACCCTAAAAACAGGAGCAGGTGGCTGGGCAATCGTTCCTTAAAGAATAGGACCCGCTGTGAACAGAGTGCCATTTGGCAGCTCACAAGAGCCGCAGGCCAGGGGTGTGAGTGGGAAGTCACCCCAGGAGGCTCTAACACCTTGGAAGGAGGAGGCAAGTGGGGGAGGGAGGCCACTGCTGCTTTTCTTCTGAACAAGCTTAAGTTCTCAAGTTACACTGGGTTCAACTGATTCTGCCACCGAACTGTGTAATCCTGGGGTGGGGATGGGGTCCACTTAACTTGTCTGCACCTCTGTTTCATCACCTTTAAAAGGGAGATGCTCATGGTCCCTGGGAGGATGGAATAAGATGGTACAATAAAGCACGTGGCCAGAGCCTGGCCCACAGCGATTGTCCAAAACCGTGTTAAGTCCCCTTTCTCACTGCAGAAACCTTATTTTCCATCCTGAAAACCCATTCAAGTAGGAAAACCTGTCAATCCTGAGTTCTCACTTAATTCTCCTTTTGCTCCAAGGAGGACCCAACCCAGGTCAAGCTGCAGTCATGCCCCCTCCCTGAGCATCTCTGGTTCAGGCACCAGCTAATCTTTTGGGCTCTGGTGGTTGGGAGGGGGTATGAGGAGAACCAGGAACAGACTGCTCATACCTGCTCTGTGAAGCAGATCCACTTCCTTTTGCTCCGCCTGAGGCCACACTGTCCCTATTACCCTGTCATCTGGGGAGACTCTGGGTGTGTGCTCTGTGTATGGGGTTAGGTGAGCCTGGAAAGTAATTCTGTTTGGGTTCTTTGGGGCTCACGTTGGTCCATCCTTCCTCAGTCATTGCCCTCCCACGGGAGCACAGGCTGTGGTTGGGGTAGGGGGTCCTTTCATGCCCCGAGAAGACAGGACACGCTGGGTCTCTGGCTGGAAGGGGTTCCCTCTGGGGAGAAGGGAAAGCTCACCATGCAGGTGTGTTCGGCTCCAGAAGCATCTTGGCCCTGGGTCACATTTCACGCCAGGCCAGGGAGACATTCTGTGATTGCTAGCCTTGCCTGCAATAACTCACAAAAAAGTCACCTGGGTTTCCACTGAAGAGAAGAATTTAAAGCCAATCTGACTACCTTCCCAAGCTGGATCAGCCCCTGGGGTTTCTGGAGGATGTCTAGCTCTGTAGGTGTCATTGTCATCAGGGAAGCAGAAGAGGAGGATGTTTAAATAATCAGCTTACAGGACCGTGGTTCTACTCCAGGACTCAGGGCAGAGCCGCCCGCCTTCCAAGTGTGTCAGGAGGAGCAGGTCGTTGATAAAGGGCAGGTATTTGAGTCTCGGAAGCAATCAAGCCTTAAGTACGAAATCAAGAGTTCTGGCCTTTTCATCCTACAACTTTCCACGCCCTTGGAGCAAGTGGTCCCTGGGAGGGCAGGCTCTCTGTCCTTCACTCGTGAGCTGTCAGGGCAAGCTCAGTTCGTAATCGCAGGGAAGGTGGGGCCCAAGGGCCTGTGGCTGCTGGCGGACTAATCTTCCCAGAGGCTGGAAACATAAACCTTCACACTGCCGCCTTTCCTGCGGGCCCTCAGCCCTTTCTTCTTGCTGTGGATTGAACTGTCTCCCCCTCTGATTTGTACGTCGAAGCCCTAACCCCAGTGTGACTGTATCTGGGGACGGGGCCTTTAAAGAGGGATTACAGGTTAAGTGAGGTCATAAGGGCGGACCCTAATCTGATGGGACGGGTGTTCCTTTAAGGAGAGAAAGGGACACTGGAGCATGCTCTCTCTGCACACGCAGAGGAAAAGCCAAGTGAGGACACGGTGAGAAGGCGGCCGTCTACCAGCCAGGGAGGCCTCACCGGAAAGCAACCCCGAGAACACCTTGATCTTGGGCTTAGTCCAGCCCTCGGAACCGGGAGAATAAATTTCCACGGTTTAAGCCACCCAGCTTGTGGTATTGTCATGGTAGCCTGAGCCGACTGAGAGCTGTTGAGCAGTGGCTGGACGCAGAGAGAAACCAGGGAGCGGAGAAAGCGGACAGGCAGTACAGGACAAGGACGCTGGGTCCCCAGGTCTGACCGTACATTCCGGAGCTCCAGGGTGGCCCTGGGCCTTGTTAGCTCTGCGGACAGGTATGGACGCCTGACGTGGCTGGGGTGGCCCCTGGCTTGTGTGAAGCCCAATTGTGTGTAACTGTCATCAGACACCTCACCCCGCTGACCACGAGCTGCCAGGGCCTCATCCTCCCTTCCCTTGCTGGAGTCCAGGCACCTGGCCTGCCAACCTCCTGGTGGGGCAGGAGTCCTCATCTGGTGGCCGGGTCAGCACGCGTGTCAGCCACACGCAGAGCAGAGCTGCCGACACAAGGCTGCTCGGAGGAGAGGTGCGGCCGAGAGAGCAGCGGTGTCTGCTCAGGGCCAAGTAGAGCTCTCAGGTCAGGCCTGTGCTAATGACAGGGGTCATTTGGTGGCATGTGGCTGGCCCTTCAGCAAACTTTAATTAGGTGTCCAGTTTACCCTAAGAGCTTTAAGATAGAAACCCCCAGTTCCTTTCCTTTCAACTGACCTCTGTGTCTGCAGAGAGAACTTGTAGAAAACCAAGAATATAATTAAGACCAAAATGAAACATACACAAAAAGGCTCTCCTGCATTCCCTCCGTTGGCTGTGTGACAAGGGGTATTGAACGGCCCAGGAGAGCCCTGGATGGTGGCCAGAGACAGGGTGGGCAGTGCAGCAGCGAAGGCTCAGGGAGCACAGAGCAGAGGCTGGCTGGAAGCTCAAAGGGGGCTGGTATGCTGCCCTCACTATGGGAGGGGGTCCTTCCTGGCCCTTGCAGAAGCACCAGTTGAGTGAGGGGGCAGCAGTGAGTGCCTGGGAAGGAATTCAAACACCAAGCTGGCAGGACGAGCCAACAGGATGTGGGAAACAGATGGCCCAGGCGTAGAAGACCCCTGGCTACTGGTGGTGACAGATCACAGCCATCCCCCCCAGGAGACGCTCGGCTGAGATCAGTCACGGATCTGCGGGGGAGTCAGCCACGTGGCCACAAATAATTCTGGGGACAGGTAAAACCAGAGCCCTTATGTTCCCAGGTGACGGTCTCCTCCTGGGGACCTTCTGCCACCCGGGCCACCACCACTGAGTCCCACCTCTCCCTGCTGGCTCGGTCTGGAAGACAAATCTGGGGCACCTGCCAGGGGGAGGTGGGGGAGCAGGGCTGAGAAACTTCACGAGGCCGGCTCAAGTTTATCTACAAACGGTCGGGAGGATGGCGCCTGACCCACTTTGCGGGAGCACCGAGACAGTAATGATTGGTGTGGTGCTGCTCTGAATACACAATCAGAGGGAAGGCAGCCTGTGGGTCCCTGACAACCCAGACCAAGGAGGGCTGCCACGCGCCAGAGCTGCCTTTATTAGAAAGAATCGTTTTTTTAATAACACCAAACGGGGCGCCTCGAGATGAGCCAGCTGTTTGTGTCCCCAAGTGGGAGGCGTCTGCCGGGGGGAGTCAGTAATGGCTGGGGAGTCGGTAATGGGAGTGGAGTAATGATGCCACCGTGCCCCCTTCCAGCCTGAGAGCTCCCCACCGGTGGCCCAAGTGGGAACAGTCTACGGTTGTCGGCTTAGCTGTAAAGCCACAGCTGCTGGGACTGTGGGCACGACAGTCTCCTAAGTGTCCCTGGTTGACTGATAGCTGACAGTGAGAGCCAGGAGTGGGGGAAGCCGGGCCTCTCTGTGAGGTGGGCCTACGTCTCATTTCTCTTGGGCTCAAGCTTCCTTGAAGACGGTGGGGGCGGAGGCCTGCAGGATGCAGGGAGGGCTCCTGGCCCCGTGAGCCCTGGGGACCAGCGCTGGGGTTGGGGGGTGGGGAGGCTGTACAGACCAGCTGGTGATGCTCTGAGATCTCACCAAGGGACATCCATCCAGTGATATGGCTCTTTCTGGAGGCGGCCTGGGCCATGTCCCTGATCTCCTGGCTGGTCCCAAGGAAGGCTCACTCTGAAGCCACTCCTGAGAGGCAGCAGCACTCCTGGGATGCAGCAGCCCGAAATGACGATGGTGGGGACACACAGGGCTGATGTCTGAATGCTGACCCGCTGCTGGGGACTGTGCTGCTAGCATTTCCCACGTGGTCCCATTTTATCTTCTGGCTTCTGTCACTGCCTGACAAGGAGCCTGGCCTGTGAGCGCACACTGGCGGTGGACGCCATCCCACTCGCACTGAAGGGAACAAAGCGGGGAGGTGCAGCAGGGGCGGCACCTGGGCCAGAGCCTCGTGAGCTGAAGTAGCCGCTGGGTGCGAGCGAGTAGAAGGCACGCGGGGCTGGCCAGGAAGTCTCCCGGGCCGGAAAAGTCTCGCCTGCCAGGACAGTGATCGGAGACCATCCTTGTACACGTGAATTCAGGGGCATTTGCAAACCAGGTCTCCCAAACTGAGCAGCCTGGTCTCCCCAGAACTTCTTTGGACAACAAAAGAAATGAATCAAGGTTGGCACTTATCAGACACGTTCTGACATTTTCCCGGACAAGTGGCTATTTGCAAAGGCCATCCAACCTTTAAATCCCAGCCTGGCAATGCGAAAACCCTGGAGGAACCGGCCTACAGGCTTCTCAGCTTGTCTTGAGCTCCAGGGGGCCCTGCTCAGGGAGGGGCTCCTGCAGTCTTCCCCGGCCTCATTTCAACAGATGGCAGAACAAATTCCTAATTAAGCACGAGAAAGTTTCCGGCTCAGCACATTTATTTATGATTTTCCGGTTCCTTTGGTGCTCATTCTTCCCTTTTGTCTTCCTGGAGCCCAGGCCAGCTTATTGCCACCCTGAGCTCCCCACTCTGCTCTCTTGGACAGTCTGGGCCCTAATCTGGGGAGAGGGAAGAGGCAGGGGAAGCTGGAAGGAGGGAGGTCAGGCCGCACAGCTGCTGTTCAGACGCAAAATGAAGAGGGAGTTTGTTGCAAACTGACGACTTGGTGCAGACTTGAGAGGACAAATGGGGCCCTGGTGCTCACTGCCTTTGGAGGAGTTCTAGAAAGATCACCTGGGGTCAGCTTGGGCCAGAGGAGAGAACTCCCCCTCTGGCATCCCACGGGCAGGGCTCGCTCCCTCCCATGGCAGTGCTGCCAGATTCCACGACCTCTGCCCCCTCCCTCCCGTCCTGGCGCTGCGCCTCTGCCTGGGTCAGGACCAGGCAAACACCTTCCCCACGGTTCTGGGCAGGGAGATGCCCGGGGGGCTCCAACGCTCCAGGGCTGAGAACTGAACCCGGGGCCCGGCTACACGCCAGAGAGCGTACTTCACTGGGCGACTTCTCTCTCACTTGAGGGCTGTGTGTCACATGGAGGATTACTTTTCGAGTCGAGGGCTGAGAGTCTCACGGAGAAAAGCAGCGGCCCGTGCTGTCACCCGCAGCAGTGCTCTGGGGAGAAGGTTCGCGGAGAGGCCACTGCCATTTGATTATCTCTCAGATCAGAGGGAGGAAAGAGGCAAATGACTTGCAGAGACAGCGATGTCACCACCAAAACACGAGCGCAGATGACCTTCACGGGCTGGACTCCACCTCGCGCCCTCTCAAGGCCACGGCCTGCGCTGCCAGGGGCTACCTCTGAGGGCCCGGAAGCCGAGGGGTGGGAGACCCGGAGGAGTCCCGCTGCAGTCCCCTCGCCGCCCTGTGGGAGGGGGCTCTGGTTGGGAGGGGGAGATGCAGAATGGGTCACCAGGGTCCGGGGTGGCCCATGCCATGGGAAAGCAGTCAATTTTCTAAAGCAACTGGTTCCGGAGCCTGGTTTTGGAGAAGGAGAGGTGTCTAACAGCAGAATGGGGAGGGGACGAGGGCTGCTCGAGGTACGTGAGGACACCTCGTACGTGAGGGTTCAGCGCCGCCTTCACAGGTGGGAGCTGGGTCTGACTCAAGTCTGGGGGGCACCTGGTGGCCTGTGCCAAGACGTAGGCTCTTTACTTACTGTCAGCCTCCTCCTCTTCCTTATAGCCTTCTCCCTTTTAACAAATGCGTTGCTCACCAGAAGCAGAGAGGACTTTGTCATGCTAAACAGGCCCTAGGGTGTATGGAAGCCATTAACTGTCATTATCTGGGCGGTCTCCCTCGTGGGCTGACGAGGGGAATCCATCATGCCAGCTACAGCACGGGTGTCCCCTCCACCTCTCCCACGCTGCTCCTGCCTTTCCAATGGAAAGGGACGGGGAACCTGTGTTTAACAAGCCCCTTCCACCGCTGATGCAGAAGGTCAAGGACAGCCAGTCCCGAGCAGGGCAGGGGCCAGACCTCCAGGACTTGGGGACCTGACTTCAGGGAGCAGAGGAGCTGGGGCAACAGAGTTGGGCCACGGAAGCGAGGAGGGAGAACATTTTTCTCCAAATACTGTTTGCTGAGAAAATGTTTCCTTCTGAAGGTCACTGGGGCTTTCAAATACTTCCTATAAGTAGGCTTACAAGGAGAAGATCGGCTGGCCGGTAATTCTGAGCCCCGGCTGAGCCTCGTTTTTGGACACAAGCCCTGCTGGCACTCAAGGAGGCTCCATTCCAACATCTTACTCTGGAACTAGCGTGACCCTCACGTTCTAAGTAATGAGTTTGCTTTTTGTCCCAGGTGGTCACGTTAATTTAACCCAGGGCTTTGGAGCTTGTGAATGCAATTTGGGAAAAGCATCCTGTAGGTGAGATAGGATCTGACCAGCTGGATGGGGTAGACAAGGCAGCTGGCCCTGTCCAGGTGTGTGGGGTCCTCCTGCTCCCTCATCTCACCTGGTTGGTGAAGGGCAGGCTCATCGAGCTAAGAGGCCCCAAAGCCCACACACCAGACGGCTCAGTCCTGCTCTCGTTTCCTTGCAAAGGACCAAGAGTGGGAAGAAGCTACAGGCTGGTGAGTCCAGCTCAAGACAAGGCACTGACAAAGTACCCCTCAGGGTGGCACAGGAGCCTTTCCGCCATGAGCCCTGGATTGGAGGCCGCCCCGTCCATGTGCTGCAGAGCCTGCCCCTGCAGGGGAGGGGGGTGGGCTGGATAACCTGGCAACTTCCAAGCGAAGATGCGCCAGGACACTCCTGGGATGCAGTGGCTCCTTAGGCTAGGATCTTGCAACCGATCCCAGAGCATCTGTTTGCCAGCAGGGGTGGCAGCGACCACACACCCTCTGGTAATGGGCCCAGGTGGGTCAGCCGCCTGGCTGAGGATGAGGTCAGAAGTGAACGAGCTCCCTCCTGCAGACCAGATATTAGGGGAGAGACCCCCAAACCCCCACCGAGGACAGAGGCGTTCTTGGTGAGCGGGCATTGACAGTTAGAAGGTACTGTGGATGGGGTGTCTTTTCACGCCCTGGTGGCTGGGGACACAGAGGCGGCTGCCATGGCCCACTGGGTTTTATGGCTGAGCTGCACAGTGTGCCCAGGAGAACAAAGAGTAGGCTGCTGTCCTGCCCTGAAGGGGGCACAGCCCAACCTAGGCCTCCAGGCACCACGGAGCTCAGCCACCAGCCTGTGTGTTGGTGGGATCCCAGCACAGTTGAAATCAGGTCCCAGGCCTAGTCCCACCTCTATCTGCATTATGTGACCTCGAAGTGACTTACCTTTTTCAGTACTAAATTTCCCCACCAGTATAAAAGGCACAGAGCACCTGCCTCCTCCTTGCCCTTGGGAGTCCACGGAAACGTTCACCACCTTCTAGCCAGGGTGGTGAGCCCACGTGGCCATCTCAGGAAAGGCTGAGGATGGGACGAGGTGAGAAAAGGTAGACTCGAGATGTGTGTCAGACTCACCGATCCATCTCATCAGCGAGGTTAGGATCTGCAGGTACTTGGTCTTCTGGACATCAAAGAAGGTGAAGGGTCCGAGGAGGAGAGTGAAGACAGCCTGGGTGACGGAAATGAGAGTGAGAGGGGTGCAGAGGCTGCGCTGCATGTGGCACACTGTATGCATGGGGAGGGCACGTCATGTATGTGTCTGTGTGTAGGACACACTGTGTGTGGGTGTTGGGGGAAGGACACACCGTGCATGTACGGAGGGCACGCTGTGTGTGTGGGGAGGGCATGCCGTTCATGCAGACTCCACCCATGGCCAGGGCTGATCCTAACCCAGGTGTGCGCCTGTACCGGCAGAGGCTCCCGGGGTTCAGACAGCATGACCTGGCGAGTTCCCAGGGTGCAATGGGAATGAATCCACAGCTCTGCTTCTCTGCCGTTCCTCACACTTACTGTCTTAAGACTACTTTCTAGGCCAGTCCCGGGCGACATCCTGGGGACACTGCCCCCTCGCTCTTCTTCTCTTCAGCAAGTATTGACTCAGGGGTCATAGGCTGGCACTGAGCTGGCACGAGCATGAGTCAGGTACGAGACCCAGGAAGATGAGGTTCCAAAATGAACACCAGGCGCACCCCAGGTCCTCACCGGGAAGAAAGGATGCGGCAAGGGGGTGGGGGGACGATGCAGGTGCCCTGATGATACAGCACAGTGGAGAGGACACCACCCTGAAGGGCTGAGAGGAGAAGGCTCACTGGGATGTCGTTTATCAGCAATGTTTTGGACGTCAACAGAAGGGGAAGCCTGGAGAACCAGAGCCGGTGGCTTCCAGGGCAAACCTGCCAGAGAAACAGCGGGACCGAGGAGCAGGGGCTGCATCCAGGAGAGCTGGGAGTGGGGAGTGTGGGTGTGGGGGCCTGGCTGGAGAAGTGGGGGCCACTGGCCCTCATCCCCTCACTTCTCTTCCTCTCTAGAGAACAGGGGAAAGCAAGTGTTTACTTAGGGGCAAAAAAGAGAGTTCAAACCCTGTCTTAGAGAGCTGGTCTATGGGAAATTCGAACCCTCTTTGCGAAAGAAAATGGGGGTGAAAGTGGCGCAGTGGGGACCCGGCCTGGAGACCGAGGGGAAGTGAGGATTTTCGTGCCAAATGGGCTGCTCAGGGCGCAGAGGAATTAAAAGCTGCTGGTTGGAGTTACGATGATGGTACCATTTCCAATCTGCCACTCGGAAGCAGTGGAGGCATCAGACCTTATTAACATTTACACTGTGCCATTTTATCACGTTAATGCTAATGACACTCGCCAGAGATGTGGCAGACGGCTCCAAGCCCGAAAGTGGGGATTGGGGCCCACTTCGGGGAGTCGGGTCTGGCCCTGTGACCTGGGTGAGCACATTGCAGCTGTTCCACTGCCAGGCCGGTCTGGCTCCCCCCAGCCCCCCCAGTGATGGGCAGGCGGAAGCTCTGGGAGCTCCTGGAGCGGAGCTGAGTCCGTCCCTCCCCGCCCTGCCCGCAAGGAGAGCAGGATGTGGGAGAAGCTGTGACCTCTTATCCAAGTCCATTATCACTGTGAGGATGAATGACAGGAAAGACTAAAGTGCTGCTTAAGGAAAGGCTCTAATTAGCTGGGGTGGGTCAGGCCTCCTGGCAGTTGCCAGGGCTGGGAGACTTTTGGAAAGAGCTTTCTCCGGGGGCCTGCAACCAGCCCAGCTTCCATCCTGGAAGGAGAAGCGTTTCCATCACGGAGGGAAGGGGGAGACAGAGGAAACGGGCTCTCTGGGCAGCCCTCACCTGGCCCCCTCCGGTCCAGGGCCATAGCGAGGTGCAGGATCACCAGCTCTTGGCCAAGCAAGTCTGTATGCAGCAGCGTCAGCAAGTCATTTAGGAAAATTACCACTTCAGGGAAACTTTCCACTGATGAATTTCCCTTTTGAAGGATGGGAGAGGGACATGTCACGCGGGAGAATATGTACAAAGCCACTTGCTCCAGACGTC
This sequence comes from Camelus ferus, assembly GCF_009834535.1. Classification (NCBI taxonomy): domain Eukaryota; kingdom Metazoa; phylum Chordata; class Mammalia; order Artiodactyla; family Camelidae; genus Camelus; species Camelus ferus. Next base: position 25,326,587 of record NC_045711.1, read on the forward strand.
CCCAAATGGCCCTGGCCTGCTCAAAACTGGACTCCAGGGAGCCCCAGGCTTGGTGCTGGGGTGTTTCACCTCTGACCTGGTACGCCTCTCACTGAAAATACAGTGCTCCAGCTGCGGGTGCTGGACATTTTATGTGGGAGGTCAGATCTTGTCTTGGAAGCCTGAAGACTGGTTTTTAGAAGGTTCCACTGTGTAAAAACAGGGGGATTGCAGAACCAGCCTCAGAGGCAGGTGGGGAATTCTGCTCCTGTGGGCTGTGTGGGGCTACCCCTCCAGGTGGGAATCCACCTTCACCCCCCTCCTCAGCAGATGTTTATCAAGATCCTATTACACAGGACACCCCCCATCCCTTTTTTTCTGAGACTAGAAAAGGAGTTTATTAGGTTACGCTGATACAGACAACCGCGGGCCACACAGACGAGAGGTGCCTGTGTGAGCACTGAGGGGCGGCTGCTGGGGTCTTTTATATGGTGGGGTCACAAGGTGCCTGATAAAACACCCCTTTTTATACAGCCCTGCAGGATGGGATCCTGCTGAGAGCATCCCTCATTTAAAGAGACCAAGCGAACGGACACACATTACAGGGTGGACTCAGAAGTGTGTGCAGGGTGCCCACTGAGGACCAGGAAGTGAGTCAAGAGCTGAGAATGGGGGTCCACCCCTGCCAGGCTTTCTTGGAAGATTTGGTCAACGGCTGTGGCACCCATGGCTGGATGGCAGCTAGGATGTGATTTCTTTCTTTCTTTCTATTTTGTTTTTTTTTTTACCTCTCAGGAGCACAGAGTGACTGCCCGGGTGGGGAAGGCGCAGGGCCAGCTGCCAAACAGCAGCCCTCGCATGGGGCGGAGCTCCCGCAGCAGAGGGAGCCCAGACCAAGACTCACACACAAGCACAAGCTGGGGCTAATTAAGGAACAGGTGTCCTCTGCAAATTAGTTCGAGCCAGACTCGGCATCCGGGATGGGAAAGGACAGAGGATTTGGAGCGGTGGCATGTGTGGCCTCGCCATGGTGTGGCTGCGAAGTCTCGGGGAAGAAATGGCCCCAGCATCCCAGTGGTTCAGCGGGGACAGAGCTCATCTCTGAATGCTGAACAGCTGAGGGTGGCACCTTCTGTTTTCCCTTCCCTTTTACAAAAAAGAGAAATAAGAAGCCAAGAGACAGCCCATCCTCCTGGGCCTTCCTGTCCAGCCCGTAGGACATTAAAAATTAGCTGGCTCCTTCCCAAACCCCCAAATGCCGTTGATCAGCTCAAACTCAGTCTTCGTTCAAGGACTCTCCTAGCCCGACTCATTACAGGAGGCAGGGACACCAAATGCTGCAGCCAAATGTGTTTCTTAAAAAAAAAAAAACAACACAACAATTCTTTGGTTTCTCATGAAACCTTCAAACTGGTCACTGGAAATAAAGTCTGAGACAGACCCGGGGGCGCAAACGGGGTCGCTCGTGTCTCTCTTTCTTCTTGGGTCGGTGAGTTTAGATGTGCACCAAAGGCCCCGAGGCAACCCTGCCAGTCTTGATGGACAGGAGGTAGCGCAAGTTCCCCAGGCAGGGCTGGCAACGCCGGGCCAGCAGTGTACCGGTGGCACTCTGAATCTCACACGGAGTCTAAAACTCAACACAGCCGCCTCTCCTGTGTCCCTGGGCGGGCTCAGCATACTACCCACCTCCAATTACCCCGCTCCAGACTCCCAACAATCTCTGACTCCTTCCTGATGGCCTGTGACTGCTGTAACTTGGTGGCTTAAAACCGTAAGAATGTGTTTTTCGCAATCCTGGAGGAGAAACAGGATGCACAGCGCAAGGGCCCGTAACCTTGTCTGGGAAGGGCTGGGGTGCGGGTCACAGCGGCCATAATACGTGATGTGAGAGGGATCAGGTGGGCAAAGGGCCCGGGGCAGGGAGCTCAGGACCGGGGAACTGTCCTGATCCCTTTGTCCCTGTCCTCTGCCTCCTGGGCCCAGAGCCAGCTGGTGCCAACGTCGCCTCCCCACAGTCAGCCCCAAGCACACCTGCGTCTGTTCAACTCACAAGGGCTCATCACCTCAGAGAAGGCAAGGCCCAGCAGCCCCATGATCTGGTTCCAGCCACCTTTTTCAACCTTGTCTCCAAAGATACTAGCCCCAGAACCTGCGGCCCAGCAGCCCTGGGCTGTGTGAGCCCCGACATGCCCAGTGTCTTCCTACCGCTGGGCCTTTGCTCAGCAAGCTCATCATGCCACTTCTGCAGGTCAAAGTCCCACCCAAAAGTCTGCTCCTTCACCCTCGTCTCCCAAGTCCCCTCACTGGAGTATGGCTGTTTCCGGGCCAGCCACCCCTCCCCTGGCCGCCATCTTCGTTCCCAGCAGTGCTCAGCACAGCGCCCCCTACAGGACTGACCGGAACGGGGCACATGCCTGGAGGGCAGGGCGGGCAGGGAGGAGCCCCACTTTGCCAGCCTCCACCAGAAAAGAGACCCAAGGACAGGGGCGTAAAGAGAGTCCTGATCTAACTCGCAGCTCCTGGCCCACCGGAGGCAGGAATCAGTGTCTGGGGGATGTGGGGCAGGCTGGGGATGGCTGTGCTCGGAGATTCCCGGGACAGGACGGTGGCTTTGCTGAGATCCCGAAGTACCGATACACAACCCAGCTGGCAAGGCTCAGTCTCTAACTGGGGACACTGCTTTCCTCTTGGGAAATAATCAGCCCCGGCTATAGGCTGGTAGAGAGGAACACATGCTGTGCTGCTACAGAGAGCATCACTGCCTGCCTCCAACTTCTGTAGTTTTAACCCTACAGCCCACCGCCCTCGGGGATGAAAGTCTCCAATATAGCTCATTCCTGCTACACAAGATGAGCTCAGGATTACTGGCCACATACTAGGTCCTTTGTTTAAATGTGCAAAATGGGAAAACAGGGGTGTATCAGCATCAGGGCACAGAAGCAAAGAAATTTCACACCTATCTCCTCGTCCCCAAATTTCTCTGCAAGCTTAGCTGGTCAGAGAAACACCATGAAAATTTTTACTTTGGTGCTAATTCCAAATTAAGTGCCAGTGTAACCGGCTGCAAAGTCCCTGGGTTCCACCTTCTGCCTACATATCTACCATGTCAGCCCCAGCCGTGTCTTCCCAGCTGCTGGTCCGTGAACCAAACCATCACAGCAAAGGGGTCCTGTGATGAGGTCGCCACCGATGCTGCGGATCCCCTGCATCTCACAAAGTGCTCACTCACACGAGGCTTCGTGTCACGCTCCTGGCCATCAGTGAGGTCACCAGGCAGGTGACGATGCCCCATTTTACTGATGAGGGAGCTGAGGGACTGGAGAGGTTGGGAGACAGGGTGAGAAAGCGGCAAAAGGGACTGGGAGCTTCCCGATCCGGTCCCTCTGACTGCAGACTGCATCCTGTGTCAGGCTGTTTCCCTCTCTGACACCTCCTCCCCTGACGTGGAGCTAATTCTCACCCTTGTGCCTTTACCCTTGTGATCACTCCTGCTGGCAAAGCATTTCCCTCTGCCTTCTTTATTTCCATCACCTTCCCAGCCCCGCTCAAGCACCAGTCTCTGCAAGTTTCTCCAAATGTTTTAATCCTCTCTGGACTGATCACCAAACCCATGGTTGGTATCACATTACTTAGTTCTTGGAGGTTCTGTGTTACTCCTTGTTCATGGGTTGATTCTCTGCCCCCAGCAGAGCGTAAGCACCACGATGGCGAGGACTGCATCCCCAGGCACAGCTTGAGACGCTCAGTGAGCACGTGCAGCACATGGTGAACTGGGTGGAGGAAGTGGCTGATAGGAGGGTTTAATCCTGCAGGGCGGGAAGAGGCCACCCCAGCCCTTCTGACATGCCTCGTTCGTACCCTCTAACGCTGGGAATGTCTGAGTTGTCAGAGCAAGTGGTGCGCAGGTACGCAGAGGTCACCTGTTCTGCCTGAAAGCAGTTCATGCAACAAGTCTTGGGATGCTGAACAGTGATACGTGGCCTGATCTACACAAACACACAAGGACGTGTGGGGGCCAACCATGCAGGAAACAGGCTTGGCACCCATGGGGCCCCGAAGGGCCCATTCAGGCAGAGATGGTGGTACCCTGGTGGCACTGCTGAGCTCTCTGGACCCATCCTAGTATTTCAAGTGATAAAGGAAACAGACGCCCATATTATAGGGCTGTCCTTGTTGGATGGTAGGGGTTAAGAGTTAGTGGGGGTTAATGGCAACTCAGCATGAAATGATCCCTAAATGGGAACTGAACTTTCCAGGCGTCCTTGAAGTGCAGTGAAGAAATGTTCAAGGATTCTATTTTTATTTCTCAAGTGGCTATGAACATTCTGGTTTGGGAGTTTGTATTTTCCCAACTTGAATTACAATGTCTGGCGATTCATCCACGAACAGGAGGTGAGTTCTGAGGCAGCAAGGGACAACGGAAGGACCAGAGGCTTCGGGCCACATGCACAAGGAGGGGGTATGTGTCCTGCTGTTGCCCCAGCTAACCGTGAGACCCTGCAGCGCTAGGGAACTTCTCAGAGCACATTACGTGTACGCAGAAGGTATTCAAATAAACGTTAGCCCTTGACCATGTGACCCCAACAAGGATCAGCATATACTCGAGGACACCCCGGCTGTCCTCCAAACATCCCAGGGGGAGGCATTTGAAACTGAAGCCAATTAAGGACCAATGTTAGGTCAACACTAGTCTTACTGGACTTCCTTTTTCTCCACCCAAGTTCAATAATGGTCCAAATGCTCTTCAGGGGGAGCTCAAGTTCTTCCCATCCAAACACGAAGGATCAGCCATCAGGCAGATGACTGTGAGAGGACAGGAACAGGTGCTGGGGCTGAAGTCACGTGGGCAGCTTGTGTACCGAACCCAGTGAACCATCATCACAGCTTATTTGCCAAAACCTCAGGACGCGCTGCATCGTGCCACCTAGAGGAGGTCGCCTGAGATCTGCAGGAGGCCTGGCACTTCCACATGAAACTTGGAGAATGAGGTTTCAGAAACAGCACCCCCCACCCTCGGGGCAGAAGACGGGCAGCAATTTCTGAAGGCCCGGCCCAGGGAGGGGCTGACCCGGAGAGGGGACTCTGCCAGGACAGGCTGCTGGGCTTCAGACAACCAACCCAACCATGATGGGGACACTGCCAGCCTTTTACTCACTGATCCCTCAAATATGTTTACCTGGTGGAGAGTGACTAATGAAGACAGATGGAGGCTGGAACGCCTCCTCAGCACACGTGTTCCCTCTACAGCAGGGTCTGTGTCGGACCGACACCTTCCTGGAAGGCACTGCTTAGAGCAAGTCACCATGTCTTAGGATCCCTGGGTACCCCCCCACCACCTTCCCAACCCTCACCGAGAAGGTCCTGGGAGATGCTTACTGAATGGATTGAGAGACTGAAGGATTCAGGTGATGCCTGAAGATAGAAATGGAGAGTTGATGCTCAGATATTCTGAAGAAGCACACGCTTCTTGAGCACAGAAGTCAACTCTCTAAACCCAGCTATTATCTCATGACTTCCTTCAGCAGAAAACCAAGTCCACTCATGTCAAACAATTCAGCCTCATCCTGAATGAGTGAGCCCAAGATATGTAACACCTGTAGCTCTCACCAAAAGGGACAAGCGTGTACCTGCTGGAAGATGCTGGGCCCGGGACAGGAGGGTGCTGAGTCCCAGCCAAAAGTTCAAGATTTCCCCAGGGAGCTCTTAGTTAGCCACTGAGCTACAGAGCAGAGGCAAGAAACCCAATCCACCTGGCAGGAACTTGACAGCCCATCAGACGCGTGGATCAGGCAGCTGGCCAGGAGAAATGACTTGTCCCTATGCCCGGTTAACTGAGAAGAGGATGAAACTCTGGGACACTTCTGGAAAGAGACACAGACTGGCCAGGGAGGTGGTATCTGAACAATCTCTGCTAAACTACGGTGAAAACCATCTCTGATACCAGGGAGCCTGGGAGAATGATTTCGAGGAGAAACCATGGAAGGGGTGGGCGCACACACACACACGGGGAGAGGGTGGCCTGGAAGGGATGGCGAGAGCCCCCTGGACAGAGCCAACGCAGCAGCTGCACGGGATGGGAGTCCCCTGGACCGTCCGTGCCAGCTGAGAGGGGAGGGCCAAACACAGGATGGTCCAGGCCGCTGGGGCACTGTTTCCAGGTCTTGAGGAGCCTGGGTGATGTGATCTCAGCCCTGTCAGCCCAGAGACAACCAGGCACTTGGAGGGCAGGTCTCAGGCTCCCTCTGTCACTCCCTGAACACACTGACTGAAAGGCCGCCTCTGACTTTTTGACAGTTGAAAACATCCCCAGGTCCCTTTCTCAGAACCCTCTGCTTCCCTCTTTTCAAGGCAACCGGAAACAGAACGGGCCTAGGAAAGAACCCAAATTACTTCTTTTTCTGAGCCCCCTAGTCTAAACAACCCCCAGCCTACCTAGATGAGATAGAAAACCCTTACTTAGGAACCTGGGCTCTGTATCCAACTTCTTTGGATGTGGTTTTTGCTCTGAGAGGGAAAAAACAAAAAACAAAAGAGGATGTCCCCTTTCTAACTCAGATGGTGAAAAAGAAAGGCTGGGAAACTCATCCCAAACTTCTGTTACTGAGCACCGTGGTGACTTACCAGGAGCCCGGCTGCTTAACTCAGTTTTAAAGACGGTGGGAGGAGCTCCCTGGGAAGGAGAGAAACGTCATGACCCACGGGAGGCTCCTTCAGTGCAGGGTGGCCTGGCTATGTGCCACCAGGGAACGGTTCATGTGCTGTGACCACTGCTAGAGGGAGCCCAGGTCCTTCCAGAACGCACACTGTGGCTCCCAGGCAGCCATCTCCACCATCACATCACAGTCCCCTCCCCGCCCAGCCTTTGGAGTCAGGAGGAGTCCCGGAAACTTGTCCGGGTATCATCCCCCACACTATGTCCAAGTCCCCAGCTGAGAGGTGGCTGGGGTGGGGGGGTTGCGTTCTGAGGGGATGCTGTTGGCAAGGAGGGAGAGTTCTGCCCACGGACAGGCCACCCTTATGCGCCCAGAGCCTTTCCCTGCTTCCCGACACTCCCCAGGAGACTGACCCACCACTCAGAGGAGGCTCTACTTGGGTGCAGGGTAGAAAGAAGCTCGGAGAACAGGCAAGTGAAGCAACATTACCACGCACCTACTAAGTGCCCAGACAAGGCAGCATCTTCCATCTAAGAGCTCCTTCTAATCCTGACACTCTAGAAGTTGGTTATTAGCTCCATGTTAAAAAACTAAAGTTGAGGGGAACTAATCAACTTGTCCAAGATCTCGTAACAACCAAGACGCAGCTGAGATCAGAACTCCGGATGTATCTATCCAAGGTCTGGCCCCTCTTTAGGGCACGCGACCGCCTCCTTTGATTATGCCCTAGAGAAACAGCCTCTCCACCGCCTCCTCCACGTCCCTTCAAGGCTGGCTCCCCGGGCGCAGGAGGGCGGGCTGGTCCAGCGGTGTTAGCCCTGCACGGCTGCTGCCTCCCTCACCCTCTTACTGGAGGGCAAGCCTGCGGGTCTGTGTTGTCTCTTTCTCAGCTGAAAAGCCAGATGGTACCCGTTGGTGGGCAGAGATCCAAGGACTTGATGCCAGAGCTGCAACCCTTGTGGTTTGGGGGGAAAAGATAAATATTGTGGAAAACCCACACGGTCACTTACTCACTGATTATAAGCCCTCGGGGTTTATAAAGGACAGCCTGGCTCTGCGCAAGCATGAAACGGGGGGGCACACCCACACATCCAGGGGAAAAGACCCAGGGGCTTGACTGTGAACCAGGTGGGCTGTAAGAGCACTACGACGCGGGGCTGGGGAGGGACAGGAGGCGGGAAGTGGGGTGAAGCAGGGGGAAGGCTGGGGGCTCTGCCCGGAGAAAAAGACCTGACTTAGGTGCTGGTATGTGTTCTAAAACTTCACTGCCCACATTTCAGGTGCCAAAGAAGAGGTGGCAGAGAAAGAGACGGGTGATGAGCTGTCCTCGACCTCCTGGCATGGGGACAGCTATCTTCAGCTCCAAAGTCGGGGCCCCTAAGTCCTTGCTTGCTGAGGGGCAGCTTGTCCTGGCAGTGAGGAGCAGAGGATGGCCCACGCCTCTGGGAGAGGAGGTTTTCTGACTGGAGCGGGGGCTGCCAGCTGCCGTGAGCCCTGGATGTCAGCAGGCTGAAGGGCTGCCCAAGGGACTCGCACAGGTGCTTGGCCACAGACCCAGCAGCTGTGGCTCACCCGAGGGGTCTCGATCCTTCAGACATTCACGGAGCAGCCCTTGTGTGCAGCCCTCACATACACGAGGAAGCTGGAGGTATTCTTGCTTGGCCATGTGACCAGGGGCTGGGGAACAGCTGTCAGGGCCAGGCTAGGGATCAACTGATCCTTACACGTCCTCAGAACAAAAGGACCTGAGGGGAACAGGAGGGCTGGTGACACTCTGCATGGTAGACTGCATTGTGAGTAACGGGGGGTGGGGAGCCTCTGGCCACTGCCCCTCAGCCCCCTTGGAAAAAAGCACCCACACCCCAACCACCTGGCCCGGTCAGGAATTAAGATGTTCAGATACTCAGGGTGATGGGCGGTGCATGAGCCCCAGGGACCTTAGGATCCGCAGGGCTGTTAGCGCCTCCAGTAACCAACTGACTGCTTCTGGTGCCCCAGCCCCAGGGAAACGAGGAGGCGGAGCCATCACGCTGTCACCTCAACTGCCTGGTGCTCATGTGACACTCCAGGAGAGGTGCCAGGTGATCACTGCAGATGCTCCCGCCGACCCTCCTCATCCTACTCTGCTCAGGGAGAGCCAGGGAGAGTGGTGGTGGCAGGGACGCTCTGCGCTGGGCTGGAGCGGAGGGAGGGAAGGAAGTCAGGTGCCCAGGACAGGGGAGCCCTGCAGAGAGCAGCCATACAGGCCCGGCTGGCTCCACCCCTTCCCTGCAGGATTCTCTGCCTGGGCACTGAGTAACCTTGGAGGTGGGGAGGGAGGGGAGACGGCATGTCAAGCGGGCTGATTAACGAGCTCTGTCAAGCTGGGTGTAAGAAATCACACGAACGACCCCCCCAGCCCCCGGCTTCCTCCCTAAGTCCACGGTCAGAGCGAGAGGCCTCTCTGTGGGGCTGGCACATCGTGGGCGCCAAGAGAAAGCCACAAGCACCAACCACAGGGACCCTGCAGGGAACCTGTTGATCACAGGTAACAAAGCAGCCACCGGCAAAGGGCTGTTGCTGGAGCCCCTTTTCTCCTGGGGACACTCAGAGTCTGAAACCGGCCTGATCAGAGCAGGAGTGAAGCTGTTCCCTGTCTGCACTGAAGCACCTGCGGCATCAACTTCTGTCTGTTACTAGTGACGCCAGGCTGGAGACCTGCGCTGTGGGCCCGTCTCTCCCAGAGGAGGCCCGGAAGGGCCCTGAGCGCTGCCTCCTTGGCTGGCTCGGGAAGCACACCTCCAGGGGCACCTGAGCAGGCCCCTCCCTAGGAGGCAGGTGTCAGCAAGACCACGCGTCCCCAGGAAGGGCCTGGCCAGCAGGCTTTCTCGAAAGGGAGGGTACACAACATCGCCCTCCGAGCTGGCTGAAAATGTAGATTCCTGGGCCTTGCAGCCCTAAGACGCTGCTACACAAGGCCTGGGGTGAGACCCAGCAATCTGTATTTTTAATAAGCACCAGTGGTCTGGCAACCAAGCACTCAGACCCCATGGAGGCTCTTGATCCTGACCCGGGGGAGGGGGAGGGCTGGGCAGTGTTCCCGGGGCCGGTTCCTCACCCCTCGCGGGGAGCACGGCCTCCCTGCAGCGGGGAGGAGGATGCTGCCAGAACCCCTTGGATATCACACGCCAGGGGCCCTCCAGCCCTGGTCAGCACCCAACCCAGCCCAGCAGTCTCTCCCCTCTTCCTGTCAGGGCTTCCAGAGAACGTCTCAATCTGTGGCTAAAGGAAGTTCTTCCTGTAGCTCAACTCGACACGCCCTGCGGTGCGCTGGGACCCTTCCTCCTAGCCTCAGACAGCATCGGCTCAGCAACGCCCTCTGCGGTACCTCGCTTTGCACCCGAAGGCTTATTAACGTGCACCGCAGCCGGCCCTTGGCGAAACATCCAGGCTTGTGCTGATTAGTCAGGTGCCATCATTAAGATGCACCCTAATTGTTCAGCTCCACCTAATCATGCCCATGTCCCAGACACCCCTCTGCTGGCTGCAAACCCTCTGGGGTTCCTTGGCTCCTGCTTTCTCCTTGGGGCCAGCCTGCGGGCTGGAGAACGTCCCCAAGGATCCTTTTATTCTCTGCACAAGCTTGTACGGCCAGCGCTGCGGGCTGGGACACCAGCCACCCAGAGGAGCACCGTTATTACTTTAGAATGAGTGTTTTATTTAATTAAACAGTTACTGCCAGGGCCCTGGGGCACTATTTAGAAAGACAGTGGACTCTGCTTATAACAGACACCCTGTAACAGAGAGTAAGCATCACTCAGGGGGCAGCCCAGCCTCACAAAAGCCAGCAAGGCGGTTGCGAGTACCACGGACCCATTTACGGAATGAAAGCATCAGAGAGAGACAGAGCGGAAGGCAGCGGAGCGGGAGGCGGCGGAGTGGGAGGAGGCGGAGTGGGAGGAGGAACATGGCTCGGCAGATACAGGCACCGTTCTAGTTAGCTCAAAATATTTAAGAACATTCCATATGATTCTTAAAACTACTAATTAAGAGGCTGCTGGATTTCTTAGACTATAGCTTTTTCCTGCACTTTTTGGGAAATAATGTGAAAAAAGAGGGCGGGGTGGGGAACTGACATCAACAATCAGGATATTTCTTTAAGAACACACACACACACACACACACACACACACACACACACACACACACACACACACACACACACACACAGAGTCAGTGGCCAGGATCAGCCCCTGGGAGCTTGTGAAGCAAGGAGCACCAGCTTTTCATCCCTGATCGCACTGCACACAAATAAAGAAGCCTCAAGCTCAGGGTCTGCCTGAGATCAGTGTGAAGTGTGGATAAAAATGGTCCTGAAAGAGCCCAGTGCAGAAGGTCCCCAGCAGGGATGAACACTCCCCACGGAGACCTATTTGGAAGCCTCCCAACCAAGCTGGCCTGTGCATGCCTGCGGGCCGTGGGCGTATACTTCAGCTCTATGAAGCTTTCCGGGCTTGGGGGTGGGTGTGTGTGTGTGTGTGTGTGTGTGTGTGTCCGTCCCTGATGTCCATGCCAACCTCACATCCGCCTGTTTCTACATGAACTGGGCTTTGGATTACTGCCCCCTGCACATGAACCCGCGGATGCCCTCCTTTACACAGAGAAAGGCTTCTATGTGTTCTATTTATAAATACTTAATTTTCACAGGATAACATTTTAAACACACTAGGGAAACTAAGTACTCAAGAGAGACCTGCAGTGAGTCCTTCTGTAAAGTAACGAATTGTTTTGTAACAAATAATTAGCCCCCGAGTTTGTTTTACACTTCGGGATTTTCATATGATGGGGCTTCCTACGAGCTGAGTGCGCTGGCAGGGGTGGCCCTATTATGGTGCACAGATAACTTTCCCCATCTCAGTATCCTTCCCTGGGTGAACTGGGGGACAGGGACCGGGAGAAAGGATGGGAAACCAGACAGGCCAAACTGACAGTCGCCCACGTGCCTGGGGGGAAAAGCGCTTGTGCCCCGGGCAAGTTGTATTTGTAAGGATGTACTCACTGCTTCCCAGACGAGAGGCGGGGTAGCGGGGCATTCTAACAGGGCAGAGAGACACTCAAGCTGCCATCCTGAGAAGGGGGTCTGGGCAGTTCACTCGGCTCAGGAGCTAGAACTGAGTTTCCTTCACCCAGCAGGACGAAATAAAGGCCAGAGGACCCTGGCTCACCCAGTGGGCAGCTTCCGAGGCTCGAGGAGGGGGTGGCGGGGACTGTCCTTGTGATCCAGATTCCTGTCACCTGGTATCTTTCCTGGGAGCCCGGGGCAGGCGGCACAGGGGAGTAAGCACTGTCCTCTAAGCTGGCGTGTCAGGTAGCAGCCATCAGAGGCAGAGGCAGGACGTGGGGCGTGATGGATGGTGAGCTTAACGCCAGCAGACAGAAACCGTGTCCCGGAGAGCCGCATTAAAAATAAAAACAACAGTCCTCTCACTGAGCTGGAGGAAGCTCTGGCCAAACACTCAAAGGCACTGGGGGCCAGGGAGGGGTCACTGTGGTTTAAGGAGGAGTACTACCCAGGTCTCCTCGGAAAGGAGAGGGCTGATTCGGAGCCGACGCTGGGCAGCAGCTGGGCTGGCGCTGGGGATGGACTGGAGGCTGTGCCCAGACACCAGCAGACGTGGATGTGAAGGGCGGGCTGGGGGGGTCCTTTGGCAGGAGCTCGAGAGACAAGCCACAGTGTCAGAGTGAGTGACAGAGTAATCTGAATTTCATTTAAAAAGGGCTTGGGTGGAGAGGGGATGGAAAAGCACAACAAACACGAGAAGCCATTCCCTGGGTGAGATATACAGACAGCTCCCTAGCAAAAAAAAAAAAAAAAAAAAAAAAAAAAAAAGAAGGAAAGAAAGAAAGAAAAATGCAGGCCTGTCCCTGTATTATTGATTTCCTTGAAAAAGAAGAGACAAGCTAATCCTTTAAAGTCAGTCTTTTCAATCTGAGCGCTGGTCACTGAAGTTAGAACTCGCTCAGCATTAGCTCCTGTCTGGGAAGTGGGTACACTCATTTTGGGGGCGTGGGGCAGGATTTCTTTCTTCCTCGAGAGCCAGGATCATGGGCTGAAAGCAGGGGTTTGGCACGTGGCGGGGGGCCTGCCCTCAGGGACACGAGTCTTCCCTGGGGCTCGGAGGAGCGGGGGACGACCTCAGATTAGCACCAAATCAGGGTGGGCCTGGCCTGGGTCAGAAGAGCTACTCTGCTCGCTGCACCTGCAGGGGCCGTCCAGTGTGACCCACCCCTTCTCACGGGCTGGCAGGGAGAAGAGGGTGAGACAAAATGAAACTGACTTTTCTGGGGCCTCCAGAACTGAGTGAGGAGCTGACATCGGGGAGGAAGGAAGGAAAGAAAAGAAGACAGGCTTCCCCGGTAGCCCTGGTGGGTCCCCAAACAGTCACCATCCTACGAGGGAGGCGCCTTGAGGCCCCAGATCCTGTAAGAACCTGTAAGCAACACTCTCCCTGCCCCAGGCAGCTGGGAACCTCTTCTTGGCTCATTCTAGTCTGGTGTTGGCTAAGTGCTCTGACCCAGGTGGGTCAGACAGGAGGGCTATGTCTCCCTAAAAAGGGAAACTGCCACTGGTCTGTCTCCTGACCTTAGGGGCCTGCTCCCCATTTGCAGATGGGGCCAACCTGTTAGACTCCTCTGTAAAGACGGACCGTTCCCATCAGCTCCTCTCTAGCCCTCCAGGGCACCCTCTCCATCCATCAATGGCCCCTGCTTCCTTCCAGGTGGCCCACATTGTACAAATCTGGGGAAGCATTCACACCATATCCTACTGGAGTTGTGCCCTAGGGGAGCAGGGTGGTGGCCCGGAGGTGTCCCCAAGAGTCCCCAGGTCCCTTGAGGTCACCGTTGCTGCTGAAACTTGTTGCTTCTCACTAACTTTCCCTCCTCACTGGTCCTGAAGGCCTCTGGGCCACCTCCTGTCCCAGAATTGGTAACAATAAATATTCAAGTGATGGCAGTGGTGACCCACTTATTAGCAGATGCCACAGTCCCAGGGCACCGTGGCTGCTGTTGGAAGAACACAGAAAGAGACCGACCATGGCAGGGGAGGGGAACGTCCTTGGGAAGGCGCGCTGCGTTCCAGTGCTACTTGAGTGGACAGGAGAAGTCCGCCTCACGACCTAGGAGCGAGGGGCGGCAGGAGGACAGCAGATGAATCAAGCAGACAGGATGTGCAGACACGGATCACTGAACAGACGCCATCCTTGGGCAGTGTTGCCCCAACCTCTGCAAACGCCAAGCTCCAAGGACTGATGAGCAGATGCGACCTGCTCTCTCTTATCCCGGCCTGGCAGCAGGGCCACCCTGCGAGCTGAGGTCTGTTACCAGGGTCAGAGGACCTGCTGAGAGCCCGAAGGGCCCGGCTCTTAGCTCTGCCTCAGCTCAGTGACCCTGGGGAAGTTGCAGTCTCCAAGTCTCAGTTTTCTCTGTTGTAAAATGGGATGATGCCACGGACCTTACTGGTGGCCTGTGAGGACCCAATCAGAGACGAGAAAGTAACTGGTAACACGCTACACTGATGCAAACAACACAGCAGAGAAGACCAGTCAAAGACCTGCCATGGGGTGCACCACTCTCTTCTCCACCCCTACCTCCGCCCCTCCACAAAAAGGATGTTTTTCCCTTGAACGGTACTGTTCTAGCAAGAGACCACTTGGTTTTAAAAACAGGATTGCATGCTATTTGAACTGTTGCCAGTGGTAGAGGCAAGCTTTGCTGTGTAAGATTTAGCCAAGATGGAATCAGAAAACACAGCCTCCTGGCAGAGAAAAGAGAACCAGGACCCTCGGTGAAGGCCCGCACGGACCGTTCAGGGCTAACCTGAGTCTGAATCAGATGGACCTGCTCCTCCAGGAAGAGAGTCTGGAAGGAAGAACTCTCCCTACAGTCCCCAACACACAGCCTGCTTCTCCAAGGGGTGCCTGGAGGGAGAGGCCCCTCCGTCCGGCAGAGGGTGGGAGGTCACCTCTGGGGCAACTGCAGGCTGCACCTCTCTTTCGGGTCACCCAGGTGGATCTCATGGCTCCCGCATTCAGCGCAGGATGGCAAGCCATGGCGACCTTGTTCTATCCCAACGAGCCCATGGGGGCCCCCCCATTCAACGCCGCCAGTTTGCGGCCGGGTCTCCAGCCAGGATGAACTCCGCTCTGCCATCTGTGCACTCGGCTCTGGCCGGCTGGTGCCCCGGCCACATCTGTCCAACTGTACGTGGTGAAGGCTACTCCCGTGGACAGTGAGGAGCCTTCAGCACTCGGAGTCCCACTGTCCCTCCAGGGTTTCCCTCTGACACTCTCAGGAGGTGGCGATGACCAGCCACGGGGTATGGGATGCGAATGAGGCTGGGCAGCCCTGCAGCAATGAGGAAGGGGAACAAGAGTGCTTGGCGGTGCCCTTGACTTGAGGGGACAGCAACACACATCCTGCTTCCCAGACATGCGGGACAGTCTGATTCCTGCATGGAACTCATTTACATACGACCCTGCCACTTCACCAATGGCCCTTGACTCCTCACTGTGTAGGAAAACGAAATGCTAAATTCTGACTTTGTTTCCTACCAAAGCCAAAGAAGCTCTGCAGAAAGAATCCCAAGATGTTTCGCAGCCTGGAGGCAAGGTTGCTGGTTTGAAAGAGTTGGGGCATCAACACTTTCCCATTTGATCCTTCAAAGGAGCAAGAGGGTTGGGGGGTGGGTTCTGAGAATCAGATTCTGATGTTAATTCTTATGGGTCCTCAAAATAGGGCCCAGGTCACTGCTGGCTCCAGCTGTGGCATCTTGCTGGGGTGCCCTGGGGAGCATGTGAGACTCACGGGACCACCCCTACCTCACAGAGCCCTGCTCTGCAGATACCCCCAAGGAGGGAGAGGGAGAAACTGACTCATACTGGCTGCAGCGGCAGTCACAGAGGTGGCAGGGCACAGGAGGGGAGGAGGAGTTTTCCATTTGTTAAGGTCAAGGGCTTAGGGAGGTGACTGGTATTGCTGGTAGAGAAAGCTCCCTTCTTGTGAGTAATGATGGTGCGACACACAGGCTGGCCTCTGGAGGTAGTTAATATCCCCCACATTCTTTCTCATTCTGTGTGTGCAACTCAGTAGCATTCCTGGGAAGACACAGAAGAGGTTGCTTCCAGAGGACTCTCTAAAAATTAAACCATAAAGTAAAAGCCTGCATCTTTGTCCCCCAGAACATACTGTCCTGTAATAGCGAAGAAGTGGCTATTATGAGGTCCTTTTAAACATGCAGGCTGGACAGGTGCATTGTTTACCAGAGACAAAGAGATGACTGTACCTGGGGTGGGAAGGATGCTTTCAGCCCACTTGCTGCCTTTCCTACCATCATGGTAAAGTCTGGCTGGCAGCAAACAGCTGGTAGAAAAAGGTACGCTGGGAATCTCTAGGGAGGGTGGACAATCTTCTGAACATGAATAACTCTGGGGGAGGGGAAGGGACGACGCTCTCCCCCAAGACCTGAAGGAGCCACCTGATGGCATGAGAACACAGAGGTGAGCCCTGCAGGCCCGATGTGGGAGGGGAAGATGCCGCTACCACCTGCAACAGAGTGCCCAGGACAAGGAAGGAGACCCACGCTTGCTGACCCCTTCCTTCAGTCGCTTGGCTGCTTCCAGCTCACTAAGAGTGGGAGGCTGGCAGAAGGATGGAGGTCCCCGGTATTTAGGGTCAGGAGGAAGCCACGGGCCCTGAGAGCCACACGCACATGCCTCATCAGTGGTAAAGTAACTTCTGAGACAAGGCCACGGTCCACCTGCCTTGAGCTTCTCTAAACCAGGCAGAAGAGCGCATCTGAACTGAAAACTTTCTGAGCAAACTGAAGCCTCCAGCAGCGTCCAGGGGGTGGGAGGGGGTGCCCACAACCCAGACAGAACAGGCTCTGTTCCTGCTTCGTCCCCTTTCCCCCTTCTTGCAGCTTTTGTGGGCCTGGTGGCAATTAGCTTCATGAGTTATAGGAGCAATATCTGAGAGATGGAGGCAGTAATTAATGCCCGCCTGCTTTCCTGAAGGGTTCCTTCTGTTCGGTCAGAGAGTTATTGAGATTCAGGGCGGGAGGCTTCCATCATGTGGAAGGTTTATAGGAATAAGAGAAGGAACAATTTAACAAGGCAATAATAATTCTTCTAAATAATTCACCAAGCAAATGACAGCAGCCAATCTTCCCAGTGCTCCGTACCTGTTTTGCTGGTGGGCAGGGGGATGTGCTGGGTGGTTCTGCACAGGCTTCAGCAGCTTCCCTGGGAGAAACCCCACTGGAGGGGCTCTGCCGCTGTCCCTCTGTCTTGGACATGCTCCTGCGTCTCCTGTACCCTCTCCTCCACCAGCTCCTTCTGCCCCGCCATGCAGGTTAGACCTCCAGATGGGTCCTGACGCTTACTAATGCTTTTGCTATTTTATCAATCACGGTTTGTTGAAATGCTAAGAGGCCAACAGGCCTCTGCTCTCCTGGCCACCCTGCTAGGTTCTCTGCTCGCCCCCCAGGCTGGGGAAGTGGGGAAATTAACCTGCCACCCAAGTCCCACCAGACCTGTGGCCGGGGGAGCTGAGATATGGTTCTGAGATATAGATTCCCAGCCGTAGCTGAGGGCAGAGGAGCAGCCCAGACCATCCGACTGCTCCAGAAACGCAGACAGGAAAACAAACCTCTCGCAGGGCTGGGGCCTCAGGGCTCCCGGGTGGGTCTACAGGGTGAGACCAGGAAGGCGAACAACCATTCAGCCTTCCTTGGGGTTAACAAATTCAGACCCGAATCACACAGCCGGCGGGGCGGCAGAGACCTCTGCCAGGATGGGGATGATCAAGTCGAGAGGCTGACTCTCTGAAAGGTGGCTCTCTGGCAGCCCTGCCTCCAGTGCCACAACAGCTAAGTGGCCCCGTGTCAAGCTGGGTGTCACCTAATGCACCCAAATCTGTCTCAGGGCTGAGGAGGACCAAGCTGCAGCAGAGAGCATGAACAGACACTGCACCAGCCAAAGGGAAGCGCCCACAGAGCAGGCAGACAGAGACGCAACCTCTGGTTTTGCATCTCATTACCTGAGACCCTACGGGCTTGTTACTCAGCTCCAATCTCACCCCCAGCCCACCCCCCGCCCCCACGGCACAAAGCAATCAAGACCGAGCATGGAGATTCACTGTGCTCTCCTGTCTGCAGGGAGCAGGGGAGACAGGGAGCTGGCTGGGCTGATCCTGATCTAGAGAGTTTTGTAATCAGGGTGGACCGTGAGACGGCTCCGTCCTGCCTGCCCAGCCGGGAAGCCCGGCATTGCCCTCGTGCTCCAGGGTTGGCCAGGAGAAAGGTCAAAACAGGGAGTTTCTAGAAAACAGGCTCTGGCACTCTCACAGCGCTTTGATAAGCGTGTCCCTCAAACCTTGAGCTAAGTTATGAGAGTTTATGGCCCTGTAACTGGCAATGACCCAAATGCCAATGCCAAACCACATGCGAATGATGGAGGCCTTGTGGCCAGGACACTCTGGGGCTGGCGTTGTAGTGACATGACACACTTTATGCCCGGGACCAAGGCCCCAGTAATGAGCCAGAGTGTAGGGCTGTGTAGACCCTCCTCTCTGGGGAAAGAGGTCTCCCAGAGAGTGGGGGTGGCTCACGGGCCCCGGGCCCCCAGGCCACTCACCAGGTAGATGCGGTAGGCGTCCACTCGGCGCAGCGGCCCCCAGCACCGGTCCGTGTCGTTGTACTTGGTGTCGGCCTCCACGCCGCAGGAGTCGTTGCCCATGGCACTGCTGGTAGAGAGAACAATGGCTCAGGGTGGGCCTCCCTGCTTGGCTGGAAGCAGACAGAACGTGCCGTTGTTAATTAGTGGCAACCACTGAATCTCTACGACCCCCACTGCGGCTTCAGGTCCAGCGATCTGACTCCACCAGCCACGTATTCCTGTCTCTGACGCAGGCACCTTATTCCTGCTGCACTATTTCCCAGCGACTCAGGAGCCCCTGGTGGGAATCCCAGTCTCCTTCCCAACAGGACAGGGATGGGGACAGTGCTGAGGAGTGTCTCTGATATGGCACGTGCAGAAAAGGGCCTCGGACACCTACATTCTGCGGATGCTGGTGGATTCGCTTGGTGTTGGGCTTCTACCCTGAGAACTCTGCCCCGACTGCGGAGGAGGCCAAGGGGCTGCAGCTTCCGTGGGGGCCAGGGGGACACTCACCAGGTCACTTGCATGAGGGAGAAGGGCACGGCGGCAGCATAGATGGCCAGGTCCCCATACAGGTAAATGATGATGCAGAAATAGAACAGGTTGACCCCCACTGAAAGCAACAAAGTCATCAGTCAGGGAGCCCCAGGGAGACGCATTCTCTGTTGACAACTACCTCTCTGCCTCGTCCACGGCTTTCTGCTCTCCGAGCAGAGTGGGAAAACCACCCCAAGGCCTGTTTCTCATGCTGGCTGCCTTCACGGTGATGCTGGCAGGACACACATCTGCTCTTGACTTTCACCTGGAGAGGGGGCTGAGTGAGGCTGGGAGGACCAGAGAGGTTCTGAATCCAGGTGCAGGGTGAGCGCAGGGCACGGACTGGCCAGGGAGGAACCAGAGGTGGCCTCATGGTTAGGACAGGCTGCCCAAGGGAGGAGGGGGGGGGGCCTGAGTCAGAAGCCTGAACCCTGGTGCTCACCTGGGCCAGGGGTCCCTCCGCAGCCAGACACAGGGCTCTGAGACCAGACTGCTACTGCTGAAAAGCAGGACGGTAGCAGGAAATGGCCCGGCTTCGGAAACTGAACTCAAGAGGGTAAAAAGCCCTTGATTTCCAAAGACTAAGTGCCTCATTCTGAATCTGGCCCGTCACCAAGCACCAACGGTGTGCTGGGGAGAGGGAGCGGCAGGAGTGGGTGCTCATGTCTCTTCTTATGAGAAGCTTTTGCAGGGGAGGGTGCTGACTTTGGAAGATGAAAGACATGGAAGCTCCCTCTGCAGAGGCAAACCCTGGTCCCCTCTCCCTCCAGGGGGGCCTGGACTAGGAGTTGGAGACACAGGCTTTGGTTTTAATCCCACAGGCCTTGTTTCCTGACTCTGGCAAGTCCCTGAGCGCCCCCAATCCAGTACAGTGAGAAGAATTCTTCCTGCACTAAATTCCATATGTGATCCCGGCTACCAAGACCAGGTGTAAGAGCTCTGGAAAAAAGCACCCAGGCCCTACGACCTCAGGGTCGTGGCCCTAGACACCCAGTCTCAAACTCCCATTCAGACCGACCACTTGTTTTTGGCATCACCGGTCTCAAGCTGCTGAAGTCTCTGAGAACAGAAAGGAAAATGAAGTGACAGCTCCCTTCTAATCCCGGTGGCTCAGAAGAGCCTCCAGGTCCGGGGGTGGGGGGAGGGGAAGCCAGGGACACATTCCTCCTGTGCTGTTTGAGGTCAGCTCAGTTCCTAGGAGTCTAGGTGAAAAAGACTCCAGGTGAAAGATACAGCTCTTGAAAGAACCCTGGAGGGCCTCAGAGTGTCAGTGTCCAAGCTCAGTGGCCCCTGGGGTCACTGCCGCTCACACCCAGGTTCTGCGTCCAGCCCCTGCCCCCGCTTGTCTTTCTGCTCTTACTCAAGGCTCCTGTAGGGAGGCATCGCCCCTCCCCATTCCCAGCCTTTCCTCTGCCTGCCCAGGGACTCATGTCAGCTGTTTATAAACTGCCATTGGCCCTCCCTGATCAATAAATTTCATTACTAGACACAAAGTGGGAGGATCAATGAACTTCCAGGAGGACAGCAATGACTTGGGCTGGCATTTCTAATTATAAGGACTGAGTCTGGACCTCAAGGGGGGGCTCTTGTGTGGAGTGATGGGCAGCCCTTCCAAACGTGAAGGGGACAGTCTTCAGAATGAGGGAATCGAACAGTGGTTTCAACTGGGGGCGATTTTACCCCCCAGCCCCTACCAGGGACACTGGGCAACATCTCAGGACATTTTTTGATGGTCATGACCGGCAGGTGCTACTGACAACTAGTGGGCAGAGGCTGGGGATGCGACTCAGCATCCGACAACACACAGGACAGGCCCCACAACGAGGAATGGACCAGCCGAACAGCAACAGGGCCAAGCTCGAGAGCCCCTGCAGCAGGTGAGAGGAAGGCGGCCTCTAAGTCTGAGCTACTCTCGTACGGATTTATTTTCTATCACATGTGGGTAAACTAGGAGTCTAGTCCATTTGGGGAACAGAGAGACAAAACAAAAGCACAAGCTCCTAGAATTCTTAAAGAAATCAGGGTGGACTGTGAGACACGAAAATTAGGAAGGTCTGAAAGGTCTGTGTCCCCTCTCCAGTGTGCATTCTGTTTTCCGAAGCTTGCATTTGGGAGGAGACTGAGCAGTGGCCAGGAGGAACTGTCTGCCTCTCTTATCAGAGTCTAACGAAATGGGGAGAGATAGAAACGGAACGAAGGACAAGCACGGAAGTGGGCTGCACACAATCAATCCGGAGTCGGTAAATTCTGAGACCCCCCTCAGTGAGGCTGGTCCGGTGGGAGGACGGGAGCAGAGCCCCAGGGAACCTCCAGCGGACAAAACATCGCACCACTGGTGGTAAAGGGAACGCTCCGAATGTCCGAAGCAGCTGCGGAGAAGCTTCTAGATTCTCGTTTCTATAATCTCCCTCGGCTCTAACTTAGCTTAGCCACATGCAAGACTGGAAACAACCAGCGGACACGCCCCCATTTGCAAACAGGGGCTTTGAAGATGCTACTGACAACTAGTGGGTAGATGCCAGGGATGTGACTCAAAGGGGCAGAAAATCTTCCAAGACAACAGCAAGGACAAGGATTTCCTGAGATGTGTCTGACTCTCCATGAAGATTTGGGCGTTTAAAAAAAACGAAACCCTTAAATAGCTCATCTTCCAAAAGAAAGAGATTTTGAATGGAGGTATAAGATGTTGCTGGAACGACCAACACTGCAGTGCCTGAGCTGGGCAGTAGCCCTATCCCACCAAGCAGCAGGTGGAGAGTGTGGAGAGGTCAGGACTAGATGCTCAGATTCCAGACAGCAGCCCTGTGCGCGTGCTGCTAGCGCCCTCTGCTGGCCATGGGGAAGACATGTGTCCACACCGTGTACCCGACCAGTCACAAGGTGGTAGCTCTGTGTTGTCCTAGACAGAACAGTCCAGAAAAAAGGGAGCCAAGTCAGAAGCAATTAAGCAAGAGGCACAGAACTACCAGCCGCCTCCACTGGCTCCCGTTGTTGGAAAGCTGCTTAGGATTCTCAGCCTCCACGAGCTGCAGTTGCTAAGTAGCTGCTCTGTCATTCCTAAACACTGATGATCGGGGTGGGGGGTGGGGGGGATTCGGAGAAAACACCTTGAAACAGCTCAGGCCTCTCAGCAACGTGGCTTCTCAGATACACTGGGCGTAGGCGGAGAATCTGCTCCTCCCCATCGCCTGCCCTGTCCCTACTCCAGGTGGAACCCCTGCCTGCAGGGAGGTACCGGCTGTGCCCTCAGCCCACCCGGAAAAAGAACTCCTACCTTTATTGAAGAACATGGAGGCCATCTGTCCCATTTCCACCCGGTCTGTGATCTCAAAAAGGTTCGGAGATCCACGTCTCTCTGTGGAGCCAAGAGGAAAAGAAGGGAAGTGGTTTTTTCACACAAAAAGCTCCTAGAAGGAGCTGCTGAGCTCACTGACTCCTCCAGAATGACGAAGTCCCAATGGTTTCAAACTCTTGAAAAAACTTTTCCTAATGCTTCTTGCTTGAATCATTTAAAAACATCTATAGAAAGGGATCCCAGGAACGCTCACTGTCTGGGAAGAGGGAAAGTTAAGCCCTAGTTCATCTGGACTGTGTATACGTGTGCGCGCGCGCGCGTGTATGTGTACGTATGTGTGTGTTGGGATGAAAGGAAGGAGAGAATCAGAGACTCTACATTTCCTTGCACTTTCAGCGTGCACCAGGAGTGGAGGTTAAGGGACCCCCCAAGCTGCAGACGTCAGTGGCAAAGCCGGCAGAGGGTGCTCTGTTGTACTGTTCCTGGTGCCTTCATAAGAATCAACCCTCAGGCGGGAAATGCCAGAGGGTCTCTGTAGGGAGATTCCCTGGGCCCTCTCCAAGAGGAAGGGGAACGCTGCGGACCAGAGGGAAGCACGGGCCAGCCCAGAATCCCAAGACTTACGCACAGACAGGATTGGCCGTTTCTCCGCCCGCTCGTAGTTGTCCTGGACAAGAACATCACTGTCGGAGGCTGTGGAGGAGTCGTCGTCTTCCTCCTCCTGGGAGGGGGTGGGATGGGGAGAAGGATGGGAACAAGGGAAAAAGAAGGACTATGTAACTCTACAGAAACCCCCGAGAATAATGGAGAGGCTTTGTTATTTCTTTCTAGAAGGTATCTGATTAGGAAGCTTTCAGTACTTCCACGCCGTCACACTAGAAGGTGCAGACGTACTCAGAGGAGGAAGCTGCAGCCAGTTCCTGGGAACACAGGTTCAGAATGACTGAGCCAGCTCAAGGTCGGGGATAGGAGGGACCCATGAGGGGGCATTAAAAGAACAGAGGCTGCATCTGTTCTGGAAGCTGATGTGGCTGATAACTTCAGCTCTGGGCCAAGGTCTTGGAGCAGCGTTATGGACAGGATCCCTCCACGCAATGGAAGGGAAAGGACTGGCTGCTGAGAACCCCACTTGGGTATCTGACTGCAAGGGGGCACTGCCCGGGGCCAGGGGTTACAGACATACCTGGTGGTTTTCCATCCTCTTCCAGTGGAGCTGAGCATTGGCTGCTGCCATGGCCTCCACCACAAACGTGGTAGTCACAAAGCTGCACAGAAGGCTGTGTGTTAATTGCCAAAGGCAGGTAGGAGGTTGGAGGAAGTACAAAATAAAAGGAAAAGCCATTTAAACCTGACCCAACCAACAAGCCTGAAGCACTCTCTTTTCTGAGGAAGGGATGGGAACTCAAGAGATGTGTCTGACCTGATAAAAAAAAAAGTGTGTGCGCATACGTGACGCCCTGCGTGCTCGCCCTGGCATCTCTGTCCGTATTTAGAATGTATTTCCAATGCATGGGAGAGGTGATGCGGGGGCAGTGAGGTACTGCACCCCAGAAGGGGCCTGTTGGGGGGCAGAGGTGGGAGAGATGGGAGGACAGATGCTATGTGATGCTCTGAGCGGGGAGGAGGAGGCTGATTCCCAAGGGCGCCCTCCCAAAGCTTCTGGGAAGGGCAGCAAGCAGCTCTTCCCTCTCCTTGCTGGCCAAGTGGTCAAACCCCAGTGACATACACAAATGGGTGGAGCATAGGCGTGGATAACTGAAAAGGACACTTGTCCAGAATCTGCCTCTGCCCCTTTCTGGGACAGTACTTTTACTTTCCTAATAATCCAGCTAATGTTAAAATAAACCTGCATCTTTATAGCAGAATCAAAAGGGAGATTGGGAGATGGCACCAGATGTTCGCTGAGAAATCAGATTAGAGTGAAAAATCATCTTTTCTTAAAGAAGTGGAGGAGACCTGGGTGATGCTGGGAATTTTCTCTTTAGCAGATGGTATGGGGGAGGGCCGCCTTCCTGCTGAGCACACCTGAGGAAAGATTCCATCCCTGCTGGAAGGACCAGGGGTGGGACATTCATCTCCCTCTTTCTGGAGGTCGGCACAGCTCTGCCTCCTGTCTTGACCTGGAGCCCCTGGGTGCTGTCACCTGCTGCAGGCTGGCTGCTCAGCCTAGCAGGCAGGTGCCTGGGTGGGACAGGAATTAACTCACATCCTTAACTCACACCTGCTCCGGCTCTGTGGAGGGGGTGGGACAACCAGCTCTGAGAAAGTCCCATTCCAGCCGCCTCAGCAACTCCTAGTGCGGTTTCTCATTATCTTGCCTAAGTGACCATTTTAAGGGCTTTAGATTTTCCTTTCTTTTTGGAAGTAAAACTAAAATCAATCTTAATTAAGGCATCAAAAGGCTTCTCATGGCTGCATAAAGCCAACTCATTGATCATGTTCGAACATAAATGGGTTGAGCAGGGACGGGGCACGGCGGCCCCTACCTGGGGGCCCCCAGTAATCACTTCCCGTTCAGGTGGCTGCCTGCGCTGAAGGTCCTTTGAAGGGGACAGTGGAGTCACGGAAGGACAAGGACTTCTAGGGCTCTTGGCTGCCAGGGATTGCAGGATGTAATGAGCCAACAGTACTCCAAGGATGGGCCACAAAACTCCCCGGAAGAAAATGTGCGAGCTCTGAAACACATGGGCATTTTCCTATCCCATGCAGCCTCTTCTAGCTCTTAATTCCCTTCAACTACTAAATTCTGTTTCATGCTTCCAGTGGTACCCACTCCTTGCTCCTTCTAATCTGCTGCCCTCCAAGGCCAGGGACCACCTACTTCCAGCTGCCATCACCCCACTCTCCTGACCCCCTCACCCCGCTGTACTTTCCCCATGGGACTCATCACCTTGTCACTTACTCTGCACTTCACTGTCTTCACTGCCTACTGTCCGTCTCTCCACAGGAGAGGCGAGTCTGCCAGGGCAGGTAACTTCGTTCAGCGGAGCTAAACCCCAAAGGAGAAACCTGTTGGCGGTGGTCTCGGGTGCTCCTTCCCACTTCTTTTTGGCAGCTTGCTGACTCCTACCTTGGTTGGAGTTGAGGTGGGTGGGAAATGCTTAGTCTGAAATCTCTTACTAGCCTGGGGTGTTTGCTAAACAAAATCAAACCTGCCCGTGAAATCCCTGAGGAGCGGCTCCCATAGAGGTACCAGCTGGTGGAGCCCAGGTGGATCCCACACACCTGCCTGAAGGAGCAGGTGCCCCTGAAGGCTGGGGAGGGCGTGGCCTATTTGCCACAAGGCACAAAGCCAGGGGAGAGTAACACCTGATTATGTGTGCACCTGGGTGTTTATGGCCGACTCTGCCACTTATCTTACACAAACTCTAAAATCCTAACTGATTTCCTCGATCACCTTAAACACTAGATTCTTTCTGTGGCTGGGTGGAGCTTTCTCCGTGAACGCACGTTGATGGTAACATTAAGGACATAAAGGGGGAGGTAAACCAGCCAGGGAATAAACAGGTGAGCGCCACGAGAGCCACTTCGGAGCCTAACCGGAGGCCCGAGCTTTTAACTGATCGGGGTTTGGCAATGGCTCCATCGCACGAGACACTGAGAGCTCTGTGTCGCCTTTCCTCGCTCTGGGCCACCTGGTTAGGACTGGCTTGCGACAGATGTCTTCCTCAGACCGATGAAGAGATGCTCGGGCTTCCCACGTGAGCTCCCCTAGCTCTGCCCCCTCCCCCCAGCTCCCAGCCCCCGTGTTGACAGGCTCTCACCTCATGAAGCCCAGGAACACCAGCAGGACCAGGCTGACAAGCCACCCGGCGGTGGCAAAGGCCTTGGGCATGGTGAGTGCACCGGTGCCCACGATGAGGTTAAACATGTACACCAGTCCGACCTGGAACCAAAAGAAGCCACAGTCGAGCCCAGAAATTAATTAGCTTCGCGCCCCCCACCTTTTCTCTCTACATAGCTTCTCCTCAGCAACGTCATTCAATCCTGTGGCTTTAACTATCCCAGCGGGACAAAAGGGGACTGTATTTCTCTTAGTACCAGCCTTTCTGCAGACCTCAAATCCAACTCCCTGCTAGTCACCTCCACCTGGACATCCCAGCGTGGCCGCAGCCTCCCTCCCTGCCCTCCGTATCCCCGTGCTAGTGGTTTTATTTCTGAAGACTCTTTTGTGGGCACCTCTGGCTCCCATTCCATTTGCAATTCAGATCAATCAGTTCTGGCCTGGACGATGATGTAGGTTCCTAACTGGTCTCCCTGTACCCCATAAAGTTGGTTGACTTACAGTTTGTTTTACCACTTGTTTCTCATCATTAAAAACAAAAGCCAAAACACTACATCTCTGGAAACACCTGTCCATCTCTCATTTTCACTTCCCCTGCCTTAGAAACATGCGCTTATCTATATTTAAATTTTTTTCTAAGATAACCGTATGCTGCATCTTTAATCAGACACACAAATTAGGACCCTTTCTCCCACGCTCAGTCAGATCTTTAAAATAGAGATGGGGAACATCAACTACCATTTTGGGGCCCTTGACAGGCAGGCAGGAGGGGCTGGGCAGTGATTAGGAAGGAACAGGCTTCTGGGCAGGTGCTGATTGATCTGAGTGCTAGACAAACAGGAGGGCATCTCGCAGGGAGGAAACGGCTCTGCCCAGAGTCCACTTACACTTGGCACTGGGCACCAAGCCCTCTGGAGCCTCCTGATCAGCCCCTCAACTCCCACCCACCATTTTGGGCCCATTCAAGTGCTGCCTCCACCATGAAGCCCTCCTGAGTCTCAAAGCCCTGGATCAAGAACACTTCTTATGTGCTAGTTTGGGATTTTGACGTTGATGTGGTTTTCCTCCCCCGTTATTAAACCTGAGGCTTGTTGTGGCCTCGGCCTGTGTCTCACTTTTCTCTGCATTTCTCGGGGTGCCCCAGGGACCTCAAGACGGGAATCCTCAATGGAGCTGGCTTGGGTTCTCTCTACCATAAGCTTGACGGCCGTTTTAAACATCACAATCTCATTCTGACCCCATAGACAGATCCCAGAAGGATTAAAACAGGTTTGAGCATCTTCTTGGAGCTCTTGATTGGATCACACTACCATGATGTGGATCCCCTGCGGGGAGTCCTGGCTGGGGGTGGTGTTATGAGAACACATGTGAGGGTGACAGCTGGCCTTCCGAAGTCCCCAGTGCTGACTTTTCACAAATGTGAACGTCTACAGACTAATTCTGACTTTTGTTGGGTTCCATCCCAATCACCGGCACTCTGAGCCTAGTGTATCCGAGGGCGAGGATGGGTAATAACTCACCCCAGTTCTGCTCATTCGCTCACTTATTCAACAACTACCAAGAGCCTTCCATGGTCCTGGCCCTGTGCTCAGAGTTGGGGGGGAGGGGGCGGTAACAGCGAGCAAGATGGACAAGGCCCTTGACCTTAAGCAGGAGGAGAGAGACAAGAAAGAAAACAAACAATGATCACCATGACGCATTGGCAAAGTATCATGAAGGAAGGAACCAGGGTACCATGACAGAGAATAAAGGAGAAGCCCTTCCAAGAGAGGTACTCAAGGAAGGCCTCGTGGTGACATTCACGCCGAATGAGCAGGAGCCGCCCAGGCAAAGGGCCAGGGAAGAGACTGCCAGGAAGGAAGGCCTACGGTGAGAGAGGAGGATGTTCCAGGGGCCCTGAACCAGCGTGGCTGAAGCACAGCAAGCCGGCCCGGTGCACGGGGACAGGGAGTTCGACGTTCTGAAGGGTGGTGAGCAGGGCACTACAAGACCAGGCTCCAGTCGATGACCCCAGCCTGATCTCCCTGTAGCTTCGTTCTCTGCACCACTGCTTTTGTAACACTTATGAAGGTTAGACTCTTACTTCTCTATAGAAAATGGCCCTGGTGATGGATCTCAGAATGAAAGGAAAGAGAAAGCAGAGAGGCCTAAGAAAGTGACGATTTTTGGCCAAAAGTCTCCTGGGGGGAATGAAGCAGTACGAGAGGCATGTGTGAATTCAGGGACACCTGAAGGTCTTGGGATGTAAAAGTCGAGGGTCTGTCGTCAAGCAGGGTTTCTCAGCCTGAGCATTACTGACCTTTGAGGCCAGATCGTTCTTCGTTGTGGGGCCTGTTCTGTAGGATATTTAGCTGCATCCTTGGCCTCTACCCATTAGATTCCAGTACCCCCCACCCCTAACCTTGCTCCTGCGGTGTGACAATCAAAAAGGTCTCCAGACATTGCCAAATGTCCCCTGGGAGGCAAGACTGCCACCAGCTGAGAACCACTGCTGATAAAGGCACAATGAAATAAACATATTCTCAACGGAAGCTTCAAATAAATCTCAGTGAAAAAAACCCTTTAAGAACTTGACAAAGAAGTCAATTAGGGATAAGCTGTTGGCAGTTAGGAGCAGAAGTGGGGAATCACATTTGACTTGGGTTGCTGCAATTTTTTTTTTTTAGTTCCGAAGCAAGTACTCTGGGGCTGTGGGGAACCCTGTAGGATAATGTATGACTTCCCCACCTTCCTGGCAAGAGTTAAACCCTCTTTACCTTCAGTGAAGGTGATGGGTAAGGATCAATCACAAAGAGCAGAGCATGAGACAGGAGGCAAATCTGAGCTGAGCCACAGGCCAGATGGAAGGTAGTTGTAGGGCAGGAGGAAGGGGAGGAGGGGCTCTCTTCTGCTGGTTAGGTGACAGTTCTGTGGGACAGCCTCCGGGAAGTGTGACCAAAAGCCAAGGAGCAGAGCCCTACTGCGGTCTTGATAAAGAAGGCCTGTGCAAACTGAAATTCCTTCCTTTCTCAACTCTTCCTCTGTGGCTGAGCTGGAGAAGACACACTCCCTGTCCCTTGGGATGGCTGACCCACCCCTCCTGTGTTCTAGGGAGTGCAGTGTGGCGCTCCTGCGGCCTCACCTCCGGGTCAGTGGCCTCACCCACAGGTGTGCATGAGGCTGGGGTCACGGGCATCTTTCAATGGCTTCCTCAAGGACAGCTATCAAAGGAAATAGAAGGCAGCAGAGATGCCGAAGCAATGACTAGGGTTTCAGGCTGTGAAACAAGTGCCTTTTCTTTTGAGAACAACAGCAACGATCTTCAGCCAGACCGGCCAGCAGAAGGCGGTCCAAGGAGCCACCCTTTTGTAGGTGGTCATCCCCTTCTTCCTCTGTTCTGATGGCATGATCTCTCCAATGGCCCCATGAATAGGGAAACATACATACCAGATCTGAGATCACTTAAGGGCGACACACAGGCCTGAACCATGCTCGTGTGTCCAGCACTTTCCCCGGGAGGGTTTGCTATCTGAGTCCCCTGCAGAGGCTCGGCTGCCCATTACAAATATTTTATGCAGAATAACGCAGGCTAGGCAAACACCCCTGACACCCACGAGGGGAAAAGAATTCACAAAGGGCAACAAAGAGGTAGGGAGAGGCTTTGTGTTGACAATGACCAAGTTACCAGCTGACGCACCTTCAGGAACTAAGCGCTCAGCATCACGGTCTCCCAAGGCACCGGAGGAGGTTCTGCCTATGTTGTGCTGAGCAGAGGAATTCAAAACAGCATGGGTAGTAAAGTCCATTCCTCAGCCTCTCTGGGCTCCATGGATGGTGCACCCCACACCCTTCTCGTGGTCTCACAAGGGATCAAGAACCATTCTCCCAGGATGGCAGAGTTGAGGAAACCTCAGGCAGAAGGTATGTTCCCTGCTCAAACCCTGACCACTAACTCCTGGTTAATGTCACCTCATCCTCAGCTCTCCCCACCTCTCTCTTCACTAGCAGGATAAGAGAATACAAGCAGCTGTACGGCAAATGCACAGAGGAGGCTCTCAAACACAGCCCTCGAACCAAACCAAACACATTGGAAATGGAAAAAAGAAATTTAAAAAGCAGAACGTGCTGAGGCTTTTAGGTCTCACTGCCCCACTTCCCGTGGGCACAGGCTGACGTGTGAAATGATCACTGAACAGCTGGAGGCACAAGAAAAGTGGGCATGTCAAAGATTTTCCTTCCCAACACTCAGTTATAAAAATAACTCATTTCCTCATCTCTAAGCTTACAGATGTTGTAAGATGAAGCAGGAACCGTAATGACTCTTACGGACAGTTGTGGACAATGCTGATACCAAGAGGAGGCTGTGGGCTGTCACACAATTCCACAAATGAGAAGGACATCATGTGACTCATTGCAAGGTTCAAGGAAGATGCTCCTGATTAATCACTGAGTGGAAGGAGCTCCCTTGGTGTTACCCACGAAGCAGGAAGACCCAGACTCAGACCTAGACCCGGCAGGAAGACCCCGGTGTGAGGAAGGGTTTTTGCCTGCTGTTCTCAGAGGTGCTTCCCTATCCACCATACCACAGCTCCAGAGTTCTGTGAAGCTGGCATAAACAGAGCAGGGATTCCCCAGGCTAGAAAAGCAGGTGCAAAGCAAGGCAGCCATTTAAGGTTAGGAACTTTCTAGAAAGAGGGGTCTTGCTACTTAAGGCAGTGCTGCCTTTCCCCAGAATACCTGGTAGCAGCATGAATCAATCACTTGCTTATTCCAGTCCTCCAGCGACTTATCCAGAGGCCTCCGTGATGTAACCATGACCCACCTTATATTACAAAACGAAGATAAACTGAGTGTGTGTGTGAGCGGTGGGGGTTTGGGGGTGTAATAAAGACCCAAGACGGTGAGAAATCAATCATTCTAATTGTCCCAATTACAGACTCCACCAAACTGCAACTGGAGGTCTCTGCAAGCTTTCTCTGCCTCTTACGCCATCCAAGACTATAAAAGTTGTGCAACTTAAAATTCAGCTAAGAAGCAAAGTGGTTTCAAACTGCTGAGAGGAGCAAAACCCAGGGTCAGCATCTGTCAGCCTCTGTCCATTTGAACTGGGAGCGCAGGTTGGAAGGGGTAGCAGCCCTCAGATAAATATAAAGAGCTAGCAAGTCAGTTTTCTTTTCCTGACCACTCTGTGATCAACATGTAAAGAGTGAACAAACCTGACTCTCCTAATATGTTCAACATGGCTGCTGCGGAATAAGGTTCCCAGACCCTGGCTATAAAAGCCGCTGGGCTCACAAGTACAGTCCACATGAGGCAGTGTGCTTCTCTAGAAGCGAAGGGCACTGATGTGGGCAAAACAGTCTCTGGAAGCAAAACTCACGTAGGGAGAATAGAGCTCCCCGGTCTCTGTGATTTCACCCGCCATTTCCAAAAGTGAGGAAGGGTCCGTAGGCAGCCAAGGCTCCTTCTGTTTCGGGGAGGCTGTTCCCTAAGAAAAGAGAAGACTTCAACTTTCTGATGAACTCAGATGGGGGTAGGGGAATGTCTGCAGAGCCACTCCCTCCCTGTCCTTTAATCAAAGACACTTATGGTCTCAGTATCAGTCACAAGACAGTCGAGAGGGTATGGTCTCTCTGTAAGACTAACGCCTGGGTGGTTTCTTCTTTTTCCTTGCTGTGCAGGGCATGAATGTATTCTATGCCGCTCACACTCCAAGTGATTTGACGGGCCTCAGAGGCCATTAGATCTCGCCCACCACAAGCATCCCATTTACACACCCTGCTTATCTCCATTTAATGCCAGGAACAGCGAGCTCACTACCATGCAGGGAGCCAAGTGACTGCGTCTACCGTCTAGGGCAAGGGGCTGGCGGCTCTCCCAGGTGGGCCCCCAACCCAGCTCTTTGCCCCCAAACCTCTCCTTTTTAACGGGGCCTCCACTCCACGTCCCCCAACCTACCTTAGTGCTCCCCACTCTCAGCCTCCCCCTCTTCTCAAGAGCCCGTCTCCGAACCTCTCCCCCATTTCTTCCTTCCTCCTGGAGAAGCCCCGAGTGTGGCACGACCCAAGCCCATACCACCGTCCCGCCCGGCCCAACACCTGCAGCGCAGCTTGCTCTGGGCCGCCGCGGCCGCCGCCTCAGGTCCCTGGGTTGCTGCCGGCGCCAGCTGTCCCGCTCCAGCGCCCACAGCGCGCATGCGCCCGCGCCGGGAGCCCACCTTTTCAGCGCGAGCCTTGGGTGGGGCTCACGGCACTGATTGGGCGCCTCGCGGAGGCGGGACCGGATTGGGCCCCGGCGGCTGCCGTCTGCGTGGCGGAAGTGGGCGGGGTGCGCCCCCACGCGCATGCGGGACGGGAGGCCGTCCGTCAGCTGGGAAAGCTGGCCTGGCTGGAAGAGGTGGGTTCCACTTGCTGAGGACAGTTCTGTCGGTTAGGAGTGGGTGTGAACTCGGCCGACCCGCGACCCCACTGGTTGCGGGGTTTCTAGGAGAGTAGGCTGTAGCTTCTCGCAAAGGGGAAGGGATTGAGGCTTTAAGCCTACCTCACCCTAAAGTGGTCAGGGAGGCCCAGATGGCTTGGGGAGCGGAAAGAGGGAGGGCCGGAGCCCAGTGGGGTGCTGGGAAAAGGGGTTGGAAATAGATTTAAGACAAGGCTGAAAATTAACCCGAGGGCGGAGTCTCAGGACTGGGGCAAATGATGGGAGTTTTGGTGAAGCTGGTGCCCGGGTGTGAGGCATCGAAGTTCTGGGAGATGGGGCGGAAGGGACAGGCAGAAAAGGCAGCCCATGCTTGGCTCCTTGAGATGTGAGTCCAGGATTGTTTAATTACCTTTAACCAGCCAGATTCCTCTTCTTGCAGGGGTTTAGAGTCTGCATTCTCAGAAGTGTTTGAAAAGAAAGAGAGACAGAAGCTCTTCTGACAATTTAGCCCCAGAAGAGAGGAAATTGAAAGCCCGGGCTCCTACCCTAAGTGGGAGGAGAACTCAGTGTGCTGATATCTTTGCCCTCCCACCTGCAGACTGCTACCATGAGGTTAAATCAGAACATCTTGCTGCTGGGAAAGAAGGTGGTGTTGGTACCCTACACCTCAGAGCATGTGCCTAGGTAACCGTTCACCTGTCACGGGGTGCAAGCCAGCTCTCCAAGGTGCAGCGAGGAGTGTCAGCCTTCCTTAGCACAAATTTTGGAGGCTCTTTACTCTGAGGAGAAACGTTGGTGTGAGAAGTAATTACATACAGAAAAAAATGTAAATTGAAGCAGAGAACTGTGACTTCCCTGGAAGAAGTCACCCATCCCCCTGTTTCTTCCTATCACCCTCTCAGCTTCCTCTTTGGTCTTTCAGTGGGGGATTATTTTATGTAAACTAAACGTGTAAGCAAAAAAGATACTGTCTTCTTGCCAAATTATAAATGAGTACCGTTCCCCTGGTGCTAGTGAACGTGCTCAGTTCTAAACGTTAGCTTGTCGTAAAACTGAGCTGATGGCTTGTTGTGATGTATGCTGTTTTGAAAGGCCAGGACTGAGTCACAGGGTGGGACTCGGTGGTGAATGTCGGGTAGACTGGGTTGGTAGTGCCGTGGGTGTGTATTCTTTACTTGTAGTTTTCCTTTTGGGGGTTCCTGGTGCCCAGCCTTTGTGGAGATCTGTCCAGCCTCCTTTGCTGAATTCAGCTTGCCACTACTTCCCCTCAGGAATTTGAGGAATGTTTAGCTTCGGACTGCTCCCCCGCCCTGATCCCTAGGACTGGAGAGGAAGCCAGACAAATAAAACTGACTCCTGCTGTTATCTTGTAGGACTAGCCTGCCTCTAGTTCTTGTGCCCATGGCTCTCTGCCTGAGGAGCAATTATAACCCTTTCTTGGAGCTTCTGTGAGCCCTCTGTTAGCCCTGTGGGGTTCTCCTGGCCATCCATATCTTCATATCGGGTGTCAGACTGGTGCTTCTAAATCAGTCCTGCATGCTGACGGCCATCCCTCTGTCCCTGCAGGTACCACGAGTGGATGAAATCAGAGGAGCTGCAGTGTCTGACAGCCTCCGAGCCTCTGACCCTGGAGCAGGAGTACGCGATGCAGCACAGATGGCGGGAAGATGCGGACAGTGAGAAGTGGGGAGTGGGGGTGCTGGGCTGGCCGTGTTGTGGGAGGGCGGATTCCAGAGGCCGTCTCCAGGTTCCCTCCCTTTCCTGGTCCCAGCTGTAGCCCTGCTGGGGCCACAGGACATTTGCAAAAAGCACTTCACGAGGTGCTTGGGAGGTGCCTAAAACCCTCATACTTTGATGCCCACTCAAGTCGGTCCCTGTGGCTGACGCTTCTGTCATCTTCCCGCCCACTGCACCGGCCGTGAAAGGAGCTAGAGAAAGGAGAGCATTTGGGGCTCTGGCTGTAAACTGAGGCCCTGCCTCTCACGTCTCTTGCCACAAGCCCAGTGTGACTATTGCACTTTGCATCACTCGCTCTCTGCGAGTACAGTTGTTGTCTGGAGAAGGCCATTGTTTCCTGCATGAGGCAGATTTAGGGCTTTGTAATCAGCCGAAGGAAGTTCTGGCTCCCCTTGCCTGACAGACTCAGATGGGAGTCCTCTGCAGTTCTCTCCTTTGGGTAGGAAGACTGTCCTCACTGCACTTCTTTGCGGGGTGGATGTGATAACCCATCACCTCCCTCCTCAGAGTGTACCTTCATCGTGCTGGATGCAGTGAAGTGGCAGGCCGAGGCAGGCACCAGTGAAGAGAGCTGCATGGTGGGAGATGTGAACCTCTTCCTCACAGATCTTGGGGACCCTTCCTTGGGGGAGATTGAGGTCATGATTGCAGGTTGGTTCCCCCTGGCCCTGCCCTCCCTCCCTCCCTCCCTCCCGGCCCTCAGACCTGCTGAACCTGAAGCCAGCCGAGGCTGCATTGGGCACTCAGAGAGCTCAGTGGGAGGCTCTGGCCTTGGTGAGCCCAGCACCTGGCTGGGCAGACTGCCACCTGGCACCCTGTTAGCCTGCTAGTTCACCTTATTCTGATCTCGCGCTTAGTTGTGAATTTAACCTTTGGTTTTAGGGTCTTCAAACTGCAGTCTGCCCTATCCTTGGGGGTGGAGGGGGCCTGGGGACCCTCTAAAAGTGAAGGTCTTCCCTGGAGCATCTTCCCATGCTGTGCTAGGAGCCCCTCCAGGTTCTGTGTCCATTGTGGTCCTCAGCCTCCTTCTAAGTGACTGTGCAACTGTCCCCAAGGGGTAGCACACTGAGGTGAAGGGGTCAGGTTACTGGGTGTCTCTAAGCTGTGAGACCTTGGATGAGTCATTTAACTTCTCTGTGCTTCTGTCTACTCATCTGCAGATAATCATTTTGTGAACTTGAGGTTGTGAGGATTAAATGAGCCCAGCATGCAGTGTCAGTGATTATTGTCATTCCTCCTAGAGCCCAGCTACAGGGGCCGGGGCTTGGGCACCGAGGCTGTCCTCATGATGATGTCCTATGGTAAGGAAGTCTGAGTGGGTGGTGTGGGGGAGAAGTGGCCAGGCCCCTGGGGAAGGCAAAGGTGGGTTGGGAGGGAGCCTTCAGGCCTGAGGGTGGGGGGCAGGTGACAGTGGTCTCCACTGCAGACTGGGACATGAGGGGGCAGAGGGTGCTGAGGCGAGGGTGCTCTTCATCCTGTGGCTTGTCCTTGTCTCTCATCTCTTCCGGGAGGAGTGACAAAGCTAGGTCTGACCAAGTTTGAGGCTAAAATTGGGCAAGGAAATGAACCGAGCATCCGGATGTTCCAAAAGCTTCACTTTGAGCAGGTAAGGATGGTGCCGGTGAGAGGGTGAGACCTGGGTCCAGGCGGTGGGGCTCCGTGCTGTTAGAATTTGTGGCTGTAACTTAGCGGCCCTGCTCTCTCTGGCTCATGTAGGTGGCTGTGAACAGTGTCTTCCAGGAAGTGACACTTAGATTGACGATGAGTGAGCCAGAGCGGCAGTGGCTTCTGGAGCAGACCAGCCACATGGAAGAGAAGCCCTACAGAGATGGGTGTTCGGAGCCCCGCTGACAGCTGGCCTTGTGTTCAGCTGCCCTGTGTGAACAGGGGTGTAAGAACAGAGCCCTGCAACAAGTGAACGGATGGGGCCTTGGGGGCAGAGTGCTCCTGGCCCTGCTCCAGGCAAGGAGTCTCCTTTCAGGGCCCTTCAGACTCTGGGGCCAGACTTACCTTGGCCTCCCTCTGGCTAGCAGTGTGGCCGAGCCTCTCCAGGGCCAGCCCCTCCTCCTGGCCAAACCTGGACTCTGGCTCTCAGAACCTGGAGTGGACGGTGCGAATCCATGGGAGGAGGCCGGGTGGAGGCGGAGCTGGAGACCAAGGGGGGCCTGGTGAACGGGCAGGGCCCTCCTCTCCCCTGGAAGGCCAGAGGTGCTGCCCTGGGGCTGAGGCATGGGCTGGGAGTAAAGCACACTGCACACGCTCTCTGTTTTCTCATTGGGCCCATGCGGAGGTGAGCTACCAGGAGGCCCAGCCTGCGACATGTGGTCCAGCATCAGGGGGACAGGGGAAGGGTTGCTCAGTCCTGTCATCCTGCAGAAGCAGGCCGGGTGTGACCTTGGGAGGTTTGGAAACAAATGAGGTTGGCCCTGGAAGGACAGACAGGTGACTTGGAAAGTGGGCCAGAAGCAGGCCGGGTGTGACCTTGGGAGGTTTGGAAACAAATGAGGTTGGCCCTGGAAGGACAGACTTGGAAAGTGGGCCAGGGTCCTTGCTCCTTTCTCTTTGGAGCCAGTTTTGAGGGTGGCTGGAGTACCCCCTGCTGATGAAGCTTCAGGCCTCCTACTTAGCTTCAGGGGTTGCAGAGGGAAGCAGAGGCTACTCAACAGTGCCCTCCTGAAGGCAGCTGTGTCCTCTCACCCTCTGCGCCTCACCTCTCAGCCGCTGGGAGCGGCTGCACCTGCCGAGGCCACTAGGGGGCGCCGGAGGCACAGGTTCGGGATTGTCAGGCGGCTTGGCAACGTGCTTCATAGGCAGAGATG
Organism: Camelus ferus; assembly: GCF_009834535.1. Taxonomy (NCBI): domain Eukaryota; kingdom Metazoa; phylum Chordata; class Mammalia; order Artiodactyla; family Camelidae; genus Camelus; species Camelus ferus. Next base: position 25,363,483 of record NC_045711.1, read on the forward strand.
GGCCAGGTCCCTGTGCCCCAGAGCGAGGGGGACACTCTGACTTCTAACTATCCATCATGCCCTGTCATAATCCAGGGTGGCCTTCAAGAAAAGCCAGGCATGTTTCGATACACAGTTGGAGGAGAGACACTTGAGGGCACCTAGGGCATTTTCAAGGGGAGAAAACAGTCCCAGGGCCCCAGAGCTTTGGAAGGCGGAGCCCGAACTATGGCTGAGGACTCTCGGCCCCAAGCCTCTTAATCCTGGCATCTCACACCAGACTATGCATGTGAAAAATGAGAATCAAAAATGTGCCTGAGTCTAAGACGCAGACTCCACTTGCTGGGGCCCCCAGCCCCTCAGCGATGGTTTCCTCTAAGCCACCTGTTCCTTCCGCCCGACTGCAGCTTAATCAGAGCCCAAGGTCCTTAGGGCTTCCCCACCCAGCAGGTGAGGTAGGGAGGGGCCCCTCCACAGCCCTGCGAGGGTAGTTCTCTGGCTTCTTCACCGGCAGGGGCCTCCATCAGGGGTCAAGGGATAGAGGAAGGGCAGGGCAGGCCAGGCCCAGCCTAACTGGACAGGTGATAAGGGTTTTGGAAGGTTCCTCTGAACAATGGTGGAATTCAGATCTTAACAGGTCAGAGTGATGAGATAGCCAGATACTGTCTTTTCTCTCAACCCCAAGGGCTCCTATTTCAGTCTCTCTTCCTTACTTGTTCTCTTCAGTCCCAGGAACCTGACTTCTGAGTGGTCTCCTGGTCGGGTGGAGAATAGCCCAGGGCCAACTTCCTTCTGAGCACCTGCCTTGGAACCTCAGCCCTCGCAGGGCACCCTGGTAGGTCTCCAGGATGTGGCCTCAGGTACCAGAGGTCGAAGGGACCTGGATCTCTCATGGAGCAGGGCATTTCGCCCTTGAGAGTCTCCTCCACCACACCTGCCCCAGGCATGTCCCAGGCCCAGCGGGCCAGGTTTGTTCTCCCCCAGTTCTTCCCAGCAGTCGGGTCTGTGGCCAGATAAGAGGATCTGGGACCAGCCCAGGCCACTCCTGAGAATTCTGTGCCTCACTGGCTGCAGGTGTGAAGATTAAAGCCAAGTCTCTGCTATTTGACCTTGGGCAAAACCTCAGTTTTTCATGTCAGTTTGTCTAGGATTAAATGCATTAAAGCATTTAGTACAGTTTCTCACATATAGAAAATACCCAAAATATGTAAGTAAATCATTAAAAAAAAAAAAAAAAAAAGCCAAGTCTTCTCTTTCCAGATCTGGCTCCATCTGGGATTCACACTTTCAACACTCTTGGAATCAGAGGAGTCTCTCAGAGCCCTCTGAGCATGTGGGACTCCATGCCCACCTCCCACCTTCCCTGATGACCGTCCCTATAGGGCGGCCCCAACACGCACAGGCACACTGACCACCGAGCAGAGCACACAACTAAAGCATGGCCTGGCCACCCAGACAGTTGTGGGCTCGAGGCCCTCTAGTTAAAGCCACCTGTCCTCCCACTACTGGGCTTGGGGTCACAGGGAGCCCTGGACCATCGTCTCCCTCCAGCTGTATCCTACCCTCTTGGCCAGAGGCCACCCTGGGAACACCCATGGGCAGAGCTCTAAAGGAAAACACAGAGGCTGAGGCAGTTTGGAGAAACCAGTTAAATTTGTCATAGAGTTTCCTTACAATTGTGCCTGGCTCAGGGCTGGGAAGGGGGTGGCCAGACCCTCCCCATGTCACCCAGGTCTCTGGGGGTGGGAGTAGAAACAAAAAAGTTGAAGGCTAAGGGTGCTGCTGTGTCCTGGGTGCACCAACTTGCAAAATCATGTTAATCAAGGAAATGAAAGTCCGTCTAAACTGTGATACAGCACTCTTTAAAAAAAATCAAATGAACAAAAATAAGATGCCTAAGCCACAGCTCTGAGGATGATGGCCCCCGTCCACCCTGAGATGTTGCTGTAATCTGAGCCCCTGAACAATCCTGGACCCAGTCATCACTAGGGGTCATGAGGGAAGATGACCTCTCGCCCAGTCCCAGGATCCTTGGTCGGTGTAGGTCCCAGTGATGTCCCAGGAGGGTGGCAAGGGGACACCTGGTAGGCTGAAGCGCCCAGTGAGGAGGGAGACAGTGTGCCTTTTGACTGGGGCAGGACGGAAAAAAAAAAAATTCACTTCTGAAGTAAGGGAACAGAGTTCTCTAAAAAAACCAGATTTGCCAAAAGGGGAGATGCTGGTGCTGATTGGTGTATCGATTTGAGAGTAAGTGCGGATGAGAGAAAAGGAGTTAGGGTTGGGTGTGGAGCTGGACGGGCCCTTCCAGCATTCCTGGTGGCTGGTGGGAGGGCCCTTAGAGGTTGCTGAAGAGTTCGTTTTTCTTGCTCCAGTCCATCTGTGGGGCCCGTTTGCTGCTGCGCTTCTGGTGGGCCCTCTCTTTGGCCACGGCCAGGGAGATGTTGAAGTCCAGGATGGGGTCGGAGGACGAGGAGGTAGATGAGGGTGCCGTGGAGTCCTGCATCTTGGGGCTGTCTTGGGAATTCAGCTGTAAAGAGGAGGCGGCAGAGAGCGGGAGTCAGTGCCTCGGCGAGGTGGCGCCCTTGAGGCAGTGCCTAGGGCCAGGTCACAAGAACAGAACGTGGCTCAGCATGTGACCTCCAAGGAGAGCTGGTGTGCCAGGAACGAGTGTGGCCTGGGAACAGACTTCCTGTAACCCAGGGCCACCCCTGCCTGCTCAGCCGGTCAGCCTACCTCCTCACTGGTGTCACTGGAGGTGGATCTTGCCAGGGTTGGCCTGGTCTCGGAGGCTGTCTCAGTCAGAGCTTCACGACTGTCCTCCTGGCACAGAGAGGCAGGGTGTGGGTGGGCAGGGGATGGGGTGGGGAGGTCCTGAGTGAGGAAGGGAGTTCCCAGGGAAGACAGGTGCTTCGGTCTGAGAAGTTCCACTCAAGCCCTCACCGCCCACCTCAGAGCCCCACTGCCTGAGCCTCAGGGATTTACATTTTTACATTCTTCCAAGGATCAGAGGGCAGCCTGGTTCTGCCACCAAGGCGGGAGGGACCATCATGGGATTAGCTGAATTTCTCAACCCCCTAGTCCTCTCAATGTAGCCTTCGGGGCCAGCCTGCCTCCTGGGTCAGTGACCGAGGAGTGGCTTCTTGGAGTGTGGGGAGCATCTTTGCTTGGCATGGGGAACATGTGCGATGCGCCCTGAGTCTCCTGCAGCCCACCCAACTGTTTACTTGGACTTGACCCCAGGATTCTTGAAATCTTAACCCCAAATAGCCATGAAAGGCTTTAAAGGAATAAGGTGGATGAGTTCTAGACCCACAGACGGAGTCACATGGTTCAGGTGGTCCAGGGCCACTCCCTTTGCTGTGTCCCTTGGAGAAGGGAAACCTTTGAGCAGACCCTGCCGAGAGCTCCCACTCCATGGTCTGACCCTGAGTCGGCCCATCCCAGAGCGAAGGCCTTGGCCAGGGCTGCATCTTGGCGCTCAGCTCCTGCCTGGGTTCCTCTGTGGCCCCAGCTGGCACCAGGCCTTGCCATCTCTCCCCACCACCCGCCTCCACTGCCTTCTCTTCCCTTCTGCCCGGGGAGGAGGGGCTTTGTTCTTCCAACCCAGACTGGAAGTAGCAGGGGCTGGGCAGTGCACGGCCAGACACTGAAGCTCTGTTCTTGGGGGGAAGAATGGCCTCTTCTGTATGGTGGGGAGTTGGGGGCGGAGCTTGTCACCCAGGAATGGTGGCCGGCAGAGGGGCCTGGCCAGCCCTCTCCCTCCCGCGCAGGCCCCAGGCAGGGGCTGAGGGATATAAGAGTAGTTACACAGCTGGGCTCAGGAGGGAGCAGCTTGGAAACTGGAGTTTCAACCTGAGCCAGACGCCTCCTCCCCAAACCGCCCCCTTCCACCCTTCTTCCGCTGCCCCGGTTCTCCCGCAGCCCAGGGTCTGAGAGCCAGAGAAGCAGTTAGGGGCCTGTCTTTACCTTCCGGATCTCCCCGTTGGTAAAGGGCTCGGGCAAGGGACCTAGTGGAGGAGAAAAGAGCAGAGGTGAGTGTTAGGATCGGGGAGTGCCGATGGAGTGGGGCATGCATGGAAGGTGGTGGCAGTTGTGGGGTTTGTTCCCCAGGGTCAGTGTTTCACAGTCTCTCGACTGCAACTCACTATGAGTACATTTTGAGCACCCAGCCCCCACAGAGATTATGCGTGTAACAGAAGTTTAGCAAGACAACTTGCCCTTCCCACGTGGCAGTGCTCTTTGATATTTTCAATTCAGTTTCATTAAAAAAAAAAAAAAAGAGGCTGATCTCTGCCTACTGATAACCACTGATAAGTAAGGAACTGTTTGAAAAAAGCACTCTCCTGGATGGGGTTGAAATTTCAGGCCGGCTGCCTGAGAACCAACTGGGAAGCTTGTGAGAAATACAGATTCCTGGGCCTTGGCAATAGTTTCTGAATCAGTGGGTCTGAGGCAGGCCTAGGAATCAATATTTTTCTCATGCTTCCTGCGTGATGACGGTGTCACCAGAACTGGACCGCACCCAGGTACCGATTAGTACCTGCATCAGCTGAGAGAAAACAACCCCACCTCCTACTGGCCAGTGTGGAGACGAGGGGGTAAGGGGTCAGGGCAGAGTCCTGGGTGTGCCCTCCCTCAGCCAGTGGGAAATCTGGTGGTGGCAGGAGGGGTCAGAGGGAGAGAACCCCGGCCTGGGGGCACCCTCCCTGGGCTCACTCAGGGTGGAGGCCCCACCTGGCTGCAGGATGGGGGTGGGGGCTGTTCCATCTCTGGGGACTGGTCAGCCTGGGCGGGACTTTTCTGAACTCTTAGCTTCAGATCAGTGTGCATCTCCCTCCCTGCCCTGGACCTGGGCCTGGGCCCCTGCAGGCATACCTGACTCTTCACTGTTTCCTCCCTCTCAACACCCACAGCCTTCCCATGGTGGCTGGGCAGGGGGCTGCTGGGACACAGGGACACTCACTCCCAGTCCCCTCAAGCCAGCCCCTGGTCAGGAGGCAGCCGGTGGGAGGTGGCATCCCCCTCCATGGAGAGAGTTACATCTAGTTGGGAGGAGGGACACTGGGAAGAGGACCTGCCCTCGGGTCTCCCTGTGCAGCCTCTGGCCAGAGGCTGCAGTCACTGAGGCTCTCGGGGCCCTTCCCCCCCAGCCAGAGAGGGACGGAAGAGGGAGGAGTGTCTGAGGGCTGGGGTGAGAAGGCTGCTGGGAGAGGCGGGGAAGGTGTCTGAGGAGCTGAGTGTACTCCAGATTTCAGGTGCATCTTCCCAAACCAAGAGCAAGGCTGGGGGCTTCTCTGGGCCTCAGTTTCCCCCTCACTGAGGAAGGGGATTCTTTGAGTTATCTGGTTTCCATGTACTTGGGTTCTACCCACCTCCCAAGCCCAGAGAGTGCTGGGGACTTCCAACTGACCCATCCCTGCTTCCAGGACCCATGGGCCCCTCCATCTGGGATCTAAGTCTGTGGCAGGACCTTTGTGTGCACCCCTCTGCTACAAATAAAACCCTTAGGGAGACCCACCCACTGCATGCAAAGTCCAAAAAGGTTCCAACCACCCCACACCCCCTCCCCGAGGACCCATCTTCCCAGGGAGAAAATCCAGACCAGGGAGCAGAGCACTATTCAGCTCCTCCCTGCCCTGGTGCAGCAGCCCTGCCCGTTTGGCTTGGGCTAGGGTTGGGGAGGTGCCAGCCTTGGCAGGGTGATGTGGGGGATGGGGAGGGCAGGGGCCCAGGGACTAGGGGGGGGAACCCACTGCCCTCTAGAGCCAGCAAGCCTGGGTTGCCAAGACAACCTGAGAGAAGGGAAGGGGAGGCACTGGGCCCCTGTCATTGGACTCTGATCTGACCAAGCAAAGGCTGAAGGCCTCCCCAGAGTTAACCCCTTCCTTGCATTGGCACCACCCTGAGAACTTGCTAGGGGTAGAGGGGTCGGGGCTCAGGCCTCCCTCTGGCACTGCAGCTTCTACCTGGGAATCAGCAGCTCGGTTCCATCTCGCCATCCCTCACGCCGGCTTACCCCTGTCATATGTCATTCTCAGAAACCGACTGCCAACACCTGCCTCCTCTCTCTGACCCACTCTCCCCACCCGCACTGCCCATCTACCCTCTCTTGGGATACAGTAAATTCTAGAGGACTGGCCAACATCCCCAACCTGGGGGCCTCCGGCTGCCCCACCCAGCTCACCATTCAGGTGCTCCTGAGATGGGATCACTTTGCATTTCTTGAAGAACTCGTCGGTCTCCTTGTCTACCACCAGCAGCTTGGCCTCGTCCCCACCAGCCTTGATGGCGGACACCACATCTCCGTGCTGTTTGCCCTCCATGCAGACCCCGTTCACCTGTGGGTGGGGGCAGGGGTGACTGGTACAGGTCTCAGTTCTTGGGGGGCTAGTGGAGGAGGTACAAGTGGTCCTATCTGTCCTCAGTCAGGTGGCAACTGGAGGACACTCTGCCCCTCTTGCCTGTAGTGTCCAGGACCAGGCCAAGTGGTCCTCCCACTTGACAGTCAGATGGGGAGGCGGGACATGTGGGAAAAGCCAAAGAAAATACCCAGCCGAGACTGAGCAAACACAGCTGTGACGGGCGGGACAGGAAAGACCTGGGAGGCCTGGGTTGGGCCCCAGCTTCTCTCAGTACTTACCTCCCAGGGCCTTGGTTTGCTCACGTGTAAAATGAGAAGTCCTGGGAGAGCTGGTCTTCTAGCTCTAAGGTTCTAAGGCTGAGATTCTGGGACTTGCCCAAGGCATCTGGCTCCTGCTTCCTCTCCCGATGGGCGCAGCACGACAGGGTTAAAGCGCGCCTAGCAGCCTCACTTGGGAGAAGCCTTCATCTTCCCGCTCCCACCCCCGTGCCCACCCCCGTGCCCGGCACAGAGGCCTCAGGCGTGGAAGCCGCGGTGGTCCCAGACATGTACCAAGATGGTCGGGTGAATCGTGGGCTGCTGAGTGTGTCTGCTTGGTGAAGTGCTCAGCAGGAGATGGGGGCAAGAAAGGAGTCATTCCAACTCTCCATCTGTCCATCCATTCATCTATCCACCACCTATCTCTCCTTCCTTCCTTCCCTCCTGCCTAACCACCCACCAATCTTCCCTCAAACCCCCATCCTCCCTCCCTCCCTCCCTCCCTCCATCCATCCAGGGCTGCCCAGGCCCCATGGGCTAACCAAGGAACAGATGGTGTGATGGCTGCCACAGGGGAGGTGGTCTCAGGAAGGAAGAGCTCGTAAAGGGGGCAAGAAGCATTACCTCCACAATGCGGTCCTGGGCCCGGAGCCCCGAGGCCTCAGCGGGTGAGTCTGGGTCCACGGACCGGATGAACTGGCCTGGCTTGGACTTGTCGCTATGGAGGTTGAAGCCGTAGCCATTGGGGCCTCTCTTCATGGCGCAGAGCCGAGGACGCAGCTCGCGCTGTGGGGAGAAAGGAGGGGCCACGGCCCATCTGTATCATCCCGGGTTCCGCTGTCCCTGCTCTGTGTCTGACCCTACCTCCCCACTAAGGAAGACTGGGAAGAATGCAAGTTTGCTTAGATCCCACATAGCAATGAGGGAGGATGCTTGCCCGCGACTCAGAAGGCCTGCGTGGAGACCTGGCATTGCAGCAAACCACCTGGGTGACCCTGAGCAGAGCACTGCCTCTGTCCACACCACAGTTCCCTCTTCTGGCAAGCAAATGAGGGGTGAGAGCAGATTAGCTCAACTTTTGACATTCTAAGGTTAATCATGTTATTTTGACTGCAACCTCACCCTCCCAGCTCATGGCTCATGGCTCATGGCTCAGTCTGGCCCTCCTGGGGGGCTGGAGTAGCATCCCTGCCAGCCTGGTCAGATCCTTGGGACATGTGACTGGGGAACCCAGCCCCTCTGTACCCTGTTCTCTGCACAGGGGAAGCAAGCGCAGGTGTTTACTCAAAGCTGGTCCGCATGTTTACAGTAAAGTCTTCTCTCACCCCTGTCTCACTCCCGTCTCGTCCCCCCAAGTTGAACGGCCCAGGGAGCTGGGGGCCAGATGACCACAAGCCTGAGGGAGGCACAGCCAGGGGACAGGACAAGGACACCCCACCTGCAGAACCAAGGCTGAGGGCAAAGGGAGCAACAGAACTAGCAACAGAACCCCTAGCAGTCCCCTAGGAGCCTGAATGGGGAGGAGGCGGTGAAAATTGGGGCTGGGCTGAAGGGAGCCCTGAGTAGCCATGGCCTGGAGAGGGATCCCACCGAAAGGCCACAGGAAAGATTTCTCTTGAGCTCTCAGACCCTCCACTGAGAATGGTTTTTACCATCCTTGGTCCGACTTAAGCAGCTTAGCTTAGAAGCTGCAGCCCTAGGGCACAATTACATGACCAAGGGATATGGTGTGAAGGGGCCAGAAGTCGGAGCCCAAGGACTGACCAGGGTTCCCCTTCCCTCCTCCCAGGCCTGCCAGCTGTGGGTTGCCACCCAGACCCCAGGCAGGGAGCAACGGCTGAAGTCAGGGCCCTGACCCAGGTTCCAGCTTCACTGCTTATGAGCTGTATGACCTGGGGCAAGTAATTTCCTTCTCAGAGCCTCATTTATAGGCCCTTCTTAGTGCCACCTGCCTCCAAGGGTTGCTAGGAGGTCCAGTGAGGTAATTAACATACGTGGGATGTTACCACTCTAAAACCCCTGTGCACACAGAGACTTTCCCATTGTTAATTCTAAGGAACAGTCACAAGAAGCGGAGAAGTGAGATGCTGAGGGTGGGGTGCCAGGTTGCTGTGACACCTCAATCCCCAGCTGGGAGTGGAGCAGGCAAGGGAGGGGCGGGGACGGAGGGGAGAGCTTACAGGCTTCCTGCCCCAACTTGCCAGTCTCAGGAGGCAGCTGCCATCTGCGGTAGAGAGGCTCTGTCCCCACCCCTCTGCTCTGGAGGGTGACTCTGCCTGCCTTCCTTTAGATGCCTGGGTGGGCCTTTCTCTGTTTCAGGATGTTGGTAGGGGGTGTGGAGAGGCCAAGACAGGAAGGAGGGGTGAGGTGACGGTTAGGCCCTCGCTTGCTTACTTAAATCTGGGCGAGGCCCTGGGCGCTCCCCTCCATCCCAAGCAACAGCATTGACCGCTAAGTGAGCACAAACGTGGGGGCCCCACAGAGGCACCCTCGTCTCTCCAGTTCTCCTCACCCACCTCCAGCTTCCTCCCTGCAGGGCCCACTCCCCGCTGATGTCCCGGCTGCTTACCCAGGGGCAGCCCTTCCCACAGCCCACAGCCCACAGCCCCCGCAGCCCACGGCCCCTGCAGCCCTTCTGGACTTAGGGATCTGGTTCCGGGAGTAAGTGAGGCTCTTCTCCCCTCAAGCTAATCCCTCCACAGAGCCGCCAGCCCGGCCCTCCCCCAGGCCCAGGTGAGCAGGAACAGGTCTGACCAGTTGCTACCATGGGGCAGGCTCAGCTTTCTGTCCCAGCCAGGCTGAGCTCCACAGTTACCCTGGGAAAGAGGGGAGGGTGAAGCCCCGGGGAAGGCAGAGGGCAGCTTCAACGTCTCTTCTCCGCCCGCTCCCCCCACTCCAAAGAGCCTTCCTCCCCAGTGCAACCTGGCCGGAGATGCCCCCCTCCCCAAGATGGGGAAACTGAGACTGGAGACGTGAAGCCCACTGCCTGATGTCTCCACCGCGGGCTCTGACTTAGAACCCGCCCACGCTCCTTCCAGCATCCTCAGGCTGGCTCATAAGGACCCCAGCCCAGCCTGAGGACTCAGCCGGACTGGCATATACTGGCTGCAGTCTTTGCTGGGAGGTGCTAGGAGCTGATGAAACCACAGGCTTCCTTCCGGGTGCTCAGGGCCTCTTGCAGCCAGAGCTACGTAAGGCTTGGGGCAGGCCGGCGACTGGGCAGTAAGCAGGCCTGCAGCTCCAGGTGACCTCTTGGCTGGCAGGGCTGCACTTACTGCCCCCATGATGGGTCTCTGCGCTTCCCTTACTGATCCTGGGACATTTCAGCCGGGGCTGTTGCCGGGTGACCTGGGGTTACCGCTGGAGGGACCTCACTTCCCTCTGCCAGTCTCAGCCATGAGGATTTTGGTAAATGGCAGACCCAGCACGGGGGTCTCAGACCCCCGCTGCTCCCTCCCCACTGCACTGGGACCAGCTCCATTGCTTTCTGAGGGTGGCTGAGCAGGTAGACAATGAAGCCCCAGGTATTTCCCGAAGAGCTCAGACAAGTATGGAGCTCCACCTAGCTCCTGCCTTCCCAGGTCCCTGGAGGCTCCCTCCCTTCCCATGGGAAGGGGTCGCGGGGGGCTTCCCATTCCTCCCAGGAGACCAGCCTTGTTCTCTCCACCCCTCCCCCAGCTGCCTCCAGGCGGTGTCATTGCCAGCTGCTGAGTCAGCCCATCAAAGGAACCCATCCCAGCATGGAGGCTGGTCTTTTCAGGAGTCCCAGGGGCAGCTCCCTAAAGGTCCATGGTCTCAGCACAGACAAGAGAAGATGGGGAGGGCCAGGCACCTGGCCAGAGCTTGGCCACCATTGCTTCCAGGCCTCACCCCCAGAGCTGGGGCAAAGCCTGCATTCTGCCTCTAGGAAAAGGGGATAAATGGAACAGCCAGGACATCTTGAGCCTGGTATGTGGCCCCCAAGAGCTCAGGAGGGGACTTGTGCCATGGTGGCAGCTCCAGAGAGGTCCAGAGCTGGGAGTGGGGTGACTTCAAGGGGAACATGGCCCTGGAGTGTTCAGAGCCTCAGATGGGTCTTCCCGTGATGAAGACAGCTCAGATCTGCTCAGTGAGGAGACTGGCAGAGACATGGCAGTGTGCGAGGCAATGGCGGCTGAGGGGCTGTGCAAATGGGCTGGGCGGCTGGGGGCTGGATGGGTCTGAGTCTCTCACTTCCAGGCAATGCCAGCACCCGCCGCTTTCTGGGGAAGACCCCATCAGGAGAGCTGCCTCCAGACTCTTCTCAGGGGGGCTTCTCCCATCCTCTGGGTCTCAGGCTGTCCCGAACCCTGCACAGGCCTGACGGAGCTGCTCCCTCATTCCCTCCTCTCCCCCAGGGAGCCCAGCACCTCCCTAAGTGGCCGCCCAGTCACCTCCACCCACGCAGACCAGGGAGCGGACTTCGGGCACGGAATTCAATAGGCACCACTAGCAGCCACCTGGAAAGCTGGGGAAAGTCGATACCCTAATCCCAGTAACTGTCTCTGGGGAGCAGGTCCAGGGCCGCTCCCTGCTCCCCTTGCTCTCTGTTCCCCCTCGGGGAGGGCAGCTAGGGGCCAACGCCCCACTGGGCCCAGCCCCTCCCTGGCCGGTGCCATGGTGATGGGCCCTACAGAAAACAGCTGGGCTGCTTCCCATGGGCCAGCCAGCTCTGGGCCCCAGAAGGGGTGGCTGGAGGAGCAGGAAAGACCACCAGGGTGGCTGGGGGAACAGAGACACCCATCACCTCGGAAGACTGCCCTTCCCCCAGCCCAGCCAGACTAGGGCTATTGTTTATGCAAATAAGATAAGAACGGTACCCTGCTGCCCCTTGCCAGGAATCAGCTCCGCTGAGAGGGGGGTGGGGGGTGGAGAGAAAGCACCCTGGCTGTCCGGGTTGGGGAGGGGGTGGGGTATGTTGGGAAGGAAACATGGCTGCTCTGGGAGGCTCTGGAGACACAGGCCTGGGTCTGCTGCCAGCTCTTCAAGGAAACCAGGATGGGGCAAGCTGGCTCTGCTCGGGGCTGACGTGTGACCGAGCAGCATGGGGGCACTGTCCTTAGGGCAGGCTGGGAAGTGACCAGGAGCTCAGACCGCTGGCCAGTCAGTGTCCAGGGCTTAGGCTGAAGGCACCCTCTCCTCACCCAAAGGGAGGTACAGAGGGCCTGGCTGCCAATGACCCACGACCTCCGGCCCTGAGGTGGCTTCATTTCACCCTATAAGGACCTCCTGCCCCAGACCTGTGTGGACCGAGAAATGTCAGACACCTCCATTTGCAAAAAAGGGGCAACTCTAGCCCTTCTCCAGAGGCCCGCAGGGCGGGATCCAGGAGGGAGACAGATGACAGAGTGAGGGCTGCTTCTCTGACACCCCCATGCAGGGCTCTGAGCCAGGTTCTCCCTCTTTTCTCCTGGTGCTGGCCAGAGACCCATCTGACGGGAGAGTTTGGCTCCGGTCTCCCCAGGGCTGGGCAAGCCTGGGACGGGGCAGGCTGGTACCTGGGCTGCTGTCTGGCTGGACACCATCCAGGCTGGCCGCCCCATGCCTGCCTGCCTGCCCCGCGGGCTTCCTACCACTCTCCCTCCCCCTCTGCCCAGAAGCCTCTGGATTTAACTCCTGAGCGCTGTCCCAAGAGGCTCTATAAGGACCTTCTGGGAACTTGTGCAACTGGGGCTCTGAGGGAGTAATGAGCCGCAGCTACCATTCAGGGAGCGCTTACAATGTGCCAAGCGCCGCATTAGGGCTTTATCAGTGTATTTTCTCGTTAAAACCCAATTATAACCCTGCAAGGAAGGTATTATTGCCCTCTCTTCACAGCCAAAGTAACTCAGGTTCAAACAGATGGCATAAATTGCTCAGGGACACACAGCTGGCCGGAGGAGAGGGCTGGCTCTGAACTCGGACCTAGGGTAGCACTGCCCAACAGAAACAGAATGCTATGCATGCAGGTAACTTAAATGTTTCCAGCAACCCCATTAAAAAGCAAAAAGAAACAAGAGTAATCAGTCTTAATGTCTTACTTAACACACTATCTCCAACATGTAATCTATTAAAATGTTACCCGTGGGATACTTTACATCCTTTTATCTGTACTAGGTTTCCGAAATCCGGTGTGCACTTTACATTTTACACATCTTGATTCGGGCTAGGACATTTCAAGCGCTACGTGCCAGATGGGCTCAGTGGCTGCTGAAAAGGCCACAAAGACCCTAGAGGTCTCACTTGCAACCTCTTCTACATCTCCATGGCCTTAGCTTGACTTATAACAAGCGCAGGGAGAGGCCGGAGCCTTTGTCACTGGGAAGTCAGAGCTCTAGCCTCAGTTCCACAGCAGTGAGGGGCACTAGGACTCAGACTTCAGGGCATTTGCACCCCTTGTCCTTTTCAGGGTACAGGAGCCTAAACATTGTCTAAAGGTCTGGGGACATGGTGAGTTGTCCTACCCTGGGGGGATGGGGAGGAAGGCCAACACCAACAGTCAAGGTTGGCCTCTGGGGGCCCTTTGTGCTACGGGGGAGCCTCAGAGCAAGCAAGGGTGGGTTCTCAGGACCTGGGGGTGGGGATACAGACTTGGTCACCAGACTCCCGGCCAGGCCCATCATGTGAGAAGGGAATGGGGCCAGGAGCCTACTCTTTCTGGACTGAGGCATTCCATCAGGGCAGACACCTTTCCTGCTGGAACGACACCCCTGGGGACAGAAGCACCTGGGAGTCCGGGATCTTTGTGGGGAGCTGGTTCAAGCAGCCTGAATTGATGTGATGGCCCTGGTGTGGCCTAGAATGTGATGGGCAGACACCCAGCTGGAGAGTCAGGCCCTCAAGTACAACCCAACTGCGTGGACCACTGGATGTGCAGACACTGGAGGGAGCTGGCTTCTAAGACACACCCCTGCTATGCTGTAAGGGCTCATGAGCTGAGACCCCTGGGGCCACGCCTCTGAAATGATGGAGCCTCAGTCTCCACATCTAGACAAAGGGGCCAATATCTGCCTCAGAGGGTGGTCGTGTGGATTAAATGAGATAAGGCACGGTCAGTACAGGGCATGTTGCCAGACCCAAATAATAGCTATCATTGATTATTCATCAGCTTACAAGATGGAGAAAATAATACCTAACTTGCGGGTTGCGGTGGGGGGAAATCAATGAAATATGCATTGATATCTTTAGGGTACTGGGCTGGGCAACTAGCAGGCCGAGTAGAAATTTGAGTTTCCTTCCCCAGTCTTAGAGCAGCTGCCATTGTTGGGGCCTGGGGCTCCAGTTGCTCTCTGTAAGAGGCTGGCAGCATCCACAAGACCTTAGTGAGGCCTTTTTTTCTCTTAGTTCCTAAGCACCACCCCACCACTTTCCCAGGGACCAGTGGGATGGGAAGCCTGGGGAGGAAGAGAAGGGCCCCCATTGAGATACACAGGGGTTCCTTGAGAAGGAAGCCCCTGTTCTCTCTCCAAGAGAATCATCTCCAGAAGTGAACAGGAACCAGACGGTAAGAACTGGGGGCTATCCCAGGGGAGAAAGAAATTCCAAGTATGTGGCTTAAGAGGAGGAACCAACACACAAACCATCACACCCTGTCCACTGCAGATCCAAACATCCTACAGCTCAAACCCTGCTCAGCTCTCGCAGATTCCAACTTGGTCAGTGTGACATGGGAACCTGAGAATGAGGCTGGAGGCTGCTAGCTGATGGTGCACACCCTGCAACCACTCTACCTAGCTGCCTGGGGTGCCTGCACTGTCCCTGCCTCTGGGATCAGGGTCAGGTCTGGTGGGAATCCACCCCAAGCTGGGCACGTACACGCATCTCCATCATTCTATTGAATCTCCCCAACAGCCCTGCAGGCTGGGCGGTGGGTGTCCCCATTTCACAGAGGTAGAGGCTGAAGCTTGCAGGGAACAGTGAACAATCAGGGTCCCAGAGCCAGTGGGCGGCAGAGCTGGGATTCATACGTTCATCTGGCTGTTCCCCCAAATGCAGATTTCTCGCTTTCGAGTTTTACAGTGGAAGCTGCTAGTAGGCAAGAAAGAGGAGTGGGTAGGCTCTGTCTGGAATTCCAATCTCTGGGTGTGCTCAGGGGCACAAACAGGTCCAAGTGTACTGGACTGAGATGAATCAGGACGAAGGTCCCTGAACGCTGTTACGCGTTCATTCATTCATACAAAAATTATTTACTGAGCCCCTCCCTACTCTGTGACTGGAAGGGCGCTGGGGATATAAACATAAATAAGCCATAGCTGTTGCCCTTGGGACTCACTATGTGGTGGTGGAGGAGATATGAACGGATGATTCAGATACTGTGTGTTCAGAGCGAGAAAAGATATAAGGACAGGGAGTTGGAGGAGGCGAGGAAAGAAGAGCTCCTTATGCCTGTGGGGTCAGCGAGAGGCTCCCTGGGAGGTGAGCTGTCTTGGAGAGCATGCCCCACGCGGAAGGGAACTGAGCGTTTCCACATGCAAACATCAGGTGCGAAGGCTCAAAGCGCAAGGCGGGCTAGAAGGAAATCTCGCCCCTTGGTGTGGTTCAGTGGACTGTGGGGTGCAAGAGGGGTAGCAAGAGTAGGTCACCAGATTGTGAAGGACTGTGGAGTAGCACGTGATTATCCAACAACAGGGACCCCGGATGGAGAACTTACTGATGCCAGACTTGGCCACACCTGCACAAGCCCAATGAGAGGGGCAGATCCAGGGCTAGCTGTCCCCTTGGGGGGCATGCAACAATCTCTGAAATATTTATTAATTCAGATCCCAGCAACTAACGATCACTGAGCACTCACGCCGTGCGAGGCACTGAGCTCCTGGCCTTACAGACATCCCCATGTAATCCCGCCAACCCTAGCCGGCAGCTGCTGTCACCCCCAAATCACACAAGAGGAGATGGAAGCTTAGAGAGGCTGGTTAAGAAACTTTGTTGAAGGTGGACCAGCTACTACAGCTGAGCTGGCTCAGGCCTGCCCAGTCACCACCGCAGGCCCTTATATCGGGCACCAAGCTCAAGGGTTTCAAACCTCATCCTGTGCCTGCGGGGACCATGAGCGGGGCGAGCACAGGGACAATGCTGCTCCTCCCTCCCCGTGGGTGGGGGCGGGCAGAGCTGGAAGCACACCTCCACCCCCTCCTAGACCGGTAACATGGGCACCCCTCCACCCAGGCTGGTCTTCCCAGTGAGATGTCACCCGTCACCCACTCTGAATAACACTTTCCCTCTAGCATCTCTTTCACTTCTGAGATAACTAACAAAGCTAGCACAACAGGCCCCACTTTGCAAGAAAATTCAGACTAAAACTAATTCGAATTCAAATGCTGTAAATAAGAGATACCTTTTAAGGGAGAAATTAACTCCTATGATGTCTATTAACATTATTTTTTCAATGACAGGCTTGCCCACTACACGGGATTTCATGGGGATTTCTTACCAGAGGGATTTAACATTGCTGAGGGGCTATGCAGAGGCTAAGGGAGACCTTGCTCAGAGCTGGGATTCAAATGCCTGGGTGTAAAAGCTCAGTTCAGCATCCACAAAGGGCTGAAGTACTTCTGATTATGTGTAAAATTCTAGAGAAGGCAGGTATCACTGGAATCCAACGCCCTCATTGTATAGATGGGGGAACCAAGGCTCAGAGAAGTTCTGATTTGCTTGTTGACCAGAAACCCAAGGAGGCCTGGTGATGGTGCCCCGGGGCCTGGCTGGAGGAGGTTCTATTCCCTCCCACCAGACCAAGAAAGCACACAAATGCAGGTGTCACAGCACCATCGGGGGAATCCGATTCTATGCTCACCTAGAGAGCAGGAAGCCAACCTCTGCTGCCTCTTCAGAGGGCCTGGTGGGGGAGCACACGTGTTAGGTCAAGCCTCCGTCCTGACCTCTGTGTCCCTCACCTTCTCACAGGCTGTCCAGCACCCCAGCAGCAGAACCAATGGGAGGAACTGAACATGACTGCAAATTGGTGGGGGAGTTGGGGGTGGGAGGGTGAGCGGGTTACTTGTGCAAGTGCCAAAGTCCAAAAAGAAAAATGGAATGACAAATTGATGCACTAGGTACAAAGTTCAAACTGGATTTCTGCCTGGGATCAGAGGTCATGGATTCCAACTACCCTGGTGTCAACCCCCTGCCAGGGGTGCTCCGACCCCATCCCCACCCCAACCCTGGCCAATGCCAGCTTGGCCTGGTGGCCCTGGCATTCCTGGCACCAAGCTCTGGCTGGACAGGGCTGTTGGTGACCTCACTTCCACCAAACCAGTTGATCCTCTCGGGCTCCACCTTCTACCTTAGAGGCTGAACTGTGCCCTTTCTCTGTCAAGGGACGCTCCTGCTGGCACCACTGGACACCCCTGCCACCAGGTGGAGAGCTGGCACAAGCCAAACAGGCCCTGGGCAGGCCCAGGCCCTGCTTCCCCCCTCATTCTGGGGACAGGAGGCTCAGTACAACTCCTGTTTTGCCTCAGCTCCTCCTGCAGCTGATCCAAACTGGGGATCATTAGAGGAATCACCAAACACGGGCAAAAAGCAACCAGCCTGCTGTCCAGGGACTAGAGGGAGAAAGCTGACACCAGGGCAAGACCCCCCTTCCCATGGTGACCTGCTGGCTGCTATATAGCCAGGGCACGCGGGACCACTCCCATCTGCCCCCACCCCCATCCCCCAACCATTTCTCCTTCTCCAAGGTCTTAGCCCTCGCTTCCAGATACAAGTTAGCGCTTACGCCTCACATTCCTGAGAATCATAAATCCTCCTGGGTGGCAGAGCTGCCACCACCCCACACCCCTAGACCAGATGCCTCTGCACCTCCTCCCTGCACCCCACCCCCACACATCGCCTTGGGACGGTGGAGCTCCTCTTAATTCACACTGGACTTCAAGAGGATGAAGTCCAGCCAGGCTGAAGTTAATGATACACACGCCAGTGGGCTGTAGGGAAGGGAGTAAGTACCCGGAGAACCCAGCCTACGACCCCTCCCCTCCCAGCTCCACATAGAAAGGGGTAGTTATTCCTCTAGCTTTTTGAGGTCGGGGAGCTCTCGCTTCACCCCAGCTTCATCTACCACCCCCAGGGGCAGTGGAGGAAGCTGGCCACACTGGGGCTTGGAGGGACAGGATTGGGGGGTTCTGAGGGACTAGACCAGACACCAACAACATAGCCCTGGAAAAGGAGACTGGCTCCCTTGAGCCACTCTCCCTCATCCTTACTCCTAAAGGCCAAGGGACAAGACGTCCAAGTGGCAAAGGCGCTCAGGGTCCCAGCTCAGTCTGGAGAAAGGGGTAGGTGTCGCCGGACGCAGCCTGAAGCTTGTAACTGCCAATTCGCCCGGTCGGCGGGCGGAAGCTGTCTCCCCCTTGAGGATCGAGTTTCAGAAAGATTAGGCGGGTAGCAGGGCTGGGCGTCCGGGGCGCCTGGGTCTCTCCACGATTCCCCCTCCTAGCCTGTTCCAGCCTTCCCACCTGGCCAGAGCCCGCACCTACCCGCTCTTGATGGCTCTTCTCGGCCTCGTGTGGCTCCGGCGCGGCGGCCGGCGCCTCATTTTCGTCTCCAGCCCCTTGCGCCTCAGAGGCGGCCGGTGGCTCGGCCTGCCCGGGCCCCGCCTGGGCGCGCAGCAGCTCCTCCCCGACCTGGACGCCCAGCTTCTGCAGCCGCTCGTCGGTCTCGGGGTCGACCACCAGCAGGCGCACAGCGTTGAGTGAGGCACGGATGCGGCTCACTACCTGCTGGTGGGTCTCCTTCTCCACGTTCTCGCCGTTCACCTCCACCAGCCGGTCTCCGGCCAGCAGTCCCGACTTCTCAGCCGGCGAGCCGGGCTCCACCAGCCGGATGAACTGGCCTACCTTGCCCTTTTCCCCGTGCAGGTGGAAGCCGTAGCCGTTCGGACCCTTCTCCAGGCAGCAGAGCCGGGGCAGGGGCGCCCCGGCCGCCGAGTCCGCGCTCATCTCGCCCTGCGACGGCTCAGCGGCGCGAAGTGGGGTCTGGTCGGAGTCCGGAGACGGGACGGTCCAGCCCTTCCGCTCACCCTGTGGGCCGGGAGGCGAGAGCGAGAGCGGCAAGGAAATCCCGCGCCGCAGGACTGGCCGAGCGAGCAGGTGTCCCGCAGCGGCGGCGGCGAACTGCAAGCAGCCGAAGCCGGAGCTCACGAGCCAATCCTCGCCCTGCGCGGCGTCTGAGGGTTCCAGAACCAGCCCCGGCCCCTTGTTTCAGGGGCGGGGCCGCGCCGAGGGTGTGGGCCACCGAGAGCCAATCAGACACCACAGAAGGGGGCGCTCTGGCCGGATGAACGACACCGACCAATAGGAGCGCGCAGGGGCGGGGCCCTGCTCTCCGCGCGACGTCCCGCGGCAGGAGAAGAAAAAGGGCTCAGGAAGTGGAAGTGTTTGTTACCAAGTGGCTGGAGTCGAGGCTCAGGGAGGGGGCGGGGGCGAGTTCCTGGTACTGGGCAGAGCAGCCCTCAGGCTCTGTTCTGATGTCCCCCCCACTGGTGTCCGGGGTTGAGGAGAGCCAACCCTAGGATAAAGGACCTGAACGTTTAACAGCCTTTAGGCAAAGCGTGCAGCTCCAGGTGGGGGTGGGGGTGGGGACGGGGACGACTGTTGCCAGGAAAACCGCTCCGGCTCCGGGACTGCGAGGTCTCAGCAGTCTTACGAAATAAGACCAGTAAGACCGAGGTCCACCTCAGATCCAACAGAGTAGTTTGAATAACGATATTTTCTCGTTAGTAGGGTCTCAGGACCCTAATAGGGGTGCGGGCTCTGATCCTTGCTGGGACAATGTGAGGGCTGAGCAGAGAGCCCGAGGCTTCACAGTACTGCCCAGCGAAGACAGGCCACTAGGGCCATGGAGTGGGCATTGGCGTCAGCTTTTGGCTAGGGAGGTGGGTGGGGGTGGGGAGACGCAGAACAGAGTCAGGTAACCAATCTCTGGGTACAGTTCACAAGAAAAGGAGCCCTGGGTTTTTTCAATAGAGAAAGAAAAATGATTAGGACTGTAAGATAAACCTTCTTTCAGCTCCTTTCAGTTGAGAGGCTGATCACAGAGGCTGGGGGCAGTCTGTTAAGGGTGAGGTGACCAGTTGGGGATATTGAAGGATGAGGATCAAATGGTTTTGGCAGTCAGTGACAAGCAACAACAATCTTTTCAACACGATCCCCCTCACCCCAAAGCACACACCATGTGTATCTCAAAGAAGCAGTGGACAGGGTGTGCTTTCCAAAATACTGCAATTTAATTCTGAAAAACACAAACGCTAGAGGCCCTATGTGACTGAATCGCCTGGGACCTGCCTTGGGCCGCAGAAGAACCTGACAAGGTCAGGCTCCTCCCTGCTCCTCCTGGGAGAGGCCTCGAAGAGCTTCCTTATCGGCCGGCCGAGTTGGAGCTGCTGACTCTGCTCAGAGAGCAAGATTTCTGCCTTGAAAGCAAATGCAGTAGCCTCAGAAATGTGCAGTGCATACCTTTCTCACCCCTCTCCCCCGCCCCTGGCATACAGAGCAGGAGTAAAGGTACCTCTAAGTCATAATCTGTGTGTCTCCTGCCCTCTTCCCATTGCTGGGGTCAGGGCTTTGGGAGACATGTGACCTCGATCCTCCCATTTCTGCCTCTCCCCGCTCCTCCCCCCGCCCCCCCCCTAAATCTTACCCATATGACCTTGTATTGCATACAATGCATTGGTTCACCCAGAAATGGAGGAACTCTAGTTCCCTAACCTGGCTCAGTACAAAGGGAGATAAAGCAGTTTTGGCCCTGATGTGTGTCTGAGAAGAGAAGGATGTGGGTGATCAGGGAAGAGGCAGCACTTGGGTTTAGGGGGTTACATGTGGAGTGAGGTTTGCCCCCTTCTGCCTCCCACCTACTCCATGAGTGCCGGCTTCCTCTTTATCTGGCTTTTTATGCAGGAGAAGCACTCTGGCTGCTTGGAGAAGTAGCCCATGGGCTGCACACCAGCCAGAGGGTAGGGGCAGCGGAATAACCTTTCCCTATCTGTGACCTTTGGTGTCTAGGGGCACAGGCACAAAGGCAGATAAGACCAGAGATTCAGGGAGGAGGGGCTCCCCTGGGATCTGAGGTCTGGAGAATAGGAACCAAATGTTTCCAGGTGCCCTAAAGTGCTTGTGGGCTGGAGGAAAAGGGGTCCATCTCCCAGAGAGGGACTAGTAAGGCCAGAGGTAGCCAGTCAGCCAGACCTAATCTCTGCTACTCCTCTTCCCCTCCAGGGAGCTGGGTCCCTGGCCAATCTCCATGTCTCACCTTCCCTGAGGCTTTGGTTGCCCGCATGAGGGCCCTGCTCACTGGGGAAGATTGTTCTCTGGGGAGCGGGAGGAAATGAAGGCCTGGGTCTGCTCTGCCTCTTGCCAGCAGAAGAGTGGGAATGAGGTCACTATCTGCCCTCATGCCCCAGAAGTGCATCAGTGCCCCCTAGTGTGGAGCTGGAGTAATACCACTCTCACGGTGGCCAGGAGGGAGGCCCAGGCCCCTAAGTCCTAGCACTAGAAGGCAAAAGGGCCACCAGCTCCCTTCTGCAGTCTTCTGGTACCACTTTGATTAAATTATGTATCATTAAAATTAAATATAAATATTTTGCCCTCCCCCCAGGATGCAGGGAAGCTACAGGAACTAGGGTAGGGGCGGGAGGACAGCTCCTTCAGAGAAGGGGCCGTGCACTGGGTCCCCTCAACTCTCTCCCCATTGGCTCAGTCGCTCAGACTAAACCCGGTCTGAGGGAGAAGGCTGCATCCTTGCGGAGCTTGCTGTCAGACCCTTGGGATTCATAAGAAGGAGCAGCAGCTGGGCCGCCGCTTCTGGGATTCCACGTAGTCTCGGATCTGGAAGCTGGGTTCATCAGCCTGCCGCCCGGCTCTATATTTCAGCTCCCTTGAAGAGGAAGAAAAAATGGGCTGGGCAGGGAGTAGGGAGCTGAGCATTCTTCCACTCCCAGGGCCCTGGGGCAAATGGGCCTCCGATAGCAGAATGTAGGTGGACCCAGGGGCTGGGCCAGGGGCCAGGCCCTACTGGATTCCCAGATGGTGTCACCCTGCCCTGCATGTTCCCTTCCCGGTTCATCGCTCACTTGGCAATGGCCAGAAAGGCCAACTCCACATTCATGCCTGTCTTGGCGCTGGTCTCCATGAAGGGAACTCCGTACTCCTGCCAGGGAGAGAGTATCTTCAATGGCCATCCTCCGGCTGCATCCCCCTCTACCCCCAGGCAGTCACTTACCCTGGCCAGCATCTCTCCTTCTTCTGAACGGATCACCCTTTCACTGCTCACATCCGCCTGTCAAGCCCAGTTGAGTCACTCTGGGGAAGGAAGCCTTGACCCCGGCTGGCCCCTCTCCTGCCCCGCTGGCCCAGCTTTCCCCAGGAGCAGGCAGGCCCGCCCTCTGCTGGTGGCCTGTGGGACTGCAGGTTGTACCATCGTTTTGGGCCCAGGGTTTCTGCTTGCTTTGGGTTCTTACCCAGTTCCCAGCAGAGGGAATATCATCCGGGTTCAGGGAGGTGGGTAACTCTGCTTGGTAAGGGTGTGGTGACCAGCCTCAAAGGGGCGACAGTAGTTGAGGCTAACTACTGGACTGGAAAGGTCTAGTCTCTATGACCTAGTAGGGGCTGAGCAGCTGGGCATTCCTGGATCTCAAGTGGCAGCTTGACCTTTCCCTCCAGGATGCCATTTCCAAAGCTTTAAGAGGGCAGATGAGATGGGCTGAAGCCTCTAGATGGGTCTGACTCCTGAACTGGAGGCTGGGAAGAGTCCTTTGCTGGAAGGATGTCCAGTGGCCGTGGGGCCAGGGGCACTAATGCCATGGCAGTGGGAGAAGGTGCGGGGTGGACTGATCCTGCCCTGGAGCCACTCACCTTGTTGCCTAGGAGCATGATCACCACATCCCTCTGGGCGTACTCATGAATCTCAGTGAGCCAGGCCTATGGGAGAGGGTGTGCTGAGCCCGGCCAAGGCTGAGCATCAGCCTGTCTCCTCCTCCCTCTCCCTTTTCTTCTGCTACCATGCCATGTTGATTGCCCTGGGCTCCTCACTGCCCTCAAACATGATGCCCTATGCATATCTTTTCATTTGCATCTTTGTTCTGGCCTCTCCAGTCCTGAGTAGTCCTAAAACCCCATGCTGTGCACCTCTCAGTTCTATGAAAGACAGAGATGGCAGAGGCTGTATCTCATCAATCAGTTGATAGTTACCAGCAGTTTCCTGGTGAGCCCTATTGAGGATTCTAAGGCTATGGAAGGGCTCAGTGATCAAAAGTACTGTGATTGATTAGTGATGTCTGCCATGAGCATGGGGTTGGAGGTGGCAGTTGGAGTGCCACCAACCAGTTTATAAACTGTCTTGTTCGCCCCATTCGCTTGTCAACCCCTTGAGGTGAGGGAGCATGTGAAACCTTTACAGTGCTGTGCACAGGGTCACTGTTTGTGTTTGTTGACTTATTGTCCCCACTATTTAATAGTTTGCTTGTGAGGACAGAGCCACTCTTTATCTGCCTGAGTCACTTTCTTGACACTTGAGCTGGAAGTATGAGTAGACTTCTCTGCTTGGGCCCTCCCCTTGGTCTCTGTGGGTAATTGTCCAGGGTGGAGCTGGGGGACTTTGTGAACACTTTATCATGAAATGAACTCAGGAATTACAGTCAGGGATAAGCAGGTGGCACAGACACACAGCACCTGCTTGGCCTTCGCGCCCACATGCCAGTCAATAACCTGGGAGAAGTTTATTACTTCTGAGTCACAGCTGAGGGTGTTTTTAACGCAGCAGCGGTATTCGGTCGGTATTGCCTGCTCCACCCGTTCTCACAAAGCAGGAAGCAATGCTGCCCCGCACAGGCCTTGCTTTGCCTGCTTCTAAGTGGTGGGCAGGGAGGACCTACCCGGATGTTGTCGAAGGAAGACTTGTTGGTAATGTCATACAGCAGGAGCAAGGCTGCAGGGGGAGAGAGAGGTCACACAGGTGACTTGGGGCTGAAGGGTGGATGTTGCTCGAAGTGAGCTGGGGGGAGGAGGTGGAGTGCGTGAGGGACTTACCCTGGGCATCTCGGTAATAAGCATGGGTGACACTGCGGAACCGCTCCTGCCCTGCGGTGTCCCAGATCTAGGAAGGAATGGATAGTTGGTCAGAAGGGGGCTGGGGGCAGGGACTGTGCTGGGCAGAGGAAATTCATGTTGCGGTACGACAGATGTGTAGGAAGGTGAGATGTTTCCTTCTTTAGGTTCTCACGGGTTTCTGAGCATCTGGTGGCGGGCTGGATGGTGGTAGTAAATGAGTTTTCAAGCTCATTCAGTGCCTCTTCCCCAGCCCAATGGATAGGGGTGTCTGACTTCCTGGAGCAGCTGAGGCCTGGGAAACTGGGGAGGGTTTGGAGCGAGCCTAAGCATGTCTGAAGGCACTTGGAGCTGCCTTTCATAGGAAAAAGGGTGCCTGGGAACTGCTTTTTCTGCAGACATCAAACAAACAGAAGCCGTTTCCTCTCCTGGGCCCCACAGGAAATTACCCCAGGCTGAGGGCAGAGCCACAGGGCCTCCTGCGGTTGGGTGAAGAGTTTGGTCAGGCTCTCCATCCTCTCCCCACCCCTACCCCAGCAGCTGGTCTCACCTGCAGCTTTACTTTCACACCATCCACGGTTACCACCTTGTTCTGAAAGACAGAAGGGCAGGAGGAGAGGTCGGGGTGGAGGGTGAGGCAGGCTTGGCTTCTGTGTTCTGCTGACATCACAAGGAACAGCAAACATCCTGTCTAGTTGCTCCCCAGGGCTACAGGGGGGTCTGGTGTGCCCCAGAGACATCCGTCTCCATCTAGATCACCCCATCAGGGCAGTGGGACTCTGTCCCCAGGTAACCACACTGCAGAGTCCCCTCTTTTGAGGACTCTGCCTGCCCTTCTCACAAGACACCAAGGCAAGGGGAGCCTGAGAGCCTGCCTGGCTCTCCCCAGAGCTCAGCAAGGGGCACAGGCTGAGCACTGGGGTCTGGCCCCTTCCCTGCTTCCATATGCCTGGCGTGGAGCTCAGCCCCATTGCTGCAACCAAGCTCTTGGAGATGAGACACCTGCCAGTATCTCAGGACCTCAGAAGCTGGATCTGCAGGGTTATCTTTCCTCTGGCGGCTCACTAGTTCTCCTGGTGAAGCTGCAGTTCCCCTCCCACCGGGAGGGAGGCACCTGGCCTCAGATAGCACCCCCGCCAGGGTTAGAGGCTTACTCTCCTGGCCCCTATGGGTGTGCAGTCTCCGAGTGTTCCCCTTTACAGATGCTGATCTGTAAAGATGGCTTCATCAAGGGGAAAGGGAGGGACGCTGACAAGTGGCTCTCTGCCCACAGGGCCAGCCCAGCTCTTCAACCTAGTGTAGTGTTTCCCCAGAACTCCAGAAAGACTGGTTGACCTCTGAGGCCTTGCCAAAAGTGTCCAGCTCAGAGGGCAGCGGGCAAGGGAGCTGAGGGCCAGGAAGCTCATCTTGCACTGTAGGGGGTGTTCCCTCTGCTCGGGGGCGGGATTTTAAGATTCATTCTCTCTTTTCTCATCCTGTAGCGGGGCAAGGAGCCCCCCTCAAGCCCAGACTCCTCTAAGCTGGCTCCGCTGGGGTCCTTAGGGGAGCACCCCAGTGGCCTCTGGGTAGCTGACCACAGCAGTCCTGAGGAGCCAGGGTGGGTGAGGAGAGGGCAGCACCCCGGGTCTGAGCCGTAGGCCCTGGCTTGCTGCTGGGAGAGGAGCCTGCAGCCACCTCACCCTGAAGTCTATGCCGACGGTGGCTATGAAGGTCCCGGACAGGAAGGCCCCGTCTTTGAATTGGATCAGGAAACAGGTTTTGCCGACGCCTGAGTCTCCCAGAAGCATCACCTAGGAGATGGGGCAGAGGCAGTTAATGGGAGCTGGAGTGAGTTTCTGGGCTTCCAGGGAGAGAGACCTGGGAAAGAGGGATTGAGGGCCAGGGAAGGATGCTGACTGTGCTGAGGGGCATCTGCTTCTGGAAAGCCTGCTGCTGCCTCCACCTTGCCTCTCCTCTCCACACTCCTTGGCTCTGTGCCCGCTGCCTCTCAGGCTCTCCCTCAGCCCCTCCTGTCCTCTTCCAATTTCCCGGGAGCCTGAGTTGAGACCTCAGCACCAACAGGTCCCCAGATGTGCTCGATTGCCCCAGAGAACAACCACATTCGTGTGGTCTGGACTCTGGCCACATCTGCCCCCTGCCACGTCATGCCAGGATTCCCTTGCTCTCAGTGTGTCTTCCACGCATGTGTGTGCACATGGGTGGGGCTACAGTGCCTGGAAAGGGAAGTATTAATACCTTGGACAGGGATTCCTGCCCCAGGGAGTGTATCAGCATCTCATGGGGGTGGGGCTCTGTCACTTGCAAAGGCATATTCTAAAATTACTGTTCCTCGGGTGTTTTACATCACATTTATTTGGAAGTTTCTAATGACATTTTATGTTGACAAAAGGGTTGCACAAATTAGGGAAGGCTGAAATTTATACTGAAGTGTAGAGACATTTAGTCTGAAGTTCTTTCTGCAGAAACCTCCCAAGAGGGACAAATGGCTGCAAATTTGCATCCCTGGGTCACTGTAGGTGGGAGAACAGGAGGGAATGTGGAGGGGGTGGGGTGTGTCCATCCCTTTACTGTCCGGCCATCTTCTCTGGAGGACATGTGGGGGTGGGCTGGGGGGGGCCCTCTGTCTAGTTACTCCTCAATCTTGGAGAACAGAGGTCTAGCCCTAATGCTGGAATTTTCCTAACTGGCCGGTTTGGTACTTAATGAGTCTAGCAGGGACTAGGCTTGAGTTATTCTTGAGTCTCTGACCTTGACAGTGGTGCCCAAAGTCTTTTCTGCTGTGGGCATGAGGTATAGGGTTAGCTCACTTTGGTGGAGAGCTGGGGGGCTGAGCAAAAGGAGTATGAAGGCTGGGGTTCTGGCTTGTACATGGGTTACTGGGGACTTCAGGAAGATCCCTTAACCCTTCTGCGGCTGTTCCCACAGTGGCTAAAAGGAAGGGGGGATAATTTCTTTAAGGCCTTTCTAAAGTCTGTTAATAGCTGGGGTCAAAAATGTTGGCATGAACCACCTAAGACTTCAGAAGAGTGACTTCAGAAGGGACGGGTGCTGCCTGCCTGTGGCCCCATCCCCTCTAGTCTGACCCAAGGAGCTCCTGCCAGGCTTCTCCCAGACTGTCCTGGACAGGCCTGGGACATGAAGGCTGGTGAAGGCCAGGGGCCAACTCCCCACCGACGCTGCTTGGCCCCGGGGGACAGACGGAGCGCTGGAGGCTGGGCCCTCTGGAGCCTGCATTGCCCCCTGGCTCCCAGCACCCAATGGAGAAGAGAGGGAAGGAGGGAGGGTGAGTGCCTGTGTACTTTACAGATCACAGCTGCTTTGCACAAACGATGCCAGCCACCCACCCAGCCCACCCCCACATGTCCTCCAGAGAAGATGGCCATTCCACCAAACACAAACAGCTGCCAGCCTGGCCACCTCCTAGGCAAACACCCAGCTGACTTATCAGGCAAGGAGTTCAGGCAGTCCCCACCAGGCTCCCCCTCCTCTGAACACACCGGGGCCCATTTCCTGTCTGGAGCCCACACAGGACGCCTATCTCAACGGCTCTGGAAGGGTGACTTGCAGAGTGGCTTCCCCTGAAAGAGTGGGGGTGGAGGGCCCAGGCTGCCAGCGAGAGTGGAGGGAGGAAATCAAGGCACAGAAAGAAGCAGATGTCCTTCAAAGCCGCGGCGGGTTAGCCCCTTCACTCATCGCTCCCCAACCCTACAAGGGAGAGTGAAGGCTCTAGTCTACCTCCGCACCTCTTTCAGAGCCCCTGCGACCAGCCTGCTCCAATGGCACAGAGGGAGGGCAGACAGACCAGTGTCCACCGCCACCACCAGCCGCTTCCATACAGGGGCACCTGCAGAGGGAATTAGCCCAGAGAGCTGACTTAAGCGCTCCCAGGTGGGGGACTTGTGCCTAACCACACAGATCTTCCTCAGGTTCTAAATTTCCCAGGTGGGTCCGCATTCGGGCCAGCAACATCCTCCCGGAGGAAGGCGCGGGCAGTGACTGCAGAGGTGGAAAGGGAAGGGTAGCACCTGGGGGCAGCTGGGTTCTAAAGATCTTCAGGCTTAAGGCCTTGAAACTGATACAAAGTCTCAACTGAGTTTAGCTGGGAGAAGGGCATTAACCGCAAGTTTCCCGGCCGCCAGGGGGCGTCCTCTGGGAGCCTCCAGGCAGCCCTGTTTCCCAGGACTTCTGGTGCCTGTGCCTTGCAGAGTTGTGCGCTTAACCCCTACCGAGAAGCACGGGGTTCCCGGGAGCTCGTATTGGCAAGAGTGTGACAGAAGAAAGTGGGGTTGGGGTCCGCTGGGTGGGGAGTCACTCAGTCCTTCCGACCTGCCTCTCCCCTCTTCCCACGGAACCAGTCCAGATCCCTGGATGTTGGGATGGGCCCAAGGCTGTGTCTCGACCCTCCCTCCTTACTCTGGGAGACCCGGCTGTCTGCGGGGAAGGGATGAGTCCAGCACAGACGGAACCAGAAAGGGGCTTGGGCGGGGAGGTCCGGGGTCTCAGGGCAAAGCGTGCGGGGAAGGGTGGCCCCCAGAGCCCGCACGGGAGTCCCCAGCGCTGGGCACAGTGCCCACCCACCTTGCCCGTGAGATCGTAGCTCGGACTGCAGGGTGGGGAGCGCTCCGGGCCCTCGCCATCCCGGGTGGCTGCGGCGCCAGGCGTGCCCGTCATGTCCCTGGACGAGGTGAGCTGGGACAGGCGGCGGGCGAGGGACAGCGCAGGAACCGCCCCACCTTAGGCTCCACCCACTCCTTCTCCCCTCCGCCGCCGCGGCCGGGACCCCGACAGGCTCCTCCCTCTGTTCCGCCACTTGAACGCTACCGGGCGAGAGCTGGCTCTCTCGCGGGGGCGCGCAGGGCTGCAAGGTCATCTCCTGAGGGGCAGGCGGGCCCCCTGAGCCGCACTGGCCTGAGGGCATGGGCCAAATCCAGCCCTAGGACCGGTCCCCCAAGGTCGTCCGCCGCCGGGGTTAGATTCCCACGGGTAGCGGTCGGTGAAGGTCTGGCATCGCTGGGATCCGCGGACCAGGGCCCGGGTTCCCGTTGCCCCTGCGCAGCGCGGCCAGCAGGCGGCGCCCGAGCTCCATCCACCTGGCGGTCAACAGGTGGCCCCGGGGGCTGGCCTGGGGGAAGCTGCGGATGCCCTTGGGCAGCGCAGCGCCCAGGCAGTTTCGCTTTCGCTAATACATCCTAGCTCGACATCATCTGAACGTAATGTTTGCCGACCGATTGATATTCACCTTGTAGCACATTTGCACTTCGGGTCCCTGGACTTTGACACCTCCCATATCCCTCTGATCTGTTGGACAGCGCCCAGAATGTTCCACCCTGGAGAACCTTCCTAGGCGAGCTTCCGGGCACACTTCCCAATCCAGGCGTTCCTGAAGGCAGGGCTGGCCTTATCTATGTGCTGCCCTCCACCCCGGCACACAGTAGGCCTTAAACATTTGGTACCAAATGAATTCAGGAAGTCGTGAATCATTTTGAAGAGTCTCCAGGACATCCCAGAAACCCTGGTGACAGAGGATGAGAATGTGTCTGGAGTTCAGGGACCCCAGCCTGGGCCAACCATTCAATTAGCCCAGCCCAGCATCCTATACAGTGCAGTCAGTTTACCAGGGAACAAGGTGCATGAATTACAAAGGGACTGTTTGAGGGGTGTGTAGAGGGGCAAGGGCCCTCACCTATTTGCCTGGGTGTTGGAGGTTCCAGGCAAGGGGCAGGCACAACTGATGGGTGACTGTAGGCCTACTGGGGACTGTGTGTTCACCCACCTCCAGCCCTGTGACTCAAGAGGGAGCCATATATGGGTGAGGAGCAGCTCCACAGAACCACCTAAAATGCTCCCACATCTCACACTATCCCCAGATGTACACATCACCCCCTGAATAAAGTGCCTCTTAAATTAGCCCAGCCCCTCTCATCACCCCAAATCCAGAATGCACATGCACCTCCCCGCCCTCCTGTACCACAGTTCGCCCCGGACTTCCAGACGCTCTTCCTGGCAGAGGAAGTGAGGATGCCACATGAAACCTCATGGTTGTTCAGAGGAGGGCCCTGGTGTGCAGCCAAGGGCCTCCCTCCATCCAAATGTGAACAGAGGGAGCTGGGAGAAACCCCCAGAGCTGGGGCAGGAGGGACAGCACACAGCCCGGGGGGATATGGAGGGGAGACCAAGGCAGAGGCCAGGGGGCTGAGGCACGCGGACCACCTGCTGGACAACCTACATCAGAGTCCCCGGTGTCTGTCTACACACAGATTCTGGACCCCACATGTGGGTGGGTGGGCTCAGGGTCTGCTGAGAAACTGGAGGTTTTTATATGCACTAAATGAGTGTTTGAAAACCACCGGGCTGAACTGTGCAAGAACTTGGCCAGCAGATGATGGATTTAGACCTTATTGGAAGGCAGTAGTGAGCCACTGAAGGTGCTAGAGGGTGGGGACCAAGGGTGAGACTTTTGGAAGATGTACTTTACCGCGGTGTCCAGGCAAGACTGGAGAGTCTGGGGGACACTGATGTAAGAAATAACAAGGAGGACCTGAACTAGGGTGAGAGAGGGACTGGCTGGAGAGACTACTGTGTGAACCCCGTTGATGTCAGCACCCCAGTAAACCTATCTGCAGGACTCAGCAGCCCATTTGATAGAGTTGATGATGGAGGAGTTGAGGAGGACCTTGATTTGAAAGGCAGCTACCCAGGACCTGGGCAGTTCTCACCTTCAGAAGCAGTAGGGTATAGAGGCTCTGGGAGGTGGCCTGAGGGCAGACCCCAAGTAGTCCCCCCACTCACCTCTGCCTCCTTGCAAGTGAAGATCAAGGACTTCTCCCCTCTCCTGCTGCCCACGCTGCACTCAGACTTACAAGCTGGGTTGGCAGGAGCTACCCCCGCTCCCTGCCTCTGTTACCATCACCAGCCAGGGCCAGCCACAGGGCACTTGCAAATTGCCAGCTGTTGGCAGTGTTTCAAATCTCTGTGCAAAAGACAGAAGGACAAGCGAGTGCCTTGTAGCCGGCTCTCTGGGGACTCCCGGGCCACTGATCTTGGAAGGAGACCCCAGTGTCCTCCAGCTCCTGTGTCTGCACAACTCAGGAGACATGAGCTGCTGCGCAAAGATCTGGCTGCTCTGAGGGTTCTGAGAGGGTTGGGATGAGACCTGTCTTTGGAGAGGAAAAGAATGGAGGGTCCCTAGTGCTAGATGGAGGGGTGGGAAGGGGGCCTGTGGAGGAGACAGACATTTCCTCTGTGAAAGCTGCAGCCTCTTTGTCTGTAAGTGAGCTGCTGTGTCTAGGCCCAGGGTCGGCAGGTGTCCTCAGTGCTGCTCTCCCGGGCTGTTGTCCCCGCCCTCCACCACCAGGAGGGGCGCTCCCCAGGGTTGTATCCCAGCTGAAGGGTTGGGTATGTGCCCTTTTTGCTTTCAGGTCATGCCTTTGCCCCAGGAGACCCCTGGCTCGGGCCTGGGTCGGGCCCTCAGGCCCTCACTCAGCCTAAGCTGCCCACGGGTTTGTCCTGCGGTGCTGGCTGATGCCACGCAAGCAGCCGAGGCACTAGAAGGCCCAGCTCAGTCGAGAGGGAGAGCCCCGCCTGTCCTGTTCTTCCTTCTCACGGGCCAGTTGCCTTATTTTCTTACCAGGCTGTGGCAAAATTTGGAAGTCCCACCCCTGTTCATCTGTGGAGTGTGAATCAAGGTTTCCACACCCCCACCCCCTCCCACCCTCACCCCCTCTCTGCCTCCTGCCCTCTGACAGGCGGAAGGACGGGTGTGGGGTGGGTGAGGAGACGTGACTGGGATTGTGGGGGCACCGGGTGCCCTGGCTACTGAAAGGCAGACGACACGGGCCCGCGATGGGGGTTCGCTTTACGGCAGCCTGGTCCAAGGCCTGGGGCTTGCTGAGGTGGCCACGCCCTCCTGGGACTCAGCCCCGCGCTGCCCAGAACCCTAACCCAGTCCTCCCTGTCCTGGGGGATCCCTCCCTAACTCCAGGCCCTAGTGCACACCCTGACCCGGCTCTCATTTCTGCTTCACTCTGAAGCCCTGTCCATCGTGGGCCCTTGCCTTCTGCACTGACCTGCCAATGGGCAAGCCCGATTTCTAGGGGTCCCCTCTCTTTTCACACCAGCTTGGCTCTGTTGTGTCTCAGCACGAGTGTGGCCTCGCAGGCCTGGTGCTCTGTTCGATCCTGGGGGCTGGCCTCTCAGACACCCGGGCTGCCCAAGAAATGATGCTCTCCCGCATCTCTGGGCATTAGCATCCAGGAGACCCTGAAGGAGGGCTCTGCTGCTCCTGCTTCAGTCCAAGAGAAGGCCGGAACCCTTTCCAAAGGCCTCCTGAGGATTCAAGGTCACTGAGCAGCTGGCAGGCGTGGTGAAAATGGAGCGAAATGAGGATATACGGTAGAGGAAGGGCTTTGTAGCCCGCAGAGGGGCTCCAGATGGAGAACTTGAGAATGCTTCCTGAATCTGAGCTGCGGTCCAGGGAGATGCAGAGTGCTAAAAACCTGAACTTTAACCCTTCACCTGCCAGTGCCCTCTGACCCACAGGATGATGCTGAGTTTGGACTGTGCTTAAAATTTTAAGCCACCCCTTTGCCTCTCCAGGTTCTTCTTGCCCTGCATCTGTATCAAGATATTCCCTTGCTTTCTAGCATCCAGCTGTCCTCAGCCATGGGAAGCCCCAGAAAGAGGTGGACAGGGTGATTTGCTACATTCCTCCACCGAGGGTCACAACTCCTGCCAGCCCTCTGCACACAGCCCTCTTTGTCTCTGGTTCTGGTGACAGTTCCCTCCTCTCACTGTTTTTAAGCTTGGGGAGGGATGAAGGCTGTGAGACTGTCTGAGGGCATCACACCATCCCTCCTGGTTTCCCAGCATTCTGCCTGCACCTTGGTAAATGGCCTTTTCATGAAACCTCCTGAATGACCCAATGTGAGTGTCCAGCTATTTTCTGCAGAGACAGCAGGGCCCCAGAGCCTGGGAGTGCTTACTGTGAATCCGATGCCCACGGTGGCTGAGAAGGAGCCCGGGATGAACTTGCCCTGGTCGAACTGAACCAGCAGAGATGTCTTTCCCACACCGCTATCACCAACCAGGATGGTCTGAAAGGGAGCAACAGAGAGAGCTGAGGGCCCGTAGTGTGGATCGGACTGCCCAGATGTCCTCGTGGACGTGGGAGGGGGTTCCTTCTAAATGCACATAAATGTGTGTGCACACACCACACATGAACAACAGACACAGAGACACACTCACATGTGTAAGCATGTGCGTGCACGCACACACACACACACACACACACACACACACACACACACACACAAGCCAAACTCTGGTTTTCCTATCGAAGCCACTGAAGATGGCAGGAAAGCACAGAGGAAATCTCATTTCAAAGTTTGGAAGTTCCCGGCCAAAGTTGGGTGCGGCAGGGACACCGAGGCAAGTCTGTTCCTGGGAGACACAGGACTCCCCTGAAGGCCGACTTCAGCTCAAGGACTCCCTCACAGTTTAACAGAAACTCCCAGAGGCTGCACAGCAATCCTAGACACTTCGACCCAACCTTCCTGCTCTCTCTCCTTCACCTGGGCCAGACCTGCTCTCCTCGCCCCTCCTGGCTCCTACCCCGTTTCTCTCATGGGTATTTCCCCTAATACATTGAGTTCCCTTTGGCATCTGCTGCTTGGAAGGCCTGGACTCACACAGTGGGTCTCCTGCATGGGAAAGTACATAGGATTTAAAAAAACGGGGGTGTCTGGTTACATGCCTTGGGAAGAGTTTGCCCTTGGCCCTGAGAAAGGCCTTGGAGAGGACATTTTTAAGGGAAGCAGAGTTTTGAAAAGAAGGAGCTGGCTCTTCTGTACTCAGAGGAAGCAGTGCGCAGAGCTAGCTGCAAGCTCAGGTGCTATGTTTGAAAGAAAACTGTAAGCAACAGAGAAGAAATATACATGCACCCAGAGGCTGATACCCTGTGGGTCCTCAATGAATGAATGAATGAATGGGTGAGTGGGTAAATGCCTTAGTTTCAAAGTGGACAGTAGCCACTTCCCAAAGGCAAGAATTCACGATCACTGGAAAGACTTGGGAGATACCAACTTTAGCTGGACTTGCAAAAATTTAAAAACATAAAAAACCAAAAATGTAAAAACATGGCCAATGACAGGATCTCCTTAGGTCCGACCCATGGGTACCAGCACTGTTTGCCCCAGGGCAAACATGGGTTGTCCGTGATGCTGACTTTGGACATCCTCTGACTATGGCCCCCCGGTCCCCACTTCTTGAACCAAATTCCATTCAGCTTGTATTTCCTCCTGGATTAAAAGGCTCCATTTATTTGTTGTGTGCAGTGGCTTTAATAATTTCCATTTCAAATCCAGATTCCCCAAGCTGGAAGAAGTGCTTCCTAGAGAGAATATTCCAGAACGCTGAGGATTCGGTCAGTCCATCCACGTCCACCTCGTTCATTTGCTAAAGGATATAACAGGTTCTCATTCTTTTTCCTCTTTTCCTTTCCAGGGTGAAGAGTTCTCATCACTTTCTTCTCACATCATCTGAAAACAGTTCCATCTTTTTGGGACCCTTTCTGGTTCAGTGAACACAGGGTCCAGGGTGACAGGGTTCAGTGTTTCAGACCCAGCTGAATCCTGCCTGGAGGAAGGGACAGGGTGATGCTCTTGTATTGGCCTTTTTAGAGACAGCCGCCCCTGGAGATGATCACATCAGGAATCAGTTGATGACTCTACAGAACTTATTTCTGGACCACAACCGAGAGCTCAGAGCTGATCAATTTACAAATGTTATTGAATTATTTCCCCCTAAATCCAAGATCATCCTTAGACCTGGTCCTCCTCTGCCTGTGCCCCTCCCCACGGAATGAGTGCTCCACAGGGCCAAAGACCTATGTCCCTCCAACAGACCATGCTTTGCCCCAAGCTAATGTTGGGGCAAAACTGCTAGTGTTGCACCCCGTATCTGAGTGGCCAAGGGGTGGCTGTTTGCAGGGGTGTGGACAAAGCTTGGGATGTCCACAAAGCTTGGGGTGTCCATGTGCATTCTCTTGAGGACATTTGGGGTGTGGAAAGTGTAGGAGGCGGAAGAGCAGGGGACCACCTGTGGCTGGGGAGCTGAGGGCTGGGAGATGGCTAGGCTGCCATGTTTGGTGCAGAACTTCTGAGAATCCCACATTTAAACCTGGCTTCCCGGTTGGTAGGAAGGTATGTTTGTCAAGGTGGGAAGATCAGATACACTTGATTTGGTAGTTTCTTTTAGCTTGACTTAGTTAAAATATTGGGACATAGGGTATATGGGGCCCCCATTGGTATTTTAGCCCTAGCTCCCCAAGTCTTAGGGATAGATCTGCCTAATCTATTACCTTAGATACACAATGGAGTTTCTCTCTCCACTCAAGAGCTACTGGGATTTTCCTGAGGTTTCTCCAGGGGGGCTCCAAGTTTCACTGCTTGCAGAAGCCAGATGTCAAGCTCAGGTCTAGATTTTCCACGGCACCTTCCCTCCTTGGGATCATTTGTGAAAGTGTTACCTAAGCGTGATGCTGGCAGAAAGCTCTGTGTCAGCTTTGCTACCATTCAGACAAGGATCTTTGTTCTCCCTCCCTAAGTCGTTTTGTTTACGTCCGTATTTGTGCCTCATGCACTTCCAAATGGATGGACTTGAGGTGATTTACGGGGAAAGGGCAGTTAAGGATGCTGCCTGAGGAGGTTCTGCCCCAGAGTGAGGCTGGGTTGTTCCTGTATCTGGGCATTATACTTGGTTCTGGATTTCCTGGAAGTCAAGACAAAATGGGAAACCAGATAGGGTGTGTGGTACTTATTGCCAAACAAGAACACCCGAGTCCTTTCAATCAGTGAGTATTTTCTCTTGGCATGAGATGCTGGGAGGATTCTCTAGTACAAGAGGCCCTGGATGACGAAATGGGCAGTTGTCATTTTGCAGAAGATGCAAAGCTTTACTTATAGCTTTTGTATCGACCTTTGCTAAAGGCCAAGGCCTCACATTAAATTGCACTTCCGTAGAGGCCTCTCAATGGGAACTGGGCTAATGCTGTCTAAAAACGTTGCTTTCCTGTGACTTCATGATTCCGGGGGAACATTTAGAAAACCAAGATGAATGGGGTGGTTACCATGGCTCTTATAGTGGCTCTGAGTGACTTTTTTTTTTTTTTTTTTAAAACCAAGACAGGAAATTCAAATGCCATAAAGAAAAGGACTGAGGAGGGAAGGTAGAGCTCAGGGGTCAAGGGCATACCGAGCATGCATGAGGTCCTGGGCTCCATCCCCAGTACCTCCACTAAAAAAAGAAATAAACCTAATTACCTCCCCAACTGGAAAAACAAAGCAAAACAATAAAGAAAAATCTCAGTAGAAAAGCGAACAAAGTCTATGAATTGGTATCTTTTATGTGTGGGTATGAATGGTCAGTTTCATGTGTCACCTAGAGTCCTAGTGATTCAATTAAACAATAACCTAGATGTTGCTATGCAGGTGTTTTACAATGTGGTTAACATCTGATCAGTTGACTTGTCAAATCTTCAATAATCCGGGTGGGCCTTATCCAGTTAATTGTAAGACTTTAAGAGCAAAACTGAGGTTTCCCTGAGAAAAAAGAAATTCTGCCCCAAGATCGCGGCATCAGCTCCTGCCTGAGAATTTCCAATCTGCGAGCCTTCCCTACAGATTTTGGACTTGCCAGCTCACACAGCAACATAAACCAATTCCTTGAAATAAATCTCCCTTTAATATATATATTTCCTACTGGTGCTGTTTTTTTTAGAGAACCCTGATACAAAATAAAATAAAATGGTTCAATGAAATTTTGATAATGGTCAATATTGGCTGAGGCCTGGGGAAGCAGGCACATATGGAGACATCATTGGTGAGAGTACACACCAGCGCATTTTGGAGAGCAACTGACAATATCTTTCAAAGTTACACTTGAAAATTCCTTTGACTCAGCAACTCTTTTTTTTTTTTGTAGCCAATGGCCATGGGTACAGATTTAACAGGTGGATGACTCAGCAGTTCTGTGGCTTTGCTTGCAAAAGCACACCAAGATGAGTGCACAAGGCTGCTCACTGTAGTATTTGTAGGAGCAAATAATTCAGCAGTTGGGACGGGTAAATAAACCCCAGAATATCCATGCAATGCAATATCGTGAAACTGATAAAAGAATGAGGTAGATCTGTGTGTGTGGTTGGGGAAAAACTATATTATTAAGCAAAAGAGGAAGGGGCAGAGAGGTCTGCTTGTATGATGGCTTCACTTAGGTGTATATGCTGGTTGTGTATGAACTTTGTTTAAGGAGGCAACAGAGGCTGACAGTGGTTACCTTTGAGGTTCTGGGGATGGTGAGGTGGGATTGGAGAGGACTTTTACTTTCCGTTTTGTTTCTTTCTTTTTTTTTTTTAATAAAAATATTGCTTGCATTACCTTTTTAATAAAGTGTTAACTGGGATTATTTCAGACTGGGCGTTATCGGCCATGTTCTCTTTTTGTATTTTTCTGTATTAAAAATCCCTAAAGAATGTAATAAACCAGTTGATGAAGTAAAGTCATAAAGAGTGATCCTTTACTTAACCTAGAGTAAATTGCTTTTTGACAAAAAAGAGCAAAAAATTGGTCATGGATACACATGCATATATTTAACAGTGGTTAACAGTGGATGTCTCTGGGGCAGGCTTAGGGTTTATTTACAGTGCACTCTTTGTGATCACCTGTATTTTATTATTCCTCATCAACAAATACCCATTACTTTTGTGATAAGAAAAGCGTCTGTGTAACGTGTTGGGGAAGCATGGATGAGATAAGACAACTCTGGTAAAAGCCAAGAGGAATGCCGGTGTCTAGCCTAACTGTTGCTTAAAAAAAATGCTTGGTTTTATTTTTCCAAGTAAATCTAGCATGCTAAAAGGTACTTAAAAAAAGATCAAGCTCTTTGAGCAGGAGTCTGAGCAGCAACGGATCCGTTTTGTTGCTTTCAGCAGGCGTTACCACCT
Organism: Camelus ferus; assembly: GCF_009834535.1. Taxonomy (NCBI): domain Eukaryota; kingdom Metazoa; phylum Chordata; class Mammalia; order Artiodactyla; family Camelidae; genus Camelus; species Camelus ferus. The sequence goes on from NC_045711.1 coordinate 25,401,110, forward strand.
TGGATATCCGAGGAGCAGGTGGCAGAGATGACAGACCCTCTGTTCTGAAAATCAAAGAGCCTTTTCATCTTCTCATCCTTGCAGCAGGTTAACACACTCTTCGGAGACCTGTGTTTTTCTCAAAAAGAAGCAATGCCTCTGCCTGAATTCCCTGACAAGGGCTTGGTAGAGACTCAATTTCCCATTCCAGAGACTGCAGAGCAGAGGGGCATTAGACCTGGAAAATGTTCAGCGTTGGTGTTATCAGTTACTTGCTTTGTTAAATCAGTTTCCAGTTCACGATAAAGCATTTTTTCATTTTGGGGGAAGCTGTTTTCAAAACAGCCTTGGAGTGGATACCCGGATGACAACCAGCTCAAGAATGCGCTGTCTTATTAACTCTTTGATGTCAGGTTTCTTCATTGTCAGCACTGACCAGGATCAAAGGGCAGCTGGCTTCTCTCTCTCTTTAGCAGGATGGAATGCTTATATGAGCCGCACCCAGGGTTGAATCCTGACTTTGCTGATTACTAGCCATGTGACCCTGGACAAATTACTTGCTCTCTGAGCCTTGATTTCTTTACCTGAAAAGTGGGGATAACATTGCCTTTCCTCTAGATTTGTAGTGAGGATTCAATGCAATAACTACATGAAATACGGAGCATAGCACATAGTGGCTAGAAAAGATGGACTACAATTGGGTCCGACGTGAACGGAAAGGTTTCTAAAAGAGTTGCTGAGAACAATTATGCCTTATGACTGGTTCCTGGGTGCTAGACAGTTTCTTAGCAGAGCTTACAGGGCCAGGGGAAGAATGACAATGAAGGAACAATAGGTCATTGGTTTATTCATTTTCCATCAATTGCTTGTTGAGCATATACTATGTGCCAAATGTGGTTTTAGCCACTGGGGATGCAACGCTCATGGACCTTCTAACCCAGTGGGAGAGAGAGACCCAACGAACCCGGCCCTTTCAATACAGGAACTCCTTCATCTGTGAACACGTTGGATTGTGAAAAGATTTTTAGATTGGAAGACCAAAGTGACCACGAGGGGGTTTGTGGTTGTTGTCCTTGGAGGCATTTCCACCAAAAAGAAATGTGAGCTGGCTCTCCAAAGCTTTAAAACCACGCTTCTTGATGACATGTCTTTTACATGACATCTTTCCCCAAGGGAGACAGTATTGTTTGCGGCAGAAATCTGTTGAGCAGTGAGTGACATGAGCTCCTACATTGGTGGCTCCACCTGATTTCTGGAATAACCTTGCATTTCTGCAGGAAGAGATAAAGGATGAGTGAAGTATAAACCTTGATGTTAAAAGTGATTATCTCAGAGTGATGAGATTAAAGGCAATTTAGTCTTTTTGTTTTTGCCCTTATCTGTATTTCACAATTTATTTTTCTAAAATGAACATGTGTTGCTTTTGTAATTTCAACCAACTTGTTCTGAATCACAAGCCACAGATGGTTCTATTGGCCCAAGGTCTATTCTGATCTGAGCCACATCAGAGGGAGAAGTGAGGGTGGGGGTCTTGAGACAGGAAGGGCAGGAGGGGCCAACCTTGAGGAGCTGTGAGGGAAAGTCAGAAGGACAGAGGATTTGAGTGAACAGAAGTCATGGGGCAGCCAAAGCCATGCAGTGGAGGATGAGGCAGCTGCTGTAGGGGAGGGTCTAGCTTTTGTGGGGTCTTCTTTCAGTTTTCTATTGTCACAATAATGCTGCCATGAACTCTCCCAAGCTCAGTGGCCCGCGACAAGTCTGTGAGTTGGCAATTTAATCTGGATGTTCCTTCTGGCCTCAAACGGGCTCTCTGGCGAGTCTGAGGGTCAGCTGGCTGTTGGTTAGGGCAGCCTGGCTCTGTTGCATGTGTCTCTCAGTCCAGCCACAGGTTAGCCTGATGTGTTCTCAAGGCAGAAGCAGAGGTGCCTGGAAACAAGAGGGGATGCAGGAGGCCTCCAGAGGCTGGGGTTTGGAAGTGGTGCACCATCACTTAGATTTTTTTGGGCAGAGTAGGCCACAAGTCTGGTCCAAACTCATGGGGAAGTGGGGCAGACTCTACCTCTCTGTGAGAAGAACTTTGCAGTCAAATAGCTATGGGGTAGTCATCTAGGGTGGGATCATCTCTCACAAGCCTGAAGCTTATACATCGTTGGGGGCTCCTTTTAAGAAAAAAGGATCCCCAAAGTATGAATACAAAATTTGATATAGGAGCCTGATGGAGGAAAGGGCGCTGACATTTAAGCTCCATCAGCTTCGTGGCAAAAATTTGCCTCACTTCCTCACTTCCACAAAGATGCAAGGAGCTAGAAGCCCTGGTGAGTGGAGCCAAGAAGGGAGACACAGCAGAGCCGCGGTCATGGTGGCAGAGCCCAGAGTGAGGCCCCTTCAGTCCCGAGGGGCCTGGATTGTGGGCAACCATCTGCTCTGGTCCTGATGAGGCCTGGTTGAACACTGCTTCTTGTTCGTCACCTGAGAGGCTTAGTTCCTTGGTTTTCTTCAGTTCCACCTGATTTAGACTTTGCTTTTGGAATTCTCAAGTGGGTCTTGCCACAGACTTTTTGTGGACTTTCTAATCCAGAGTGGGAGAGGCTCAGCGAAGCCAGCCCTTTCAATACAGGAGCTCTTCCACCTGAGAACAGATTGGGTTCTGAAAAGATTGTGATTTGTTAAGTCTGATATGACCAAGAGACGTAGCTTGAGCGAGTCTTTGTTCCTTGTAACCAGAATCCAGTGATTGCATCAACACAACATAATACACGAGCACACACACACTCCATGTGTGCACATAGAACCAGCATGCACAGTGCAATGCACACGTGTAACATAGCGCCCACACACAGGCCCACATACAAACACGAAGAGACCGCCACATGCTCATACATGCACGCACACATGTGCCCACGGACTCTCACATTCACGCATGCGCGCGCGCACACACAGATGCTTCAAGGCAGGGGGCATCTCAGATAATCTACCTAGTCCCTGTTCACAGGTGGGGACAGGGAAGCCCGCTGAGGTAACTGACTCACGCAGATATCAATGGCCAAGTAAGGACGAGGGTCTCTTGTGGGACTTTGAGGACACAGCACCCCCAGAATAGCCAGATGCTCCTCCAGTCCCCAGAGGCACTTGTTTGGAGGAACAGACTCGACAGAGATCACTCAGAGATGCTCTGAGGATTCTCCTTTCTTGATTCAAAGGGGAAATCTCTGTTCTTGATCCAGGATCAGAGGGTTGGACCCCAGGCAGAACTTTGAGCAGCTCAGAGACTATTCATGCCTTACTGCCTGTGCCCAAGAAAGGAAAGTTTACCCTGTATCTCTCGAAGCATCTGCCCCTTGTGTTTCAGGGTGCACCACCTTGCTTAATTCCTCAGCCATTTCTCCTGGAAGCCAAACAGGTGTCCCTGTTTGCTGAGGGCTGATGTCTCTCAGCATAACTGTACAGTGCCATGGGCCACAGATGGGTTTGCTCAGCAGTGTGGACCAGGGGCTGACCTAGCTCTCACCTCATACTGTTGACCTTATGGCCTGGAGATATGTAAAGTGAGAGGCTGATTCTGGCCACATCCTGGGAAGCCCTGTCTTATCAGCTGCTGTGTTTTTCTGTGCAAATAACCCTCCTGATGCCTACCCACTCCTGATTAGGATGTGAGTGGCTTCTGTCTCTGCCTGGGACCCACTCACTCCTCAAGATGTCACAGGGTGTGTGTGGCACACAGCAAAAGTGGATCCAGGAGCAAAATATGAGAAAGAACCAATCCTTTTCCAACCTCTGGGCTTTACCCCAGGTCTTGCTGGGACTCTGATGAGGGAGAAAAGTGGGAGTTGGTCACAAGGTTGTCAGAAAGAGGGGAGCCAGATGGGCAAGCTGCTGTTTCTTTTTTTCCCACTTCAACAGGCAGTTATTATAAGGTGTGTGTTGGAGGGTGAGGGGTGAGGGGTTAATAGCCATGAACAATGAGCTGGATTCTTCAGGAAGGTATAATCGACAAGTTTCTGGAGGATTCAGGCTGGAGTCAAGATCCACGGGTTCTCATCGTGTAAGCTAGGGCACAGAGTATCAGAGTTTCGGGTATGCTCTCAGACAGAGGCCCTTCTTGCCCATTGGACCAGTACTTCCCTGTGCACGTGTCCCTACTCTTTGAGTCCCTTTCTTTTAGTAGGTATTTTGGGATTTGATATCACCCTCAACTCCTCATTCCAATCTCTGGTCTAGTTGGAATCTAGACTGTCTCCTCTGGTGGAGCCTGTCAGCGAGAACAGGCTACAGCCTCCTTCACCTTCCAACCCTTCTGCTTTCGGCCCCCTCATAATGCAGGTGAACTCCTGATCCTCCAGACTCCTAGGAATTTGACTACCCCTGAAGTGCCATGTATAGGGCATTGTGTCCATCAGACTTGGCTCTCCACTTCCTCTCTGAAGGAGCCGGGTTTCCCCCAACCCAATCTTCCCACCAGAGGGGAAGGCTTAAGTAAGAGCTGGTTGGACCTGGTGGGTCGGCAAACTTCAAGACCAAGAAGGCGTCACAAAGTTTCTCCTTTTAGAAAACCCACCATGGCTCTGGACAGGGAGGTATTTCTCAAGAATTTATTCATAATTTCTTCTTGCATTGCTAACTGCATTGAAATTTCACCCGTTCCACTTCCTTCCTCTTTTAGTTATTCACCAGTGGGAAGGGACTGAAGGAGGAAGTGTAAGAGCGAGAGTGAGCGAAAGCAGAAGGGTTGGAAGATGAAGGAGGCTGTAGTTGGTTCTTGCTGAGAGGCTCCACCAAGGGGGACCTGTGTGAAGAGAAGATGCACCTGCTTCTGCTCTTCCTTCTCATCCTCTGGCTTTCAGGTGAGTGGGCCCTGGGTCTGCATTCATGGGGAAAGCTTACTGGGCAGGAGGAAGTGGCTGGCGGAGTAGGGGAGGGGATCTAGCAAGGTGACCTACTGAGAAACCAACCCCGTTTCTAAGTAGTTCCTCCCAGTCATGAGCCTTTGTGTTTCATCCACTCACTCCCTCACTCGGTGTTTCAGTGCCCATGGTTGCCAACGCAGAAATATGGAGCATGGTCTTAATAATGAAACCAGCACCAGGCATAACTCCTGACCACCCAGGGGCTGATAATTCAAATGGGCACATAGATGGGTTCCCTAGTCAGGGAAAAGCAGAGGAGCCCTGGTTGCTCAGCAGGGCTGGTGAATACTCGTTCCAGCATGGTCACCTTCTGGAATGTGTGATGAGCAAGGGAAGGCTCTGGGGAAGGAGTGAGGGTGAAGGGGGCCTGGAAGGAAGGGAAGCAGACGGGGAGAGAGAGGTGATTCTAGACTTTTAGGGGTAGAAGGAAACAGTAGAAGTTGCTGAAGAAACGGAAATGGCAAGAGGAGGTAAGCTTGGTAGAAGAAGAGGAGAGGAGGGGCTGAGAGGTGAACAGAGATGGAGGTTGAAGTCAACTTGAAGTTGAAGGGTACCATTTTGATTAAAGGGATGCTGGGGGGCCTCAGAGCTCAGTGTTTGGGCGCCTTCTCTATCTAGAGTCACTCTCTTGTTGATCTCATCTTCTCTTTGGCTTTAAATACCGTCTCTATACAGATGACTCCTGATTTTGTATCCCTAGCCTGGACATCTCCCTGAACTCAAGAATCTTCTATCCAATTGTCCATTTGACAATTTCACTCAGATGTTGACATTTCAAATATGACCTGACCACATCTTCACCCCTCAAGTCCCTTCCTCTCCCATCCTGTGTTCGGCAACTCCATCTTTTCAGGTGATCAGGCAAAACCTAGGAGTATCCGTCTCTCCTCTCATATCCCATACTGATATTTTGAAAATGTAAGCCAGAGCCTCTCTCTCCTCTAGTCAAAACCCTCCAATGACTTCCTATCCTACTCAGAGTGAAAATCCAAAGTCCTTACAGAGGCTACAAGATGCTCACCATCTGGGTCCCCTCATCACATCATTTCTCTAATCTCCTACTCTGCTCCCCATGGCTCAACCCACTCCAGCCACATTGGCCTCTTAAATGTTCTTTGATCATGCCAGACACACTCCTGCCTCAGGGCCTTTGCACTTGCTGTTCAAACTGCCCATAGCGCTCTTCTTCAGATAGCCACAGCCTCCAGTCCTCATATCATTCACATCTTTCCTTGTCACTGAGGCCTTCATTGATGACTCCAATTAAAATAGCAATACTTTTGCATTGTTTTTCTCCATTGTTTGTCCTCTTCCTTTCCCTGCCTTGAAAGAATGTAAATTTCAGGAGGGCTGGGATTTTTGTGCCTACAGCCATAGTAGGTGTAGATTAGACAAATAGTAAGTATTAGTTGAATGAGTGAATGCATCTAACGGAGAGGGAACAATATGATTGCCCCCTGACCAAATCTTTCTAGTTCCGCTTTCTTAGAACTGAATAATTGAGAGTCTTAACATTAACTGGAGAGGATGTTGCCCGTGGGAATGTAAAATGGTGCAGCAACTTTGGAAAACAATTTGACATTCTTGAAAATGTTAAACAGGTGGTTATCACATGACCTAGCTGTTCCACTCCTAGGTATATATCCAAGAGAAGTGAAGACATTTATCCATGTGAAAAACTTGTATGCAACTGTTCATGGCAACATAATTCATAACAGCCAAAAAGTGGAAACAATCTAAATGTGTATCAGTCGATGGATGGATAAGTAACATGTGGCATACCCAGACCATGGAATACTATTCAGCCATAAAAAGGAATGAAATACTAACACATGTTATGACCTGGATGAACCTGGAAAACATTAAGCTCAGTGAAAGAGTCCAGACACAAAAGGCCATACATTGTATGATTCCACCCATATGAAATGTCTAGAATATGTAAATTCATAGGGACAGAAGGTAGATTATTATGTTGCCAGGGGCCGGGGGAGGGAGTAAGGGAGAGGGACCACTGATGAGTATGGGGTTTCTTTCTGGGCTGATGAAACTGTTCAGGAATTGGTGGTGACGTTTGCATAGTTTTGTGAAAGTTCTACAAAGCCACTGAGCTCTACACTTTAAAAGGGTGAATTTCATGGTATATGAATTATATCTCAATAAGGAAATAATCAAGGAGCAGAGAGAAGAGCCAGGAGCAGTCAAGTTCTGAGGAAAGTTGCTGGGTGGCGTTTGCCGTTCTGTGGTCACCTGTGGATCTGAGGCTCCAGAATGGGATATTCAGGGCAACCAGACACCCCGATGTGACCTATGACTCTTTCATGTGGTCTAATTTGATTATTCATCCCATCAGTCATGGACATGAAAATGATACTTCCAAGCAGTGATAGGTGCTGCGAACAAAGCTGAGCTAGACCCCTGACACAGTGAGGGAGACTCACGGGCCGGTGGGAGTGCCTTCCACAGGGTGGGCTTACAAGGAGCCCCCTGAGGAGGAGCCATCTGAGCTGAGACCTGGAAGACAAGAAGGAGCAGGCACTTCAGATCAGAGACAGCTTTTCAGGCACAGGAAGAGCAAGCCCAAAGGCTCTGTGGTGGAAATGAGCTTGGCCTTGGTACGGCTAAGGAACCGAAAGGCCTTGTGACGTCCTTACTCGCTTCGCAACCGCCTGCTGGGGCCGATTGGGAGGCTACTATTAACTATTTGGGGAAAAGGTCTTAGGGGAGGAGAGAGATGTGTGGCTCAGCCTAGAGTTTTGGGGTAGAAACGGAGAAGGTAGACTTTGGGTGAGAAGTTAGGAGACAAACTGAAAAGCAAGGAATGCACTTAAGGGACTGCTTGTTCCCCTCTGACACCTGGGAACAGGGGAACTTGATGGTGAGCAGTTTTGGGTAGTGTGGGTGTGTGTGCTTGCATGCTTTGGTTTAGGAATGATCTCGAGGCAGAGTGGGAATTTTTCTCTGAAGCGGAACAGACACAGCTGTGTGCTAGTAGGAACCCAGTTGCCAGTGTGAACTTCTGTGCCACCTGTCACCAGCATCTCCCATGGAAATTCTGATTGCAAGTAGCACATTTAACCAGCACTGCTTCCCTCTTCTGAAGAGTTCACTGTTTTAAAAGTACACACACACACAAATCAACCAGGAAGTTCCCACTGAGCTTTACAGCATTCATTTTCTGTGAGAAAAGAGAGAGACTTTCAATTACCGTAAGTTTTTCACAGAAAAATCAGCTGCCTTTCCCAAATGAAGCCTCACCATAAGTGGTGGCAGAGATGGACAAGATCGCAAGTGTGCTGATCCAGAGCCAGACTAGCTGACGTCCCCTGCTGTGCTAGAGGCAGGTCCAGTCCTGACTGTTAGACCGCGAGCCAGTCACCTCCCCACTGGGGCTCAGCTTCCACTTGATCGGGGATTAGTCCCCATCATCTGGGCTGAGAGTAACCATGCATGATGAGGGTGCTGCCTCTTGGAGCTCTGGGCTGCCCCTGTGCGGGAGGGTTCTGACAGCAGTACTCTGCCATTGTTCATGGGGAGTGGGCACCTGGATGGAAGGGTTGAAGATGTGAGTGGATAGAGAGTAAAAGGGGCAGACCTAATACTAAATGCTCAGTTGAGACATGGCAACCAAAGATGCAATGGCTGTCTACATCAGAGTCCTAGGGTTGCTGGGAAACATTACTAACTTAGTGGCTTAAAACAACACACATTTATAATGTTACAGTCTAATGATCAGAATTCTAAGATGAGTCAGCAGGGCAGCATGCCTCCTGGTGACTCTGGGGGCAGAATCCGATTCCTCAACTCTTCCAGCTCCCGGAGGCTGCCCGCCTTCCTTGGCGTGTGGCCCTACATCACTCCAGCTTCTGCTCCATTGTCACCTCTCTTTTGCTCACTCTGACCCTCCTGCCTCCCTCTGATAAGGACCTTTGTGATTATATTGGGCCACCAAGATAATCCAGGATAATCTCTCCATCTCAAGATCCTTAATTTAATTACATCTGCAAAGTTCCTTTTTTGCCATGTGAGGTTTAGGTTGCCTATCACACTATTAAACAGCCCTATCCAGGCATTTATTTCTCCCCACTATGATTTGGAAATAATAAATGCTCATTGTTGGCACTTAGGAAAGTACAGGAAAAAAATGAAGAAATTAGTAAAAATAAAGAACCTTGTATCTGCCTTAATGCCCAAGGCAACCAGTTGTTAACATCTTGGTTTATTTCTTTTTAATCTTTTTTTTTCTATGCCTATTTTAAAAGTTAGTTGAGATTTTACTGTGCATGACGTTAAAAAAAACTCTCATTTTCACTTCACACGAGAATTTTCCTCATAATTAAAAATATTTCTAAGCATAATTATCAGTGCATTGTATTTCATTATATACTTTATCATTTTCCTAATTGATGGATGTTAACCTTGTTTCCTTTCTTATTGCTATTGTAAATTATTTGGTAACAAATCTTTGGGCACACTTTTTTGTTAGCATCTCTGGTTATTTTTTGAGGACCAAATCCTAGAAGCATAGTTACTGGAGCAAAGGGCATGACTGTGTTTGATGCCCACAACTACCTTATTGCTTTCTGTATGGTTGAATCAGTTATATTCCTTCCAGCAGCTTTTCCGAGTGCCCAGTCCATCCCGTCCACGTCAGCAAAACGTGAGTCATTAAAACTTGGTTGGTTGGATGTCTGAAAAATGGCGTGTCTTCCACATTTTTTATTTGCTAGATTACTTAAATTAGATATTTGAGTTTTATTATCCACTGAATTTCCTCTTCGTGACTTGCCTCCTCTTACTGCTCATCAATTTTCTGAATAGGGTCTTAACGCTTTTCTTGTATACACTCTTCATCAAGAGAACCACTATTAAGCCTTTTCTGTGTTATGTGTTCTAAGTATATCTCTCAGTCTGTTCTTTGCCTTTTCAGTCCTTTTTAAAATTAAAAAAAATTTTTTTTTGCAGGGGAGTAGGTAGTTAGGTTTATTTATTTATTTATTTTATTATTAATTTTTTAACGGAGGCACTGAGGATTAAACCCAGGACCTTGTGCATGCTAAGCATGCACTCTACCACTTGACGTATATACCCTCCCCCTCAGTCCTTTTTTTAAAAATTGGTTTTTCCAAGAGCTACATTTGCATATATACTACTATATATGCAATATATAGTATAGCTACATATAGTCAAATTCACTGACTCTTTCTTGTGTGATGCAGTCAGTCCACTAATTTTAAGTTTAGAAAGTTCTCCCTGTCATCCAGAATTGTATAAAGATTCTCTTGTACTTTCTTCCAGTTTAAAAAATGTTGTGTTGTTTTATGCTGACCTCCTTAATCTCTCTGAATTTACCTAAATGGAGCATACTGAGAGGTGACAGGATAGGGTTACGTCCTAAACTTTCCCTTCCCTGCTTATCTTTTTAGTCTTCTATGGTTATCTGTGAATTTCTTAAATAGACTAGGTTTGTTTTTAGACTATTGACTCTGTTCTACCGATATGTTTGTCTAGTCTTGTTAGAATTCCATGCTGGTTTCTTTATTATGGGCTGTACCATTTTACTATCTGGAAGGCAAGTCCTTCCTCATTACTCATCTTTAAGATGTTAAAAATTCTTGTCTGTTCATTTATTCAAATAATATCCAGTATAATATATTCTATATAATATTTATTATGTATAATACACACACAGATACACACATGTGTATGGATAGAGATTATCTGAAAAAATGTACATGTTCCAAAAATGTTCCAGGGATTTTGGAGTTAAATATATAAGTTTATTTGGGAAGAAGGTAAATTGTTACAATAAACAGCATTTTTATTCAGGATCATAATATAGCTCTTCTTTTATATTTAAAAGTTTATATCTGTCAAGAAAATTTCATTGTGTTTGTGTATGATTTTTTTTTTCTGTAAGCCCTGATTGTTTCTGTTAAGATTATGCCTAGGTATTTAATGTAACTTTATTACTATTGTAAGTGAGCACTTTTCCACTTCACTCTCCAACTACTTATTACTGGTTTATAGGGAAGCCATTTATTTTAATATATTTATTGGGTATTTAGCCACTCTATTAAATTCCATTATAAATTAAAATACTTTTAAACTTAGATTTAAAATTTGTCTCTAAATGTTATTATTTCCCCCCAATAATTATATGCTATTTTTCCATGTCTCATTACATTGGCCAGAATTTCCAACATCAAGTTACTATATATATTGGGAACTCATTATATATACATATATGGAAATCATGTTCTTGATTTCATTTGGAACGTCTATAGTATTTCACTGTTAAAAATAATTTGGCTGTTGGTTTATCTTAAAAATTTCTTCATTGTAGAAAATATCACATATACAGTGATATGTGGATACAGAATCAATGTCCAGGTTTACACATTATTATAAAGCACACCAATGTCTTGCAATTGTGGTATTTGCTGAGGCTTTTAATAGATAATCTTTATCAGATAAAGGAAGTCCTACTCTTATTGTGCTAGGAGTTTTGAAAAACCATGAATAGGTGTTGAATTCTCTCAGATACTTTTGTCTGCATCTGTTGAGATGCTCATATGGTTTTTCTCCTTTACTCTGTTAATGAGGCACATTGCACTCGTTGATTATCTAACAGCCAAACAATTTTGCATTCTTGGCATAAACCCAACTTGGTGATGATGCATTATCCTTCTTAAACGTCCCTGGATTCAGCATGGTGATTTTTTTGTTTCAGACTTTGCACTTAATGTTCATAGGTGATATCTGTCTGTAATATTTCTTTCTTGCTCTGCCCTTGTCAGATTTTGGCATCAAGATTATGCTAATCTCACTGAGTGCATTTGGGATTGCATCCTCTTTTCCTTTGTCCCAGAATTTTTTGGTGTAGGATAGACATTAATTCTTCCTTCAGTGTTTCCTAGCTATCTCCATTGAAGCTGTATGGGTCTGGAGTTTTCTTTTGTGGAGATTTTTAATAATGGATTTGATTTATTTAAGTAGCTGTAAGATTATTCATGTTTTCTGTTTCTTTTTGTGCTATTTTAGCATTTTGTATTATTTTTGCTGAGCACCTATTCCACCTAAAATTTCAAATTTACTGGCATAATCTTGTTTAGATGTCCTTTTAGTATCCTATCCCATTATTACCTTATCCTTTTATTATCTAAGGTGTGCAGGATACGTAGTGATGTCCCCATTTTCATTCCTGATATTCATCATTTAGTTCTCTTTCTTTCTATCACGAACATCTTACTAGGGTTATTTATTTATTTACTTTTAACCAACTTTTGGCTTTGTTGATTTTTCCTTATTATATCTTTTTTTCTACTTCATTGATTTTTTTTAACCTCATTATTTTGGCGGAGGGTACAGCTCAGTGGTAGAGCACATGCCTAGTATGCACAAGGTCCTGGGTTCAATCCCCAGGACCTCCACTAAAAAAAAAAAAAAAAAAGTAGTTAATTAAATAAATAAACCCAAATAAACTAGTTAATTAAATTTAAAAACTTTATTATTTCCTTTCTTCTACTTTCTTCTTTCCTCCCACTTCTCCTTCTGTTCTTTTAACTTTTGACATACATATTTAACTTATTAAATTTAAGCCCTTTTTTCCCCTAACATATGCATTTAATACCATAAAATGTCCTTAAGCATAACTCTAGATGCATCCCACAAGACTCTTTTAAACGAAGGTATAATTTACATACAGTAAAATGTATAGGTTTTAAGTGTACAATTCTATGAGTTTCAACAGATGCATGTAACTTGTAACTCCTATCAAGACACAGAACATTTCCATCACCCAGAGTTCCTTAGTGCCTTCTAGTCTTTCCCTGACCCACTGAATCACTGCTGTAATTTCTGTCACCAGAGGTTACTTTGCCTGATGTGCACCTTCACGTAAGTGGGATCATGAAGGGTGTTCTATTTTGATCTTTCACTCAGCATGTTTTTGAGATTCATCCATGTCGTTTTGTATGTCACTAATTCATTGTATCTTATTATTTTATAGTATGCCATTGCTGTGAATATGCCACCATTTATCTATTCTCCTGTTGGTGGGCATTTGAGTTACTTCTAATTTGTGGTTATTATGAATAAAGCTGCTATGAAAATTCTTTTTTTTTTGTGGACATTTGTTTTTGCTTCTCTTAGATAAATACCTAGGAGTAGAATTTCCAGATGTATGATTTGTTTTATAAGAAAACCACTTTTACAGTGTTCCAAAGTGGTATGTAAAGTAGAAGCAACCCAAATGGCATCAACTGATGGAAGGATAAGCAAAATGTGGCATATCCATAGTATGGAATAGTATTCAGCCATAAAAAGGAATGAAACGCTGACACATCATAACATGGGTGAATCTGTAAAACATTATGCTAAGTGAAAGAAGCCAGACACAAAAGGTGGTACACTGCATGATTCCATTTACATGAAATGTTCAGAAAGGCAAATCCATAGAGACAGAAAGTAGATTAGTGGTTGCCAAAGGCTTCAGGGAAGACAGAAGTGGGGAAATCACTGCTAATGGGTACAGGGTTTCTTTCTGAGGTGATGAAAATGTTCTAGAATTGGATAGAGTTAATGGTTGCACAACTTTGTGAATATCTTAAAGACCACTGACCACTTTCAAAGATAAAATCTATGATAGGAAATTATATCTCAAGTTTAAAAGTGGGCAAAAAAGTAAATCCTTAGCCTTATATGCACTTCAGTTAATTTTAGAAAGGAAGAAAATTATCACAGTCTTTGACTTAGCAAATTAGGAAAAGATAACAAGCAGTAATCTCAAGGAAATGAAATTATACATGTGAGAAATTAATAATTCAGGAAATAAAAACAGCAAAATTTACTAACTAAATCTCAAAATGGTTTAACACAGGAAAAAAGTAGGAAGGGGGAAAATCAGTGAGGAAGGGAATATTATGGCACATGTAATCAATAAAATAAACAGCGTGTGTAATCAAAATTTGTTATTATAATAGGTATCAAAAGTTTAATTGTAAGAGGATGCTTTATAATTGCAGAATTTTAGGCTAACACGTACTCCAGAAAATAGGTAACTTTGAGGGAAAAAGAAAACAAAAGAATATAATTTATTAAAGAATGAGAAAAAAAACTTGAATAAGTCAATATTCACGGAGAAAAAAAATTTAAGTAGTCAAAGAATTTGCCCCAATAAAGATTTGCCAGATAGTTTTGTGGACAAATTTTTAAGATCCTAAAGAAACAAAAATTCCTTTGCACTCTTTGTGTTGTGATCGCAGAGCACCAAAAAATGGAAGTCTGCCAGGTCAATTGTGTGAAAGTAGCAGGTCTCTACTATTAATCCTGATAAAGATGCACAAAGGAAATGACAGAAAGAACCTCCCTTAGGAGGATGGGTCTGAGTTGAGCCTGGACAGCATGTTCGGCCGGCAGACAGAATTTGTGATAGGCTGGATCGCTGCTGCTTCTAAATAAGCCAATGGTTTAAAATCGAGAGGTTCCAACCCCAAACCCAGATTTTGGGCTACTGCAGAAAAATGAAAAGATTCGAAATTATGTTGCCTGCCTCCTGCATGAGGACAACGGCCTGAGGGGGACGGGGCCGTGCCTCTGCCTGGGGTATCTGCTCTCTGGATTGCCATGGTCCTCGCTACTTCCCAGGGTCTGATGCTGAGACCTAGTGACCGCTGCCATTTTCCATCTTGTGTGAGTGTTATTTTCTTACAGTAAAGAAACAACGCTCTGTATCCTGAGTCTTTCAAGGGTGAGGAAGTGAAGGAAAGAAGAAGAACATATAAGAAAATGCTGCTTTACTCTGATACCTGCCTTACTGCAGAGTTACAGTGTTCAAGACAGAATGGATTGGCATAAGGACAGACAAATGGATCAACGGAACAGAATGGGAAATCCATCAATAACTCACAGATTTGCTTTTTGACAAAGGAACCAAAGCAATTCGATGGGAAGACGACGAGACCTGTGTGATGTGGATTCCACAGTGTGGGGGGCCAACTGGCATCCCTGTTTTGGTCGACTTCAGAGGCGTTCCTGCCAGGGTGGTTTATCGTAGAACCACTAGAAGCAATTAGAACCATTAGGAACAGCTTCTCTTAGGAACAGCTGGGTGATGGGGCCTCTTCACCTGGA
This sequence comes from Camelus ferus, assembly GCF_009834535.1. Taxonomy (NCBI): domain Eukaryota; kingdom Metazoa; phylum Chordata; class Mammalia; order Artiodactyla; family Camelidae; genus Camelus; species Camelus ferus. The sequence continues at coordinate 25,416,124 of NC_045711.1, forward strand.
CCTCTGAGGTCATCAGTACAAAATCATCTTCCATGGAAATGGGTCCTCTGGTCTTTCCTCCCCATCAGGCCAGCATAACACAGACGATCGCAAAACCAACAAACAAAAATTAATTGAAATATAAAGACTTCCTGGGCATACACAGGGAGAAGGGGTGAACTACAGGAAGCTATTATTGCTCAGTGTCAACATTTTGTTTCCTTGAGATCTGTGGTTGCGCTTTTATAGGATTTTCCTGGTGGCTTGACCCAGTGGAAGTTTGAAGGACGAAATGTCTTCATGTGTAAGGAATATTCCCTTCTTCAGTTTTACTCAGGCCCTTAGGTCTAGTGAAACTCTCCACAATGCAGGAGGCTGTGGCCCTGCCCTCAGGGTGGGAGGTGACAGGTGCATGGTTTGTGTTTTCCAGGTTCAGCTGCCATCACGGGTCCAAAAGCAGTGAGTGGCCTGGAGCGGGACTCGTTGACTGTGCAGTGTCAATACGGCCCTGGGTGGGAGCTCTATGTGAAGTGGTGGTGTCGAGGAGCTGACTGGGACAGCTGCAAGTTCGTTGTTAAAACCACTGGATCAGAGCAGGAGGTGAAGAAGGACCGTGTGTCCATCAAGGACAATCAGAAAAATCGCTCGTTCACTGTGACCATGGAGAAGCTCAGGCTGAACGATGCAGACACTTACTGGTGTGGGATTGAGAGAATTGGAACTGACCTGGGGGTCCAAATTGAAGTGACCGTTGACCCAGGTAAGAGTATGTGTATGTGTGGATGTGTCTTCTCAGGGCCTGCCCTGTCCTGGTCCCTGGGGTCCATCTTAGGTGACTTAACTGTCATGCAGAGGGAACTGTCACAGGGGGTGGGTGAGTCCTGAGGTCTCATAGGACCCCCACTGGCCACTTGGGATGGGGAGGGACAGGGCTTCCCTTAGATGCTCTCATGGCTCCCAGGGCCTCCTCCGGGATGGGATCAAGCCCTTCTTGGCACATTATTTTTCCCTTGGCACAGTCAGTGCCTGAGTCTCTTGCCCAAGGAGATAAATATGATGGTCCCAGTTTCAGCCCATGGGCAAAAGGGACCCTCTTCCATGGACCCAGAGACCCCAATTCCTGCCAATGCTTTCCTGGGAGCTTTGGTGCCCAGGGGTTCCTGCCCCTTCTGAAGTTTGGGACTGGGACTTCATAGCTCCTGTTCCCACCCCCTGTTCCATATCCAGTCCCAGAGAAAGAGACCCAGCACAGCGGGGGTGCTGTGGTTAATTCCTGGGGTCTGAAAAGGCCTCCACAGTCAAAGGGCTGCATTCCTGGTGGCTGAAATCCCATCCTGAGCCATTTACACATACGGGATTAAGGATGTTCTCTTCCTAAGTCCTTCTAGAATGCAAACGCTTCTGGGCACGTTGGCTCAGGGGTCTCAGTGCCTTGGTGCGAATGAGTCTATCTGTTGGGCTCTCCTTCCGCTGACCCTTGGGCAGGCTGGCACCAGCTCACAGGGCACCTGTGTCAAGGGGGCCGGGCACACAGCCAACAGAGCCCCCACCACACCCGGAGCCCTTGAGGCACGTTATACTTGCAAAGCACAGCACGATCATTGTCTCCTTGAATCCTGACAATATTCCTGAGAAATACGCATCCCCATCTTAGAAGCCTAATAACTTGCCCCAAGTAAAGGCTCTTCCTGAACCCTATGCTTTTGTTCAGGGCTGGTCCTGACCTTTGAAGTCACAGGTCTTGGGTGTGTTACCCCCCGGGGAAGCCCCCATCCTGCTCCTCTCCTTGCTGGATGCATAAGATGGGGGGGGGGCATTGGCCGAGGCCTGGTCATAAGCAGCTGGAGTATCTAAATTTCAGCTGAACTCCAGCTGCCCGTGTCCTGGGGCAACCCTGGGCCCCTCTAACCTTCCAGGTTCTGCTTGGTGTCCTCCCTGGACCTGTGCCAGCCCCACCTGCCTCTGAGGCTCTGAGGCTCCTAGAGGCCAGGGAAATGTGAAGGTCCAGGCTATAGGCCCCTTGCCGTGGCCCTGCTCCAGAATCCTCAGGCCAGGGCAGCCCGTGCTCCCCCCATCCCCCAGGTTCAGAGCCACGGGCAGGGCTGGGGGCGGGTGAGCAGGCCGAGCAGTGGGTAATCTGGTCTGTACGCCAAGCACCAGCTGCAGTGCCGACCACCACCTCCACTACCACCACGTTCACAGCGCCAGTCACCACGGGAGACACCAGAGGCCACCCCTCCAACGGCGGCAGGTAAGCCAGCTCAGATTGTGCTGTTCCCGGTGGCCCACTCCTCCGACGGCGGGACCCTCTGTGGTCCTGGGTCCCAGCCAGAGCTTGTCTCCGGCTCAGGAATGCTGGGGGCTCCTCTCACTTGCTCTCACAGCTCAGGAAGCCAGAAATGAAATCAAGCTGTCGGCAGGGTTGGCTCCTTCTTGGGGCTCCAGTGTAGACCCTGTCCCAGTCCTCTTTCCTGGCTTCGGGTGGTTCCCTTGACTTGTGACAGCATCAGTGCAGTCTTTGCCTCTGTCACCACGTGGCCTTCTCCCTGTATGTCTGTGTTCCCCAAGTTCCCTTTTATAAGAACACCAGTCATTGGATTAAGGTCCATCCTAATCCAGTATGACCTCATCTTAACTTGACGACATCTGCAAAGATCTTAGTTCCAAAGAAGTCACCTTCCCAGGTTCTGAGTGAACACAGATGACAGGGTAAGGGACACTGTCCCACCAGTGTGGAGGCCAGTGTAGAAGCAGGGAGGCCTTTTCGGAACCTGTTGCCATAAAATTTCTCCTTGGCTTTTAGACCCATTGAAACACTTTGTGGAACCCTCCTCTCCTTTTTTTAAAAAAACATCTTTGAGGGCACCCAGAAGTGGGGGTTCCCAGGCTGGAAACCACAGGCCTGTAAGTCAAAAGGTCTAGTGGTGCGTGTCCGACACTGCTACCAGTTGGGTGGGATAAGGCCAAAGGCGGGAGGGGGGCTGGGGTGCATGAAGCATCCTCTGTTGTTCGCAGCAGTGTCTTCATGAATCTCAGCGTCCTCATTCCCCTCATCTTTGCTGTGTTGCTGTTTCTGTTGGTGGTGGCCTCACTCGTGGCTTGGAGAATGATGAAGCGACAGAAGAAAGGTGAAGGGACCTGGCTGTCACTGGGCTGGGGCTGGGCTGGGTGGAAATGTGTGGGGAAGTGTGTGGGGCTGATGGCCAGCATGATCATTCGGGAGCCATCTGGTCACACAGTCTGGAGGGGACGCTGTCCCAAAGGCCATGGCAGCTGGTAGTCTGATGGGGCCGGAGGGAGGTCTGGAGCTTGTAGGTGAGCCCACGAGGTTTGGGGTTAGATCTGCCTTGTATTCCCTCCTTGCTCTTCTCGCCTCTCTGCTCAGCCTCCCTGTCTGTTTCCTGGTTTGACTCTTGCTGGCAGAGGTGGCAATGGTCTTAGACTAGCAGCCCTGCTAGGGTACCCAGACACTTTAGTAGAATTCGTGTGGTTGCCAAGGAGGTACTGAGCTGACATAGGGACAGAGAGAAACACACACACACACACACAGACACACATGGATGTATACACACACGAGTGAATGTACGCACATGCACAAACACGTGTACCCATGTGTGCATGCCTGCACACACAACATAGCACACACTCGAATGCACACATGGTGCCTGGACATGTGTGCCTGCACACACAGGTGAGCTCACAAATGACAGACGCATGTGCAGGTACCCACACATACACAGTCCTCTGGGTTTCAGCAGAAAGCTCGGTGGCAACTCCTAGTCTTGCTCTTCCTCTGCCCTGGCCCTTTCTCAGGCTGCCCTACTTGCTCTGTGTAAACTTGCCCTTTCAGGAAGGGCGTCTGCTCACGAGCCTGCACTCGTCAATCACGAGGTCTGGCCTCAGCCAAACCCTTTTCCTGTCTGGCTCCACTTCCACATTCTTACAGTAATTGCACCTCTTCCTTTTCTCAGAACCCACTGGGACCTAAGCTCTCACGGGGCCCAGTGGTAAAGTAACACGGCTCCCTCCCCCACAGCCTGGGGAATCATGTGGTCTGGGAAGAGGGGAGCCTAACTCTTGTTCATCACATCTTCTCCCAAATGTACTGTCCGTGATCTAAGTTCTAAGTCCATTCTGCCCCCCTCGGTATCTAAGAGCCGAGGGTGTTTAGGTGTCGTCTGCTGAAGGTGTTTCTTTGTTGTCTGTAAAGCAGGAGGGGTAAGGGTGGCAGGGGGAGGGCAGGGACAGAAAGAAATAGGAACCAGAGAGCACCTGAAACTGGTCCATACAGTGAACCACTTAGAGGGCAGCTTGGAGCAATCCTGTCTCCGCAGATAACTTGTACTGGTGGAGCACGGCCAGCGCACCAGGAAAGCACAGGAGAAAAAGGCTTGGCCACTCAGCAGCCCACACCGCCCCGGGAGACTAATCAGAATTCAGTGGGATGAGCGTGATGACATAGTCATAAATCAAGTGCCCTGGGAGCTGGGGAGGGAGGGATTCAACAGCCTGGGGGGCTGGGGAAGGCAGGTGTGACTTTGAGTTGACCCCTGAATGACGAATCAGGTGGGGAAATGGTGGAATTACAGGCAGGACTTCCAGCAGAGGTTGTGGGCTGAGCCGCATCCCAGGGGAGTTGATAGCTGGCAGGGCCACCTGAGCAGCTGATAGTTCTGTGATGGGGAGAACAGGTGGGCCAAGGTCTCACTTTTTAGATGGAGAAATGGAAGCTCAGAGCTCAGAGAGGTGAAGTGACCAATGTCCCAGAGTGTGTCATCTGAGGAGTCAGAATTAGAACCAGTCTCCTTTCTCTGAGCCTGGAACCTCATCCTTTCTCTTCCTCAGACCTGAGCACGCCTGTGAGTCACTGGATGGGCTTTCTAACTCTAATTGTTTTTGTCTTTTAGCTGCTGGGATGTCCGCAGAGCAGGTAAGAGCGTCCCCGAGCTCAGACCAGAGACATCAGCCAGCTCCTTTCCCTCCTTCCTCATTTTCCATCTCCCAGGAACACAGAGATCCAAATGTATCCAACAAACCCTGTGCCAAAATGTCCATATACTCACAATCCAGCTGCACTGCCTGGGCAAGGGCCCTGGGAGGATGCTGGAATCAGCCAGAAGGGAGGAGGGCCGGGAGGGGGCAGGCGTGGGAGACAGAGGAGGTGGGGACTGTAGAGGAAGCTGAGAGATAGGGTCCTGGGGAGGCAGAGAGCCAGGTGCCCCTCCCTGGAAGAGAAACCTGTGCATCCTCTCCTAGGTGCTTCAGCCCCTGGAGAGCGACATCTGCTACGCAAACTTGAGCCTTCAGCAGACTGGAAACTCCTCTGTTTCCTCCCGGAAGAAGGCCTCCAGGAGCTCCTCCTCTTCTGCTCAGGCCAACCAAGTGGAAGTGGAGTATGTCACCATGGTATGTGCTTGGTGGGGCTGCTGTGGGGCTCAGACAAAACCTGCCATTGCCCCCTCCTTTGAAGATGGGCTTTCTCCGGCCCATGTGGGCACAGAGGAGGAGGGTGGGCGCTGGGTGAAGCTGCAGCCATTGAAAGATCTGCCTACAGAGCTCCCGCTAGTTTTTGGCCTTTGAAAGTGCCTCCATAGCAGGTCTCAGCACTGGGAGACTCAGAGCCGGGTCAGACGCGGTCCTCGTGCTGATCAGGGGAGACCCAGACAGGCCAAGTGACCAGGGATTCCATGCACAATGCGCTGCCCCAGCACAGAACTGAGGGAGGGGGTCTTCTGCTGTGGCTGGAGCTCAGGGTACCTGGCAGAGTGGAGGGAGGGGACGCTGGAGGGCCTGGGAGTAGATTCCAAAAGCCCTGGATGGTCTATCTCCCCAGGCCCCTCCAAGGCCTCCTCCATCTGTGGCACAGCCTCCTGCCAGCCTCTCTAACCCCGAGGACATCTCATTGCAGGCTCCCTCCCCCAGGGAGCACATTGCGTATGCAGCTCTGTCTTTGGACACCTTGGATCAGGAGCCAACCTACAGCAACACGGGGTACCTTAGCACCCACGTTCCCAGCAGGAGCCATGAGGAGCCCACGGAATACAGCACCATCAGAAAGCCTTAGCCTGTGCTCCACAGGCCCCTCTCTGACTCTCCTTGAGGCCTGTGGGCACATTCCTGCTTCGTCTGCTTTCTGCTTCCAGCCCCTCATGGGACCAGTCAGTGACTGAGGCCTCTGCCTGATGCAGCCAGCATCACAGCCAGCTTTGGTTTGGGCTCAGAGCCTCATCTCAGGGGGCTTCTGGGAGTTAGACAGGGGTCTTTCCACATCCCTTTCTCTCCCACAGAGGAGGGGACTACGGATACACACTGGAACTGCTGAGGGGGTAATCACGATGATAATGGTAATAATAGTAATTAATCTTTATTTATTGCTTACCATGTATGATGGGCTGAATAAAGGTCCTCAAAGTTATTGGCATCCTAGCCCCCAGAATCTGTGAACCTTACCTTATATGGCAAAAGGGGCTGTGTGAGGATTTGGGGATGGGGAGATTATCCTGGATTGTCCAGCTGAGCCCTAAATATAACCACAAGGGTCCTTACAAGAGGGAGGCAGGAAGGTCACAGAGGGGAGGGGCAACGTGAGCAGAGGTCGGGGTGACGGGGCCAGGATCCGTGGGATGCCGCAGCCTCCAAGAACTGGAAAAGGTGAGGAGTGGGTCCTTTTCTGGAGCCTCCAGAAGGAACCAGCCCTGCAGGCACCTTGACCTTAGCTGATTTAAACTGATTTCAGACTTCTGGCCTCCAGAATTGTAGAAGTATAAATTTGTATTGTTTTAATTAAGCCACTACACTTGTAGTCATTTGTTACAGCAGCAAGAGGAAAAAATTATGCTACATGGCAGGCACTCTTCCTTAAATGCTTTACCTACAATATCTAATTTAATCATCACCACAACCCTATGAAGGCACCTTTATTATTGCCCCCATTTTACAGATGAGGAATCAGGGTACAGAGAGGTTTCAGACTTACTAAGTTTTATCGTTGGCAAGTGGGTAAGTTGGTATTTGAACTTGGGCATTTTGGCTCCAGAGTCTGGAGTCTGGGCCACCACCCCAGACTGTATATAAGGAGGCGTGTGTGTGTGTGTGTATACAGCTACTCAAATAGGGATAGTCAGTGAGTATTTACAGATGCCGGAATTACTGGCTTTATTCTAAGGTCCTGGTAGCTCTCCCTTCAAAATATGTCCTGAATCCCTTTCCAGCTTGTCATCTCCATGGTTACCAGCCTAGTCCAAGCCACCTTCCAGCCCCTGCCTGGAGTCTCTCTTGTTCCCCGCCCCTGAGTCCTTTCTCCTCCCAGAAGCCAGTGTGATCTTTTTAAAGCACAGACCTTACTACTCCCTGCTTGTAACCTTCTGGTGGCTTCTCCCACAGCCCATGGCCATCCCGGGATCCATGGGTCCCTGCCTGCCCCTAGGACCCGATCCCCGGCCTCTTTGCCGCTCACTTGCTCTGCTCTGTCCATACTGGCCTTTCTTCTGTCCTTCTAACAAGATGTGCTCCCTTCTCAGGACGTTGGCACTTACTATTCCTTCTTTCTAGAATGTTCTTCCCACAGATATGTGAATGGTTAGCTTCTTTTCAAGATCACATCTCAGCCTCTCAAGGTGAGACCGTCCCAACAGCAGTACCCCTGCCATGCCTCTGATTTCTCTCTGTCACGTTACCTTCACTACTTTATGAGCTAAATTATTTGTTGCTGTGTGGGTTAATTGTCTCCCCCTCTCCATCAGGCTGTAGGCTGCCTGAGGGCGGGGACTTTGTCTCACTCACTGCTATATTCCCTGTGCCTAGTTTCATGTCTGGTACGTGGTGGGTTCTTCAATGTTCATGTGTTGACTGAATGAATAAGTAACACGATGGTTCAGACTTGGGAACCCAGGGCGAGCTTTCAGGAGCAGGAACACCTGTGTTCATCATTCTAGGAAGGGAGTCCTGGGTCACCTGGGCAGCCACAGGAATTTCAGGACCCACTTCCCAGAGGCATGAAGTGGAGAGACTTCTTTCTCCCCTCCTGAAATGGGAGAGGTGAGGAGCCATGATTCCTCCCGGCTGGAGGATAAAGGACTATTACTTTGTTTAGTTTTCTTTTGGTTGGGGCTGGGATGAAGGGAAAGGAGTCATGATCTGGGAAGAAAGGACTAGCTATGCTTGGGTTACAGGCAAGGGCCCCAGCAGGTATGGGAGCCGTAGGAATGTTCAGTGGGCCATTATCAGTGTGTTCCAGGGTTTCCCTGACCTCTCACAGCTGTGACACCAAGTGGTCTAGGGGAGGTGGCCTTGGTGGATGGCCATCCCAGCGTGGGATGCTCTTTGCTCCCACTCCCACCCCCCAGAAGATGATTCCTCAGTATCTCAAGAGCTTTAACAACCTGGGGAAGTCTGCAGAACCCAAGCAAGCTTAATTATTCTTGGGATGGTGATTTAAGCTGGATGGGTCAAAGTGAAACTGTTTTGGACCCCAGTTGTTTTGAGATTTACAGAGCAAAAGGTACCAGGCTCTTGGGTATAGCTCAGTGGTAGAGAGCATGCTTAGCATACACGAGGTCCTGAGTTCAATCCCCAGTACCTCCACTAAAAATAAAAAAGTGCCTACAGTGAGATATTTAAATGAAAAAGCTCAAAGCAGAGCAAAATTAGAGTGAGCTGACATATATGAATAAAAGTCTTAACAGGAAGCCTGAGGCCAGTGCATCACTACGCCATTTTAACTGTTGCACATAAAGAGACTTTATTGTTGAGTTTTTAAGCAGCCGGGACAAAATAGAATCTATCAGTGCAAGCTTCTGTTGGATAGTAAGGAATTCATCTCCTCTGGTGACCTATCACAGATGCTAGTAAAGGGTATTGTTGTGAAACTTATGACATAAATCTAGAAACACAGAGAAGACTAGAATCTAGCTCAATTTGATTTGACTGGAGTCTGGTTGCTTCTGCCTTTATCTGGACAGTGATATGGGTTGGATATGGAAGTATTCTGGCAGCCTGGCTGAGCTGAGGAAAAGTAAATCAGTTTAGAATGACAGATTCCCTCTGTTTACTTTTCATTGCCTTATTCAAGGTTTAAAAATGTTGTCTGCCAGATGTATTGCTGGAGAGAATGTTTTTACCCCAAATTCCAGGCATCTGGAATCTACAGAGTAGATTTCTGCCTGGTGGTCCTCACGGGAGGCATTTAGTTTCTTTAGGTGTTGGGTTGGGACTGCAGGAACCCACCCTGAATCCAGCCCAGTTTGTTCAAGCCCGAGCGTACTGGGGAAGTAGACAGGGTGGAGGAGGAGAGGGAAGCATTTGCAAGCAGTTTGAAAGGAAATGTTTTCGTAACATTTATAAATTTGTATCCCAGTGTTGTCTCAGCCGTATCCGGCTGTTCCATAAAGACTCTGCTAAGGCAGATTTTAGGTCCTTACTTGCACCTTTACTGCAACAGAGAAAGTTCAGGTAAGGTTTCTCTGGCCTGAGTGAGGGTGGCATTTACCATTTTCTAGGAAAGCACATTGTGTTAAGACAAACTCCAAGATATTTAACCACCCGGCTCTGGTTGAGTGCCCAGTTATTTATAGCCTGGCTCAAGTTCCTGGGGTTTCCCTCTTTCAGCTTTTGAATTATTAACACTTAATGATTCCACTTTATAAAAATGGGAGGGTTTGGACAGTCTCCTTTTGGGAACTATGTGCATATTTCTGGCTTCCAGAAGACGGAGCCCTTTTGAGAGTCAGTTGAGGGAGAAAAATACGCTGGGCTGGGAACCTTCAAAATACATGATTAAGATAAATGTTGGATTGAAGCAGGGCTGAAGGCTACCTTTGCTTGACACCTTGAAAATGAAGTTCATAGCCACTTGGCCTTGGAAGGGCCAGACAGCTAAAATCAGTTGATTTTATGTACCAGTAATTTTTTTCAATGAGGAGGAACTGATATAATGGTCAGCCTTTTATTTTCCCAAGTAAGTGTATTTTTCTCCAAGTGGAATTGGAATTGTTAATGATCAATTCATTGGAAAAGTTGGTTAAATCAAGGGATCACAAAAAAGATATATTCTTTCTCCAAATGCTTTACTTTGGCTCAAATATCTGAATGTGTAGTCATTTGCTAGTTTTTGGATGTAGACCTAGGTCTTTTCTTTGCTTATGGATCTGCTGGAAGAAGGGATGTATTGCTTTTTCTGCACAAACCACACACATTGTCCGGTGCTGGAGTTCCAGTTTCAGTTTTCCTAACACAGAGCAAGACATTCTAGATTCTCATGAAGCAATCTGATTGCAAAACACTTTTCCATTTTTGTGTTTTTACCTCCAAAATTTTATTCTCATTCATTCCTAATTTGACATTTTAAAAAATAGCATGCTTTTATTGTCTTTCCAAAGCATTCAATTTAGTTTTTTGTAGAAATAACAGTTCTCTTTCTGTTTACACTCTTATGTCAGTGGCCAACATCCTTTCTGTTTATACTCTTAATTGATTAGTTTATGGCTGAATTCATTAAACTGCATAATTATAATTCACATGTGTAACCGGCCTAAACAAGTTTGGGCCTGAATGCGATTGACTCTTGTTAAACATGCACCTCAACAGGTCAAAGCAGAAGTGAGGGGCCTTCAGGAGGGTCTACCTGTTGCCATGGGCGTAAAGTCAGTATGTTTCACCAAGAGAGTGAAGGGTGTTTGTTGACCTAATAAGTTGGTTAAGAAAGGGATTGGTTAAGAAAGTTTCTACTAAACCATCTGTTATGACCATAGTTTCATGAAAGAAGGGACATTTGAGCACCCCAAGTCAGAATAGTAGGCAGTGTTTCCCAAGGACAGCTGGTAACTTCATGCCAATAAGGATTTACGATGTGTGTGTGTAATCTCCTACAAATTGATGGATACTTTGTCAAGGGCTGGTGCTCACATATGGACTCAGGATTGGCAGTCAATGACTTTGTTCACATGGTTCTCTAGACATGGATTCTCCCCACTACATCCCAGCTGGTGTAGTCTAGCGTCTAGCGTCCCCCTAAAGCCCTCTAGTAACATGATTCATCTGAACACTGACTAACGTTGTCACTCATGAGGGCCCCATGGCCCTACATCAGTTGGGAAAAGGGCCCCTTTAATCAGTCAGATTCCCTGCCAAGCACAAGCCCTTCCCCAAAGTAGTCCACTGTGATCGCAAACTCCCATGGCCCTGTCCTGAGGGTGTGTGGTTCTAGCATCAAGGAAGGGTGACTGACTGGTTTTGCTGAAGGAACCTCCAAGGATGGTTTCAGAATTAAGGAAAAGGATAAGACTCTGTTCCTAAGGGTCAGAAATAGAGAAGAGACATTTTGAACCCTTGTGTGATAGAAAATCTCTTAGCAGAAAGGAAGGATGTCTTTTGTTCCAGAATAAAAATTCCAGAATAAGAATTCCATCCTGGGGAGTTTCTGAAGCCTCCCACATCAGCTTCCAGAATAAAAATTCCCTCCTGGGGGAGTTTCTGAAGCTTCACACCTCTTCTCTAACATGCTTTCCATCTTCAGTGCCACAAACCCAGATATCCCCAAGTCCTGTCATTCGATTAGCTTATTAATTGTTTCATTTTAAGTTATTAAATATTTGGTGCATACATAAGATATATATATGTTATAAAGGATAAGGAAGCAAACACCCGTACTCACCACCCTAGTGAAGAAAGGGAACATGGCAAAATCCACCGAAACCACACAGCTCATTGTTTGTCTTTTTTTTCCCTTCCAAGGAGGAATACACTTGCATCACGTGGCTCTGAGTGTCCTTCACAACCCTTGACCCAGTCTCCTTGCCTTATGTTAATTAGCAAAGCCACCAGATGAGCTGGTCTGCATTATGCAGTATTCTGTACTGAATTAACAAATTGATGCAGCTCTTCTTACATTCATACTATTTCTCTCCCCTAATAAAACTACAAACCAATGCCTAATTGTGCCCTTATAGTATTTAAGGACCTGGTGATGAGATTGTCACTTGGACTGGCATCCCCACACAGAATGCTGCCCTCTCTCAAAGATGGTGAGGGTTTCTGTGACAAGGAAGTGACAGGTCACAACCCTTGGTCTCAGTCACACTGCCCAGGGCCCAGTGCCAGCCCTCTTGTTACTGGAAGGAGTTGCAAAGTTCAGATGATGCACTCATTTCAGAAGTTTACACAGTCTTTGTAAGATTAGTAATAAGCCACAAAAGCAGAAGGACTAAATCCCAAACACTCTGTGTCCTCCCACTGAAATACCCTGATGTCTCTCAGAATGGCAAGTGAAAGTAGAACCAGTGGAGAGGTGAAGTATTTTATCCAAAAAGATCTGAGGCATGAGACTAGATATAAAAGGGGAAGGAAAGCAAAGGAGATTCTTTCCTGGAGCCATCTGGGTGTCAGTAAATCTTGGCTTGCTCTCCTGGGGTTGCTATCTTGCAGTTGGGTTTTGATGGAGGCAAATCTCCAGCGGATAATGTTGCTCCTGAGCCCTAGTTAACAGCAACTAACTAGGCCTCCTTTTCCAACAGTGTCTGGGCAGCCAGAGCCTTGAATCTGCATCAGGAAATGAATAGACCCCACTGGCATCGGCTGTGCTTTGGTGTTTGTCCTGGGCCAAGCTGAGCATTAGAATTTCAGCATCAGAAGGGGGCTTGAGGCAGCTTCTATTTCAAGCCTTCCTTTCCTGTGGACCCTGGTGGTCCAAGGTGGGACATGCTGGCAGGATAATGGGATGGAGTTCAGGGCCTGAGGTCAGATGCCCTGGGTGGGGTTCTGTCCTTTACTTGTTTGCTGAGTGGCCTTGAATGACCACAGAATGTCTGTTATAGAATCTGCTCAGTCCTCTGCAAGATGGAGCTTAACCAAAATGCCGCAGACCCTCTAGCCTGGGTTCTCCAAGTAACCAAAGTAACCTTCCGGTTACCACTGTGTAATAGCTTGGAACCCTGCTGACACCTGTCCAGCAGATTCCAGCTCACTCTGGGAGGTCCCTCGGGAGCTCCTGGCCACATGCTCTGTACTAGACTCCTTCAAGCCTTTTTTTTTTAAGGCCAAAGTGTTAACATTTACTAAATATGGATGGTGAGTACATGGACATCTCTTTTTTGTTCTACTATTCTACCTTTTGTTAATCTTCAAACTTTCAGAATTAACAATGAATTTTCAAGTATCCATACAGTGGAATACCATGGAGTCATTGAAAAATGCAGATAACGACTATATATAAAAAATAGATAAACAACAAGTTCCTACCATATAGCAGAGAAGACTGTATTTAATATCTTGTAATAGCCTATAATGAAATAGAATATGAAAAGGAATATACATATATGACTGAACCATTATGCTGTACACCAGAAACTAACACAACATTGCAAACTGGCTATACTTCAATAAAAAAATGTGGATGACAAAGTGCCTGTTTATATATATATACACACATACATATATGTATGTACATATATGCATACACACAGATCCACACATACATAGATATATACATGCACGTACATATACACACACACACACACACACACACACACATATAGAAAAATTTAGGGTACAATTCCATTTTCATTTAAGGTATGTGTTTTGAAGCGGCAGCATCACAGGTAACTGATTTGCATTTCTCAAGTTTGTAGTTAAAATTGTGTTAATAATAACGGCTCCCGTTATTAACTGCTAGCCGCCAATAAAAGCACACTGCTCACCCAGCACGGCACTCACATCACAAACACAAGACTCATTTACTTCTCCCCCAGTCTCTGAGGCAGCCACCTACCTACCCCCCGGGGTCAGCCCGAGGCTGGGACCTTGCGTATCCACCTGGGTGTTCTGATCTGCCTTCCCTGCCTTACTTCCCACTGCCCACGACCCTTGCGGATTGCTCTTCTGCTGGGCACGGCCTTTCCTTGCTAACGGCCACCGCTGCTGACACAGTGATTGCCTGGGGGAGGAATACAGCTCACCGCTTAGCCAGTCTGCCCAGAGCACAAGGTAGCCCTTCTCCTGTTCCTCACAGCCATAGGGTGAGGCCAAAAGACGAGCGATACCCCGGAGGATCGCTCAGGGAACAGCTCGGAACCACCGCAGAGACCCAGGCTCAGACCCCCCCAGAGGTTCTTATCTGACAGCAGGAGTGGTTGCATAATTTGTGATTCTCAGCACGAAGTAAAAATCTGGGGCTCCGTGTACAAAAATTCAGACTCTCAAGATGGTGACAGCAAGAGTATTAAACCAGTCCTGGAGGCCTTCCAAACGTGGGGCCCTGTGCGATGGCCCGAGTTGTACCTGCACGAAACTGGCTTTGTTTGGAAGGGTTCTGCCTCATTTCTCATCTGCTGTCATGAGTCCGTGGACTGCTCACGCCTTAGCCCCCACTGGAAAAATCCAGGCATCTTCACAGCACCTGCTTCTGATCCCAAAATGAGGAGGAAGATCTTCCCTTCAGTCCAGTTTGAGTTTTGCGTCCTCATCCCCTGCACCCCCACGTCAGCCTCCTCCCTGGGTGATCGCAAGTTGGGTCCTCTTCCTCCACAGGAAGGTCTACTCCCACCCGCAGGGTGAGGTCTGGCTCCACAGCCCCAATAAGCCAATCGCTTTATAGGGTGACGTCAGCTCATTTCTTAAGTCTGGTTATTAATAAACCAAGTTTGATTGTTCAGTCTCAAGTGACACCTGGGATTAGCATGGGGGCATCTGTCGTTGCATGACTAGCCCACAGTTAACACCACCCACATTTTCCTTGTAAATGGCTTTCCTCCACTCTCCATTGATGCGGCTTGGGCAGGACTGACCCCACCTTCAGGGGTGGACTTGTGACCCATTTCAGCCCAATGAGCGTTAGATCTAGGATTTTAGTTGAAACGACGAGCTATGAGGATGTGACCCTGGAGCTGCTGGCAACCAAGCCACCCCATGAGGAGAGGCCCACCCGTGATTAAAGCTGAGCAAGAGGGAAGAATGCTGAGGGTCAGCGAGAGGCTGATACCATTGTCTGAGTCCCTGGATCCAACTGAGCTGGATGTCGGCAGCATCCCCACGCTTCTCAGTTACATCAGCCAACGAATTCTCTTTTTCGCTTAAGATGGTTTGAGTTGGTTTTGTCACTGGCAGTCAAAAGGGTCCCGATCACCAAGCTCCCCTTTTACAGGCAATAATATTGCCTGTCCTGCTTACGCTCAGTGCTGTGGAAATCAAATGAGACAACTTCCGTGTGACTGCTCTGCAAACTACAAAGGCTGTTTGAAATGTCCAAGGAGGGACAATCAGCTAATGCAGAGCCAGAATAAAAGCCCAGTATTTTTTGACACTCCAAGCCCAGTTCTCTCTCTGTCTCTTTTTAATGGAGGTACCGGGGATAGAACCCAGGGTCTCATGCATGCTAAGCACGCGCTTACCACTGAGCTGTTACCCTCCATCCCCTCCAGTTTTGTTTTATTGCTAGTGAGCTGCCTCTGGCTCTAAGAAAATCAGTGAAAAGGGCAAGTGGTGGACAGAGCAGGTGGCAGACAGGGCAGGGAGTGGACAGGACAGTTGATGGACAAGACAGGGGTGAACAGACAGGGTGTGGGCAAGGTAGGGGTGGACAGGAAGGGGTTGGAAAGGACAAGCGGTGGTCAGGGACCACTCTTTGTGGCCTTCTCATGTGTTTGTGGTGCTGTACTGTGATGTCTAGAGGAGCCCTAGGCTAGTCCCTGACTGTCCTCTGGGGGTATTGCTCTGATATAGGGCAGATGTGGCTTTTCAGGCATGGGGAAGTGGGTCTTGGAGGGCACGACCCCAGAGCTCACCTGGCCCCTCACCTCACAAGCTTCTCCTCACCAATCAGCCTCTCATCCCAAGGGGCCAGGGCCCTGGCATTTTTGAGTTTGGATGTTTTTTTTGGTTCAGATCTTTAGAGATGCTGGGGGAGGTGTGCTGGCTTTGCTTCTCTGAATCTGACTCTGCCGGGGGATGGATCTTTGCTCCAGGCACTTCTCAGAAGTACATTGGGGAACCCCTTCCTTTCTTGGACGTGGGCTTGAAGGAATCTCTGTTTTGGGGATCCAGAGCCATTCTGACCTTCAGAGGCAGAGCCCCCTCCTGGAGCTGTGGATCTTCCAGCCTTTCAGATCAGTCACTGAGTCAGGACGCAGAACTTGGTGGCAGCCTGAGAGAGCTGCCAGCATTTGACCTGGTCCCTAAGGCTTTCCACCATGTGAGATGAGAGATCCTTGACCTTTAAGAAGTCTTTATGGGCACTGATGTCCATGTGTCACGCTGGGCTAAAGTCAGATGTGGCCTGAGTCCTCTCTGTGCCAGACTACTGGTCCATCCATCCTGCCAGCCCCTTGGGGTGGGCAATGGGCCTTGTTCCTGGATGCTCAGGAGCACACAATAGCCAGCAGATGTTTGCTGAATCTGTTCCCAAGATTCTCAACCAGAAATGCCTGGTTTCAAGGGGGGCACGTGGAATGGAGCACTGATACAATGTAAGGAGATGGCCCCAATAACCTTTTCTCTTTCATGGTTCTCTCCCCTGAGACCCAAATCCCTAGGGCCCTGACGCAGGTACTGAGCAAGATGGAAGCAGAGATGGGGGATGACGTCTGTGGGTATGCCTGACGGAGGCTCCTGAAGAAGAAGCGTCCCTCCCCCACCTTCCTCTTTCCCCATAACCAGGTCAAGTCCAGGGCATTCTCAAGCTCAAAGGCAAGTGGTCCCTAAAGGAGTGCAGGAAACTGGGGATCTGGTGAGGATAGAATGCCTACCTGACCTAGGTCACAGTTAAGCACAGTTGAGGGAGGCAGAGGTCAGGGTGGAGAGGACCCGGGGTAGAAGGGGCTGAGGGAGTTGTAGACTGAGGCCGTCCTTGTGCTGCAGCCCAGCCACCAAACCCTATCAGCCGGATACTGTTAAATGTCTGAATTCCCCAAGTCTCTCCTTTTTTCCCCCCTGAATTTCATGCTTAGCAAACCATCATCTGATTATAATGTGTCTTGGCATCTAGGACAGTACTTCAGCTTTGTGAGTCTGATTAACACAAGCCTGCCTGGAGAGATGAATCCACTCTTGACTGAGTGAGAAAAACTGGGTCTCCAGCCCTGCAGAGCTGAGGCCACACACTGGACTGCGTCGACACCCTAAAGCGATGACAGTCTATGATCCCCTTGGCGAAGCCCTTTGCCCTCTCCTGACTCTATTCCTTTGCATGTCCAGCTTGCTGGGGTTTGAATTTGGGCTCTGCCTCTTGTTAGCTGAGTGACCTTAGGCAAGTTTCTTAATTCTCTGTCCCTCAGTTTACTCATCTGTAAAATGAGATTAAAATAGGGTCATTGTTGGATTGAAGGATATAAAGTGCTTAGAACAGTGTCTGGCACGTACCTGCTTTGTCAGGGCCTGCTGTTGTTATTTGAGTTCCCATAATACCTACCTGCTGTGACCTTGAGCAAGTAACTATTTTTTTCGCATCCTGCTTCTATTTCCTTATTATAATATGGAATTAATTATAACATCTACTGGAAAAAGCATGGGGTGAGAATAAAGTGTCATAGCATATATCACAGGTTTTTATTTTTTTTGTAAACTATAATGCTTCACAAATGAACAAGGTGTATTTTTATCATTTATCATTAACAATTTTGAGTCTCACTAGGTCCCTCTGGATGAGAGTGCCGATAATTTCAATACTTCTCAGTTCATAGCTTAATGAAATCTGAGAAGAGGACCCAGAGAAGGGGGGAAATCTGGGTAAAGAGAAGGTTTGGGATTTCAAAAAGTAGAATAGATAAACAAGATTATACTGTATAGCACAGGGAAATATATACAAGATCTTGTGTTAGCTCACAGCAAAAAAAAGTGACAATGAATATATGTATGTACAAGTATAACTGAAAAATTGTGCTCTACACTGGAATTTGACACAACATTGTAAAATGACTGTAACTCAATAAAAAATGTTAACAAAAAAAAAAAAAAAAAAAGAAGGCTTGGGACTGCTCCTCACAGAGGGAGAGGTTTCTGAGTGGCTAGAGGAGGGCTGAGTCCGTGCCAGCAGCTTCGTTCCCTTCCAGAGGTTAAGCGGCTTCTCTATGTGAAGCTGGGAGGGGCTGGAAGTTGTATTTACTAGTCCCTGACTGTCCCCTGGGGGTATTGCTCTGATACAGGGCAGGTCTACTTTTTGAAAAGCTGAGTTGCTGGCAGTGGCATGGATGCAAAATTTAAACTGCAGAGCGAAGAGGAGGAAGGGAAAGGTTTGCTTTGCCTTTAAGGGCTCAGAACAACAGAAGAAGAGAAAGAATAAGAACACATTATCATTGGCCCTGTCTACACAAGTGAAAGGAGGGGCGTGTGCATGCGTGCGTGTGTGTGTGTGTGTGTGTGTGTGTGTGTGTGTGTGTGTGTGTGTGTGTGTGCTGGTGGAAGCCAGGAGCAGAGGAATAGAAAGCAAGAGAAAATAAGAGCTTAAACAGAGTTTGGCTCAAGACACTTAAAAGCATACCTATGGCACTTACATAAGCACACATTATTAAAAGACACTCATATGTTGATGGGTAAAAACTGTCCACTAAGAAGCAGAAATGCAAATAAGAAGGGGGGGGGACCAGATTTTGGCATCAAGATCAGGGAAATAGGAATCATTTGTTAGGGGAACTTTGAGCTCTGCTTGTTTCAACAGTTACATGATTTTCACTTGCACCACCTAGGACCTTACTAACTTCAGGGGCCGGGCTTGGACTGGGAGGCTTTGAATGGCGCAGTCAGTTAGAGGTTAAGATTTCCAGATCCGCTGTTTGCTGCTGACTTGGAGCTCTCTCATCTGTCCCAAGAAAACCTCCTCTGGTTGGAGGCGGGAAGATGGTTCAGGGCTGTTCCAGCTGGGGAAGCACATTGCCTGAGCTCCCTGCTAGGTAGCAAGGAAGCTGTAATCTCCTTTCTCACTTGGAATCTGCAGGGATTGTTTCTCTTGCCTGAGAGAGGAGGATGGAAGCAAGGAGCATGCTGGGATAATCTTAGAGCCACTTCAAATGCCCAGTTCCACAGTTCCTTAGCCTGGTGCTCACTTCTGGCTGTTTACTTCATGCAAAGCTGGATTTCCTACCCTGAAGATGAAGGAAGGCATAACCCTTTCCCAGAACAGCTCACAAAGGAAATATTGGCCCGACAACGCTAGTGAGTTTTCAGGTATTTCCTCATTAATGGTCCCAGGGAGTCCAAAACAGAGGGAAGAGTGCTTGGAGAGGGAAGCCTGAGAGTTTGGAAAAGGGCTTTGAGGCATTGGGCAGAGTCACGGTCATTTCCTGCTGAGATTATCTGGGAGAACCAGCCAGCAACACTCCCTAAGCCAACTGGCTGTGCTGGGATCTGGGTGGGACCGACAAATTAGTCAAAGGAGTCCCAGATGGTCAGAGACTGTTAATGATGTAAAGGCACATCATTTGTTTATCTGAAAGTCTCCAGAGCAAGCAAGAGAGGAAAACAAGCAAATGGAAATATTCTACAGGGGGTGGAGCAGCTAACTTCTTGGCTTTCTTGTCTGTTTCTGAGCTGAGGATGAGAATCTGGCAAGAGCTGGAGCTTCTACTCTCACACTTTCTTTTTATATATTTTTTCTTTTTCTTTCTCTTTCTCTTTGTCCTCTCTCTTCCCCCTCCTTCTCATTCCCTCCTCCTCCTTCCTCCTCGTCCTCTTCTTCTTTCCTCTTTCTTTCTTCCTTCTTTTTTTTTTTTAAAAACCACTTCATTGAAGTATGATGGACTCACTTTGAAAGTAAAATCTCTTCACTTATAGAGCATGGATTTTTCTGTGGAATCGCATTATTTGACCACAAATTTGTGTTTCATTAGCACTGGATATTTGTCCCTGAGGGATAAAGAATGGTAGAGGGAGATGGAATAGCTGGTATGGCCTTTTGCTGGATGATTTGTCTTTCCCTGGGAAAATTGTCTGGCAGGGAAGAAAAATGCCAGTGAACCCAAACCCTTTTCTAGGATCAGTGGGTGACACCTTTGTTGGGGAGGGAGGCTGGCTGGTGTATGGAACTTTGTCTCTCTTAGATATTAACTCTCAATCAGAGGCCATGGGAGAGAAAGGGTCTGGCCTCAAATTGAGGTCAGAAGCAACCATTTTTTCCTGAGTTATCCCATTGTATCTTCCTGTACCTTTCTTAGGACACACCTGAGACTTCAGACAGCATTCTAGCAATTTGTGGGCATGTTTTACAGGCCACAAGCTTATTGAAGGTGGGAACCATTTTTTGGGTGTGTGTGTATGTTCTCTAAAATTACCAGCATAATTTTCTACGCTTTGGAAATACTCAATACATGTTTCCTGAATGACTAGATAAGGCACATGGACTTTTGAAGGATGTAGATACACAAGATGAGCAGTAGAAGGACATGAAATACAAAGCACAAGAGAGGAGAGTGAGGAGTAAGTGTGACCTGCTTAAATCTCCCACTCACCTAGGAGAGGTGTTGGAGCAGAATTAGAGGGAGTGGGAATCCTTGTAGGGCAGAGACCTTTTGTCCTTATCTAATAATTCCATTTTCCCCCCAGTGAGAACCAAGCCCTGGATGAGTGATGGACAGTCCATATCTTTATGCCTCCTGGTCACTGGTCTTTCTTAGATGCTATAGAGGAGACTTTAACTTAGTAATTATTTGCTCCTTTTGGAACAAGATTGGCATGTGGATGTTCATTACAGTGCTGGTGAGTTAGGAAGTAAGCTCTTGAACTGAAGTGTCTTTGTTCTGACTCACTAGCATCTGGGGCAAAAGCTGCCCCCCATTCTGTGCTTCATTTTTCCAGAAGTCAAGTCAGGCCTTGGCACAGAAAGAACCCACCGTGGGCTATTTCTGAGCCCCTAACTCACATCATTGCCTTTGATGGCTCAGGAGACTATAGTGGCAGCAAGAGAGGGCTGGGAGTTCTCTGCAAGAAAGAGCAGCAAGGTTGTTCACATGTTTTAAATTATTTAGTTGCATCAAATATTCAGATTTGTGAGAACAACAGCAACTCTATTTAAAAACTCCAAGCATGCGATGGATGGACTCATTGTTTCCAGGCAGTTCCCAGCTTCCAGCCCACACTCAAGGAATATTCTAAGAGTTACTCAGGCTCATTTGGGTCAGCCTCCAACACTTGGGATGATGAGCTCAAGTGCAAGTGCCCTCCAAGGCTGATGATACTTGGTGTATGATTCTCAGATAAGTGAATTTTAATGAGAAATCTCATTGCATCCCATACCTCACCTCCCAGAGAAAGGAGACATTCAACTTAGGGAACCAGGGTTGTGATGTTCACACAGAAGTCGTGAATTTTGTGTAGGTGGGTATGTGAGCTTAATCCCATGGGATTGTGCCTGTGAAATATGTGTGTGTGTCTCTGTGTGTTTAGCTGCTGCTCTTCTCACAAAGCTTCACCATCTTAGGTGAGACCCAATGTGACTCCTGTTGAAGTTGTTCTGGAAGCCAAGATACATGTCCTAATAACAACCATTTATTGAATGCTTTCTATATGCTTGAGAAATAAATTAATAAAGATATTATATTGTATTGTCTAACACCCTCACTCAAAAAACAATAAGCCACGTATTATTATTCCTATTTTATAGATAAGAAAGGTAAGGCTCACAGATGTCATTCAAAGTCACATCAAGGTCTGGTCTGATTCCAAGCCTGGGATTTCTTTCCACCATACAGCAATGTCTCTTCTCTGGCAAGTTTCCAGGACTTTCCTACATAAAAGCTGGCAGCCCCATCAAAACACTAAGCAATACTTCTCCCTCTATAAAGGTGACCTCTGAGGAGGAGAATGGGGAGAGTGTGTGGAAAGGCATATGTGGGGGATGGTTTGGGGGAAGCTGGAGATGTTTTATCTTATTTTCATCATGGTTGCACAGAGGTGCTCACTTTGTGTTAATCCATCAGGGTGTACATACATAATTTTGGCTTTTCTTGTGTTTGTTATACCTCAATAAAATATTTACTTAAAAAATCCCTCTTCCTAGCAACTAATGTAGGAGGGGAGCCCAATATGTTCTAATTAATCAACAGGAACTCCTTGGACTCTATTGCATGGCAAACTTAAAAATAATACAAATATGTTGATACCCTGACCTTTTACAAAAAGGTTTCTAAGTGGATCACAATAAAAAGTCATGTAAAATAATGAAATAATACCAGTAGGAGATGATCAGCATTGTAGGAAAGGGAACACATATGTTACTCTGTTGGGCATCACAGAAGGTTTAAGGCCAGCTTCTACTCTCAGCCAAGCTGAAGACATTGAGCATTTACTGGTCATAAGTAGACATTTGTCTTCAAATATATTGGAACTTGTAGGAAAAGGCTCTCTTCCAATTGGTGATCAATAAACCCAAAGGAAGTGAAAGTTCTCATGGGATACACCCTACGTTTCATGTGTGGGTAATTAAGATGGGAAAGACCACACTTGATCTATAACTTTAAGACTTTGGCCACTAAATCTTAAAGCTTTTAAAATGAATGTTTATATCTTTGTAAGATGGTTTAAACTTGGAGAGACCCATATATCTATCACCAGGATGCTTTTGTAATTGATTTGTAATTATGTTCCCTTTTGATTTCATGCACTTTCTACTGAGGCTAGATTCACAGCCTCAAAGAACACAGATTTTATTCTAGTTTACTTTAAACTGTAGTGGTTTTTAAACTTTCTGACTGGAGCAGCTACACATTTTTCTCCTTCTCTATACCCTAGAGGCTCAGGAACCTGGAGGGAGAAATCACTGGACTATTCAGATCTATAAACCCACTTCCCTTAATAGTTGGTTTTCCACAATTTGTGTCAGAAATAGCCAGCATGGCACAGAGCTGTGCTTCTGAAAATTTAATGTGCATACTTATTTTCTAGGGATTGTGTTAAAATACAGATTCAGATTTAGCAGGTCTGGGGAAGGGCTTGTGATTTCACATTTCTTAACAAGCACTGAGGTAATGCCAGTGCTGCTGGTCTATGAATCACACTTGTAGGGAGAAAGGAATATTACACTTAGAATAAAAATTTCTGTCTTTTAGCACTCTGCCATTTACTACTTTGCTTTCTTGGGCAAGTCACTTTACCTCTCTGGATTTGAGTTTCCTCAAATATAAACTGTGTGATAGGGGATGAGGGTGGATCAGACTATTTCAAAGCTTACATTTATGGAATTTTCAGAGTGATATTTTGATTTAAAAAATCTCCACGAGTGGGGCCGTGTATAGTCTTGCAAGAGACTAATAGATAAACCAGTATTAACAAAGTAGGAAATATGAGAGCTGAATAAAGAGGGCAGAGAAATGTATGAGGAGCAATAATGAGTTTTTATGGCAAATATAAGGTTCTGATTCTTTAAAGGTGATGGGTTTTGGATCAAAAAATGTTGCCTAGAGAGAGGCTGCACAGGGGTTCAAAGGATTGAGAGGCTGGAGAGAGTGAGTGAGAAAGGAACACAGGTGATTTATATGAACGAACGAAGCTCCTGACAATCTGAGCCTCTGGCGGCGGCCCCTCCCCCGCGCTCACGCATCGATTTTGAGCAGCAAACTGAATTAAACAGAAAGGGTTCCCCAGGCTCACAATACGGGTTAGTTTCTCTTTAAGTCCAAAGCCAAGTGAGGGGAATGGAGAGAACTCTAAGTGACAGCGCCCTCTCCCAGGGTTGAGAGGGGGCGGAGGACTAGAGGAGATTCTTACCTTATGCAGGACGTGTTCATGGAAGTCAGGGCCAGCTCCCCCCTGGTAGGAGTCGAGCTGGTCCATGCCCGGCTCTGAGCCCGCGGCTCCCTGCTCTCCCAAGGCTCTGCTCTGAACCAGTGCTTCCAGAAGCTCCGTCCGGGGCCCGCGGGGGGCAGCAGGCTGCGGTCTAAGCCCGGCAGGCCTGGCCACATCCGGTTCAGCACTGGACAGCTCCCGAAGACGCCGCGGCGCTGTACCCGGACCGCAGGCTGCTGCTCCCTTATGCGGCAGCGGCGTTTCAGCACCAGGAACAGCGCTGCCGTCCCTTAGCGCCTGGGACCAGAGTTCTGAGATCCCGTCTTCTCCTAAGTCCCCTGTCTCGTGACTCCAGGATGTTGGGAGGGACGCAAGATTTCAGTCTAGCCGGTGGTCGGTACGTATCTCATTCAGCTACCGGACTTCACAGCCTCAGTGACACAGTTGCGTTCTCAGGGCATTGCGGTCCCGGGAATTTACCATTCCTGATTCTCAGTGACCTAGCGTCCCTGTGACAACACGCAGCTCAGCTCTCCACCTGCCTTACAGAGGCGAAGCCCCGCGGAGCCGGCACTGCTTCTCTTTTGGTCTCTGGACATTTCCCTCTAGTATATATGAGGTCGATAAATGATGAGTCTTAGGGGTCCCTAAAGTTTCTGAAATATTTTGCAAAATTCTATTTTACTGCTTTTTTTCTAGGGAGAGGGTCCAGAGCTGACATATATTAGGAACTCAAAAAAATGTTAGATATTGTGCTGTCTGGGCAAGGGGATAGGGAGATCTGTCTACCTCTCTTAAACACCAGGAGAGTCTTGCTGCTAGGTCCTAGCACAATATCTAACATTTTTTGAGTTCCTAATGTCAGGCACCATTCTAGGTTCTTTACATGAAATCCTCATTAAATCTCAGACCAACACCATGAGGTATGTACTGTTATTATCTCCATTTTGTAGACAGCACTGTATATATATTTAACTAAACTAAATCCACCTTCAAATGACACTAGTCCTGCTTCATGTGTAGTGTAGGTGCCTTAAAAACAGTACTCCCAATTCTTCCCTCTCATCCCTTGTGACACTGCTGTCATTTATTTCACTTATCTGTATGCAATAATCATTAAATACATCGTTTCTGTTGTTACTTTAAATAATCATCTTTTACATCAGTTAAGAATAAGAAAAACAAGATTTTGTTTTACCATCATTTATTACTTTTCTGATGCCCTCCCTTGATTTATGTAGATCCAAGTTTCTGATACATGTTATTGTCCTTTGCCTGAAAAATACCTTTTAACATTTCTTGCAAGGAAAGTCAGCTGACAGTGAATTCCCTCAGTTGTTTGTCTAATGAAGTCTTTATTTCTTCTTTATTTTTGAAAGATAATTTAGTCAAATATAGAATTCCAGGTTCGTGATGTTCCCCCCACTAATTTAAATACTTTATGCTACACTCTTCTTGCTTGCATACTATGTGACAAGAATAATTTGCTGTAATTTTTACCTCTGTTCCTTTACTGGTGATCTACTTTTTCCTCCTTTGGCTTCTTTCAAGATTTTGTTTTTGGTTTTCCTCATTTTGAATATGTTATAACCAGATGTAGATTTGTTTAGTTTGGTTTTAGTTTTTGGTATTTATTGTGCTTGGTCTTTTAGATTTGATTTCTGTCATCCCTTTTGGAAAATTCTCAGCCATTATTACTTCAAATTATTATTCAAATATTATTACTTCAAATATTTCTTCTGGTACTTTGTTTTTCTTCTGGCACTTTATTTTTCTTCTGGCATTCTGGTCTCATGCTTATTACATCTTTTAAATTGCTCTATAGATCTTGGATTTTCTGTTCTGGTTTTCTTTTCATTTTCCTTTGGAATTCTCTACTGACCTATCTTCAAGCTCACTGATACTTTTCTTAGCCAGGTCTAATCTTCTGATGAGCCCATTAAGGTCATTCTTCACTTCCATTACAGTGTTTTTAATTTCTTTCTGCTTACATTGTCTGTCCTTGCATGTTGCCTGCTTTCCCCGTGTTACCTCTGAACACATTAATCACAGTTTTAAAAAATTTCATATCTGATAATTCCAACATCTGTGTCATATTTGAGTCTGGTTCTAATGTTTGCTTTGTCTTTTTATAATGTGTTTTTCCTTGCCTTTTGGTGTGCCTTGTAATTTTTTGTTGAAAGCCAGACATGCTGTATCAGGTCATAGGGGTTGAGGTAAACAGGTCTCCAGTGTGAGGATTTATGCTAATCTGGCTAGGAGTTAGGATTTGTTCAGAGTTTGTTGTAGCTGTGGGTGTCAGAGACTTTGAATTTCCTTAGGGTCCTTGTTTTTGTCTCCTCTCTTGACATTGATCTTCCCTAAATGGTTCTACATCAGAGAGAGTGTGTGTCTTGTAGCTCCTTCAGCTATAATCCACCACTATTATATTGGAGATTTGGTGTGGGATGGGGGATGGTCCGTCATTTTCTAATTAAATTTCTTTTAATGAGTTGTTTAGTGGGTCTATGTCTCTGCCTTGTTACTTCACAAATATATCTTCTTGCACAGCTTTTTTTTATCTCCCTTACGTGACACAGGAAGACCAGAGAAGCCCAGAGAAATACTCTCCCCTCATGGTTCTGGGGCAGGCTCTGGTACTGTCTTTTCTCTGCAGAAGAAGCTTTTGTTATGAAGAAAGCTCTGGGCATATTTCACTAGGATTACTCTTTCCCTCCCCCTGCAAGAGGCATAAGGGTCTTTCTTGATCTTTATTGTGAGAACCTGATGGGGTTCCTGGAAGTAAAGTCCATGAAAGTGTGAAACCCTCCTAAGACCGCAGCCCTCATGGATTTCACACTCTCACATTAGCCCACATTCAGCCTCCAGCAATTCCTCAAAATTACTTTTCAGTTGTTCCTACCAGTTAATGGCTCCAGTGGCTTCTTTTCCTGGTAAGCAGATGTTGGCTGTGACTTTCTGGAGTCGTCTGTCTCTCCAGATTTCAGGGTAGCAGTTTCCCCTGCAAACTCAGTTCTCTGAATGGGTCCAAGAGAAACAATTGATTTTCAGTTTGTCCAGGTTTTTCTTGTTTTAAGGATAGGAGTGATAACTTCCAGCTCTTTATCCATCAGAGTTAAAACCAGAAGTCCCTCATTTAGAATTAGAGTATCATCTTTCCTGTGAAAAATACCCACCCCCCCAAAAAAAACCCCAACAAACTAAGCAAATGAAAGTTTGATCTCCAGTCTCTTTTTCTGGGCTTCATGCATTCTGGACCTTTTGGTAACATTGTAAATTAACACAATAATTTTCAAAGACATATTATTCTCATAGTAGTTATATTTTGGGTTGGATTTTTTTTGATATTTGGGGCTAGTCAAATATCATTGGCAAGTACATTTGTTACTTGAAAACTTGGTTTGCCTCTTGGTGGGTGTTGAGCCAAAAGACACAACCAAGCCAAAGATGGGGAGAAGGAAGGACTTACTACTAACAGCAAGTAAGGAGAACATTTAGGGATACTTCTCAAAGCCGTGTCTCCCCAACAGCAAGACTGGGAAGTTTTAAGCTAAGGGTGCATGCATATTCATGAAGGGGCTTAAGCAGAGGAGAATTCAGCATAGAACGGGGGCAAAGGTTGACAGAGTCCAGGCTCTTGTTGACTGGACAATGGTCATCAAAGGTCAGCATCATCAGTCCTTAGGTTCCAGTCAGTCTGGTGGTTGAGTGCTCAAGGGGATTTGGATCTTGCAAAACAGCTCAAGAATGTGCTTTAGGCTAATCTTTACCTTCGAAACAGAACTGGGAATCTTTGCAACTGATAGGGTTATCTCCTTAGTCTAGTCATAGCTGCTTGTTCTTAGCACTTTTTTCCCTCTTAAAATCATTAACTTCGGAGAACTATTCTGCTCCAAGGGCAAGCATTGTGGCCAGGTTTAGATCACAAAATGGCTTAGGCCTAAAGTGACTTCTTCTGTGTCAAGGAAGCAACGTCTGGTTCGCTTCCTCTTGATGCAGGAAAACGGATGTGGGGCGTAAGGAGGGCTGAGTCCCAGGTCTCGGTTGAGCCCCTGGGATGTGCCCTGCTAAGTGTGGGTTCTTGACTTTGTGCAGGAGAGAATTCAAGTGTGAGCCACCGTTGAGTAAAGGTAGATTTATTTAGAGAGATACATACTGCATTGAGTGTAAGGCAAGAGAAAGGCAAGGAAAGAGGTGTCGGAATTGGGTGCTCAGGTTAAAGTAAAAGTAGGTACACACTCCATAGACAGAGCACGGGCTGTCTCCAAAGGGGAGAGAGAGTGCCAAGGGCCACTAGGCATGGTGTTGTCACTATTTATGGTCTCAGTAGCTTCACATGCCTACAGGCGGGATCAATCCAACTGCCCTGGGGAAGGGGCTGGGATTCCCAGGGACTGGGCCACCTCCTATTCTTTGGCCTTTTGCTGTTAGCCTTGGCGCTGTCATGGTGCCTGTGAGCATGTTATTTGATCACACTGTTACAATGAGCATATAATGAAGCTCAAGGTCTGCTAGAAGTCAAACCTCTTAATCCTCAAGGCCAGCTAGGAGGTGAATCTTCCACCATTTTGGTTGCTGTCATTCCTTGAGTGGCTGTGCCCTGCCCCCTTCTCTCCTGTCTCACTCTGGGGACCCCTATCTGCCTACACAGACCTATCTCAGAATAGAGATTCATTTTATAGAGCTTCTAGTCTAAAATTTTTAGAAGTAATATTTTCTTACACTGTGATGAAATAAAATCCATATTTTATGGCAAAACAAGAAAAATCAAAATATAAAATTTTTCTTTGCCTGTTTCTCCTCCCTCCTCCTCTTTAGTGTGTATTGTGAATCTGCATTAGCCAGACCTCCTTAGAAGATAACGTTCCTTATTAATCTTGTAAGGGGTCATGAGGACCTACTACTCATTTTGTATGTGCAGATCTGGACTGTGTAAACTGTAAATACATCATCTGATGTATAACCCTTTGTCTCAAAAATATTCATAATTGTATTTTGGCCACTGATGTGTGGAACAGTCCTCAGAGCTTTCTGAAAGACTGTCTCCCATGTTGTAATCCTTAGATTGGCTCGAATAACATTTTCTCCTTTCTTTGATCAACCATTGATTTTATTTTTGTCAACAACTGTCTCCATGTGCTGAAGAAGTAATTTATTTGCACCTGGACTCTATTATGCCATGTTTCCTCCAAGAGGTAGAGGAGCAACTACATTACAAATCCAGCTTTGTTGCCAGCGGCTTATTCTCCTGTTCTGGGCTCTGCCTCTTGGCCCACCTCCCTCTGCTGGGAAAAGGTATTAGATCTACCTGGGAACGTGGTTCTCAGAATTTCTTCTTTCAACCCTTGATTCCAGGGTCAGTGAATATTAAATATTCTATGCTCAGTTCCCCTTCCTTATCTCTGCACAAGTCCAGTGATCGGAAGTGTTGGGTTATGTGGGTTCAGTTGCCACCTTCCCCTTTGCATTTATAACCCACAATTTTTTTTACATTAATGGCAGGTTATGTCCACCCTGAAAGATTTGTCTTTATTAGCATCTCTCCATAGATGGGATTCTTAAGAATACTCATTTGCATTTTAATAGGAAGCTTTCAGTCTTTTATCTGGGAAAGACAACACTTTGGGTGGGTTTCATTTCCATATCTGTCATGACTGAATTAACTAGGTTAAAGAACTTTCATTTTTCCATTTCATTAAAAAAAATTAATCAAAGCAATAAATGCCTATAGTCAAAAAAACAGAATGGTATATTCAGTAAAAAAGTAAAATAAAAAAGGAAAATAAACTGGTATGGAAGGACTCTTCTCTCCACTTTCAATCCCTCTCCTCTAAGGCAAACCCTTTCTAGCTCTTTCTCATTTTAGTTCCCGTGATGATAGGTTTTTTTTTTAACCAACTGCAAACACTTTCTATTGACTTGTACCCCTATATTTCTGCTTCTCACTTTTCTTGACATAGTTATGACACTGTCTTGTTCTTCCACTAGTCAATTCTACCATTTCGTGTAACAGATGTAAACCTCCATTTCTTGCTTCATTGACCATAGATTGTATCATTTTAGTCCCCAAGATGAAGAATTAGCACCTTATCCTTCATTTCATTTCTCTTCCCCTTACATTTCCTAATCTTTATCAGATATACTTAAAAAATAGTGTTTTTATTTTAGAATTATTTTATGTTTTTACAGAAGAGTTGCACAAACAGTAAAGAGAGTTCTTGTATGCTCCGTATCCAGTTTCCCCATTAACATTTGCACATTTGTCACAACTATGAATTGATATTGATGTATTTTTATTAACTAAAATCCATACTTTATGCTTATTTTCTTAATTTTTACCTAATGCCTTCCTTCTGCTCCAGGACCCAATCCAGGATATCATATTACATTGAATTGTAGTTGAATTTCCTTAGGCTTCTTAAGACTAAAAATTTCTCTATCTTGCTTTGTTTTTGATGACCTTGACAGTTTTGAGGAATACTGGTCAGGTATTTTGTAAAATGTCTTTCAATTTGCATTTTTCTCATGTTTTTCTTGCAGTCAGACTGGGATTATGTCATTATCAATATATCATATCAAGAGAATGTGTTATCAGTATGACTTACCTTTGGTGATATAAACGTGGATCACCAGACTGACATTGTTTGTCAGGTTTATCCACTGACATTTATCTCCTTTTTAACATCCTTTTATTTTTTTTTTTGATCACTCTTTGTTTCTGGAACTGAGATTCCTAGGATTCCAGGGTCCTAGCTTTAGGGTTTTCTTGTATATTTCTACCCCAGACTTAGAATCAGTCATTTTTCCAAGAACCCCTGGTCTCTTTTACTTATTTAATTAATTTATTTTTTAATAGAGGTACTGGGGATTGAACCTAGGACCTCATGCATGCTAAGCATGAGCTCTACCACTGAGCTATACCCTACCCACCCCACCTTGGTTCCTTTTGTTGGAGAAAGTATTAGGACAAGATCTCCAAGACTTGGGTGCTTGGTATGTTTGTTGCTACTGGGATATTGTCAGGTGTACTTTTGCTTTTAAAGCTTCTCAGCTGACAGAAATAACAGTTTATGTAATCATAGTTATATAATATGTAACTATAATCTTTTGTAGTTCTTTATAAGTTAATTCTTAAATTTGAATCCTTTTCCAAACTCCAGTATTTAAACTGATATAATTAGGCAAATACAGTTTACTTGCAGCACCAAACAGTACATTACAATGTGTTTTCATTTCATTTTCAAAGGCTTATGTCACCAGGCTCAAAAAGATGATTCATATAATACCCCCATTGCTCAAAATCATACATTGTTTTGATCTGTACTTTGTCTTTTAATGTATTTATTGTTTTCTCTGGTGTTTATGATTGCCTTTCTTTTTGCTTGTTGGAAGAGGAGGTATATTCCTTCTTTATTCTATCTCCCAGATCTTCCATCTTTTTACTTTTTTCTTTTTCCTGTGGTATTCATTCCACCCGTTTCTTGAATCTCAGTGATTTCCTGGTCTGGTATGGACTGGTTTTGTTTATAATTAGGTAATGATTTTCTTATATTTCCTTTCTCCTTGGTATCTAATTGCTTTTAAAGCCTGAATTCTGTGCCTTTGTCACATGCCCAAGGCTTGTTCTCCAAGTTCTCTTCTACTCTATCTCATAACCTCTCTGCTATAGGACTTTACATTCCTGCTCCTATATGAACTGGCTGCTTTCTGGGCCTGCTGCGTAACTGTAACACTGATGTTTTCATTTAGTTTTATTCCCATGTAAATTCAGTATTTCCAGTGATTCATACCTTCCTCTTTCTTGGTTTATTCCCTCATGAACTTAGTTTACTTTTCTTGATTTACTCCTTGTGAATAAGTGTTTGAGGAAGTTACTGGAGAATGTACTTGAATAACTTCTTTAAGAATTAAAATTTAAAAAAAATTCTTAAGAAAGAGGGCAGGAGAGGTGACTTTCTGAATCTTTGCGTGTCTGAAAATTTGTATGTTCTACTCTTACTCAATTTCAATTGGATTTGGAATTCCAGGCTGATGACTATTTCCCCCAAGTTTGAAGACATTGTTGCATTGTCATCTGCTACAGTGATAGGTAGTTATTATTGCTAATTGGAAGTGTAGCTAGCAGAAAGTCTGTTGCCAGATGAATTCCTCAGCTTTGGAAATGGCCTGTTTTATTATTTATTTTTCTTTGGCAGGTTTTAGGATCTTGTCTTGATCCACATTTTTCTAAAATTTCATATTAATTTATCTAATTTTATACCTTTTTACATCTATTGTGCTAGGTACTCTGGAGACCCTTTCAGTTTGAAGATGTGTCTCCTTTTTCTGTGGGAAATTCTCTTGATTTAACTTTTTTCTCCCCTTAATTATTATTATTATTTTCTGAAGTTCCCAGGTAGTGAGATGTTGCACTTCCTGGATTATTCATTTTAATCTCTTTTAAAAAATTCATATTTTACATCTCTTTGTCTTTTTGTTCTGTGGACTAAGGTGTTTCCTCAACCTCGCCCTCAAATCCTTACAATGCATTGACAAATTTAGCAACGTCCCTTTCAATTTCCAAGAATAATTTTTTTGTTCTCAATTAAAAATTTTAAATGGGGGGGAGGGTATATAGCTCAGTGATAGAGTGCATTCTTAGCATGCACGAGGTCGCTGGTTCAATCCCCAGTACCTCCATTAAAAAAATAAAATAAATAAACAAGTAAACTTAATTATCTCTCCCCCAAAAATTAAAGACTAAAAAAATAGGAAATCATATTTAGAAAGAAATTTTAAATTGAGGTAAAATACACACAACAAAATTTACCATCTTAATAATTTTTAAGCATATAGTTCCACAGTATTAAGTACATTCATAGTCTCCAATCTCCAGAACTCTTTCCATTTCCCCAAACTGACATTTTATACCCTTTAAAAAACAATTTCCCATTCCTTTTTTATCTAACCTCTAAATGGCAACCACTATCTGACTTTCAGTCTCTATGAATTTGACCATACTAGGTATCTCGTGTAAGTGGGATCATACAGTATTCGTCTTTTTATGACTGGCTTATTTCATTTAGCATAATGTCTTCAAGGTTCATCTACATTGTAGCCTGTGCCTGAATTTCCTTCCATTTAAAAGTTGAATAATATTACATAGTATATAGAGCATATTTTGTTTATCTGTTGATGGGCACTTGGGTTGCTTCCACCTTTTGGCTATTGTGAATAATGCTGCCACGAACACGGCAAATACACAAATATCTCTTTGAGACCCTGTTTTCGATTCTTTCGGGTGGATACCCAGAAATAAAATTGCTGAATTACATGGGAATTCTATTTTTAATGTTTAGAGGAACCATCATGCTCAATTTCTTTGTATATCTTTGTTTTATGGCTATAGTCTCTTCCTAAATCTGTGTTTAAACATTTCGCTCCTGTTCCTCAAATTTTCTCTGCTTTGTTTAGGGTTAGCTTTGCTGTTTATATTGGTTTTTCTCTTTCAGTTGCAGATTTTTCTTTTTTAATGTCTAGGCATTCTTGATTGTCTTTTCATGTTTAAGAACGAGGCATTAAAAAGGCTAGTTGAGATCTCAGTATTTGAACAGGATTTGTAAGAGGTAAACTTTTGCGTGAGAGGTCAGGGAGTTTGCTGGTAACCAGAGGAAATCCTACAGCCAGAGTGATCTGGACTTTATTCTGAGAATACCAACACCTACATAACTGCCTTAGGTGTCCCTGAACTAGATTTAGCTTTCAAAAATTAACATATGTTGAGCACTTACTATGTGCCAGATACTA
This sequence comes from Camelus ferus, assembly GCF_009834535.1. Lineage (NCBI taxonomy): Eukaryota > Metazoa > Chordata > Mammalia > Artiodactyla > Camelidae > Camelus > Camelus ferus. Next base: position 25,449,586 of record NC_045711.1, read on the forward strand.
TGCTAACTGTTTAATTCATTATCTCATTTAATCTGACAATAATTCTATGAGATATTTATTATTGTATCTATTTTACAGAAGTGGAAACTGAGGCTTACAGAATCTTAAAAAGCTTACATAGTTAGTTGGGATTTGAACCCAGGACTGTGTGACTACAGATTTCACACTCCTAACCAATTTTTTTTTTTAAACAGATACTGGAGACTGAACCCAGGACCCTGTGCATGCTAAGCATGCACTCCACCACTGAGTTATTCCCACCCTCTAACAGACTATTTTGATTCTGAAATTTTGAACTGAACCTCACATGGGGATTAAGTGGCAGCTTCATTTGGGGTCACTAAGGAAATAATCTATAAACCACAGTAACAAACATGAAACAAGAGTACTGCTGAGTCCAATAGAGTTAAAGGATTTGCAGGAGAGAATAAACTCCATGGTGATTTAATGCTGCAAAAATGTAGAAAATGAGGAGATGGGATGGCCTTTATAGTGTTAAAGATCCAGCAACGTCTCACCTCTAGTGAGGGGTTTGGCTCAGCTCCCATGACCAAGCTCTGGGCTCCTGGCGTGGGTGAGAAGTGCACGGTAGGGAAGGAGCAGCCTCCATATGCAGCCACCTGTCCTTCCCCGCAACTCCCCCTGCCCTCCCCACCAGGCTTGGCTGGGGATGGAGGCCATGAGTCATATTGGCCTAGGAGGAACAATGATGCTGTCCTTCCTTAGGGCTTTGGAGAAGATAGTTCATTCATTCATTCTTAGCCAGGCACTGTGCTAAGTGCTGGGGGTAAATAGCTAAAAGAGCCTCTACGTTCCTGCCTCTGAAGAGCTGACAGTCTACTGGATGTGACTAACAGATATGGAAATAGCATACCACGTGATAAGGGTCATAAAGGGCTGTAAGGGAGAGGTCGAGCACTGGAGCCAGCTGAATCCCAGCCCCGCCCTCTGTTATCTATATGACTCTGACTTCACTTTGCTCATCTTCACTTTCCTCTTCCACGGGGTTGTCACGAGGATTAAGTGAAATATGGCCCAGGGAATGCTCATGCCAGTCCCTGGTGTACACTGAGAATACTGTAACATGGGAAACGACACGTGCTGCATGTCTGGAGAAGAGGGGGGTCAATTCTCTCCGTCTGGAGATGAGGAGGAAGGTGGGAATCAGGGAGGGTCTCACCCAGGAAGGGACCTCCAAGCATCTCTTCCTTCCTGAGAAAGGCCCCCAGGTATCTTCCCCTGTCCCAGAATACCAACGAGTCACATTTTTGGACAATGGCAAGAGCTTCCAATAACAGAAATTTACTACAAGTTCACCTGGGTAACTTACCATGATACCAGATTTCTGCTGCCTTGGCTTCTCTTAGCCTGTTTATTGGGTGCTTTCTGGGAGATACAAGGATGAATAACAAGTGAACCTGTATTGTATTTACCATCTACCAGTCTGTTTTGCAGGTATTATTTAATTTACTCTAATCCAGTAATCCTCTGGAGAAAACTACTCTTCCTCTTGTTTTATAGATGGTGGGAGTGAGCTCGGTCCTGGGACACTGAATTAATCACCGATATCATGCAGATTTGCAGATAGAGCAGAGATTTAGTTCAGTGTGGCCTCAAGCTGATATGCCTCCCACATTCTGCAGCTGCCTCTCCACATAGTATCATCAATCAAGAATTGTGGTTCAGGAAGAGACTGTGGAGATTCATTCAGTGCTTTTAGCTCCATCGCTGGAAAAACTCTCTGGCATACAGGACTTTTTCAGCTCTAAGTTCCAACTTTTGCTGCCATTCGGTCAGGGTCAGGGGGAGGAGAAGCTAAGGGGGTCTGCCTTTTCAGAGGCACAGAAGTGCTGGTGGTCTTGCCACATCTGCTCCAACCCTCCCATCCCTGGCACAAACAGGGGATTGCTGCAAAGCTCAGAGCAGTGGTCCAGCACCTCTCTTGCCTGGAATCTGGGGAAGGGTGACAGCCCCCATGGTCTGGGACCCACAAGCCAGGCGTCCTTCAACTGGTCATCAGTACTGGGATGCTCTCTTGTCTCATGCGCAGGCCAACTGCACAGACCACAGGACAAACTGAGCATCCAGGAGGGCTTCTCTACTGAGCTCAAAATTCTTTGTAACTCACTGTCTCCTCCTTGTGGACATTTGTCCCTAGTGGGCTCACAGAAGTGGACAGCTGTGCTGTTGGATAACTGTTAAACTCAGCAGCCCCAGGGAGACGCACGTGTTTTTTTCCTCCCCCAATATTCAGGGAAGCCCAGACAAGATGACGAAGTCTGCAATGTTGCTTGTACTTGTCTCAGCCCCTCTTTCTGTTCCACCTCTTCTTTCTTGCGTAGCTTGGCTCCCTTTTCACATAAGAAATATACTTTTAGGATGAGAAGGTATCTGTCATTTACATCTTACTATGATTTTAAGTGCATATGTCACCTTTAGGGAAGGGATTTGTTCTTTAGGCTTCATCCTCGGCTGTAAGGATTAGCAAACGGTTTTATCCACAGTCAGCAGCAGGGGTGTGTGTGTCTGTGTGCACGTGCACGCATCTGTGTGGGCGGCATCATTTTCTTTGAGGGTCCTTCTTTTCTGAAGTCACACGCCACGTGGCCATGATCCTGTGCCCGCAAGCCCTCTTGCGCAGCCTGCCACCTGCTTGCAGAGCTCGGACGATTTTGTTTCAGGTGCTTTCCAGAAGAGGCAGAAGGTACCCTGGGCTCCCACGTGCTCTCCTTTGTGATTTCTCCTCAAGACACACGACTGAACATCAAAACTGGGAGCAGGAGAATTCAATCCCTCTTTCCAAAAGCTGATAACACGAGGATATCAAACCACTTATTCACCTCTTAACCTATTTTTTTTTCAATTGGACCTTGAGGTGCACAGAATTGAGATAATCAAAATAATGGAATTTTGGCACACCTGTCATTCATCCCTGAATGCTTTCCTTCCTTCCTTCATTCCTTCCTCCCCCCCCCCCACGGCTCCATCCTTCCTTCTTTCCTTTTTTCATTATAATGCAAGAAGAATCTGTAAACCCAAACCAAAAGCTAGGACCTTGACAATGACCTTCGTTTAACCATGTTCCCGCCACTCACTCCACCCATTTTTTGTCTCCTCCACCTGAGGTTATGATTCCCCTGGTTCCTGTGTCCACCACTTCCTCCTTTCCTTTTCTAGACAGTTTTATTGCATCTCTATGCATTTCTCAAAGTCCATTTTTTTACTTTAGATTTTTTTGCCATAAGATTATATTGCTAAGATTCTTCCATATGTTTGCATGTTGCTGTGGTTTCTTGTTTTGACTGCTGTGTATGTTTGGTTGGGTGACTAGACCATATATTTTTCCTTCTGTTCTCCTACTGAAGGACACTGGGGCTGTTTCCGGCTTTTATCTGTTGCGTGCAGCACTGCTGCGAACTGTCTCATACACGCCTCTTGTACGTGTGCAACTGTTTCTCTTTATTTCTCCATCTGAGAAGCGTTTATTTAAACCCACTGCGTGTGCTGCCCCGGTCTTGGTGGAGAGTGGGGATTCCTCATGTCAAGCCTTGCTGGGGGGGATGGGGCTGTAGAGGTGTGGCATATTGAAACAAACCTGGGATTTGGGTTCAGACAGACTTGATTCAAGGTCCACCTGGGCCACTGACTAGGTATGTGACCTGGACCGTTTCTTGACCTCTCTGAGTCTCAGTTTTCTCGTTTTTAAAATGAGGAGCAATAACGCTGCCTCACAGGGTCTTGAGGATAAAGGGGATAAGAAGTGCCTGGTAACAGCAGATGTTCTCTATATACTTATTTTTTCATTCTTGATTTATGTTGATCCCCGGGTGCTATCACTATTACAATATCATATACACTCCACATATACAATAGTATTATATTACTATACCTAGTCACAGAACAACACAAATAAAACGTGCAGTTCCCAATTTAGAGTATTTTATGACATATTGGGGGATTAAGACTAACATACCAGATTTATACAATGGAATACTACTCAGCCATAAAAACTGACAACATAACGCCATTTGCAGCAACATGGATGCTCCTGGAGAATGTCATTCTAAGTGATGTGAGCCAGAAAGAGAAAGAAAAATACCATATGAGATCGCTTATATGTGGAATCTAAAAAACAAAACCAAAACCAAAAAAAAAAGCATAAATACAAAACAGAAATAGACTCATAGACATAGAGTACAGACTTGTGGTTGCCAAGGGGGTGGAGTGTGGGAAGGGATAGACGGGATTTCAAAATTGTAGAATAGATAAACAAGATTATACTGTATAGCACAGGGAAATATACACAGGATCTTATGGTAGCTCACAGAGAAAAAATGTGACAATGAATATATATACGTTCATGTATAACTGAAAAATTGTGCTGAACACTGGAATTTGACACAACATTGTAAAATGATTATAAATCAATAAAAAATGTTAAAAAAAAAAAAAAAAAAAAAGGACTAACATACCAGAAACAGTGAGCCATCAAAGCACAGCGGGAGATGCAGAGCCGCATGATGGTAAGTGCGCCCCCTTGAGTCAGCCCGTGGGAGTTCACGCCGCACTTACCAGCTCATGACCTTAGGCACCTCACTTGACTTTTGGAGACTGTTTCTCTGTGTGAGTTAGTAATGATACTGAGCTCTGAGGCCTTTGTGCGATTAAATGAGATGATCCATCCTGTGCAGAGGCCTGGCTCACAGTAGGTGCTCAATCAGTGGGAGCTGATGTTATAATCTGGGCTGGGGTGTGAGCTCCTTGCAGACAAGTGTCCACTGGGTGGGACTCTAGAGGAGATTCAAACAGTGGATTTGGAGGGAGGGAGTTCACTAATAGTTCCTAATACAGACTTCAGATGGGTCCCCATCTGGAGACCCATCTGGGGAACCGGGGAGGTTGGGTGCCCTTATCAAAAGTACAGATTTCCCCAGACCTTCTGAATCAGGGTCTCTTCAGGGTGAGGCTTGGGAATTTGCATTGTTTTAAAGTTCTGTAACGATTCTAACATGAAGACACGTTTAGGAACTACTGGACTAGTGGCTTCTAATGTCCCTTTCAACAACACGTGTGCCCTGGGAAATCATTCAGAAAAGGCTTTACTTCCTCAAGAAAGCTGTATGTGTGTTTTTGCCCCAGCGCTTCTCTTGCAGTCTTGCCCAGGGGCAGGAAAGGAGACGGGTGATGGAGGGATAGGAACTGGAAAGGAAGAGGGACGGCGGTAACACGAAGAGGGGAGCGCAAGGATGGGGCTGGGCAGAGAGGAATTATAGGAGAAGAAAGGAAGAGAGGAAAGGGGAAAGAGGGGTAAAGGGTAGGCTTCAAGTTAATGGCTCAACGTAGAAAATTTTTAATTCAGAGAGAATATTCCTTTACACCTGATATTTTAGAAGTGGGAACAGATGGGAGGTCTTATTTCATCTACCTGCTCTGAAAGCCAGGCATAGACAGGGACAAAAATACTGCACTCAACGGGGAGCTTGTGACAAGGTTCAGGAACTTGTGACAGTCAGATGAGTGTGAGCAACCCGACACCTCCCAGCTGTATTTGAAGTGAGGCCACCAGGCAACGGCTGTGGATGAACTAGAGGGGAGACCTGTTTCCAAGACAAGCTCTGAGGACAGGACTTTGGTCCGATGTTCTTCCCACCTCCAGGAGGTCAGTGCAGGCGGCAGAGCTATTTTTTCCTGTCTTATCAGCTACGACATTAGAGTCTGCCAGATGATCATTGGTTGGGAGACACACCAAGTAAAATCAGCGGGGAGTAATCTCCCAGAGTCTGGCACTATGTTACTAATCAAGTCATTACACGACCTCATTGCCAGCCCCGCAGTTTTCCATGAGTCATGGAGAAGGAGAGGTCCAGATTTCAGGGAGGGGTCAGGGGGCAGCTAACTGGACATTGCAGCTGCCTGGCACTGCTGCTGGTCCAAACTAACGACTGTGCCTGAAAACGTAATTCAAATAGGACTTTGTTTCCTCTGGAGAGCGGGGAGAGAGCATTGAGCGGGAAGGAGGTAGATGGTGGCAGACAGAGAAGGAGAAACCATTTTTTCCTTGGGGAAGGCTTTAAGAAAGGGGCTGTCTGAGAAGGGCTGGCCTCTGTCACTCTACCATCCCCTTCCGGATAATTTACACCTTTATATTGCATCTATCAGTGGGGAAGCAGTAGAAAGAATGGGTGAGAATGTGAGCTTTGAGTCAGTCTGTGTGATTTACGGTAATAAATGTTAGCTATTTTTATTAGAAATAGTTTCTTATATTGCACAGCATAAGCATTTGATGTGATGGCTGATTTCACAACGGGAAGTTGCATGCAAAGGATTTAGGGTCAAGGGTTGCTGGCTTCGTAAGTCCAAGTGGTTAAGGTGAAGGGGACTGTCCCCTCACCTCTGTCACTTCATCCCCACTGCTTTCTGCCCTTTCTATCTAAGTTCCTCGAGAACAACACTTACGGTCTGCATTTCCTCATCTTCAGCCGGCTCCCACTCCTACACCTCCACTCAATGGCACTTGGATAGATCACCAATGACTTTTATGTTGCTACATCTCAAGGCTATTCTTTGCATATTTTATTGGACTCGATAGTGTTGGCTTCTCTTTCCTCCTTCAAACTCCAGTCTCCGTGGCTCCTGTGACCCTGGGCTCTCCTGGCTCCCCACCTATCTGCTTTCTCACTCACTTCCTTTCCTTCCTTTTGTCACTCATTCCCTCTTTCCTCCTCCCTTTCCTTCCTCCTTCCCCTCCTTCTTTCCACTCTTTAAATTGTATTTCCCCTCCTTTCTTCTTTTCTTTATGTATACTCACTGGATGAGCTCAGCTACTGTCATGATTCAACTTCCACTGCTCTAAGGATCAGCTCCTGCTCTTGGCCCCAGACACCGCCCCCACCCCAAGCCACATGGCTATAATGGGGGAGGTCACCTAAATGACCCTGTCCTCCTGGCCACGATGGAATGGTCCAGGATGGGCACCTTACGAAAGCCAGGCCAACCTCAGCGTTTCCCAAGATTTCTTTTTTCTTTTAACTGAGACTCAAGAAGGGAGTAAGGCTTTACCTGGGAGTAAAATCCATAAGATGGTAATGTTGGGAGAGGTCAGTGGCCATATTTCCCTCCTCCTGGAGAAAGCTGTCTCTAGGGAGACAAGCAGAACCCATAGAGGAGAAGGAAGCGAGTCCAGGGGATGTCTGATTTCCCAGTTCCAGTTGCCCCCAAGAGTGAGCATTACCTTTGCCTTTCCCACTGCCTTCCTGAATTACTGTGTACCCTAGTGTTTTCCCAGTATATGCCCCCTTCTGCCTAAGCATGTTCCAGGTAGGTTTCTGAGACCTGCAACCGAAACAGATCCTGACTGAGGCAACAGAGGCCCCAACTAGGGGTTAGGAGGCTATGATTTGTCTGACTCTGATACTCACTGGCTGTGAGACCTTGAGCGAGCCCTAGTCCCTGAGCCTCAGTTTCCTCATCGACACAATGGGAGCAACAAAATCTACCCGCCTGGCACACATAGTCTTAAGGGGGGTCAACCAATAATATATTCAAGCACCATCCAAATCATAAAAGACATAAGAAATGTAAAGTTTGGGGGAAGGGAAATAGCTTAGTGGTATAGCACATGCTTAGCCATGCACAAGATTGTGGGTTCAATCCCCAGTACCGTTAAAGAAAAAAAAAATCAAAAAAAAAAAAAAAAAAAAAGAAATGCAAAGTTTAAAAAGCACATGGCTTATTTGAAACCCTTTAGAAGCCATTTGTATCTTTCACATGAATCTTCATTGTGGGGATCAAGCTCCCCAGCAGCACAGTTTGCAGCTGGCTGTGAACCCGGGGCAGGAAGGTGTGTGTTGACAGCAGCACCCCCGGACAGAGCGCTCACAGCCCATGGGGCCGGCTACGGCAGAACCTGCAGTGACGGTTTAGAAGCCGGGGAAGGGGTGGGAGACCCAGAACCCCAAACCTCATTTATGGAAGCACTTCCTGACCCTGCTTTGGGATTTTATTTGGGTCTCCAGGGGGCAGCTGCCAATCCAAGGGGCCGTGAGCAAGACCCATGGGAAGCAGTGGAAAGAAGGAACACCTGAGTTCAGGGTAGGTTAAGGAGCCAAGGATAATCAGTTGCTCTTAGCAAGCACGCCCAATGTTTCGCTCTGGACTTGGAGTCAAGGGACCTGAATTCCAGTCTTTGCCTCTAACATACTGGGCAAGACATATCATTTTGCTTCTGAGTCTCAGTTTCCCCATTTCTCAAACTGGAAATGGGGTGAAAGGTAGATTCACTTTTATCCCTTTCATTTGTAGCACCTCTAGAGTTCATGGGTATCATCACTTTCACTCCATCAAAGAAGACACATTATTACTGAGCCCTGCATGGTAAAAGCAAGAGTACGTGCACTGGGGTCTCTTGCCACCCTACGAGCCTCCAGCAATAAGGCTCTGCGGTTCTCTAACACTGCATAATAGAGTGTTCTTGGGACACCTCCTGTGCACAGGGAGCTGGCCTCACAAGGGCTTCTACGTGGGACAGAGTCACTTGTCTGCATGTCCCACCCTCCCCACCAGATTGCTAACTAACTCCTTCTGAGCAATACCCATGCCGGCTTCTTCACTGCCTCCCTCAAAGCACCAGACACTGTGCCTTACCCTCTGAACAAATAATGATTAAATAAAGACGCAATGACCAGGCACAGGCGATAAGCACTCTCGTATGTGTTAGGAATCCACCGCGGCTTGAGCTGTAGAAAAAGCTTCTCGGGCGATTTTATCACGAAAATGCTGGCTTTTGTTTTCCCTCTTACTTCCAGAGATGCTTTCAGCCTCGTGAAAGGCAGTTATTGGTCAACATTTACTCACTGGGCACTGCCCCACGTCAGACACAATAGGATGCACTTTATCAAACCCTTCATTTAGGTTATGTTTCAGGTGGAAGCCAGACAAGAAAGATTCCCCCCATCTATCAATTCCTGCTTCTGCTTCCTTTCGGAAAAACAACTCTCAATTCAAAAGTAAGGGTATTTGGGGTCATTTTCTTGGAAACTTGGAGATGGAAGGATACTAAGAAATTAGCTGGTCCAAGGAGAATGGTCATGATAAAAAAAGGGGGGACAATTTATATAACAGGATCTCAGTTTCAGAAAAACAGTACATCTGGAATAAAAAGGGAAGTATTGTTACCAAAACATTAGCAGTAAGGCAATGGGATTGTGGTGATTTTTATTTTCTCAGTATTCTGGATCTTGTGAAATTTCTATAGTGAACATATATTACATTTAAATCAGGGAACAAAGAAATTTTCTTAAGGTGGGTGGGAGCTTTATTATTTACTTCTAGGTTGTATATACTCTTTGTATGAAATATTTAATATTCTATTTTTTACAGTTGCAGAACCTCTGTTTAAATTAAATTTCATCTGGAAGCTGCCTTAATTGAAGCAGGGGGTTCCGAGGAGGCTGGCTCCCCCAGCCCTTTCCTCTAATACCTAGAGATGACCCCTGAGGGGGGCCAAGACCTCAGGTGGGAGCAGCAAGGTCTGGTACCTTCTTTCAGTCCCGTTTCCTCCTTCTGCAGGTGGGAACGCTCAGGCCCAGGGACGATGGTAGAACCAGGAATAGAATCTGCCCTTCTAGCTTCTTGCTGGCTTTCCCCCATATACTGCCTCTCTTCATTCATGTTTCCTACTTTTTTATCCCTCCCCCTGCCTTAAACCTGTCAATGCTTGAAGCCTAAGGGATAAAACTAGTGATATTTTTCTCTTAGATTTTTCATATTCATTCATTTTAAAAGATTTGTTCTTAAAGACCAACTACCTCTCTTTTCATTGTGGCAGATGGCAGGAAAGGAGGTAAGAAGGAGGTGATGGAGGGGTGTGGGGAGAGAGTGTGGGGCTGCCTGTGGGTTCAACTTGCTTGCTTGGTTTTCTGGCAGCCAAGTGGCTGCTTCTTGGGTCAAGTGTGGTTAAGGGATGTTTCCTGGATGCTGCTGGGTTAGATGGGAGCTGGCTGTTCCAGGAGATGCTAAAACTGAAAACAGGAGATTTCATGGAAACTCCATGTCCCTAAAGGGCCTAGAACCCTGCAGGTTCAGCTGAGGACTCTAGGCCTGGCTGAACAGTAAGAGGGAAATCGTTTCAGATTCTCAGCGGGCAGAGTCTTGCAGAGCCAGGGTTATTCTGGGATCTGACTTTGCTACGGAGTATCTATGTGAACTCTGGAACAGCTCAGACCAGGAACGGTGAACACTTGGCAGGTGTGCCCTCCTTCTGCCTTCCATTCACTGATCACTAACCAGTGACAGCCTGCTAGCCTAGGAGCCCGGGCTCAGCCTTCCACCTTGTCAGTGCACTGTTCCAGCGGACTCCCAGTGGACTGGAGGGGACATAAGATGATTTCCCATCCTGAAAAATGCAGTCATCAAGCAGACGTTAGGTTTCAGCCTCTCACGATCCTCAGCTTCAGGCTAGACTCTGGGAGCCCCTCTCTTCCTCCTCCTTCCCCTGCTCCTCCTTGGCTCCCCACTTTCTCTCCTTCTGCATCCCCGGCCCCGTCTACCTCCTCCATTCCCCTCTTCCTTTTCCTTCTTCTTGGCGCCCCCTAGCCCTCCTCCTCTAACGTCCGCCAGGGGGCGCGCGCTCCCGCTGCCCTTCGCCCGGTAGGACTTGGAGGGCCGATGACTCAGACCTTGAATGTACCAATCACAGCGCACAGCTCTGTGGGATGGTTCGCCGAATATTGCTTCCCCTGCCTTCAGCAATCCTGGAGTTTCGGTTCTCAAAAATGCAACTGAATCAAGAAAAATGATAGCCATTACTCTCAGTCTCTTGACTTCCAGGATTCTGGCCTAAGCGGGACACAAACTGGCTCAGAAATGCGGCTTTGGCTCCCTGCACCCACAGCCTTAGATTTGTAGGATATTAAGGCGTCTGTCCCAGGGCTCTGTTAGCCGGGTCCCCCAGCAGACAGCACTTTGGAGCTGATGGGCCAGGCTTTGCCGGGCCGCTCTGTGGTCTAGGGCCCCGACAGTGAATGGTGATCTCCAACATCCTGGTGACTTGTGGACTCTGCGTCTGGATGCCAGGTTCCTTGTGACTAGCCCTCTGGAGGCTGACGCTTGGTCAGTGGAGGGAGATGGTGAGAGAACTCGGAGATTCCGGGGTGGGGGCGGGGGTGCACGCGGAGGGGTGGGTGGGTGGGGAACTGTCTGGCATTTGTCTTGCGTTTTCAGTGAGATTGGAGATCTAAACTTGGAGAGGTTTAGAAAAGAGTTTCAGATGCTCTTGGCTTTCCAGGAGGATCCAGGAATGTGAGAAGGTGACATATCTAGGGTAAAAAGCCAGAGCACATTCACATGGGCCTGGGTGGGAAGAGAGAGAGGCCAGGAAAGATTGAGAGACTGGGAGATGGAAGGTTCCAGCAACTGAGGCTTCTGCAGGTCAAAGTGTCAGTGGGAGGGAGACTGGGAGAGACCCAGGAGGATGGCCACGCCCTGCTTCAGGGGACTGGCCCACCCGCATCTGCCTCTTACAGGCCCTGAGTTCCAGGGCAAGTCATAAAGCTCTTTGTGCCTCAGTTTCCACACCTGAAAAATGGGGATAGTACTACTTCATTTGACTGGCATGGGGGATTAAATGAGGTAATACATTTAAAAGTATTTAAAGTACTCTCTGGCACAAAGTAAACACAGCAATTGTTGGCAACTTTATGTCTCCAGCCATGACTGGTAGACCCTGGACCTGAGCCCAGGTGGCAGATGTCGTGCTACCCTGATGGGCTGTCCTTTGATATTGTGCCTGGGTGGTGTTGGGCACAGAGAGGACCCGGGATGACTGCTTCTTGCAGAGCCTTGAGAGAACAGAGAAGGCTTGACCTAGCAAATTGTGAAATTGTGTGAATGTTTGTGTGTGTGTGCTTTTTTCTTTGTTTGGGTTATTTGTTCATTCATTGACGCAACAGAATTGTACAGCACATCTCTTATGGGCACTGGGTGCTGGAGATGCAATGGTGAGCAAAGAAACCCCCTTCCTGCCTCTTTGAGGCTCACGGCCCAGTAAGTTAGGGAGTCAGAGGTGAATCAAACACACACAAGTAAATGTCCAATTGCAATTGTGTTGGATAAAGGATGTGCTCTGGGAACTTACAGCTGGGGCTTTGGTGTATCTGGGGTCCGGCAACTTCTCACCCCCTCCATTGCCCTGGCCTGGTCCAGGCCACCATCCTCTCACACCTGGAACCTTATAATTGCCTCTTCATGGTCTTCTCTCTTTCACCCTTATCTCCACCAGCCATTTTTCCTCACAGCAGTCAGTGTAATCCTTATAAAGTCAGATCATGTCATTCTCCAGTGGCTCCCTACATCATTCAGAGTAAAATCCAAACTCCCCTTGAAAGCCTACAGGTCCTTAAATGATAACTCTTCATTTCCTCTCTGATCTCAGCTGCTTCTACTCCCGCCCCCACTCCCTCTCTTCCAGCCTTTTTGCTCCTGCCTCAGGACCTTTGCACTTGCTGTGCCCTCTGCCTTGGATCCTTTATCCCCAGCTATTAGCATGACTCTCACTTCTTTCAGGTCTCTGCTAAATTATCACTTTATCATAGAGACTTTCCTTGATATCTAATAGTGCTGGGTCCCCTTGACACACTCTGCTCTCTTTTTCTTCTGGGCACTTATGATCTCCTGACATGTTTTATGTTTGTTTATTGTCTACCTTCCTCCTCCCACCAGGGGAGTGTAAACTTCTTTAGGATGAGAATTTAATCTGTTTTTTCGTTGATCCCAGCACCTAGTATAACACCTGTGGGGGTCCAATAAATATTTGTTAAATGAATAAATGACAATCTATCTGAGATCTGAAGGAAGAGTATGAGTTAACCAGGCAAAGGGAAGAAAGGAGCATCCTAGGCCCAGGAAACAGCACATGAAAAGTTCCAATAGCCAAGGGGGTGTGTACTGTATGAGGAACTGAAACCTCGTGGTTGTCACCTGGGGAAGGAGGGGGAGGTTGGTGTGGAACAAGGCCTGGGAAGTCGGCAGGGGCCAAACTTAGGTCTGTTGGAGGAGTTTGGCCTTTATCCTAAAAGTCTTGGGAGGCTGTTGAATGTTTTATAAAGAGTAATGACAAGACTGGATTTGTTTTTCAAAAGGCGTATTCTGGCTGCAGGGTAGTGAATAACCAAGAGTGGAGGTGGGCAGGCCAGCCAGGAGGCGATTGTGAGATGACAGTAGCCTGAGCTAAGTTGGCCGCGGTGGAGACAGAGCGGTGGATAAACCTGAGGGCCTTTAGGAGGCAGCACTGGATGGACTCCAGGATGTAGGGATGAAGGGAAAGATGGGTCAGGGATGACAACTAGGAAATGGTGGAAGAGGGTGAGACTCCTTTTCAGAGGGGCATAATCATGAGTTTAGCTTTGGACATGTTGAGCTGGATGTATCTTTGAGACAGTCCAAGAGGAGAGATCAAGGACAGGACTGATACAGAGGTCTCAGGCTGGAAGGAAGTTTGGACTGTAAGTTGCGAGGTATCCAGGGATCTGCTCATAACTGAGGCCCTGGGAGCCTCAACTGAAGTCTCAGCTGAAGTCTGTAATCCGTTTTGAGTTAATTTTTGTGGGTCATGTAAGATAGGGATCCGATGTCACTTACTTGCATGTGGTTTTCCAGTGTTCCCAGTATCATTTGTTGAAGAGACCATCCTTTCCCCATTGAGTGCTCTTGGCTCTCTTGTCAAATATTAGTTGACTGCATAGCCGGGATTTATTTGGGGGCTTTCTATTTTGTTCCTTTGGTCTTTGTGTCTGTTTTTATGTCAGTACCATGCTGTTTTAATCTCTCTACCTTTGTATATAATACTACCAAAGTGAGGAAGTGTGGAGCCTCTGGCTTTGGTCTTCTTGTGATTGCTTTGGCTATTCAAGGTCTTTTGTACAAATTTTAGGATTTGTTTTTTTGATTTCTGCAAAAAATGCTATGGAATTTTAATAGGGATTGCAGTGAATCTATCAATGGCTTTGTGTAGTATGGATATTTTAACAATAGTAATTCTTCTGATCCATGAACATGGGATATCATTCTATTTGTTTTATCTTCAATTTCTTTCATCAAAGTGTTGTAGTTTTCATTGTACAGATTTTTCACTTCTTTGGTAAAATTTATTCCTACATTTTTTTTTTGATGCTATTGTGACTGAGATTGTTTTCTTTATTTCTTTTTCAGATAGTTCATTATTAACATAGAGAAACAAATTGTTTCTCTATGTTAATTTTATATCCTGCAACTTTACAGAATTTGTTGATTAGTTCCAACAGTTTTTATTTGGGTCTTTGGGATTTTCTATGTGCAAGATCATATCTCCTGCAAATAATGACAGTTTTACTTCTTCCTTTCCTATTGGAATCCCTTTTATTTATTTACCTTGCCTGATTGCTCTAGCTAGATTTTCTAGTACTACATTGAATAAAAATGCTGAGAGTGGACACCCCTTTTCTTGTTCCTGATTATAGAGGAAAAGCTTTCAGAATTTCATCACTGAATATAATGTTAGCTGTGGGTTTGTTGTATGTTGTCTTTATTATGTTGAGATATGTTTCTTCTACACCCAATTTGTTGAGGGTTTTTAAAAGAAGAATTATGAAAGGATGTTGTATTTTGTCAAGTGCTTTTTGTGCATCTATTGAGATAATCATATGATTTTGATCTTTCATTCTGTTAGTGTGGTGTATCACATTTATTGATTTGTGTATGGTGAAGTAGCCTTGCATCCGAGGGATAAATCCCACTTGATCATGGCATATGATCCTTTTAATGTGCTGTTGACTTTGGTTTGCTAATATTTTATTGAGAATCTGTGCATCTTTAAAGTTAAAGTGTCTTGTAGGCAGCATATAATTGGGTCTTTTTTTTTTTTTTAAATCCATCTGGTCACTCTGTGCCTTTTGATTGGAGAATTCAATCCATTTACATTTAGAGTAATTACTGATATATAAGGACTTACTAATGCCATCTTATTAATTGCTTTCTGGCTCTTTTGAACTTCCATTAAATTTTTTTTAAGGTTTTTTTTTTTTTTTTTTGGTGGATGGAGAGATAATTAGGCTTATTTATTTATTTACTTACTTTTAGAGGAGGTGCTGGGGATTGAACCCAGGACATTGTGTGTGCTAAGCATGCGCTCTACCATCCTCCATTGTTCTTTCCCCCTCTTTCTGTCTGTCTTGGTGAATTGGTGGTTTTCCATGGAGGTATGCTCTACATCCCCTCTCTTTATCTTTTGGGAATTTACTCTAGTTTTTTTGCTGTATGGTTACCGTCAGGCTTTTGTAAAACATCTTTTAGATAAAACAGTCCATTTTAAGCTGATAACGACTTAACTTTGATCTCATACAAAAGCCCTGCCCTTTTACTTCCCCCCTTTTATATTTCTGATGTCACACTTTACCTGTGTTTGTGTTGTGTATTTTTTAACAAATTATAGTAGCGATAGTTATTTTAAATCCTCTTTTCCCTTAATGTTTATATTATAGGTAAGTGGTTAACACATCATATTACAGATTTAGAGTCTTCTGTGTATTTACACTTATTAGTATGTTGTATATTTTCATGTTACTAATTAGCGTCTTCTCATTTCAGCTTAAAGAATTCCTCTTGGTATTGCTTTTAAGGCAGGTCTATGGACAGCCTCAGCATTTCTTCCCTGGGAATGTCTTTACTTCTCCTTTATTTCTGAAGGATAATTGCCAGATAGAATATTCTTGGCTGGCAGTATTTTTCTTCCAACACTTTGAATATATCGTTTCACTCTCTCCTGACCTGTAGAGTTTCTGCTGAGAAATCCGCTGATAGGTGAAAGGAGGTTCCTTTGGGGGGTTACAATCTTTTTCACTCTTGCTGATTTTAGGATTCACTCTTTTCTTTGATTTTCATGGTTTCATTATAAAGTGACTTGGAGCAAATTATTTTGCATTGAGATGATGGGGTGATCTATTAGCTTCATGAAGTTGAATGTCCAAATCGCTCCCCAGGTTTGGGAAGTTCTCAGCTATTATTTTTTTAAATAAACTTTCTGCTCCCTTCTTCCTCTTTTCTCCTTTTACAATTCCAATTGTTCTGATGTTTGTATATCTGATGGTGCCCATAGATCACATAGGTTTTCTTTGCTCTTTTTCATTCTTTTTTCCTTTGCTCTCCTCTGACTGAGCTACATCAAAGTTCCCAGCCTTTAGTTCCCTGATTCTCTCTTTGTTTGGTCTATTCCAATAATGATGTTCTCTATTGCATTTTTCATTTCATTCATTGAGCTCTTTAGCTCCAAAATTTCTGGTTGGATCTTTTTTTCTTTATGATTTCTATCTCCTTATTAAATTTATAATTTTGTTTTTGTATTGTTTTCCTGATTCAGTTAGTTTCCTGCCTGTTTTCTTGTTCGAGTCCTCAAAGAAGCTACTTGGAATTCTTTATCAGGTAGATCACACAATTCTATGAATTGTTGCTATGTTTTGTTGATGACATGTGTCCTTGATTCTTCACGTTCCTTGGAGTTCGGAGTTGTTATTTTTGCATCTGAAGTAGCATCATCTCCCCCTAACTTTACTAGCAGCCTTCAGGTGGGAGGAATTTTTGTTGGTTCTGCTAATATCTGGGACCTTCTCCAACCTTGTATGGAACCTTGCTTTTGGCTCCCTCTTGTGGCAAAATCCTTAAGCGTGTTTGTCTTCTCTCGACCTCATAACTCAACCGGGCTGGCTGTTGGAAAACTGCTTTGTTTTCCAGAAGGTGGCGCTATAGCTCAGGTTTGTGGTTTTCTTTGCCCACAGAGCCGGGCCAGTTTCCTGAGTGTGCCCCCTCCCTGTCTACCAGAGCTTGCTCACTCTCAGACACTTGGCAGTGCACACATGGAGGTGCTGCGGAGTGGAGGAGGGGTGGGTTTGACACTCAGTGAGTTGGCCAGGTGGGGGCACCCTCAGGTGAGGTTTTCCCAATGACTGTTGGGCAGGCTTCCTGCTGGAGTCCTGAACGCAGTCAGCAGGAACCACATCCCTTTAATGCCCTCTAATATTCTTATCTGCCTCTTTCCTGAACTCCTCCCTTCCCCAAGTCATAGCAGTCTCATCTCAGTGCTTTGGGCTCTGCTGGACAGTTCCCCTAGCAATGTCCTGCACAGCTGTCACCCACTGCTCTCCCTTTCCCCCTCTGGAGAGGCCCCTGCAGGCTGGTGCAGCCTCGCACTGTTTCACCTTGGGGGAGAGGTGGTGCTGATAAGTTCCTCTTACTTTTCCCACTGCATGCAAACATATAAAAATATGTATTCATGTATATTTTTTGCTCCAATGGACTGCTGAGATCTTCCTTGGAAAGCCTGGACTTTAACAAGGCTCTCTTGTATCTGGGTGTCTGCCCCAGTCAGCAGGTATCCCCAAATGAGGCTGAGGAGGGCTGGGGCCAGTCCACTGGGTCCTGTTGGTTCTGCTGCCCCTACCTAGATCTGTCTGCCTATTACTCAAAGCACGGGCGGGTGAGACTCCCCCCGGCTCCCTTGGTGTGTGGTGCTGGATTTCTGTAACTCCCACAGAAGCACATTTGTTTGTGGGTGGGTGCTGATTTTTTAGTTCTTAGAAGAGGGGATGAAAAAGAGGGGTGTCTGATGGCACCATGATGCTCTTCGTCACTTCTTTTCAGCACTGAATAACATCCCCTTGTAGGATGTAGCCCAGTTTGTTCATCCATTCATCTATTGAAGGATATCTTGGTTGCCTCCAAATTTTGGTGATTATGCATGAAGCTGTCACAAGCATTTGTGGTCAAGGCTCTCTTATAACACTCCCAGGAGATCCTGCCACCAGCACCCGAGGCCTGCGGCACATTGATTTTCTCTCCATGGTCACAGTGCTGGTGGGGTTTCCAGGCTATGAGAACAGAAGGTTGCCACACTGATGTATTCCAGGACAAACACTTACTGTTGGCCAAACACTTACTGTTTTTCTTTTCAGTTTCTTCCTTTAAAAAAAAAAGCGGCAGCAGAATAAACAATGAGTGGGTTTCCAAATGGAAACCACAATGATGAGATAGACACAAAAGCAGAAGTAAGAGAATGTAGTTCTTGCTCTCTGCAGGGTAGGCCCAGATAGAGTCTAGAATGGCTGGGCTGTGTAGAGGGGAGACATGAACTCCGTGGGCAGAACCATGACCCTGTTTGTGACCACCTCCCTCTTCTCACTCCCAGGTACCTGGGGCAGAAGTGTTGGTGGAGACGTGAGTGAAAATGGTACCGGGGGAACAATTGAAATGGCAAAGACTTCCTGTTTATTTCTGCAGCCATTCATATGTGCTTAGGAGAGGAACTGATAAAATCATCTGCACGATTACAGAGATTGTCAATTCCAGGCATCCTCACTTGAATATAGTGTTAAACAGTTTTATTTTGAAATAATTTGAGATAATATAGCATTTTGTAGCTTGCAAAGCACTCCATATTAATCATAATACAGAGTGTAAACTCATTTAACTTTCAGTGTAACTCTGTGGTGGTAAAGCAAGGCTGATACTTTCTGATTCCATTCAATAGGTGAGAAAGCTGACACTCAGAGGTTATTTGACCTGCCCAAGGTCATACAGCAGGTGAATGGCAGAACTGAGACTAGTATCCAGGGGTTTTGACTCCCAGTCCAATGCTCTTCCCAACTGCTTGAGGTCAGGGGCAACTGAGGGATGTGAAGGGACCAGTGGAGGTGAGTGGGGTGGTGGGAACAGTATCTGGGGAGGTATGTGCAAAGAAGGATGCTCAGGTAGTGATGGCTGGTTGTGGACAAAGATGGGCAAGAGTCTTCTGTTTCCGGGCTGGGCTTGGTGGGTGGTCTCAGTTCAGCAGGTATCACCATGCTTCAGGGCAGAACTTGGTTTTGACGATTGAGAACTCAATTTTGCTCTTCATTTCAGCAAATGTTTGCTCACCCAAGTCCTAGTCCTGGGCTAGAGAAAATGGGGTAAGATTTACTTTCACAACTAGAGAAGTTTATTGTTGTCAGTGATGGAGTGTTTCAGCACATCTACATCCCCCAAGAGACTGATTTATAAGCCAGATTTCTAGTTTATTGATTTGCACTGGGAAATATTCCTGGCATGATAATTGGTTATCTTCAATTCCCAGATGGAGAGGTCTGTTCTGGAGACCAAATTATCAGTCTGAACATTGCTTGATGAAAACAGAATTAGTCACCAGGAATGGGTGCTGTCAAAGGTTGCCTTTGTCAAGCTGATCCGGATTGCTGGCTTTAATTGTGTGTTAACGATAGGCTGTCACTTTGTGCTGGAGAGACACTAACACGTTGTTGACTCCCAAATTTTTTTTTTTATTCTTTCCTGGTTGTTAGGCATACCCGCAGCCTTGTGGATTCTGGAACCTGGTGGCCAGCATTTGAATCCCAACTCTGCCACTCATTCCAACTCACTTAACCTCCATTGTTTCTTCTGTAGCAGGGGCCGAGACTGTGCCCAGGGA
Source organism: Camelus ferus (assembly GCF_009834535.1). Lineage (NCBI taxonomy): Eukaryota > Metazoa > Chordata > Mammalia > Artiodactyla > Camelidae > Camelus > Camelus ferus. The sequence continues at coordinate 25,469,069 of NC_045711.1, forward strand.
AGTTCCCTGGAGTGCTCTTGGCCACAGCATACAGATCGTTGAGTATGAGGATCACCCAGTAGTCAGAAATGTGTGTTAATAGAGAAAGAACTGATAAGGTACAGAATCTGGAAAGTGTGGAAAAGTCCTCATCGGTCAGGAGGAATGACCATCAGCTTCCCGGATGCATCTCAGAACTTTGATGTGCAGCTGAAAAAGCAGCTGAATGAGATGCTTGATCAGCTCAAAGTTTGTGTAAGAGAAATATCCAAGAGAGGGTGTTTCAGTGGGTGCAAGGCATGAGAGTGAGGTTAGAGGAAATAAAATAAAATAAAATAAAATAAAATAAAAGCCAAAGAGAGCACATGTGTGGTGCTAAAGCTCACCAGCCGGGGTTTCTGATTGATTTGGTTCTGTGCACCGAGGTCAAGTATAAGAAAACAAAGTGAAATGGGGACCACGGCACAGGGCAGATGTGAAGACTGAATGAGGAAACGTGTGTGAGACCCCAGGACAGCCCTCGTGCTCAGTCACCGTTACAGCTCTTGCTTCTTTATTTTTCTAATGTGATGCTTTAGCTTAGCTACGTCCCAGTGATCTATTGGGAGGCAATCGAACATCACAAATAAATGGTGAACAAATCATGGCATGGGACGATGTGGGCTTCATCTCTTGGGTTTTGACTCCTTTTGTCATTAGTTGTGTGAAGTCGGGGTCCATAGAACAGGGCATCATAGCAATGAGATAAGAGACTCTTCAATTTAGAGACGAGGGCATGGAGGCCTGAGTTTTTTATTTTAGCCATTCTAGTGGCTGTGAAATGGTGTCTCAGTGTGGGTTTGGTTTTTTAGGGGGGAGTACATTTAAATTTTTTAAAATTTATGTTAATATCTTATCTGTTAATACCTCATTTATGTTACTTCCTTATCTGTGAAATAATGTATAAAATTATTTAAGTTAGGGATGACACTAAATATCTACTAGCCAGGAAGAAAGGGTGGGTCTGGATGTATGTATGACCAAATCTTTTTATGAAAATTATGATCTTTTGATGAGAGGTAATCTCCTAAGTACCTGTGTGTCCATTTCCTGTTCTTTTTTTAAAAATAAAATTGTGGTAAGGTATACATAACACGAAATTGATCATTTAAACCATTTCAAAGTATACAGTTCAGTGGCATTAAGTATATCCCCCTTTTTTAAGTGCACCCATGAACACTGTTCTAAATTGCATTGTGGTTTTAAATTGCATTTCTTTGAAAACCAGTGCTGCTGAGTGCCTTTTCATATGTGCATTAGCTTTTCATATATCTTCTTTAGTGCAGTGTCTGTTCAAATCTTAAGCCTATTTAAAAAACTGAGTTGCAATCAACTATACTTCAATTAAAATAAATAAAAGACAGGGGCTTAAAAAACTGAGTTGCTTCCCTTTTTTATTGGTGATTTATGAGAGTTCTTTATGTATGCCAGATGTCCACTGTCTATAGTCCACGACAAGAGACATGCACTGCATATATTTCTTCCCAGTGTCTGGTCTGCCTCTTCATTTTCTACATGATGTCTCTTGATGAATGGAAAATTTTAACTTTGATGAAATCCAATCCGAAACTTACGGTGGTGCTCTTTGTGTCCCAAGAAAATAGTTGCCTATGTCAAGTTTGCAAAAGTATCTCTTAAGGGTCTGGCTTTGTGTTTAGGTCTGTGATCATTTAAAAATTAATGAATGAATGAATTAGAATTCATCTGTGTGTATGGTGTGAACAGAGGTCAAGGTTCATTTTTTCCCCCACATGGATATTCAGTTGCTCCAGTATTACTTTTCCTTTTCCATTGAATTGTCTTGATTGAAAATCAATTGGCCATATACATATAGGTGAGTCTGTTCCTGGACTCTCTATACAGTTCCATGAATCTGTTAGTCTAACTTTGTCTGCAGATTTAGGGGGACAATGGACTCTTTAACTTGCCGCCCCCCACCCACCAACCACAGAAAGCCCCGAGCTACTTTTGTGGCTGCATCTCATCATTTGTTTACACCCCTCAATTATCTGGGACACTCAGCCCTCCCCACCTCTTACCCGCATGAGCTCACTCTGAAACTTCCGTCGAATCTAAGAATCGAAACTGCAGGCTGGATTTAGAAGGATTCGCGCAACGTGGGGCGGTTCCTAAGAGCTGCCGCTTCTGTGGATCTTTGTGATACTTAAGTGAGAAGCTTGTTTTTTTGTCATTCTTTTGCTAACCAGTGGACTGGGCATGTGAAAATGAGTGGGGTGTGTGGAAGTTCCTTGTATTTGACTGTGAGCATTTGCAGGTGTTCTTCTGTGGGGTTTACCAGCTAGGAAACTGGAATCTGCAGGTAGACCCTGTGCACGTGCCTGGAGATACCGAGAACCACCGTTATCCTTGAGTCCGTCTCTGATGTTTTCTGGGATTTTCAAAAAAAGAAGCAAGCGTCCTGAGGCCTTGTTGACAGCACCCTGAGTTCAGAGTAGTTACTCAGAGAAAGGCTGGGGACGGAAACATCTATGCTTTTATCTTTATGGATCTTATTCGACCAATAGAGGTGGAGCATAAACTGGTTAAAATCATGAGGCTTGGGAACAGAGGAATATGAGTTTGAACTCTGACTCTGCTACTTGCTGGCTTTGTGATCTTAGATAAATCACTTAACCTTGCTAAATCTCAGTTTCCTCATCTGCAAAATGGGGATAATGATTCTTCCTTATTCATGGGTGAATGAAATGAGATAATTTATGTAGTGGAATTTTTCAATAAATATGGGTTATTGTTATAATTATTAATAAATATTTGCTAAGTACATTTATCTTAAAGCATTCAGCAACCACAGATGCCTCATCCCTTTGCCCTGGGATAGACTTTGCTGATCAAAGCACGAAGTCAGGCAGAAGTTGACTCAAATGCCTCCTCTTTCACTATAGGTTATTGTGAACTTGGGCAAGTCATACAACTTCCCTGAGCCTCAGTTTCTCCATCTGTATGATGGGGATATAGCATCCCCACGGAGAGTTGCTGTGAGGTCTCTAATACAGCAGGGTCTCAACAAATGGTGGTTCTCTTTCTGTTCATGGGGCATCTTCCCTCTGGTTTTAATTTGTTGTTGCTGTCGTATGGATGTGTGTGTTGTTGCCAGAATTTGGCATTTCCAGGTCATAGTGCTGGCTGAGAAGATACATGGGCATTTGTTTTTCAGGTGACTCCTCAGTGAGAGGCCCTGGCTAGGAGAGTGGCCCGAAGGGAGGGTCCCTGGCAGTGCAGTGCCAATGGGGACAGGGCTGGGAGCATATGTGAAATGCTGGTGCCAGAGAGCCACCTGGGACTCCTGTTCCTACCTCATTAAGACCGAAGTAGCTGAAGAAGAGAGACCGGGTCTCCATTAAAGATGGTCACAGTCTTAAAAAATAAATAAATAAATAAAATCTATGTACACCTAAAAAAAAAAAAAAAAAAGATGGTTACAGTCATTACACTTTCATTGTCGCCATGGAGAATCTGCCAGAGGATGATGCTGACACTTACAAATGCACCATAAAATAAACCTGAAGGACCCGGGGGATGGAGTGGAAATCATAGTGGCCCCAGGTAAGAGGCTTCCCCAGGTGCGTGGAAGTGTGTGTGTGGATTTAGGTATTCGCATATGTGTCTATGCTTGTGTCTTTTTCTAAGAATATGTTGTGTCTATATGTATTGTGTGTATATGTGTTCGTGTGTGTCTGTTGTATATGTGTGTTGTATCCACCTGTTTTCTCTCTGTATATATATTGTGTGTCTGTTTTGTGTATATCTCTTGTGTATGTGTGTATTGTGTCTATGTGAGTTTAGTGTCTATGTATGTGTTATGTGTGTATTGCATCTGTGTGTTTTGTATGTATCTGTTGTATACATGTATGTTGCATCTGTATGTGTTCTGAGTCAATGTATTGTTTGTGTGTGTCTGCACCATCTCGGATGGCTCTTGACTTCCTTTGCTGGTTAGTGACCCTGCACCCCTGGCGGCTGCAGTGAGATGCTCTAAGCCAGCTAACTCCTCTTCTGTGTAGGACCGGATGGAGAATAGAAGGCGATGGGAGGCAGTCAGGAGAGAAGATGCTTATTTGATTTGGTTTATCTACTTAGAAATAACGAGAGCGCCAGTTCTGACCTCACCTGACCCAGACGTCTCATCGTGGAGTGAATAGTTGAAATCTGGCCTTCACACTTGGTCAGAAGAGCTGAAATTGGTGTCTCTGACAGCTCTGATTCTTTCCCTGGGAAAGCTTGTGTGCATAAACCTTTGCTTCGGGTTATCTTGGTGGCCAGCTCAGGTTTGTGAGGGGCTCCCAGACTCATTCAGAAACCAGAGTGTGGGAACGTGCCACCCACATCTCAGCATTGCTGAGTTTCTCCTCTGCTGGGTTCCTCTGGGGACAGGTCAGGTTTTAGGGGTGGGGGGCTGAGGCATGTGCCCACATTTCGATTTGTCCAGTGATGGGTTGATGGAGGCAGAGGTGTACGTACTTCCATAGGCATCACCTTGTTGCCTCTTTCACATAGAATTCAAAACTCAAGCTCTTGGTAATTCTTTGACAAATGAGTGGGATATAATAATACACATTAAAATTGGTCTGCTTTTGACCAACTTTATTCTTTTGACCACTGAATGAGTTATGCAAAGAATTACAGCACCAAAAGAAAACATTCTTTTGGAATCTTTAAAAAAGAACCAAACCACATATGAACTTATTTACAAAACAGAAATAGACTCATGGACATAGAAAACAAACTTATGGTTACCAGAGGAGAAAGTGAGGAGGGAGGGATAAATTAGGAGTTTGGGATTTGCAGATACAAACTACTATATATAAAATAGATAAACAACAAGGTCCTACTATGTAGCATAGGGAACTGTATTCAATATCTTGGAATAATCTATAATGAAAAAGAATGTGAAAAAGAATGTATATATATTCTATATATATGTGTGTGTGTGTGTATGTAACTGAATCACTATGCTGTACACCAGAAACTAACACAACATTGTAAATCAACTCTATTTCAATTAAAATAGAAAAGAAAAGAAAAGGAAAGAAAAGAAAAAATTCTTGGCCAAAATGAAGAAGTAAGAAGAGACTGTCACTGGGGAATTTTCTGCAAATGACCCAAAAATAGATTTCAGAAGGAAAAGCAGCTTTGAAGCCAATTTGCAGGAAAGATCAAAAGCTTGAAAGCGATGATTTCTGAGACGCCATTCTATCCTGGAGCCTGTCTGTGCTGACCGGATATTAGGTAACCGATGCAGAAGTGCTTTGAATAGTCGAGTGTGCTATTCTAATGGAAGTCATTTTCTGATGAGTGATCTGCCAAGTGCTTCTCTTGGGACCTGGTGTAGCACCAGCTTCTCTGTGGCCTTCAAATGGCAAAGGGAAGAAATAGAAAAGTGTCTTTGAAATAGATATTTCCCTGGTTTGAAGGCCTAATTTTAGAATCTTTCTCTTCTGGTAGACCTCTTCTGTCTCTAAGTGGGCCAATCATTAAAATAGGTGAACACCAGTGCCAAAGGTGCCAGCTCCAAGCGAGCCCAGATCTGTGGCCCCTGAGGTCTCAGAGAGGCCAGGCTGTGTCTTCTCTCCCTTCTTTGAATCATACTTTGTCACTCGGCCCTGAAGCAGAGTTGCTTGTCCCTCCATACATTACAGGGGACTGGTGAGGACAGCTCTGTCACTGCTGCCAGTAGCTACCCCCTCCTCAGGCTAGTCCTGAGCTCAGGTACAGGGAGAAGGTGCTTTGAGACCCCTGGCTGCCTCTCTACTGCCCCCTATCCCCGCCTCTTCTGCGCTTGGGCTCCCTTCTCCAAAGTAGACCCCTGGAGTCCTCCTAAAGTCTTACTGCTTCTGGTTCACCAGCATGCCTGGGCATTGTCTGAACCCCAGCTCTGGACAGTGGGAGCTGGAACACCTGATGTGTTTGTATGAAGTGGGAGTCTGGTGACTAATGTCAGGATGACCAGTTTCTGCAGAGCAACTAGTGTCTCAAACTGAGTTCTGTGGGCATGCTTGGGGGTCATTATCCATCTCACATAATGAGAACGTAATTATCAGCCAAACACCATGCCCTGCCTCTGGTTGCCAGGGAGATGGAATTCCTTCATTCATTCATCTATTCATGCAGCACATGTTTCCCGAGCACCTGTTATATACCAGTCACTATATTAAGTGCTGGGAATATTAAGATGAATCAGACATGGTGTTTGTCTTGGAGGGGTTTGTGGTTTTAGCAGAGTAGAGGACATGACCTCATTCTCCAGCTTCTGGTTGGGTTCAGCTAATGGGCAGCAGGAGGTGGAAGGGCAGGAAGAAAAGAAAGATGTCTCCTTGCTGGGTTGGGAATGTCTGTGTCCTGCCAAGGACCCCAGCCCCTGCTGGATGTTCCTCTCCCTCAGCCCCGCCCAGGTGGTCCTCTCCCTCAGCCCTGCTGGCTCAGGGGACTGTCTCTCACCTTGAATACCCCATTATTCTCTCACCAGCCCTGCCTGTGTGGATGTGAAGGTTACGGAGGGACCTCTTGGACCTCCAGACCCTTAATGGTGGTATTACTCACCTTCATCTTTCCAGATCTTTTCTGTGGAGTCCTCTCTCCCGTTCCAGGCTATGTTTAGCACTGCTAACCTTGTATCCCCTAATAGCTTGAAATAAAAGGAAGAGAAAGAAGTTAAAAATGAAGAAAGGAAGAAAGGAAGAAAGAAAGAAAGAAAGAAAGAAAGAAAGAAAGAAAGAAAGAAAGAAAGAAAGAAAGCAAGCCATGAGGAAGTTATTCACATGGATGAAGGCAAGTGAGTCAGCTGGCCAGGGTGGTCCTGGAGGAAGATACCAGTCAGTGGATGAGGGGCACTGGTGCTCACCGCCAAAGTAGCAGCTTGCTTTGTGCCTTACCTCCCTCTGGGCATGTTCTTCCAGGGCACTGTCTTCTCCCCGTACCAGCACCCCTTTCTCAGCCTGGTCTGTGTTGGGATTGAGTATTTTAAAAAAAAGCAATCCGTAAATGGAATGACGTGGGCAGATAGTTTCAGGTATAACCACGAGGATCTTCTCATTTCACATCCCTGACAGATACTTCACTTTCAAAATGTGAAGTCCACTACACACATGAAGGCGTTATCTGCTTGTTCTAGGGTCTGCTAAACTCAGGGCCATCTCTCCTTTCTGGACCAGAACATGCTTGATGGTGATTCCAAGAGACAGAGAATGGTGAGAGGGTCTCCTGTGAAATGTTAAATTCTCAAACACCATCTGGGTCATGACTTTCAAATTTTTTTTTTTTTTTTACCGTGACTCACAGTGAGAAATTCAGTTTACATTGCAGCACTGCCCACACGTAGAGGAAACAGAAATAAAAATTTCAGTATTTACCAGGACTCCCTGAGATATGCTCTGATCTATCTGAACATATCCTGTTTATAAGAAGAAGTCTGCTCAAGACTCACTACATTAATTTCAAGACCCACCAATAGGTCTCGACCCTCGGTTTGGACAACACAGGGCTCCTCGTTTTTGCCCTTTGCTAGAAGGTGTGAATCATTGGTGATGTTAAGCGTCCAGTGCCCCTGAGCTGATCTTGCTCACTGGGTGGTTGAAGGGAAGGGCAGGAATGACACAGGGCTTTCTGGCTGTGCAGCTTCTGGGGAAATACCTCATGCTGATTCCAGCAGGGAAAAGAGTGTTTTGACTTTCCTACGTTAAAAAAAAAATCACTTCTTTCTGGGGCCGAGACTCAAATGAAATTCAAATACAACTTCCACGTATGGTGAGGTCCACTTATAACTTTGGTCTTATTTTGCAAGTGGCAAGTTTCTCCCTTATCCAATTATGGAGAAAATCATATCTAAAAGGAGCCAGCAACCAGGACTTCTTCAGCAAAGGGCTTTAAGTCAGGGCTGGTGCAGGTTTTTGCTTCTCCTTCATGCAGACTCTTACACGGAACTTGAGATGACTTTGGCTTTTCCTGCCTGACAGCAGTGCCCTCAATCTGAATCTCACTTTTGGAAGAAGGAAACAAGCCTGCTGGCTTGGGATTTTTCCAAGCGTCACCTGTCACTCAGCCTCTGCATTTGACCAGAGTGCCACATGTGCTGTTGGATTGCTCACTCCCTCTTGGATGCTATGGATTTTGTTTTCCTGTGATTGTTTCCTGAAAGCAAGGCAGCGGAGGGGTCTTAGTGCCAGACCACGGAGGCTGAGCGAAACCAGACTGAAAGCTTCACAATTACAGTCAAGAGATTTCCATTATGTCTCCATGTTCAGTACTCTTTCCTTCTACTGTCTAATCTGCTCTTAACCCCGTCTAGTGTATTTTTCACCCCAGATCGAGTTTTCATTTCTAAAAGTTCAATATGGACCTTGTAAAATACCTTTCATGTCTCCACTTAACATGTTTAATCTTTCCTCTAGCTTTTTGAACATATGAAGTATACTTAAACAATAATTTTAATGTTCTTTTTTAAAATTTTAACCATTCTTTTTTTTCTTTTTTTAAACATTTTTTATTGAGTAATAGTCATTTTACAATGTTGTGTCAGATTTCAGTGTAGAGCACAATTTTTCAGTTATACATGAACATACATATATTCATTGTCACATTTTATTTTTGCTGTGAGCTACCACAAGATCTTGTATATATTTCCCTGTGCTATACAGTATTATCTTGTTTATTAATTTAAATGTTCTTATTTACTTGTCTGCTTCTAATATTGGTGTCAGTCCTGGGTTGGTTTCAGTTGATTGATTTCCCCCCATCATTATTGGTTGTAATTTCTTGCTTCTTTGCTTTCCTGGTAATTTTTGATTGGAAGCTAGACATTGCGAATTCTACCTGGCTAGGTGCTAGGTATTTTTGTAGCCCTATAAATATTCTTGAATTTTGTTCTGGGATGTAGTTAAGTTACCCGAAAATATTTTGATCCTTTTGAATCTTGCTATTAAGATTTGTTAGTCTAGGGCTAATTGTTTCCCACTACTGAGGCAAGGACTGTTTGAGTACTCCTCCCAATGTCCCATGAGTTATGAGATTTTCTAGTTGGGCTTGTGGGAATAGCCAATACTCCCAGGCCTGTATGAACCCCAGTTACTGTCCTCTCTAATCCTCTCAGGAGGTTGTTTCTTTGGCCTTGGTCAGTTTTCTCACAGGCACGCACTGATCAGCATTCTCTGCTGGCTACTTGCTGGAGACCCTCAGCCTAACTTGGTCTCCCTGGAATCTATGCTCTGTCCTACCAACTCAGGAAGTCTACCAGCCTTTGCTGGGGTTCCCCTTCCCTGTGACCCAGCCTGGAAACTCCCAGTATAAGACGGGGCAATCACAGGGCTCCTCTTGTTTATTTTCCATCCTCAGGGATCACTGTCCTGCTTTGCCTGATGCCCAGTGTCTTCAAACTGTTGTTTCATACATTCTGATTTTATTTTAGTTTTTTAGTTGCTCTTGTTGTTTTTAGTTAAAATAAATCAATCCTTGTTACTGCACCTTGGGCAGAAATGGAAATCCCACAAATCTGATTTTTGAAAATTTCTTGACAGCGGCATTTCAGGGTAATTGATTGCCTTTGTAATCCTCTGCATTTTGTTATAGACATTTGAGAGCATTATTCTACGAGGAAGTCCATTGGCTCTACCAAATGACTGAGTGATTTGATGGCATAAAGAGTTAAAAGCTGTGCTAAATATATATTTAGTTTTTGTGCCTAGTTCCTGACACAGAGTTTCTAAAACCCGTGCAATTTCCTGAGTGGTGAGGGTATTAGGAGCACCTTTTGTTAGTTTCAATAAGCCCCTTTCACCTGAGTAACCGCATATAAAGCATGAAGATTAGGATCTGACAGCTTATATCAGTCAAGGCCCAACCAGGACAACAGAAACCACCAGAAGTGTTTATAATGGAAGTGATGGAAATTCTGAGAAGCCAAATAGAGAACTGTGGGCACAGAGATTAGCAACAGCAGAAGATCCGGCCACCCTTAGGCTGGAGGGACAGAGGCAGGAGGCAGAGACCCAGAACCCAACCCAGAGTTGCAGAGTCACTTGCTGGAAGGTAGAAGCACAGCCAGCTTCTCCCGGGGGGCTGGTGTCATGGAGGGGACGGGAATATAGAGGAGTCACACCCACTGAGTGGGCCGTGAGGAAGCCCCCTGCCCTCCCCTGCCCCTTCCCTCTGTTGTCCTGCCAGGACTTCCCATTGGCCGAAAGCAATCAGAGCAGATTGACTTTAGAGCTTAGGAAACACAACCTGCAAAGCTCAGGTCCCTGAAACACAAGCTGAGCAGGAAAAGGAAGGAAAGGGTTTGAAAACAAGTAGGTCAAAGTTCTGTGCATAGGGGTTCCCACTCCCACTGCCTTTTTTTTTTTTTTGGTCAATTTGACCTGCACAGTTGCCTGGGTGGGTGCAACAGAGGACTGATAGCTTTAGAGCCCCTAACCATTCCTCTAAATGTAAGTAAAAGTAGAAACACTAAAGACATGAAGTAAACACTACAATTCTAAAATGAAACACCAACCTGTAGATTAAGTGTAAAGGAAGCCAACAAATTTTGCTTTTCCCATGAGGACCTTGTAACGCCTTTTATGGAAAAATCAAGTGTCCAGTTTTGTCTCTGGACCCTGAAGCTTTGCAGGAGCCCTTGGCGCTTGCTAAGTCTCATGGTTCATTTTGAGAATTATGTTTTGAAAAATCTAGAAGTGATGTGATAGCAAGGCTGGAATGGGAGGAGGAACAAAAAAGGAGAAGCAAGAACTTGGCTTTGGATCTCTAGACAACCAAGAGGGCCTAGTGCGTTATTCCTTTTGTAGATGTGGTAGAGGAATGAGCCAGCAGGGCCAGAAGATGTACCTTTCTGGGGCCTTCCTGCTCCTCTGCCTCCCAGGTGAGTGGGACTTTGGACTTGGGTGTGTCTACTCTGCCAAATGTAGGAGAAGGAGACTCTGTGGAGAGAGCCGCATAGGAGATCCGGAAGGCTGGGAGAGTCTTCCTGGAAGATCGCGTGTATTGAGCTACCTTGTTTTCCCATGTATCCTCCGTTCAGAATGGAGGAGGGGAAAATTATCCTCATGATAATTGCGCACCAAATCTGCCTTTACCTGAATTAAGGCGTGAACTGCTGTCCAAAGAGAGGTTCTACATGTACAATGGTGTGTTGTCCTTGTCAGGGTGGAAAAAGGGGTTGATTTAAGTCTAGTTAGCACAGATACTTCAGCCTTTGCTCACTTGCCTCTTAGTCCCTTTCCACCAGGTCTCTGCTGCCACCTAATTCCTCGGCTGGATAGGAAGCATCTGCCATCCGTCACAAGTCCCTCCACCCCTGATAGCCTACGTTACCCACTGCGGGGTCCTTTCTTAGAATCAAACTATTCCATCTTCAGTCCTATAATTGGGGAGAAACTCTTCCTTCCTTCCTTCCCCTATATTCGAATTCCAAATCCCGCCCATCCTAACGCTGTGTTAACTCAGGCACTAATGAAGCCTGGTCATGTTGGGTATAGTCTTAGGTGAGTCCTTCCAAGGACAGATAGGATTTGAGGATGAAACCCATTAACACATGTAAGACCATAGGACAGTGCCCAGTCCTTCTTGAGCCCTAAGTTGCTGTTAGCTGTTATAATGAGGATGGTGCTGGATCCGCACTCAGTTTTCTCTCGATCCGCACTTAATGAAGGGGTGTCAAGTCGGACTCATATATGAGTGACACCCACCCCAGGGGGGTGATTCACGAGCTATCGCCTCCAGAGATCCAGGAAGGTCAGATGGTTTGGGGAGAGAGGCTAACGTGGGGAAAGGGTTTGAGAGAAGAATGAGTATGTGTGTATTATGTAGGCGGGGGGTGGTTAATTTTCCACAGGAGGATCTTTCTGGTCTCCTAGAGAAGCAGCAGAAAGACCATCTTGTTCACAGAACCGAGGGGTACGCAGCTGCATGCATGTTTGTAAGACTAGGCGTGTAGAGGGTTGACCACAGGAGGGTGTGGTAGGGGACACCCAAGGATGGGGGGTGGCGTATCTGTTCACTCATTCAGGGTCACTGTGAGGAGCGGTGATGGGGGCTGGAGCCCAAGACATATTGGCTAAGGGTGTGTGGATTTATGTTTTTCAGGATGTTTCACTCTGAGCATCTCCAGGATCTTAAAGGGTACAGTAGGAGAGACACTGGTGATGAAGTGCCAGTACGGTGCAGGAGAGGAGGGTCACAGGAAGTTCTGGTGCCGAGGGCCCGACTGGAGAGACTGCATCCGAGTTATTGAAACGGCACACCTGGTGGGGCAGGAAGTAAGACGCGGACGAGTGACCCTCCGAGACAGCCCCACGGAGCACATTTTCCTTGTGATCATAGAGGACCTGGAGGAAGGAGATGCAGACACTTACTGGTGTGGGGTGGACAGAAGTGTCCCCTGGGCCTCGGTGGCAGTGACTGTTTTTCCAGGTAATGCCTCCCCTCCCCTCTTTGCCTGGCATGGGCTGAGGTCAGGGGTCTGGGTCTGTCTTGCGGAGAGGTGGAGGGAGGGTCCAGCCTGGCCCCAGGATGGGCTGCCCAGGCGGACCAGGAGCACACCTGTGCGTGTGCACACACGTGTGTAAGAGCATGCATCCTTTCCTGTGCATAAATGTGGCAGGTGGGATGTGTCGGGTTAAAGCTTGGGCCCTGGAGTTAGAAAACTGAGTTCAAGTCTCAGCTCTGCCACTTGCTGGCTGTGTGAGTTGGGCAAGTGACTTAATGGGCTTGTGCCTCAGTTTCCCCATTTGTAAAATGGGATTGACAATGATACTGACTTGGGAGTGGGTGTGAGTATTAAATGGGTTGAAACGTGTAAAGCACTGATCCCAGTGGCTGGTAGTTTGTTAGAATTTACTAGATGGTCGTCATTGGTACTGTCATCCAGACCAAATCAAAGCTGTGGCACACAGATCTCTAGATCCCAGAGGGGACAGGTGCTTTGCACGTAGGCTCTGGCGTGTCCTTTCGGTTTTCCTCCTCAGTCACTGAAGACATTTATTGCCTGTCTATCATGGACCAGGTGCGGTGAAGCAGGGGTTGGAGGGGGAAGTAGACAGACTCAGTCTCTGCCCTGGTGAGGCCCACAGCTGAGTGTGCCTGGAGGGGGGATGGCAGGTGTGGACTCTGAGTGGGGCCTGAGAAGAGAAAGAGGACAGCAGAGCTCGGGAACATTGGTGGGGCAGGGAATGCCTGCTGCAGACCTGAGGCCACTCACATCTGCATGGATGGCGACAGGTGCAATGCAAGATAATGGGGAGGGGATGAGGTAGGGATTAAGTGGTATTTGATGGGAGAGGTGATTACTCTAGGTTCAAGGCACACAGGAGGGCCCCTCTGATGAGGTGGCATTTAAGCTGCGTCACCTCCCCCATGCCCCAAGGCTTCCTTTGCGTCCCCAGCCCCGCCCCTCGCTCAGTCTTAGCCCAGCATGAACACATCTGTATGTGATTACTGTTACCTCGCTTGCTCGGGCCCCCACTCAGCAGGGGGCATGTGCAAATCCATGCTGGTGTTTTTCCTGTGATTTTACTTTGCACCATGTGCCTGATCTGTTTGTAGGGGTGAGGGAAAGAAGGAGGGCCTGCAACCTGCTCTCTGGTCCTCACTGGGCTTCTAGAGTCCTTACAGTGCAGGAATGTGCCAGAACCTCACCCAAAGGCCTCTTGGGGGGCTTCCTTGAGGGCTGGCCAAGGCCCCTGCGTGATCCTTCCTTTGGACCGCCCCCTACCAGAGACATCTCTTCATGCCTGGTGTGTCCTGGTGTGAGACGGGGCTGGGGACCTGGAAAGGGAGTAACACTGGGTTCCTCTTGGCTGGCCTTGGCACCTCCCTGGCCCCCAAGGATACTTCTCCTTTCTCTGTGCTGCCCCTCCCGTCCCAGGGTCCCTTGAGGAAGGTGAGATGTACAGTTTCCTAATGACAGCAGACTTTAAGCCACTGGGAGGTTGGGACAGAGAGTGATCTGTGACCTTGTCTGCAGGCTCAGTGACAGTAGCAATGAGGACCACTGAGACGCCGGCCAGCACAGGTGCCCTGGCTCTGACCAGCCACGTGTCCAGCCCTGGCCTTCCTCCCTGGTAAGAAAGGCCAAGCCCTTGCTGGGGATTCCTACTGTCCCGGCTTTGACAGTCCCCTGATGGGGATGCTGAGGCTGGGGCACCCCTGGCCCTGGTGTGACACTTTAGTACCCACTGCAGGTCCCAGCTAGAGCCCAGGGCCCCTGGTACTGGCCTCTGCCTCAGTTCTCTGCTCTGTCTCCTTCCCCACCTCTAAGTGTGAGGTCCAATGTTTGGGTTTCCATGATAGCTCCACTTTTTACCAGCAGGGCGATGACACTGGCCAAGTTACTTAACTTCTCTATGCCTCAGTTTCCTCATCTGTAAAAAGAGGGTGATCTTAGTTACTATGGATATTTTATGGCAAAATTTAGCGGCATAATGTAACCACTTACGATGTTTGTGGATTTGGGGGCAGGAATTTGGACCGGGCACAGTAGGGAAATCTGTCTCAGCTCCAGGAGATCTGGAGCCTCAGCTGGAAGACTCAGGTGCTGAGGGCTGGGGTCACTTAGAAAAGCTCTTTCACTTACGTGCTGGTGTTCACTCACCAAGATTCAACAGAGACTGTTGGCTGGACTTGCGCATGTGGCCTCTGCATGTGGTCTTGGCTTCCTTACAATATGGCGGCTGGATTCATGAGCAAGTGTCCCAGAGAGAGAGCCAGGAGGAGACTGTGTCCTTCTTATGACCCGCCACAAGCATAATGACAGCACCGCTCACAGATCCATTGTGAGGAACACCTGAGATGAACTGGGTGAAGCATGAAGCCAGTGTCCCCACAGTGAGCGCCCAGCGTTGTCAGCCACTGGCTGTTCTCTCTTCTGCTCTCCCTCCTGTCTCTCTGCCCCTCACAGGCCTGCCTCTGGGGAACAACTTATGAGAACCAGCATAGGGGCTGCTGATAGCCCATGACTGGTGTCCTGAGCTTGGGATGCAAATGTAGGATATGGAGGGGTCTTCTAGGTGACCGTGTAACAGCCTCTTTCTCCTTGACCCCATTTCCTCAACCAGGCCCTTCCTGCTCTCTGCCAGCTTCCTGTTCCTGGTCCTGCTGAAGGCTGTTCTCTTCCTGAGCTTCAGCTATGCTGCGATTTGGTTGGCCTGGCTTCAGCGTCCCCTCGAGGGACATGTCCATGCACCATGATCAGCCCAGCCCAGAGCACCTGCGGCTTCCATCCCAATGGCTCCCTGTCTGGTGACACAGATCCTGGATTCTCTGCTTCAAACTCAGCCCCGACCCCTCCCTGGGATCCAGACTCAGCCCCAACTCCTCCCTGGGATGTGAAATCGAAAATAAGTTGGACTCACTAGAGACTTTTGTGCCCAGAAGCTGAGTCACCTTTGCCAAATCCTTTCATGGGGTGGCCTGACAGAGTGGACATGGTGTAAGGACACATGCTCTGGACTTAGACAGATCTGTATTCAGACCCCAGTGGTGCTGACTTACCGTGTGGCCCAGGAGAGGCTGTTTGATGGCTCATCGTCTGTTTCTTTGATTTGTATATAACTGAGATGATACATAGAGGGCTTTGACCACACAGGAGGAGCTCCCACATGGAGTTGCCATTACAATTGCTGGCTTGGGTCCACAGCAGCAGAAAGGAGGTGGGCAGGTGAGGGACCTGGGAAGAGTGAGCCAGGCCTCCTGGGCCTCCTGCTTTACTCCAGGCACAATGGGGGAAGGTGGTTTTATCCCCAGAGGGCCATGCCCACGTCTATCTGAATGCACAGTGCTCAACACACATTCAGTAATGGGTGAAGGGGATAAAGAATGGAGGTCTTGCCTTAAAGAGCAGATGAGAGCTCCACTCTTAGGTGCAGTAATGCTGGGAGGAAGGTTTCTTTGTGACAAGTTACAAACAGAGATGGGCTCAGCTCCTTGCTTGAGGGGCAGTGGCCAGGCATGAAGGTGGCCTGACCCAGATCCAACTGAACCCTCCCCTCTCACTCTCCTTCTGTCCTCCATACTCAGTGGCCTCTGCCCCTGGGAAGGAGTTCCTTTCTCCTCCCTTAAGGTTCAGCCCTTATACCCTGGGTACAGAAGTCACATCTCAACTATTTCTCTTCTTGATCCCCTCAACCCCTAGATTTGCATGACCTCTAGAAGAAACACACATGCCTTCTGTATCTTCATCCAAGTTGGTAAAAGTTTTGAATGGGTGAGACTCAAGGTAGAGCCTTTGGGCATCCAACTACAGACTACTTACTAGGTAACATGGTCTCTTTCCTCCAGGACAAGGAATGTGGCAGGCACCCCTGATCCTGCCCCTCTAGACAGGTGTGACAACAAGCTATTAATTGGTTAGTGCATCACTTTTGGTTGAAGAAAGATATCCTTTTGATGAGTTAATTGGCGAGACAATAGATCTCTCAACTCTTAGCACCCTGAGTAAGAGGCTTCCTTTCCCTGGGCGTGCTGGAGGGCTTACAAAGACATCCCAGTACGAGTTGAGGTGAAGTGAGTGTGACTCACTAGGCTCAACTTAGTGATTTGCTTTTAATGAATAGAATAAGGCAAAGTAACAGGGTGCTGCTCCTGCCATTAGAGTACAAAACGACTCTGGCTTCTGTTTTTTTGGCTTTCACTTGTTTGCTGTCATGGAAACCAGATGTCATGTTGTGAGCTGCCCTATGGAGAGGCCAGTATGGCAAGGAACTGAGAGACGCTTTTGACCAACAGCCAGGACAGCCCTGAGTTCACTGGTCTGTGAGCAACTGAACCTGCCAACAACCACGTGAACAAGCTGAGAAACAGACCCACCCTCGGCCCAGCCTTCAGATGAGATTGCAGCCCCAGCCAATACTGACTGCAGCCTTGTGAGAAACCTCTAGGCAGAGGTGCCCACTGAACTGCACTGGGATTCCTGTGAGATAATATGTGTTCATTGTTTTAAAGTAAGTTTGGAGGTAGTTATTATGCAGCAGAAGATAATCATCATCTCAAGAATGGGATTTTCACCTCCCTCTGCCTCCTCAGGAACTAGCACAGTGATGACACACAGGAGCACAGAAATGGTGAAGTCAAGCTGAAGTCACTGGTGAATGCAGGATTACCCTACCTGGGCAGGAGGCAGAGGTGGGTAGGGGATGTCCACGTGCCCACGTTTGACATAGCTGATCTCTTTCGTTCAGTTCTCGCTTGTTTCTGGGAATCCCCGGAGCCATGACAATGACTCTCAGCTGGACTCTAAGACCTAAAACCCTGGAAAGTTCACATAGGCACTGATTAGTGATGTTATTCTTTGTGCCTGAGGCAGTGGGTCAGGCTGGACCAGGTCGTTGGTATTTTTCATGACAGCATGAAGATTCATGATGTGCACTTTGTGCCTGGTTTGTATCTACCTGATCAACCCTCTTTAAGACTCTTGAGTCTCAACTCGAGCGGGCTTCCCTGGGTGGAGACATCCCACACATGTCTCTGTAATCCGCAGCTGCAGAGAAATGCACATTTGTGCGAATCTTGCAGGGGAGGGTGACTTGGAAGTCTGCACCCCGCCCCTCTAGCCCTTGCCTGTGGATATCTCTCCTATTATCCCTGCACCGTGTCCTTTGCTGTCGTAAACCTTAGCCATGATGAAAAACTGTTGTTAAGTTATGTGAATCTTTCCAGTGAATCATCAAACTAGTGGGGGGATCATGGGACCCCTGGATCAGAGTGGAATGGTGTTTATAATGTAAAAAGAGGAACTTGTTGCTATAATAAAAAGGCAGTGTGCTCTGTCCCCCACTCCAGCTCCATTATTTGGCAGAATAACAGTCCCTTAAAGATGTGCACATTTAATCCCCAGAACCTGTGAATATTTTACCTTCCACAGCAAAAAGGATTTGGCAGATGTGATTATGTTGAGATGAGGAGATTATCCTGGATCAGCTGCTGGGCCTAATGTTACGGTAAAAATCCTGATAAAACAGAGACAGGAAGATTAGAATCAGAGAAAGGGATGTGATGATGGAAGCCTAGGTGGAGTGATGAGGGGCATGAGCCAATGCAAGAAGCCTCTAGATCCTGGAAAAAGCCAGGGAAACTGCTTTTGGACTTCTGACATCCAGAACTGTAAGAATGGTGTACGTCCCTGCTTCTCTCCATGGGACACTGAAGAGAGTGTTCAGGTCAAAGATGCTTTGAACCGTGCAGGATGTAAACCTTGCTCACAGCTGGACCAGAAACCATCCCCCAAGAGGACCTGCAGTGTGACCACAGCAGGTGGGCACAGCCTGCAGGGTAGGGCCCGAGCTGTGCAAAGCCACCCTGCTGAGAACCAAGGACAGCGTGGGATCCAGTGGAAATGGGCCGGGTGGCCGGGCCGGATCCCTCGCAGGTGAAGTGAGTGTGGGACAAGGTGTCATCAAGCTCCCCCTTGGGGCTGTGATTTGGGGTCATTTTTCTTTTTAGCAGGTTCTCCCCCTTTCCTGATATCTTCAAAGTTTAAAGGGAAGAAACAGCAGAGGAGGGAAACAGATAACAGAAAATATGGACAGGAATTGAGAGTGTGGAGGGCCGGAACTCCTAGGTGAGATGTCAGAAGACAAGGATCTGGATGTTCTGCCTTTTACTAGGTCTGTTTGTAGCTCTGCCCTTTCTGTGCCTCCAGGTGAGTGGGGCTGGGACTTGTCATTTATAGAATCTTCCCTGTGTAGGGACAGGGGATGGAGAAGAGGGGATGTGATCAAGGATGTTTGGGAGAGCAGGTAATACACAGGTCTCATGAGAACACTTACCCACCTACTCAGGTGAGTGGGAGGATGTCGAGACCATGGCTGCTCACTGGGAACTGCAGAGGTAGGGGGTGTTTTGTCAGCCCACAGGGGTGTGTGTGTGTGTGTGTGTGTGTGTGTGTGTGTGTGTATGTGTGTGTGTGTGTGTGTGTTTGTATGTGTGTGTGTGATACCAGCTACTAGCATTATGCCGCAGTCTGTGCCCAGGATTTGGCATCAATTATCTCATTTATTCTTCACCACAGTCCTTATGAGGTGGATACCATCATCCTCACGAAGAAACTAGGACCTCAGCTGTGCCAGGCAGGAAGAGATGTACCTTCTGAAGGGGCGGGAGGCCAGTGAGTTAAGGGATCAACAGCCAAGCTTCTCATGAGGAGCAGATTGTGGACAAGCCAGAAGCTTGGCAGTTATGGGTGCAGAGCCTCAGAGGAGTAGACCCCTGATTCCTGAGGCATCTGGTGAAGCCGGATCACCTGGTCACGGGGTCGGGGAGGGTGATTGGGGCACCAAAGGACAAGAAACTAAACTGAGATTGGTGAGCTTAATGAGATGATACCTGGTTTCAGGATGTCTCCATGCTTCTGTTTTCATATCTGTAAAGTGGGGATAATGGTACCCACCTTATGGCTTTGTTGTGAACTTTAGAAATAATTTGGGCAAAGCTCTCAGCACTGGGCTTGAGGAAGAACAGGGTTGTTTTTACCAAGAACCCCGTCTAACCTCTTCCGATGGCTGCAGCTCTACCATTTACTGTTTCCCTGAGATGCCCTAGGTCTTCCCCAGAAGCTCCAGATTCCATCCCCACATGGCCAGCTTACGACTTTGTTGTCAACCCAGAATATCTGATTTTCCACTTACAGAGTCCTGCTTAAGAAGAAAGACCCACACCCTTCAGTGGTTGAATAGAACCCACTGACCCGGCCACCATTCTCTTCCCCAGAATCTTGAAAGGAAGTGAGAAATAGCTGTGATGATACGAGCTTTGAGACCCAGACACTTACTTTTATTAATTAAAACCAATTATGTGTTCTCTTCCAAGAATTAACTTTAGCATTTTTAATAAATATAATAACTGTGTTATAATAAAATCATACAATAATGATTTAGACATAAATTCTGAAGTTTAACTGATTTTGTTTCCCACTGTTTTTTCCTTTATATTGCTTCTTCCTCAAACTAAAATTATTTGGGTTGATTTCTCGGTTGGGTGAAGTGTATTGAATTATTTTTTCTTTTCTTTTTTTTTTTTTTTTAAAGACAGTATAAATGGATAGTGTACATTTGGAGTCCCTGCATTTTAAAAATGTGGTTTTGTTTTCCTCTATCAAGTGAGGCATTCGTGGGCATTTTCCCTCTCAAAATCCATGGACATTGCATACGTAAGTATATTTAATTGCATATATATTTAATCACACACATATTCATTTAAATATAAGCTACACCATACTCAGAGAAGACTGTATAAAACATCTATGTGTAGTTTGCAGAATAATTTTAAAAGAGGGTTTACATAATGACCAATGAGGTTAAGAAATTGAACAGAAATCCACTTCTTAGTCACACCCTCTCCATCCCCGACTAGAAATAACCATTACTCTGTTATTTGTGATATTCATTCCCTTGATTTAAAAAGTCAACTTTATTACAGTACACTTTACATATAGTAAAATGCACCTGCTTTATATGTATAGTCCAGTGAATTTTATTGAATCTATACATTCCTGTGACTAACACCATGATCAAGATACAGGACATTTCTTATTATCCCAGAATGTTCCCTTGTGCCCCGTTATAGACAGCCCACATGCCCACCCCAGGCAACCATTGGTCTGATTTCTATCACCTATGTCTTAGCTTCATCTGTTTTAGAACTTCACGTAAATCATTTTTCTTAATTAAAAATATCTTGCCACCTTTATATACATCCAGTATTATAGTTTGGTCTTGCCTACTTTGGGACTTTATATAAGTGGGATCATACGTACGTACTGTTTTACGACTTGTTTCTTTTATGTAACACTGCGCTTGAGATCCATCACGTTGCAGCTGTAGTTTGTCCATTTTCATTGTTGACTAAGATTCCACTGCAAGGATATACCACAATGTGTTTATCCATTCTACTGTGGATGGACATTTTGCTGTTGCCCAGTGTGCTCTGCAATTATGAGCAGGGCAACATTCTGTGCTCATGATCAAGAGAGTCTGTAGGACAGCACACTTGTCATTTGCCTGTTTGCTCTTAGATCCAAGAGCTTCCATCTCTCTCTCTCTCTCTCCATCTATCTATCATCTCCTGGCATACCTTATTTTCTTATGTTCATTGTGGAGTTCTATATTCCATCATAATCTTCAAAGCCCTTCTCCCACCTTAGGAAGTGGCACCAGTTTTATGGGCCGAGTTGTGTCCTCTAAAAACTCATATGTTGAAATCCTAACTCCCAGTACCTCAGAATGTGACTGTGTTTGGAGATAGGATCTTTAAAGAGGTAACTAAGTTAGAGTGGGGTCATTAGTGTGAGTCCTGACCCAATGTGAACAGTGTCCTTATAAGAAGAGGAAGTTTGGACACAGACACACACAGAAGGAAGACCATGTGAGGACCCAGGGAGAAGACAGCCATCTACAAAACAAGCCTCAGAAGAAGCCAACCCCACTGACACCTTGATCTTGGACTTCCAGCCTCCAGAATTATGAGAAAACAAACTTCTGTTGTTTAAGACACTCAGCCTGTGACACTTTGTTATGGCAGCTCAAGCGAAAACTGACACCCAGTGGGAATGGTGTGGCTCAAGTGGTAGAGTGCACACTTGGCATGCCTGAGGTGCTGGGTTCAAGCCTTAGTACCTCCTCTAAGAATAAATAAATAAGTAAACCTAATTACCTCCTCCCACCCAAAGGGAAAAAAACTGACACCTAGCTTTGCCCGGAGAAGACCTGGGAGTCACTCTGGATTCCTCCTTTTGCCGACCATCCTACATTTAGTCCATCACAAATCCTGATGGATCTGCCTCCACAGAACACTCAGGGCTGTGCACTTTGGTCCATCACTATGTCAAGCCACCACCACCTCTCTCCTGGATGACAGCAGAGCCTCTGACTCATCTTCGTGCTTCTGCTTTTTCCATGTCCAATCTGTTATCCACATAGTGGAGTGATTATTTTCATACATAAACCAGAATCCACATTACCCAAAACCCTTCAGTGGTTTCCCATTGCTGTCACTTAAAATACAAACTCCTTAACATACTTCACAAGGCCCCCTCTTAGCCTTTCTTACCCTCCCTCCCCGCTTATCAGGCTACAGACTTAACTGGTTTCCTTCCTGTTCTTTAAACACATTAATTGTTCTCTCATTTCAGGGCCTTTGCACGTGCTGTTCCCTCTGCCTGAGATGCTTCTTCCTTAGCTGAGGGTTTCCCAACCTTGGTACTGCTGATATTATGGGAGACTCTAACTCCTCGTGGCTGTAGGGGGTCAAGATGGCTTGATGATTCCCTAAGCCCATCAGTGAAGCTCCCCTTCACTCCATTCTGGGCTGTGGGGACTCTTCATGGATCCCAGCTTTTGAGAGTGAGCTCTGCTCCAGCTCCAATCTGGTATAGACCTGCAGCATCAGCGCCTGTCCCTGAGTGGCTGTTTAAATGCCAGCCTCTCTCCTCCTAAAGCCCACATGCATTTCTTTTTCTTTCTTTCTTTCTTTTTTTTTTTTTTATTGAGTTATATTCAGTTTACAATGTTGTGTCAATTTCCAGAGTAGAGCACATTTTTTCAGTTATACATGGAACATACATATATTCATTGTCGCATTCTTTTTCGCTGTGAGCTACCACAAGATCTTGTATGTATTTCCCTGTGCTATACAGCATAATCTTGTTTATCTATTCTACACATGCCTGTCAGTATCTACAAATTTTGAACTCCCAGTCAGTCCCTTCCCACCCCTTTCCCCCCTGCAACCACATCCATTTCTAATAGTTCCCATTAGTTGTATGGTATCAGATCTTGCTCACAGTCCTGGCTTTCAGTTCTCTTAATGTTTCTGGCACCCGGGGATTTCCTTTGCTTGATTTCGACTTCAGTTATGTATTACAACTTTGGCGGCTGCGTTTTATACAGAATTTCTGTTTGGGTCTAGAAGGAAGTCTCTGTATTGACTCATCTACCATATTGCCAGCAATCTGTACTTTCTTATTGAATTGTAATGAAATGTGCCCACATTAGTCATATTTTATATTTTTCAACCATCAGCACCAGATTTTACTTACTCCTATTTCCTTTATTTTTTAAACGACTCCCAGATCATATTGGGGAAAAAAAGGAAGCAGAAGAAAACAACATAAAAGCAGAACTGAGAAGGGACTGGAGATTTGTTTGATCCTCTCTGCAAGATCAAACAAATCCTTCAGCTGTTGTCCATGCTGAAAAAGTGATATGGGGGAACACAGTAATGCACCTACTGTCAGCTCAGCTCACTTTGGGTCCCCCAGGGGAGTGGGTAGTAACTACATGGGCACAGGACCTGTGTGGCTTGATTGTTCTATCCAAGGCTCAACCTATATGTCATATTTCATTAGACATAGTTGAAGAGGGAAGATAGCAAGTTACAGCAAAAGATTGGAATGGCAAATGATCCAGTAGAGAGTTCTAAAAGATAGTGAATGCTATTCTAAATGAAGTAAGCCAGAAAGAGAAAGAAAATACCATATGATATCGCTCACATGTGGAATTTAAAAAAAAAAAATAGAAGAGGACAAACGACCTTAAATATAAAACAGAAACAGACTCATAGACATAGAATACAAGCTTGTGGTTGCCAGCGGGGAGGGGCGTAGGACCCCCAGACTGGGAGTACGAAATTTGTAGATTCTGACAGGTACATATAGAATAGACAAACAAATTTATACTGCATAGCACAGGGGAGTTTACACAAGATCTTGTGGTAGCTCACAGTGAAAAAGAATGTGACAAGGAATATATGCATGTTCGTGTTTGATTGAAAAATTGAGCTCTACCCTGGAAATTGACACAGCATTGCAAACTGACTATAACTCAGTAAAATAAAATTAAAAAACCACAATGCATATCCAATAAAAATAGAACTTAACACCTCAAAAAAAAAAAATAAAAGATAGTGAATGTAGAGGTTATGGAGAGCAACCTCTGGGGAAGAGAAGGAAAAGTAGAAGCAACTGATGGGATTGTCAGTGGAATTATATTTTCAGATACCTGTGTCTTAGAGAAAAATATGCTTCTGATGTGTCAGTTACATTGGAGGGAAGGTGCAGAGGGCTGAGAAACCAGGTGAGAAGCTGTTACAGTGGTCCAAGACCATCCTAAAAATATTTAACATTTACTGAACAATTTACTGTTCCAGGCACTGTGCCAAGTGCTTTGCTTTCATTCACTCATTTATTTCCCATAGGATAGGAATGAGTACTCTCACTCTACAGATGCAGAAACTGAGGGTGTGAGTGATTTAACAACATGCCCAAGGGTACATGGTTAGTAAATGATGGCAATGGGGCTTGTGTCTGAATTAGGTTAATAGTGTACATATAACTAGGAGAAGCTTCTCCACAGGAAGCTAGAAAGTTGAGTCTGGAGCCCAGAAGGGATATTAGGCTAAAGGAAGAGGAATGAGGTCATCTACATGGAAGTCATGGTTGAGAGAGATTTGGGGAGTCCTAGCCCCAGATCTTTAAGTGGCGGTGTTTTATGATCCAAAAGTAGGCAGCCAGAGAGGCGAGGTGGTTGATTAGACTAAGAAAGCAGCCCAAGACAGGAAGAGAGAGAGAGGCAAGGGACAAAGGGTCTCCTTTGTTGGAGTTTTTTGTATTTTGGGATTGACTTTCATGAAAACTCAGGGTGTGACCCAAACCTTATATTGTCACTAAATGAACCAAAAAACCAGCAGATTTCCCTTGCTGATTAGTCTTTTCTCTGAAGTGTCTTTTGCCATCCTTCCCCTTTTTTCTAAGGCTTCAAATTAGGAAGTAGCTAAGAGATTAAAAAGGAAGTGGATGAGAGAGAAATGCAAAGGAAAGTTGAACAAGTAGAAGGTGGCTGACGCAGGCTGTGTTGTAAACACCTGGATTCCAGCCGGGACCTGGATTTTCTGGGGATACCAGCCAGGGAGATAGGACCATGTGGTTGTCCCCAGCTCTGCTCCTTCTCTGCCTTCCAGGTGAGTGGAGCTGGGGGGGGGGGTGCTTTGGGAACCTGATGTTGCAGAGGGCAGACAGTGGGTGGAAGGTCTGTCCTGAGTTCACTTTGCCTCTGGGCAAAGTGTCAGCAGAAATGGGAAAGATACATCCATTTATCTATCTGTATATCCTTCTACATTCACCCACAGATCCTACATACCCTTTCTGAGCACCAACTGTGTGCCAGGACTGTTTTGCATGCTGTTATTAAGAGCAACTTCTGCACTCAGAGATTCATGGTTGAATGAGGGAGTCAGGTTACTATGCGACAGCATGGAACTTGGAGAGAAGAGATTCATTCACGTCTGAAGAGAATGCACAACAGGGGCCCCTAACTCTACTCTTAGAAGAATGTGGGTCTTCACTGAGGCATCACCGGAGGTTAGGCTTGAAGGATGAATGAGTTGGCTGAGTGAAAAATGGGAGTAGCTTATGCAAACGTGTGGAGAGAGTAGAGACCATGGAAAGCTCAGGAATTAGCAAAAGTTCTATTTTGTCAGAGCTTAGCTTAAAAGGGTAGGAAAGGTTTATTAGAAGGAATTAATAAAGGGTCTGGGATGCCAATCTAAGCTTCCACCTTAAATGCTCCCTGGAATAAGCTAATAAAATTGTCTCTCAAAGGTTGGACTTTCAGAAGAGAAAATCTTTATAAAGGCATTCAGAGTGCATGAGAGCACATTTTTCTGTGGGAAGTAAATTTATAATAAAAAATCAGAGGGTTTAATAACATCTGTAGAATAATTTTTATGTTGGGTTCCCTCATGAAACAGAACTTGCCCAACATTACAGACTTTTCCAGAAAATTGGATGGAAAAGGCAGAGATTTAAGAGAAGACCAGCTGAGTGACACTGACCAAAACTTAGATTTCTTATCAGGAAAATGAGAGTGGATTAGATGATCGTCAAGGTCTCCTAAGGCTCATCGAGATCTTACACTCAGAAAGACATGTCAAAGTGATGCATCTCGTTACACATGAGAGGTGTCCAAAATGTCTTAAATGATGATGACAATGACCACGGATGTTTTGCGAATGATTAATAAAGTGGGCACCCAAGCAGTGGTGGCTGGAGGCAGCTTGCACTGGCTCACGAGAGGTGAGTGTGTTTTCCCAACACCACGTTCAGTTACAGCATGTTATTACCTTGAAATCAGTCATGGCGAGAATGTTTACACCTTGGAAACTGGCAAATCAGGGCTTCTTCCCCACCCTTCCCCAGAGAGCTGGTTTAATAGCGTGTCATTGCTATTTTTTTTTTGGCAGGGGGGAAGTAATTAGGTTTATTTATTTGTCTTTCAATGGAGGTACTGGTGATTGAACCCAGGACCTCGTGCATGCTAAGCACGCACTCTACCACTAAGCTATATCCTCCTCTTAGCATGTCGTTGCTTTTTAAAATCTTCTTCCTTAAATCTGATAAAATGACTTAAATGCTCCAGTCTGGGTGCAGTTAAACTGAAGATGGAAACCTCTTTCCACCCCTTTATGTGGAACTGGCTGATGTCTCCAGCCCTACAAGTTTATTTTTCCATCTAGGGTACATTTGCAGCTGACATTCCTCATGGGTTCAGATTAAAACACTGAAGTCATTTGTAAAGATTAAAATTTCAGTTCATCTTTTTCATCCCAGCTCCTGATCCAGCTCCCTCCTATCTTTCCCAGCATTCTCCTCCACCCCTGCACCCATCTGGGGTCATAAACACTGTTTGGGAAAATGTGATTACTTTAAATTTATGGAGGACACCCAAGAGGGTTGTACTGCTAATCTGAGAATGGGGAATGAGGGAGGGATATAAAGAAAGATGTTGAGGGCAATTCCAGAACAAGGAGAGAAAGGATGAAACTGGAGGAAGAGAATTCCCATATTAAGTAAGCAAGGATAGAACTCTTGTTTATTATGTGCTTTACAACCTACAAACACTTTCAAACCTATGACACAATTTAACCCTCTGAGCAACTTTAGGACCCAGGCAGGACAGTTAGCATTATCCCCATTTTACAGATAAGATGGTAAAGGGCTTAGCCTATGACATATCAACTAAGTAAAAGGATTGAAAATGAAATTCAGATCTGCCTCCTCCCAGGGCTCTTCCCTCTGGCCGTGGAGATATCTAGAATCTCCATGCTGGTAGTATTCACAAAACTGCTCAAGGTGCTTTCTGCAGATCGCTCTGCTACCCCATCTACTGCTTCCATTGTGAACTGATCGCTCTCCTACACTAGCTCCCATGGACTGCAAGCCACCAGCAAAGCACTTTTATTAAAAAATACATGTATGCATCTATATAATCCTATATAAAGCCTGCGAATCTTGCATTCAGACAGCATTCTAGCAGAACAGAGGAGAGTACTCTTCTGGAATGAACAGAATCTTCTTTTTTCTTGACTTTAGGTGCCCAAAATCAGATTGGTCACGGCTCAATACCTTGCCATCATTGGTCCATGCAAAGCCCTTTTTTATATAATATAATAATGTGTAGTTTAACAAGCATCTGTGAACTCATTGGCCAACTTAAGAACTAGAAAGCTACCAACAACAGCTTTCTTCTCAGTCCAATCCTGTTTCCTCTTTCAAACACCAGTAACTTGATATCATTTGTCAACACCCTGCATGAATATTTGCTTCTGACATATTTATGTGTTGGATAGAAAATTGGGCTAAGGTATTAAAAGCCACCTTCTAAATCTGAAGGTCTGTGATGAAACCCAGAGATTTGCTTCTCCTCCCTTGAGAACACATGGAGAGCAGAATAAACAAGAAGTTACACTTTTAAAGAATAAATTTGAGTTACCAAAAAACCCAAAAAACAACCCCCCCCCAAAAAAAAACTGGGATGCAGAGGCCTCACTCCAAATCTCATGCCTGGCAAGGGCTGCAGGGCTAAGGACAGGGCAGGACAGCCGGCAATCCCTGGTCCCACCTCCAGCTTTGTTCCTACTCTCCCTCTCCCCAAGGGGCAGGGCCCCTGTGCAGTTACGCAGCATTTCTGGGCTTACAGGGCCCAGGTCTGTACTGGTTCTGCTGACCACAGTTTCCAGACCCTCTGGTTTAGATCTTAAGCTCAGGTGTCCCTCCAGATCCCATCCCCCAGCCTAGAACAGTCCACACCTCCATGGTAACTTTCCCCTTGGGCTTTAAGCAGGTAGCTGCTGCTGAGGACCTTTGGGATGGAGTCCTGGGATGTGGCTTGTGTTTTCCAGGCTGCTTGTCCCTGACGGGCCCCAGCTCTGTGATGGGAACCATGGGAGGCTCTCTGAGAGTGTGGTGTCAGTACGAGAAGGCGTACAAGGGGTATAACAAATACTGGTGCAGAGGAAAGTATGACACCTCATGTGACATCATTGTGGAGACCAAAGGAGAAGAGAAAGAAGAAAGGAATGGCCGCGTGTCCATCAGAGACTACGCTGATGACCTCACCTTCACAGTGACCATGGAGAACCTCAATGCTAATGACGCTGGATCCTACTGGTGTAAAATTCAGAGAGTCTGGATCCTGGACGCGTTGTCATATGACCCCTCAGTCCAGGTTAATGTGTCTGTTTTCCCAGGTAAGAGCTCCCCTTGGTCCAGCAGCAGAGCTTATGGGATATCACTGGACCTGGGGACAAAGATGGGTGCTCTACTGAAGAGTGTCTCTGGGTCCTGTCCTCTGTCTCAGTAGCGTTGGGAAGAGTCTATAATATGGGCAGGGAGAAAGGGGGCTGATCCTTCAGCCTTGGCATGTGTTGCAGGCATAGCTCGAGGTGCCCTAATTCTCATAGAGTCTGGGCCTCACCGCATTACCTGGGAGGCCCCTCCATGCTGAGCCAAGGCTGTTTCCACTCTGCCTTTCAGCAGCTGTACTCTGCATACATACATCTTCAGCTTGCTCACAGAACATTGCCTCTACCACTCTGTCCTGGAGTTGATCTCACTCCTGTGTCAGGAGGCAGGCTCTCAGAGTGGAAGCCACTCTTTCTCCTATTCCCCATATGCCATATGGCCATGAAGTCGTGGCCCCATTCTCCCAACCTCCCATCACAACTTCCAACCTAACACTTTCCCACCTGCTTCCTTTAAAATTTGTGTCATGTGGCCACACCCACCCTCTTCCTCTCCCTAACATGGCCATCCATTGGCTTCCAGATTATTCCTCAACCTTCAGTGGGAACCTAGCAATTTCTCCACCCCAGTCCCTGGCATCATCTTGGGAGGTTTTCATGAATAACTTGTTAAACATCCTTGTCTCAGATTCTATGACTCTCAACTTCAGTGTCCTGCATTTCCACTCTTTCAGAATCCAACTCCATGGCAACAATGCACATCTTGTTGTCACCCTGAACTGGTCCATGTCCACCAACCTCAAACATTTTACTTTCTCACAATGTTCCATGCATCAGCCCTCCTGTGCCTTCACCCTACTAACCCCATTCTCAAGCTCACACACACTTCTGGTCCTTTGACCCCCTTCTCCGTTTTCTCCCAATGAGGTCTTGCTTCCCCCTTCCCCGCCCTGACCTCACTTCCCTCCTAAGCCAGCTCCAGCCTTCACGGTAGACTCTATATACTTCTCTTACCAGTACCGTCAACTCTCACGCACCATTTTCCTATCTGCCTTTTGAAACTCTTACCCCTGGATCCATCCTAAAATTACCCTCAGTGTGTGTCCGAGACTGAGGTTTCTTTGGATGCAGGGCTTTCAGTGATAAAACTGCAAAAGTCCCAGGCAAACTAGGGCAAGTTGGTCACCCTACCTAAAATCCATCAGCAGAACCGGGACAGACCTGGTCCCTGTGAGCCCCGTCCCACAGTCTCTGTGAGGCTTCTGGGCCACAGGATGAGCTGCCTTCTTCAGACTCATTCCTGCCCTTCCTTCCTCTGGGGCTCTTCACCAGGCTGGGGAAGCCCCTGAGAGACCCCTGCTCTCACCCCAGCCAGAGTCAGACCTGAGATGGAGAAAGGTGGCACTTACGGCCAGGTCTGGAAAAGTCTCATGTGCTCAGGAGGTGGTCTAGCCACAGGGCAACTCCCAAGTCCTTTCTGTGAGTGGATGATTCCTTGCGACATGAGATCCAAGCAGTTGTTAGTACATGGCTGGGGAGAGAGCAGTGCCTGATGTGTGATTTTATCTACAGCACCAAGTACAACCACAGGGCGGACCACATGTCCAGCTGCACCTGCTCCTTTCCCGACCGTGAATGCTGGGCAGAGCCTCAGCACCAAGGAGGTGTCAACACGCTGCACAAGGTCATGGCTCAAGGCCTGGAGACCACGGAGGAGGGGGTCAGCAGCCTTAGGGGACCCTGGGGTGGGGGTTGGCAGCACACCAGGACCTTTTAATCTCACTTTCTGCTGGGTTTTCCTCCAAATCCGGTCCTAATTTTTATATTCTCCAAAGCTGCATTGGGATTCTGAGTGGAAAATGTCACCTCTTCTGTGAACGTCCTCCCCTGTGGTGCAGCTGCAGGGACACAGACAGAGGCTGGTTTCAGGTGGACGAGCAGCCCCTCCTCCCACTCCCACCCCTCCCCTTCTCCTGCCTCAACCAGTTCTGGACTTGGGGTCCTGGTTCCCTGGTCCCTAAGCTGGGCCCACTTCCAGAGGTCTTTGCTGTAACAAAGACCCTGCTACCAGGACGTGCTTTGTGGGGTCTGTGGGGAGATGGGCTGGCTCTAAGTTGAAGTTTGGGTCTGTTCTCCTCCTCCCAAAGGCGCTCAGAAAAGGCTGTGATGCTGCTGCCATACCCTGAAGGGAAGGGAACTGAGGGACAAGGGCTTTACGCAGGGGTGAGGGTTGGTTAATACGTCAGCTGATAAAGGAAAGCTCTGTGTGTGTGGGTGGGGGGGGAAGGGACAGAGACGTTAAGCTTGAGAGCAGACTTCTGGAAAGCAGCCACCACCTGGGCCTCTCTTCTCTCTTTGCTCCATCACCTCTCCCTAAGGAGAGTCCTGAGGGCGTTTCCTGACCAAAAGAGGAGCGCTGACAGGGTCCCTGGAGAGGGTCTGCCTGGCGTGGGTCTTTTCCGGGTTTGATTCTGAGTTATCCAGGCTTTAGAGTCAGGGCACAGGGAGAGGTGGAGAGAGAGGTGGTGAGAGGAGGCAGCTCATTTCTTGTCACTGTGTCCCCTGCAGGTCCCTCTTCAGCAGCGTCCACTTCCTGCTCCTGATCTTCCTGAAGCTGCCCCTGTTCCTGAGCATGGTTGGCGCTGTCCTCTGGGTGAACAGACCTCACAGAGGCCCTGGAGGGAGAGACAGTCAGCCTGAGCAGGGGAATCCTGTGCAGCGCACCATCCCCAGGAATGCCCTGTCCAGGAATACAGCCCTTCAGACTGGACAAGGGAGACCTTTGGACTCTGGACTCCAGGACGGCTAGGCAGCAGAGCGTGGTCTGGAGGGACTCAGGTCTTCTGGGGGAAGTGGTCAAGGGAGAGTCCTGGATCTTAGAAGACACTTGCTCTGAGCCCTTAGGAGGAGGAGGGCTGGGCCTCCTCTGCCCCTGTTTGCAGTCCTCTTTTCTCCTCCACAGACCCCCTGGTTCCTTGCCCTCTTGCCCACCTCCCAAAGGCAAGAATCCTCTGGAAGTTGCATGCTCAGAAGCCTGGCCTTTTTCTCCTCTCCTTGGCACAAAGGCTTCTCAGCTCAGTGTCCCCAGGGAAATAAACACCTCCTTCTTGCAGACAGGAGGTTCTCTGAGGACACAGCACTCACAGCTTCAGTCCTGGGCTCATAGGACCCCCACCCCCTCCTCAGGGACCGTCCCAGGGGAGTTTGGCCCTGACAGAGTGTGATCACGAAGCTTCCCTCTGTCTTGCACCCTTGGGCTTCTTCCTCCCTTCCAACTCCTCTTGGGTCTCACTGGGCTTCAATCTCCCTCCTCTTTTTGTCCCTATGACCAATGCATCTCTGCCTGGCTCAGCCATGGCTGAGCATCTTCAATTTAAAGTTCTGGGGCCAGCTGGAGCAGTACTAGGAAAAGGAGGCAGTGGGTGCCCCTGTGTCACTTTTGGAAATCCTTGACTTGGAGGGTCTCCTGTGCATGGAGTTGACAGAGAGTCCGGCTTGATCCATGTTAGGAGAAGTCTGACCGTCTGTTGACAATTAACCCTTTTCACAGAAGAGGCAGATGTGTTTCCAGGCGCAGGTGCAGGTGCAGGTGCAGGTGTGGGACACAGAGGTGAGGAAATAACTTTTACCACATTGGGATGGTATGAGCCACAGCCACTACAGGCAAACCTAGCCCAGGAAAGGGCTCAGTTGGTTTTTGAATGCTTGTCTGCTGCTCTATCCCTGAGTTTGCAAGGAGAAGTTGCACAGTCTGTCACAAGCAAGCGTCACCATTTCCACTCAACTTTCTGCATCCAGACCAATCCTTTCCTCTGGGAGCTCCTCTGAGCATTGAGTTCTCATGCAGGGATGCCTCTCTCCGAGCCTGAGCGCTGATTGGCTCCCACAAGGGTGGGGACATTCATGGCATCTCAAGGAGATCTGGGGCTGGCCCCAAACTCAGCTGAAGGAAAAATTCAATCTAAAGAGGCTCATAATAATAATAATAATAATAATAATAATAATAATAATAATAATAATAATAATAATAATAATAATAATAATAATAATAATAATAAGATACACAGGGTGATGTAGGCAACATAATAATGAGCAAGAGAGGAGATTATGATGCACTTTATAAAAAAGATAAGCTCACAAGTCAATGTAGCATAAGAAGGCTGGTAAGAGCCATAGCACAGTCACCAGCAAGATGCCTCACGATGTCAGAGGGGAAAACATTATGTCATATTGGATGGATCAGTGGAAGGAGGTGACACTGGAGAATGATGTTAAAGGAGGTGTAGAATGTCAGCCGACTGGGGTGGGAGTGGGGTGGAGAGGAAGAAGAGAGAGAGAGGACGTACTTAGAGCAGCAGCAGCATAAGTGAAAACTGAGAGGCAGAAAATCACCATAATAGTCACCCGTAGAGGACTTGTCAGCAAACAGAGTGTGATTGTCACAGTTTCTCGTGGTGGAAGTGTGTCGGGGGTGGGTGTGTGAAACTGTGGCAATGCCGTGGTAGCTGACTTAGGGGAACTAAGGTGGGGCTGTGCCATCAGGGGTTTGGGGGAAGCAAAGCATCTAGGTTGGCCAGGACCCCACTGCAGGTCTGTGTGAGGATCTGAGGAGGTGGTTGCCAGCAAAGCAGCATGAAGTGTGGAGCAGGGCTGGGAGGTAAAGGCTCCAGAGGCCGGGGAGGAGGGAGCAATGGAGACTCGTTGGATCTGCACTTTGGGAAGAACACAGCGCTCAAGGCTCACACCCAGCCTCACTGAGAAACAGCCCCACCTTAACACCCCTTCCAGGCAGCCCCACCACCGTGCACATCAGACCCTTCCTGCCCTGGGCCATGGTCCCTCCCTGAGTCAGACCCTCTGCCCCTCTTTCAGGACAGCTTCCTCTGTGGTCCTGAGTCACTGTGAAGCAGAGGCCGCTGCAGGGAGGTGATAAGGAAGGAGAAATGCTTTTTGCCTTCACTTCTTTTTGTCCCAGATGCTTCCTCTCCTGCCTCTTTGCATACTTCCCTTGGCTCTGGACTGTTGGCCACTGTACTGCACCGAAATCCCTTATTCTAATGACCTCCTAAGTGACGTTCCCACACATCTCCCCTCTTAGGTGCTTCCCTCCCTCTGTCCCCAGCTCCCTCTCCCTCTCTTCTCTCTTCTTTGCTGAATCCCTCTCCTTGCCCTTGGGTCCCTGCACCCCCACCCCTCTCCCTAGCACCACCTCCACGCACAGGACTGTCACATGTGCATCTCTAGCCAACCTCGTCTCTGGCTCAGTTCTTGACTTTCAAAGTCAATGCTGTTTTGTGGAACTACCTACCCTGTTAGCCGCTCAGATGGGCTCAAAATGATAGCCCTTGTCATCACCAGTCCTCAAACTGAAATGTCACACTTGGTTCGTGGGTTAGGGCTTCCCTTCCCACCTGCCTCCGCCAGACTAGCCTTCCCAAGATGTAGCCAACCGAGTCTTCTTCCTGCCACTTCTCACCCTCAGAGGGCCTTGCAGGGATCGGGGGCTTGGAGGTGAAGTGACAAAGGGCTGTGCCTACAGGAGCAAGAGAGGGTGTGGTGGGCCAGTTCCGGGGAGGGAAGGGTGAGGGAGGAAGAGGCTGAACAGCTTCTGTTTGTGTTTACATCTGAGGGCTGAGCCTTCTTCTGGGATTGGGTGTTCCAGTGAGCCCTGGCGCTATTGCCTGCAGCCAAGAACTTATGAAGGGGCCGGGGACAGGACTGCAGGAAACATCGACCCCCTTCCTCCCTCCCTCCCTTCCATTCTTAACAATTTTATTGAAGTGTAATTGGGATAAAATTGACTGCATACATTGAAAGTGCACAGTTGGAAGATTTTTTCTTGCTGTTTTTATTATTTTTCAAATTTTACGTATTGTAAGATTCATTTTGTTGTGATGTACAGTTCTGTGAATTTTTCACACATGCATTATTTCATGAAACCACCATCACACACATGCAACATAACTCCATCACTTTCCCCCAAACGTCTTTAACTGTGAATTCCATTTCTTAAATGGCAGGCAGTCAAGCTGGTGAAATTAGGAATTTTTAGGTGCTGATCTGGCTTCTGAGAACTGGGGTTCCAACTTAGTTCAGCTTTCCCAGCCTTGGAGGTGCATTCGGATCTGGCCCGTGCGCGCCCCCCAGCGGCCTGTCTGTGGCCCTGTTGGTGATCTTCCCCAAAGTTCTCAGTCTTGGGTATTTTCAAGGTCCCACTGGGGCACAGAGTTTAGGAGACGGGTGGATGGCAGCGAGCTGGGAGTTCTAGTAGGGTCCCTTTCTTGAGCTGCTCTCTCTTCTTGATCTCCCCGACCCCCCTTCCAGCTTTCAGAGCCCTCCACCCCACTTCCTGGTCTTTTGGCTGGAAAGCTGCGGTTTTCTCACCTCTGTTACCTGTGTACTTCCTGTGGCCAAGTCCAGGGTCAAGCAGAGGGTGAATAAAGGCAGAGAACATGCCACGACATCCCCCACCCCCCTTCTTCAGACCATGGTTCCTCTGCTCAGAGAGGGCTCTCCTCTTTCAGGGCTCTAGGTGTTGGAAATTCCAGCTGCTGCAGTGGAGTTGCAGCTTCTGCCCTGAGGCTTGCTGGGGCTGGGTGGGAGGGAAAGAGAACAAACAACAAACTCCACCCTTTTATTGTCCCCTCCGGCTCCCTTTTTCCGATCATCCTGGACTCTTACAGTCCCTGATGAGTGTGCAGTTTCAGCATCTGGGCTGCAGGGTTCACACTCAGGCAGGCAGATCTAGAGGAAACAGAACCAGAAAAATCACAGCTGGATTGGCCCTACTTCTGGTTGCGTTCCCCAATCCTTCAGGTGCCACCTATTCAGCAGAATTCTTAGATAGCTGCTCCACGCATGCATCCAGCCTGGGTTCTTATTTCCATCACTTAGATTACTCTTTCCGGATAAGACGAAATCTTACCCGGAACTGGAAGCTGCACCGTCAATGTGCGAGAGCAAAAAGCTGGAAACAGGCTCAACGGCCATCACTGCAGGAACAGTTAATTGTGGTGAAGCACCGCAATTCAGCATCAGGCAGCTGTTTAAAGAATTCAGTAAACATGTATGCAGTGACTTGGAAAGATTTCTGTAGTAAAATATTAAAACTGATTATTGGAATATAAAATACACACAGAAATGAACACATTGAAAGTGCACAGTTCAATAAATGTGCACAAATGAAACACATCCATGCCACGAGCCCCTACCCTAGTTCAAGAAGCAGACACTACCAGCCCCCAGAAGCCCTCTCGTGTTCTCCTCCAGCCACTGCCTACAAAGTCACGGTGTCACAACGTCCTTTCCCCACTAGATTTCTAAACAGCCTAAATTCATTTTGTTGGTTCTGCAACTTTATATGAATGAACCATACAATCAACACTCTTCTGTCTTGTTTCCTTTGGTCACCAATGTGTTTATGAGCTTCGTCTACACTTTCAATGCAGTTTTTATCTGCAGTTTGTTTTTTCTGACTATGATGCTATATTCCACTGTGTGAATAGACCAAATGTGTCCATTCTATTGCTGATGGGCGTTCGACTAGTGTCAAGTTTTTGGCTGTCATGAGTAATGTTGCTCTCACGTGCTGGCCCACACCTTCGGTGAACATCTGTATACCTTCCTTCTTAGCATTTAAGGGGCCCCTCATTTCTTTTATCGGGAAGGACAGTTGTGCTGTAGATCAGGCCTGGACCTAATTTTAAGAGAAGTGAAACTTCAGGCAGGGTTAATTTCTTAGCTTCACCAAGTGTTTTAGGGCAAGTGTTTCCTGGTAGGGAAAACTGAGGCCCTGAGACTTGGGCTGACACATCTACCAATGCACTTGAGTATCTGAATCCCCCCACCCTAGTTTCCCTTTGGGTCCCCAGAAGTGGCCTATCCACTTGTTAGAAGATAGGGGCTCCCCACGTTGAAGACTGTGCAGAAGTCTGAAAGGATGCTGACTACACAGCTCACGCTCATGCCCTAAGGACCTGGCCATCATTTCCCCTCCCGACCACCTCACCCCTGACTGACGTTAGGTGCCAGCGTGGCCCACCTAGGGATATGCAGGGCTACCAAGGGAAGAAGAAAATGAAATCGTACTGGCAGGAACCAGGAGGGTGTGTCTGGGAGAGAATCTCCAGGTGCTAGGCTGGGTGGTGGAATATAATGCTGACTTAGGAAGAGTCTGTCAACGTGAGGCTTTCATGCACACAACACAGGGACACTCTGCACACCTGCAAAGCCTGGGAGACTGGGACTAGTGCACGGCTGGGATGGCTCTTAGAAGCTTGGAAGCAATGAAGCCCCACGTTAAACGAAGTCCAGAAGCCAGAATGGCGGTGACAGAGTGTGGAAGGGAGGGTCATAGGCTCAAAGAATTTAGCATGCTAAGACAGAACTGCTATATCTGACCTGAAAACCCACCAAATGAGTATTATCCTTGGGAGGCCCTGGAGGACACTCCATTTACAAGGAAAGTAAGAAATATGCTGGTGAGGGGAACATGAGTATTACCAGAGGTTCCACGGTGGCCGGTCTCTCTGTGCTGGATTCACAGGTGGTGCCATTACACAACTGAGGATCAGTGGGGCTGACAGGGTTCCAGAAGAGCAGAAGGCAGGTGGTAGAACTTACCTGTCTAGGTCAAGGTGAACACACTTGGTGGACCAGGTATCAAATTCTGAATGGCACTCAGCTTCAAGGATTGGTGGCAATGACTAAAAGAACAAGAGGCAAGATCCAGATCGAAAGGCAGGTGAGGTCTCTCAATGGTCATTTTCTTGGTCTGGAAACATACCAGAAATGGAGCTCCCTGACAATGGGCACAATTCTCATATTGATTTCTTGGCCTGTGGGGTAAAAGTGATCACATTGGGGAAGGTCAAGTGGAAGCCCTGAAATGGACCCCCTGCAGTGACCAACAGAGTGAATGGAAATCAACATCCCATCCTGGAGAAATGTCAGAGGTCAGTGCCACCCTCCAAGTTTAAGAACACTGAGCAGGGGGACCATCATATGCATCTTTAATTCACTAATGACACGGGTTGGTGGAAACCCACCCAAGGGGGAGCCAAGACACAGCTCTGTGTCTGTTGTGGTTGCTGCACTGGAGTCATGGACGCAGCCTGGTGTGTTGGTGCAACTGTAGATCTGGCAAATGCATCCTTTCCAACACCCACCAGGAAGGAGGAACAGAGGCAGTCTGTGTTCACTCAGCATGAATAACAGTATACTTTCATAGTCTTGTCCCAGAATGGTGTCCATTTTGTTCTTTTTCTCTGTCACAATATCATCTGAAGGAGCCTGGATCACCTGGACTTAGCCCACTGTGTAGGTGATAGCAATCTAATCGGTCTTGCTGACAAGAAGAGACAAGTAGCTAGATGTGCTCCAGAGACTGGGGGTGAACCCCCCTCAGATTCAGGGACCTGCTGTGTCAGTGGTTTCAGGGATTTGGTGGTCTGGGACACACTGGGCCCACCCCCAAGGAAGAGGGCAGGTGAAATATACTATATTTTGTGAGTTCTACCTCTAGCTTACCTGCCTGGTAGAACTCAAGGGAGGCTTTGAATTCAGAGTCAGCAGGTGTAATGGAGAGTGTGGCAGAGGTGGGCCTGAAAACTGGGGGAGCGATTGGCGCTCTGGTCAAGGAGCAGTTCCACAAGCACAGGCTTCCTTGCATATTCTCCCAAAACCTGTAGGCAGGCATTAACCCCTAGGCGAAAAATCAGAGAGTCCTTTAACTGAACAAAATAGGAAACCAGTTAGAGAGGATGGTGGAGTTAGAGAGGATGGCAGTTAGAGAGGATGCTGGAGACCAGCTTCAATCCTTTTATTCTGGAATTTAGAAGACTTCTCTCTGCCGCCATACTTTAAAGTGCAGCTTGTAAGTCAGGAAGGGATGGGAGGCTCAAGACTCTGGGAGGATGAAACAGAACTACTATACATAGTATTTTGCTCTCATATACTCAAAAGATCGGCCCTTTTTTGGGTCATTTTCATGTGTGATCTGATAACCAAGAATTATCAGACATCTAAGAAAGGCCAAACCAAACCAAAGCCAACAAAAACATGACCACAGAGGAAGAGATATAATTCAGGCAACAGAAGAGAGTTTTAAAAACATCAACAATCAGAGAACAAAGAGCAGCTTTTTGAAATAAAAATATAATTTCTAAAATAAGTATTTCATGCAAGGGTTAAAAGTCAAAAGACAACACAACCCTAAACTAAAACCTCTGAAAAGGCGGGACAGAACTCACCAATATGGAAAGTGTGAAATAGAAAAGAAGAGACAGAAAGAATCAATCCAGAGGGGCCAGGGAGAAGGAGCAGGGTACACAGAGGGAGGGGAGCATCTGAAGGAAGAGGGGAGAGGTCACTCAGGAGGACATTAGAATAAGCAGTTTCATGCAGTGAGGTGGCCAAAAGCCCACAGTCGGAGGAGAAACATGCAGAGGTAGGGGAGGAAGCTTCTGGGACAAAAAGAGATGAAGGGAAAAGGCACTTTTCCTTCTTTATGATCTCTCCTTTGTGGCCTCTGATTCACAGTGACTCAGGACCTCAGAGGAAGCCGTCTAGAAAGCAAGGCAGCGGGTCAGGGGCAGGAAGAAACCATGGCCCAGGGAAGGAAGGGTGGTGTGAGACGCACGATGGTGGGGCTGCCTGGACGGACGGTTAGGATGGGGCTGTTTCTCCAGGGAGGCTGAGTGTGAGCCCTGAGCGCTGCGTTCTTCCCAAAGTACAGACCCACCTTGTGTCCATCACTGCCTTGACCCCTGCTCTGGAGGTCCTCTCCCCTCACTCCCACTGCCAGCTCTGCCCTCTCCTCTCAGCATAGATCCTTCAGCTCCTCGTGTGCAAACTCGCCCAGGCACGGATCATCTGTCTTTCCCATAATGCGCAAAGGTCTTGACACATCTCCTGTCACCTAGTGCAAGTCCAACCTCGCCAAGAATGACACCCTTTTCTCCTAATATGTAAAATGCAGAAGTAGGTGTAGACAACGGGAAGCGAATCAGAGATAAATGCGAAGCAGACTCAAGTGGCTTCACTTGAGCCTTGAAGGAGGCTCAGGGTGTTCACCTCCGGCTTCGGCATCAAGTCCTTGAAGGGTACTGAGCGCGTGTGATCACCAGAGATGGGAGGCAGGACCACGTGGCTGCTCCCGGCTCTGCTCCTTCTCTTCCACCCAGGTGAGCGGGGCTGGGCTTCAGGAACTGGAGTGACTCAGGCTGGGCAGGAGACAGAGAGGGTCTGTCCTGCGGGAACAGGGCAGGGAACAGGGCAGGGAAAATTCACTCCTCCAGACACTTATTCATTATACAAAAATCAGGGTTTTGCTACCTCACAGGTTCTACGTTAGGTGCTGGGAAACAACCAAGAAGCGAAACTAAACCAAAACACCCCCCCCGTCTAGGACAGTGCTTCTCAACCCTGGCTGTTCCACACAAACAGATCCAAGAATGAAAGAATGAACTAAGGAAGGGATCCACCCCTGATGATCACAGATGCTCAGGCTCCAGCTCAGATCCGCTTGGTCAAGGTGGGGCTCAGGCATCTGGATCGTTTAAAAGCCTCCACCACTGGTCTTGCCTTCCTCTAAAGAGCTCAGAGGACCGGGAGGTAGACAGGCAGTGAAGCCAGTGGGGGACAGGCTCTATGGAGTGTCGCGCAGCCCCACATGTCGGCCTGCCTGAGTTTCTGATCCGGACGAGCCAAAGACCTGCCCATGGTCCAGAGTAGTAAGTGCAACAGTGGAGACATGTGCAGGAGGCTGTGGCCCTGCCCTCAGGGTGGGAGGTGACAGGTGCATGGTTTGTGTTTTCCAGGTTCAGCTGCCATCACGAGTCCAAAAGCAGCGAGAGGCCTGGAGCGGGGCTCGTTGACTGTGCAGTGTCAATACGGCCCTGGGTGGGAGCTCTATGTGAAGTGGTGGTGTCGAGGAGCTGACTGGGGCTGCTGCAAGTTCTTTGTTAAAACCACTGGATCAGAGCAGGAGGTGAAGAAGGACCGTGTGTCCATCAAGGACAATCAGAAAAATCGCTCGTTCACTGTGACCATGGAGAAGCTCAGGCTGAACGATGCAGACACTTACTGGTGTGGGATTGAGAGAGCTGGAACTGACCTGGGGGTCCAAGTTGAAGTGACCGTTGACCCAGGTAAGAGTATGTGTATGTGTGGATGTGTCTTCTCAGGGCCTGCCCTGTCCTGGTCCCTGGGGTCCATCTTAGGTGACTTAACTGTCATGCAGAGGGTACTGTCACAGGGGGTGGGTGAGTCCTGAGGTCTCATAGGACCCCCACTGGCCACTTGGGGTGGGGAGGGATAGGGCTTCCCTTAGATGCTCTCATGGCTCCCAGGGCCTCCTCCGGGATGGGATCAAGCCCTTCTTGGCACATTATTTTTCCCTTGGCACTGTCAGTGCCTGAGTCTCTTGCCCAAGGAGATAAATATGATGGTCCCAGTTTTAGCCCATGGGCAAAAGGGACCCTCTTCCATGGACCCAGAGACCCCAATTTCTGCCAATGCTTTCCTGGGAGCTTTGGTGCCCAGGGGTTCCTGCCCCTTCTGAAGTTTGGGACTGGGACTTCATAGCTCCTGTTCCCACCCCCTGTTCCACATCCAGTCCCAGAGAAAGAGACCCAGCACAGCGGGGGTGCTGTGGTTAATTCCTGGGGTCTGAAAAGGCCTCCACAGTCAAAGGGCTGCATTCCTGGTGGCTGAAATCCCATCCTGAGCCATTTACACATACGGGATTAAGGATGTTCTCTTCCTAAGTCCTTCTAGAATGCAAACGCTTCTGGGCACGTTGGCTCAGGGGTCTCAGTGCCTTGGTGCGAATGAGTCTATCTGTTGGGCTCTCCTTCCGCTGACCCTTGGGCAGGCGGCACCAGCTCACGGGGCACCTGTGGCAAGGGGGGCGGGCACACAGCCAACAGAGCCCCCACCACACCCGGAGCCCTTGAGGCACGTTATACTTGCAAAGCACAGCACGATCATTGTCTCCTTGAATCCTGACAATATTCCTGAGAAATACGCATCCCCATCTTAGAAGCCTAATAACTTGCCCCAAGTAAAGGCTCTTCCTGAACCCTATGCTTTTGTTCAGGGCTGGTCCTGACCTTTGAAGTCACAGGTCTTGGGTGTGTTACCCCTCGGGGAAGCCCCCATCCTGCTCCTCTCCTTGCTGGATGCATAAGATGGGGGGGGGAGGGGCATTGGCCGAGGCCTGGTCATAAGCAGCTGGAGTATCTAAATTTCAGCTGAACTCCAGCTGCCCGTGTCCTGGGGCAACCCTGGGCCCCTCTAACCTTCCAGGTTCTGCTTGGTGTCCTCCCTGGACCTGTGCCAGCCCCACCTGCCTCTGAGGCTCCTAGAGGCCAGGGAAATGTGAAGGTCCAGGCTATAGGCCCCTTGCCGTGGCCCTGCTCCAGAATCCTCAGGCCAGGGCAGCCCGTGCTCCCCCCATCCCCCAGGTTCAGAGCCACGGGCAGGGCTGGGGGCGGGTGAGCAGGCCGAGCAGTGCGTAATCTGGTCTGTACGCCAAGCACCAGGTGCAGTGCCGACCACCACCTCCACTACCACCACGTTCACAGCGCCAGTCACCACGGGAGACACCAGAGGCCACCCCTCCAACGGCGGCAGGTAAGCCAGCTCAGATTGTGCTGTTCCCGGTGGCCCACTCCTCCGACGGCGGGACCCTCTGTGGTCCCGGGTCCCAGCCAGAGCTTGTCTCCGGACCCTCAGACTCCCTTGAGAGGAGAAAGATGCCAGGGCCTCTTCTGCCTTGCTCTCAGGCTGCGCAGGAGACCCCTGATCCTTCGTCCTGGTCCTCAGTGCTATTTGTAGATTTGTTGGTTCATAAATTCATCCATCCATCCATCCATCCCATTTTAACTGAGTTAACCTCTCTGTGGCTGGCACTGCGTTCAGCTCGAGACATAGACCTGGAGCGTCCTCCCGAGGAACTCAGAGATGGAGACTCAGAGTGTGGGAGCTGGACGGGCAGGCGGCCCGTGAGGGTGGCACGGCAGATCCTGGGAGGGCAGGGAGGGCCTGTGTAAGTGCTGTTTTCCCTAAGTTCTCTAACGGCAAGAGCAGCGATGCTCATATTTCCCTGCGTCCTTAGAGCACCTGGCGGCTCACAGAGGGGCTTTCTTGTCTTTACTCTGTTAATTCTTTGCCCCCGTCTAGACCACCACGGAATGGGTAGATATGCACTTCCCCATTTCACAGGGGAAGAAACAGAGCCTCGCTCAGGCTCCTTAGTGCCCTGTCCAGCCATTGCAGCCAAACGGGCTTTCTAGAAGATGAGTGGCCCGTTTCACTTCCTCCCTTCTCTCCCCTTGGTCCTCTCAACTTTGTTTCTTTTTCTTTGTTTTAAAGGAGGTACTGGGGATTGAACCCAGGACCTCACGCTAAGCACGCACGGTACCACTGAGCTCTGCCCTCCCCTCCTCAACTTTGTTTCTGTTGCTGGGCCTTCCCGCAGAATCCCAGAGGGAGATCCCCAATCTTCCCACCCCCAGGAACCCTTTCCTTCCCCTTTCCCATTTGCTTTCTGTTTTGAAAGTTTCTTCCTACCAAAATGCTTTTAATAAGTAATAGTTAAGAAATGCCCTCACTGTATGAATCAAAGGCATACGTATGTACCAGTGAGGGTCTTTGATCAGCATGAGATGAATAATCCATTCATTTATCCAACCAATGAGCACTGAGCACCGCTCCTCCTATCCTGGTTTTAGGAAATACGAAGAGATGTGAAGATGAACAAAATATCCAGCTGTCTGCCCTCCGGGTACTTATATTACATAATTAACGTACCAAACAGAGTTAAGTACTTGATTGATGAGTTTATTCTACAAATTTCTGTGACTAGTGAAGA
Organism: Camelus ferus; assembly: GCF_009834535.1. Lineage (NCBI taxonomy): Eukaryota > Metazoa > Chordata > Mammalia > Artiodactyla > Camelidae > Camelus > Camelus ferus. The sequence continues at coordinate 25,512,474 of NC_045711.1, forward strand.
ATAAGAGACAATTCGTATATTAGCTTGGCTGCCATAACAAAGAACCACAGGCCCGGCGGCTTAAAGAACAGACATGTATTTTTGCACAATTCTCGAGGCCAGAGTCTGCGATCAAGGAGTTGGCAGAATTGGTTCCTTTTAAGGTCTCTCTCCTTAGCATGTCGATGGCCGTCTTCTCCCTGTGGCGTCACGTAGTTTCCCCTTTGTATGTGTCTATGTCCTAATCTCCTCTCCTTCTTATAAGGACACCTGTCCTTTCCCTCCCAGTAGAGCAGCAAGGGTAGCAACAGTGAGAAACATGGAAGGAGGGTTTAGGGGAGTGCAGGCCACTGTCAGCCTGGGGCCGCAGGCTGGCCCTCACATAGATTATTGGAATCCAGGACCTGGGCACCCGGAAAGATGGGAGGAAGGGGCCTGGGTGGCAGCTCATTTCCTATCACTCTGTTCCTCCCACAGGTCCCCACTGGGCAGCGCCCACTTCCTGCTCCTGGTCTTCCTGAAGCTGCCCCTGCTCCTGGGCATGCTCGGTGCTGTCCTCTGGGTCAGGAGGCCTCAGAGGAGCTCTGGGAGGAGGCAGAGTCAGCCCCATGAGAACCAGTAGTCCCATGCTCTTCAACGTCTTGTCCAAAGAGAAAGACCCTCAAGTAGAAAAATAAGAAATTTTTATCAGGAAATGACTGTGGTCAGCAGTGACAGTGGTTCTAGAGGCAGCGTGGCCCTGCTTCAGGAGACAGTCCCCTAGTCCCTGGGAACCTGCAACTATGATGCTTGGGCCTCTGGGCCTCACTCTGGTGTCCCCCTTCTCTGTATAGCCTCCGGCCTTCCTTCTCTTGAGGCCTCCAACACAGGAAAAAAAAAATACAAGGAGAAATGCAAAAGAAAATGCCTTTCCCCTGGGCCCAGTTCCTGGAGGACATAGATAATCTCAGGCCTGTGAGCCGCCTGCAATGTAACGGACTAATTTTTGCATTCCATGGGGTTCAGGGCTTCAATAAATAATGGGTTTTGAAATTCTAGACCCCACGGAAACAGAAAAACTGTACTAAACGCTGATCACGTGCCAACCACAAGCGGAGACATGAATCTACAAGTGAACAGAAGACTCTGGCACCCCTGCCCTGATGTATTTTTGCCACTTCTGTGGAAGGAAACCCTGGTACCAGCTCCATCCCTCACCTCCTACGTGCATGGCTGAAGATGAGCATGGCCTCACGTCCCCTCCTGGTCACCAGAGCCCTTCCTGTTAATAGCTCCACATTTTCTTTCCTCTTTTGCATGTACTCAGTTTAACTGCTGCTCTCATTTGGGGTACCGAGGGAGATAACCCCATGCATTTGGGGGACGGTAGGGGTAATTCATCAGTCTGACACCTGAGTTAGAACAGACCAGCAGCTGTGAGCTACGGGTGCCTGGGGAGGGATGAGCCTGGGAATACGGCTCCTCATCCTTTTAAAGAGCCCTAGACCAAGATTCCTCAGATGTGAATTAAGCTCTTTCTGACGATTCATTGTGGAGGAAGGGAGAGGGCACCAGGAGCTCCTTAATGAAGAGAAAAGGACAGCTGTTCCCTTCCTCTTAAGCCCCTCTTCTGGGCTTTGACTTCTGGGCAGCTTCAAGACCAAAGAGGGAGGCCCCTAGAGCAGAGGGACCACTGAGCAGGGGCAGGAGAAGCAGGGGCAGCCCAGGCCAGGAAGGACAGCTTAGGACACAGCTGGAGGAGACCTGGTCTGCAGGGAGACCCTGCTCCCTGCTGGGGCCCTGACACCCGAGCCAAGCAGCCCCTCACTTAAACTCCCTCTGCACTATGCTTGGGCCCCAAGTCCCCCTTTTACCTTCTTATTTTTAACAACGTATTTAAACCGCTGCTTCCCTGCCCTGAAAGACGACGGCTTTTGCATCTTACCTAACTTTGCCCTCCCTCCTCTTTCCAGTACTGATTTGGTTAGTGTAGGATTTTTGTATTTATGAGATTTTTATTCTATTCTGTAAATGTTTGATATGTAAATTAAAAAATAATCATTTAGTTCTTTTTCTAGTTTTCAATCTATTCATTGCTCACCATAGCTTCTGTTTTCTCATGATTTAACTTTTCCGTTTGTTGGCAAATTTTCATCACAATGTAGTTTTTCTCTTTTTAAATGGCTCATGGGTGCTGTATTTCATAGTTCTTGCAGCCATGAGATTGTTGCTTGCTCAAATAGTTGAAAAACAGCAACGCTGAGTATAAAATTCGTGGAACTCCCTGTCTTTTCCTCTGAACGTGTAGATTTTCCTTCACTGTCTCCTGGGATGCAGTGTGGTTGTGATGTCTTTCCATCACATGCACAACTTGCTCTCTCTGATTTGATATCCTTTCTGATATGAGCCCATTAGATTCTATCGTTATGCTTGAAGGTCTGTAATTTCAGAATATTTTTGGTGTCCATCATCAGTATCAGTTCTTTCCCTGGGACACTGTGGACTTTCAGTTGCAGATTGAAGATCTCTTTATTTTAGGTTCATTTTAAACTTATAAATTATTTTTACTTTTTTCTTAGGGAACAGCCAGCATACAGTTGTGGAATCTCCTTTCTCTGCTTCCTGGACCCAAGTCTGCTTCTCCAAACAGTTTTATATTGTGTTGCTTGAAATACCACTTTGTGATATTTCTGCCAGTCACCACTTGCCTTTGGAGTAAAAGTTGGCATTTGCCAAAGACCAGTATGGGGAGGAGAGGTAGCTGGGAGGGGCTGGGAGCTGGAGCAGGTTTGTGGCCTGGCCTCCCCCTCACCCTGAGGGCAGGTATCCTGTTGGTTCTCAGCACACACAACATCACCCGCTTCATGGCTCTGTTTTGCAGTCCATTGCTCCTTCCTCTCGACTCTCTACTTCATCCCCCTTCCTCCAGCAACTTCCTCTCCCTGCGGGTTCAGTTCAGGTCATGCTTGATCAACATGTCAAATCTACCAATCAGACTTGGGAAGATAAAAAATTGACCACATCCAGTGTTTGAGGTGGGGTTTGGCATTTGTTAACACATTTAGGCATGGGTAGAAATTTTTACATCCATCTAAATTGGAAAAGTGCACAGACCTCTAACCCAGCTATTTTATTTACAGGAAATTATCCTATCTTCACAAATGTATATCAAGTCACACATGCAAAAATATGCATTACAGAATTGTATGTAGTTGCAAAAAAACAAAACAAAACTTGAAAACAGCTTAAATGTCCATCAAGAAGGAAAGAACTAAATCATGATATATATAAATTATGAAATACTATGAAACCATTAAAAGCAAAAATTTATAGGTATTGATATGGAATGATTTTCAAAATACTTCAAGGGGAAATAGGGAAGTTTTAGGACAATATCAAAAATGTGCTATTTTTCTGTGATGAGGGGAAAGAATTTCAAATGTTTCTTTATGTCTCTCAATAGAATTTTACAGAATTTTTCAAAATCTGTCCCACATCTTTCTTGAGCTGATTTTTAAGCTTCTTAATATTTTTCATCACCATTGTATATTCTCTTCCCCACTGAATTGTCTAACTGGTCTACTGCTGACAAAAAAGCCAACTTACTCAACTCTGTGGTTGGTTGGTTTGATATATTTTGTTCGACTCTCTTTGCTGAGAAATACAAACCCCTTAAGGATGGCTCAGCTCTGTCTCCAATAACCTCCCTGCAGCACCCCTAGATGGGGCCTTTGTGGCCATGTTGTCTTAAGTGACCTGCGCAGCATCCTCCAACCACAGCCACAGGACAAGGAACTGAAACATTCAGACCTCTGTTGAAATTCTTGAACTTTATTTTAAAAGAATAAGAGCTGAAGGACGGTGACTGTTGTTGTTTAAAGATCATTCTGCCTAGAGTATTGAGGAATGGACTAGATTTGGGCAAAACTGGAAGCAGAGATAATACTAGTGTGCAGATGTACTAACACAGATGAAATAACAAGGGTAGCCTGGACTTGGGTAATTCCAGTGGGTACTGAGAGAAGGGAACACCTTTAAGAGATGTCTGGGAAGCACCCACTAGAGGAATTACTGAATGATTAACCTTGCGGCATGTGGGAGAAGAAGGCTGGCAGGATGACATCTGGGAATGGGGATGACATTTGCTGGACTTGGGAACCCAGGAGAAGGAGCCGGTTGGAAGGGGAGGGCGAAGAAGAATGTGGTTTGCATGGGACAATGTACCAATGAGACTTCCCATAGATGAGGTTGAGTAGGCAGTTGATACATTAATCTGAAACTTCGGGGAAATCTGTGAAGGAAAAACTGATGTAAGAATACTAATGGCAAATAAAATTATGGGTGCAATGAGACCACCCAACAGAAATGGATAGAATAAGGAGGGACAGGTAGGATGGAAATCTCACAAATGGATAAAATTTAAGATAGCAGCAGATGAAGAATGTTTCTTTCCAAGTAGACTAAGAGCAACCAGAGAAATAGGAGAAACAGCTGGAGATTCAGTTGCAGAAAATTTGGGCAGAGGGGTGGGGATGCTGCAAAGAGGTCAAGTTATTTAAGGAGTCAGATAGGGTTTAACACAGATATGGTTGGAGGCGCAGTTTTAATACACCCACACAAAGGAAGTAGAGTCAAAAGATTTATTACTTACAGGTCTCAGAGCTGGATTGGGAAGGCAGGAGGAGGATGGTGGCAATGATCAGGAGGAAGGGCAGTCCTCCATCCCAGGTCACAAGACAGCAGGAGATACAGAGCAGGGTAGCAAGCACCTGTTACTGATAAGGTGTTGGGGCAGAAGTCATTGATTTTTTTGCAGCTTTAACTCTAAGTGGTTATTTTAAAAGGTGCCCTGGGAAAACCAAGGTGGGAACTTATGGTGGGAATCTTAAGCTCAGGTCTTTATCGAAATGTCCAGACTCTGGGTGTGAGTAGGGCTATCGTACTGTAAAATGCCTAGGCAACAAGTCAGAAAAAACAAAACTGGTTTTCTCATAAGCCATTTTTCTCATCAGACATGGTCATGGTCAACATGCGTTTGCTCTGGTTGATGTATACACGGTTCGTGTTCTCCCCCTGCTTTGAGCCAGTGGCCTGAACAAGGATGATGCAGTTATTCTGATCCGCGTCTCGGCACCACCACTTCACATAGTTCTCCCACCCTGGGCCGTAGTGACAGTGAGTGGTCACTTGGAAAAAGTAGAAGGAAGGAAATGATGAAGAAAAGAACAAAAATTAATGAAGTAGAACATAAACATAAAACAGAGATCAACAAAGCCAGCAATTGTTTTTTTTTAAAAAAAAAAACCTTCATGAGATATTTGTGATAGAAAGAGAAGGGGTCTAAATAATCAACATCAATCATGAAAAGGGGGACATCACCATATACCCTGCACTTATTAAAAAGATAATTTGAGGCTAAGATAAGAAAAGGACAGGATGATAAAATGATATCTAAACAAGTTTATGCCAATAAATTTGAAATTTTAGGTGGAATAACAAATTCTTGGGAAAAACAATATACTAAAATTAGCACAAAAAGAAATAAAAAAGCTGAATAATCTTACAACTATTTAATGAATCAAATCCATTATTAGAAATTTCCCCCAAAGAAAATGCCAGGCCTATACAGTTTCAATGGAGATATTCACTAAACATTTAAGGAAGAAATAATGTCTAGTTTATACCAGAAAATACTGGAACAAAGGAAAAGGGGATGCAATCCCCAGTCCACTCAATGCAATTAGCATAATCTTGATGCCAATCCTACAAGGCTAGTGAATGCAAGAAATATCGTGGGCAAATATCACTCACGAACATAAATGCAAAATTCTGGAACAAAAAATCACATGAATCCAGTGATATACAAGAAGGATAATCCATTGTCACCAATTTGGGTTCATGCCAGAATGCAAAATTGTTTGAACATTAGAAAATCAGTAAGTGTAACATGCTACAATAACAACATAAGAAGAAAAATCATGATTATCAGACAGAACTATTTGCTAGATTTCAACAGCCCTTTGACCCTGGAGGCCTTTGCAGACCTCAAGAATTAACCACAGAGACCATGACTATGCTGGGTCTCTTCCCCCGCTGAAACTGGATATGGAACAGAGGCTGGGAACAGCAGCTATGAAGTCCCAGCCCCAAACTTCAGAAAGGGCAGGAAAGCATTGGCAGGAATTGGGGTCTCTGGGTCCATGGAAGAGGGTCCCTTTGATCCATGGACTGAAACTGGGACCATCACCTTCATCTCCTTGGGCAAGACTCAGGCACTGACTGTGCCGAGGAAAAAATAATGTGCCACAAAGGGCTTGATCTCATCCTAGAGGAGGCCCTGGGAGCCATGAGAGCATCTAAGGGAAGCCCTGTCCCTCCCCATCCCAAGTGGCCAGTGGGGGTTCTATGAGACCTCAGGACTCACCCACTCCATGTGACAGTTCCCTCTGCATGACAGTCAAGTCACTAAAGAGGGACCCCAGGGACCAGGACAGAGCAGGCCCTGAGGAGACACATCCACACATACACATACTCTTACCTGGGTCAACAGTCACTTCAACTTGGACCCCCAGGTCAGTTCCAGCTCTCTCAATCCCACACCAGTAAGTGTCTGCATCGTTCAGCCTGAGCTTCTCCATGGTCACAGTGAACGAGCGATTTTTCTGATTGTCCTTGATGGACACACGGTCCTTCTTCACCTCCTGCTCTGATCCAGTGGTTTTAACAACGAACTTGCAGCTGTCCCAGTCAGCTCCTCGACACCACCACTTCACATAGAGCTCCCACCCAGGGCCGTATTGACACTGCACAGTCAACGAGTCCCGCTCCAGGCCACTCACTGCTTTTGGACCCGTGATGGCAGCTGAACCTGGAAAACACAAATCCATGCACCTGTCACCTTCCACCTAAGGGCAGGGTCACAGCCTCCTGCACTGCAGAGAGTTCCAATAAACCTAAGGGCTTCATGAGTTGAGTAACAGTGAAGGAAGAAATATACCTTACACATAAAGATCTTTTGTCCTTCAAACTTCCACTGGGTCAAGCTACCATGAAAATCCTATAAAAGCACAACCACAGATCTCAAGGAAACAAAATGTTGACACTGATTAATAATAGCTTCTTATAGTTCACCCCTTCTCCCTGTGTATGGCCAGTAAGTCTTTATATTTCAATCCATGTTTTTAATGCAACCATCTATGTTATGCTGGTCTGATGGGGAGGAAAGAACAGAGGACCCATTTCCACGGAGGATTATTTTGTACTGATGACCTCAGAGGTCCAGGTGAAGAGGCCCCATCACCCAGCTGTTCCTAAGAGAAGCTGTTCCTAATGGTTCTAATTGTTTCTAGTGGTTCTACAGTAAACCACCCTGGCAGGAACGCCTCTGAAGTCGACCAAAACAGGGATGCCAGTTGGCGCCCCCACACTGTGGAGTCCACATCACACAGGTCTCATCGTCTTCCCAACAAATCGCTTTGGTTCCTTTGACAAAAAGCAAATCTGTGAGTTATTGATGGATTTCCCATTCTGTTCCACTGATCCACTTGTCTGTCTTTATGCCAATCCATCCTGTCTTGAACACTGTAACTCTGCAGTAAGGCAGATATCAGGGTAAAGCAGCATTTTCTCACATGTTCTTCTTCTTCTTTCTTTCACTTTCTGTCCGGGCTCAACTCAGACCCATCCTCATACGGGAAGTTTTTTTCTGTCATTTTCTTTGTGCATCTTGGTCACGGTTGATAGCAGAGAACTGCTACTTTCACACAATTGATCTGGCAGACTTCCAGTTTTTGGTGTTCTGAGATCAGAATGTAAATGGTGCAAAGGAATTTCTGTTTCTTTAGGATCTTAAAAAATTGTCTGTAAAACTATCTGGCAAATTCTTTATTGGAGCAGATTCTTTTTTCCTATCAATATTGACCTATTCAAGTTTTTAAAATTGTTCTCGGGTCACTTCTATTTTTTTTTTTTTTTTTTTGGTTTTGTTTTTCCTAGAAAGTTACCTATTTTACAGAGTATGTAGTAGTCAAAGTTCTCTAATAATGAAGTACCCTTTTATCCTTGGAATTATTACTAACTGTATTAGACCTTTTTTTCTCTACTTACCTACAGGTTATTTTTGACATATATCTTCTCACAAATTGCTTTTTTAAAAGCTGGAATTCTCTAATAAAAAAAATCAAAACAACCAGGTTAAAAAAAATAAAGTACCCTTTTATAATTAATTTTATCATACTATTATAATGACATATTTTCATTACACTCGCCATTTGATTTAATTGATTACATGTGCGAGGAGATATCTTCCTTCACTGTTTTTGCTCCCGTTCCTCTTCCTCCTTCCTTTTTCCTGTATTAAACCATTTTGAGATTTAGTTACTAAATGCTACTGTTTTTATTTTGAAATTATTAATATCTCATATGTATAATTTTATTCCTTGCAATTATCACTTGCTATCTTTTTCCAATTTGCTAAGTTAAATACTATGATAATTTTCTTCCTTTCTAAAATTAACTAAAGCGTGTTTAAGGCTAAGAATTTACTTTTTTTGCCCACTTTTAAAATTGATATATAATTTAAATATCATAAATTTTACTCTTTGAAAGTTTATCTTTCGGTAGTTTTTAGGATATTCACAAAGTTGTGCAACCATCAGCTCTATCCAATTCCAGGGCGTTTTCATCACCTCAAAAAGAAGCCCTACTGGGGGTAAGGGAGTAACTCAGTGGTAGGGTGCATGCTTAGCATGCATGAGGTCCTGAGTTCAATCCCCAGTACCTCCACTGAAAAAAAAAAGAAGCCGTGTGCCCATTCACAGTCACTGCCCCACTTCACTCTTCCCTGAAGCTTTCGGCAACCTCTAATCTACCTTCTGTCTCTGTGGATTTGCCTTTCTGGACCTTTCTTATAAGTGGAATCATACAATTTAACAAAAAGGTTTGCACAAAGATTTGTTACATAATTATTTACCATACAAAAAATAAAAGAAACAAGGCTAACTTCCATCAACTAGGAGAATAATTATACAACGAAATAGAATGCAGACACTGATAATCGTCCTTGGAAATGAGAGCCGAGAAGAGAGCCCTCATCAGGAGCCGCATAGGCTAGCGCCTTGATCTTGGACTTCCCAACCTTGAGCGCTGTGAGATGAGAAATTTCTACTGTTTAAGCCACTCCAGTCTATGGTGTTCTGCTACGGCACTTCAAGCTAACTTATACACATGTATGTCTCTTTACCCGGATTAATTTCCAGATTAAGCTAATAATAACATGCAAGTTTCCCGAGTGATTTTCCACATGCAAATCTTCCCATCAGAGTTTTGTTTCCTATATAGATGTTGAGTAAGTCAATGGATGAATAAATGGGGTCATTTTATTTCCCATGACAACCTCCTTCCCTGAAGAGACTCTCCTTGCACCATGCCCCGAGCCCTGTGGTTCCCGTTCCTCAGGGGCTCCCCTGGGAGAATGAGAAGTTGCAGAGCCATATGGTCCTACTTCCCTAGAGTCTGTCTTCTCTGAGCATCAAGGACCAGCTGCCCCTCAGGGACTTGACATCGAGCCCAGAACTAGACACCTTCTCATCTCTGGTCTCTCCTCCACCGTGACACCCAGCCCCCACCCCGCCGCCGATGTGTATCCACTATTGTGCTTACTACTTTGGACCATGGGCTGGTCTTTGGCTTGTCCAGGGCAAAAACTCAGGCAGGTTGATGTGTGGGGCTGCGCGACATTCCAGAGAGCCTGTCCCCCACTGGCTTCACTGCCTGTCTTCCTCCCGGTCCTCTGAGCTCTTTAGAGGAAGGCAAGACCAGTGGTGGAGGCTTTTAAACGATCCAGATGCCTGAGCCCCACCTTGACCAAGCAGATCTGAGCTGGAGCCTGAGCATCTGTGATCATCAGGGGTGGATCCCTTCCTTAGTTCATTCTTTCATTCTTGGATCTGTTTGTGTAGAACAGCCAGGGTTGAGAAGCACTGTCCTAGACGGGGGGTGTTTTGGTTTGGTTTTGCTTCTTGGTTGTTTCCCAGCACCTAACGTAGAACCTGTGAGGTAGCAAAACCCTGATTTTTGTATAATGAATAAGTGTCTGGAGGAGTGAATTTTCCCTGCCCTGTTCCCTGCCCTGTTCCCGCAGGACAGACCCTCTCTGTCTCCTGCCCAGCCTGAGTCACTCCAGTTCCTGAAGCCCAGCCCCGCTTACCTGGGTGGAAGAGAAGGAGCAGAGCCGGGAGCAGCCACGTGGTCCTGCCTCCCATCTCTGGTGATCACACGCGCTCAATACCCTTCAAGGACTTGATGCCAAAGTTGGAGGTGAACACCCTGAGCCTCCTTCAAGGTTCAAGTGAAGCCACTTGAATCTGCTTTGCATTTATCTCTGATTCACTTCCCATTGTCTACACCTACTTCTGCATTTTACATATTAGGAGAAAAGGGTGTCATTCTTGGTGAGGTTGGACTTGCACTAGGTGACAGGAGATGTGTCAAGACCTATGCGCATTATGGGAAAGACAGATGATCCGTGCCTAGTCGGAGCAGCCAAGGATTCTGCTAAATGAACGGTCGCTGGAGGATTGGGGAAGGAAACCATAAGGAGTCAGACCAGTCCAGATGGGAATTTTCTGGTTCTGTTTCCTCTAGATCCCCCTGCCTGGGTGCAAACCCAGCAGCCCACATCCAATGACTTGAAAACTCAAGACGGGACCTTCAGAGCTCAGGATGAGCAAAACAAGAGGGCTGGGAAGGAAAAAAGTGATGGGGGGAGGTGGTAATTCCCAGAGTTTTCTTGGTGTTTGTTTTCTTTCCCTCTCTACTCCTGCTGGCTTTTTTTTTTTCTTCTAAATCTGGCAATCTTAGCTGTGACCCAAGATACACCTCCTCAAACCTGCATAGGTGACAATTCTCTGTAACTGCTCAAAGGCCTGCTTGTCATCCTTGTTTGGAGCAATGTGTTCAAGGGGAATGCCCAGGCCAGAAATCCACATGTCATCCTCCCAGCCTTCTCCCACGTGCCCCAAGGTTAATCATTCAGTAATTCCTCTAGTGGGTGCTTCCCAGACATCTCTTAAAGGTGTTCCCTTCTCTCAGTACCCACTGGAATTACCCAAGTCCAAGCTACCCTTGTTATTTCATCTGTGTTAGTACATCTGCACACTAGTATTATCTCTGCTTCCAGTTTTGCCCAAATCTAGTCCGTTCCTCAATACTCTAGGCAGAATGATCTTTAAACAACAACAATCACCCTCCTTCAGTGGCTCTTATTCTTTTAAAATAAAGTCCAAGAAATTCAACAGAGCTCTGAATGTTTCAGCTCCTTGTCCTGTGGCTGTGGTTGGAGGATGCTGGGCAGGTCACTTAAGACAACATGGCCACAAAGGCCCCATCTAGGGGTGCTGCAGCGAGGTCCTTGGAGACAGAGCTGGGTTTGTTTTACTCAGCAAAGAGAATCAAACAAACCACTTCAAACAAACAAACCAAAGAGGTGAGTAAGTCGGCCTTTTCCAGGGAGACACACACAAATTGACGGCATTTTTATTTATTAGCAGTTGAAAGTCCACAGTGTCTCAGGGGAGGGAAAATAATGCTGATGATCCACACCAAGTTTATCTTCTAATGTTTTATTGAAGAGTTTTATTTGCATCGATATCTGGAAATGAGGTTGGACTATATTTTCTTTTTCTTGTGTGTTACCTTGGTCAGGTTTGAGTATCAGTATTATGCCAATTTCACCAAAAAATGTTGGCGTCCCCTCCTTTTAGATGCCCAGGAACGGCTTCCGTAGTGTTGGAAGCATCTGTTCTCAAATGCTTTGGAAGGATTCACCTGTGAAATCACTGGGCTTTGTCCATCATTTGGGGGTTGAAGTCAGGACCAGAAAGAGTAAGTTCTCAAATTTTTCCATAGTATTTTAAGAAAACATTTCTATTTCTTCTGCAGTAAGCTTAGTTCATTTATAAGTTCCTAGAAAATTACTCAGTTTACAAGAAGACTTTTGTAAAATGCTCTCCTGCAATTCCCTTAATTTTCTCTTTATCTGGGACTATTCTCCGTTTTAATTCCTCTGTTGTATTTCTCCCTCATTTTCCTCCACGCCCTGGAAAGTCAGTCCTCGGGTTTATTCACGCTTTTACTGCTTTTCTGTTTTCAAATGAACTAAATCCTGCTTTTGTCTTTCTTCTTTGTTTTCTTAGACAGAGAGAGAGAAATCTTTCCCTTCTTATAAGGCCACCCATCCTATCAGACCAGGGCCCCATCCTCATGACCTCATTTAACCCTATTTACCTTCCTGGGGACTCATCTCCAAATCCTGTCACGTAGCTAGGGGCTTAGGGCTTCAACATACGAACTGGGGTTGCGAGGAGACACAGATGTTTGGTCCATGACAGATGATTAACAAACATCTTAAAATTTAAATCAAACTCTGATCTTTGTCCCCAAACCAGCCTTTCCCACTTCAGTTCATTGCAATTCCATTCTTCTACTCAGGCTTTAACCCCTGACCCCTCTCTTCTGCTCATCTGCTGTACTGATCTGGTAGGATGTCCTGTTGCTCTTCCTTCAAAATGCCCATCTCCAGGCTCTGATCCCTCCCTATGCACTCCCTGCTCTTGGCTGAGTGCAAGTCACCACGACTGTTGGACTTTTGGAGACTCCCTGGTCTCCCAGTCCTCACATTAGTCCCCTTCCTCATCTGAACAGTCTGTTCTCCATCCGACAGGAGGAACAATGCTTTGAAAATGTGCGTGGGACGCCACTCCTCCGCTCAAGACCTTTCACGGTCCTCGTTTCACTCTGAATTTCTCTTCAACCTCATGTCCGACTAACCTCCCTCCACGCGGTCTTTGGCAGCCTCCCTGGACTCCATGTGGCCCTTGATCAGTACCACCAAGAGCCTTGACAGCCGGCTTCACGGGGCTGCACCCTGTGTGGTTGCACCGGCTACTTAGAAGGGTCCCATGGTTGGTCTTAATGCTCTGTGGCCACCATCTTGAAATTCTTAATAATTCTAGAATAAGGCATTTTCACTTTGCACTGGGCCCTGCCAACAGCTGGCCTCATCCAGAGAGGGCCTAGTCATGTCTGACCACATGGGACTACTCACGGCAGCCACAGAAATGGGCTATTTACAGAGGGGAAGACTTGCTTGGAAATCTTGATAGAAATTAACCGAGCCTGGCGTGGCTGTCTGGGCTATGCTGTGATTTAGAGAAGGGGGGGTGAGCCTGCTGACTGTGGGTAAGGGATGGGAAGGGCATTATCTTCACTGGGAACGGAAACAGGAATCGCCAATTCAACTATGTTTGATGAGGATGAACTTCAGCAAATTTTCAGCATCATTACCAACAGATGACATGATGCACTGGGGCCCCAGCTTCCCTCATTTTCTCACCATCTGTGAGAAAAGCACCAAGAGGCTGACAAAGGAAGCAGAAAATTGCCAAGAAAAGCAGAAGAAGGAGCTGGGTGAGCAAACCCTGGATGAGAAAGTTCCAGCCTCAGGACGAGCTGTAGCTGAGGGCATCCCCCAGGGAGTCGGGGCCATGTAGCTGCTGTCAGCTCTGCTGCTTCTCTGGGTTCCAGGTGAGCGGGGCTGTGCTGGGTGTAGGGAAGTATGCGCTGGCAGAAAGGGTGGCGATGGGAGGAGGAGAACTAAAGGCATAAGGAAAAAGGGGATGAGGTGTCTGTGTAAAAACCCCAGCTCACAGTATTTCCTCATTGGGGTGGGATGAGGACGAAATGTAAAACGTTTCCCACAGAGTGAGCCGTTCTAAGCCCTAAGTAAATTTGGCCACTTGAGTCATTATTACCATCATTTTTAAAATCAGGAATAGCATCTTGATACACCAGAGAGATGAGGAGAAGTTACCCCTCCCCCTGCCTTTCTCCTTTGGTAACTGTAAGTTTGTTTTCTATGTCTGTGAGTCTCTTCGTTTTGTAAATAAGTTCATTTGTAACATTTTTTTAGATTTCACATGTAAATGATATCATATGATATTTGTCTTTCTCTGTCTGACTTACTTACTATGATCATCTCTAGGTCCATCCATATTGCTGCAATGGCATTATTTCATTTTTCATTTTTTATGGCTGAGTAGTATTCCTCTGTGTGTGTGTGTGTGTGTGTGTGTGTGTGTGTGTATCTCACATCTTTATAATACAATGTATTATAGTACATTATACTTTATAATGCAATACAATATACTACTACTAAGTCCCCCTGTGAATATCCATTTATGCATCTCCAGGCACTGATGCATCTCCACGTGGAAGCCTATGTCTGGCCGGTGGAGGGTGTGGGGGTGGGAGTGGCCTGCCCCTGTCTGATTCCTGGGGCTCTGCACTGTGGACCCCTGGAATGTGACACTGCTGGGAACTTGTCATCAGTCCTGGTCTGAGAATTTCCATAAATGATGGTGGAAGGAGAAATTGAACATTTCTTTTTGAGGCTCTGGTGGGACAAGGAGCTTGATGTAGGGGTGGGCTAGGGTGGGCTGGGGGAGGTGGCCATGCTAGCTCAGGGTCAGGGTCTGGCGGAGCATCAGAGGAGAGGGGGGCTCTGAGTGTCCCTCCCAGGGTCTCTCACGATGTTTTCGATCCAGAGGAAGTGGTTCCCAGATCTTAAAGGGTGGGGCTTCCGCAACTGAAAGAGCCTGCTGAGTCCAAGTCCAGCTCTGAAGCCCCCCGTGTGCCTCGCTTCACCGGGCCCCGCCCCGCCCCCAGAAACGGAGAGAATAGCGCCCCCAGAGCCTGAGCCGAGAACAGCAACGATTGCACAGAGAGGGCTCAGGGCCGCTGCCCCTGCTCCCTAGAGGCCCAAGCCTGAGTCTGGAGGTCTTCAGGTTGAGGCCTTTTGCCCCCTCCAGCAAGGTTCCTCAACCTCAGCACTGCTGACATGGGGGCTGGACCGCTCTGTGTGGTGGGGGGCTGATCCGCGCGCTGTAGGATGTTTAACAGCATCCCTGGTCTCTACTCACTCCATGCCAGTAGCAACTCCCCACCTCAACTGAGACCATCAAAAATGTTTCCAAACTTTGCCAGATCTCCCCCGACACGCAATATCACTCTTGGTTGGAAGTTAAGCCTTTGTTAGTCACATCGTTTGCAAATGTTTTCTCCCAGTCCATAGGTTATCTTTTCGTTCTGTTTATGGTTTCCTTTGCTGTGAAAAATCTTAAAAGTTTAATTAAGTCCCATTTGTTTATTTTTGCTTTTATATCTATTGTCTTGGTAGACTGACCTAGGCAAACATTGCCAAGATTTATGTCAGAGAATGTTTTGCCTATGTTTTCTTCTAGATTTATGGTGTTCTGTCTTATGGTTAAGTCTTTTGGCCACTTGAGTTTATTTTTGTGTATGGTTCTAGCTTCACTGCTTTACATGCGGCTGTCCAGCTTTCCCAGCACTACTCGCCAAAGAGACTGTCTTTTCCCCATTGTATAGCCTTGCTTCCTTTGTTGAAGGTCCGTTGACCTTGGGTTTGTGGGTTCACCCTTGATTGGGAACCACTGCTTTAGGGACTGTTGATGGGAGAGGCAGACAGCACTCTGATGTAGAAAACAGGCCACTTTAACTTGCTGGGAAGTAAAGTGAAAAAATGCAAGACGTTCAAAATGAAGAAGCAAAAAGTATGGTTTTTATTTTGATTTTAGGGTGAAAAATAGCAAAAGCCTCACAATCTGTGGATGACAGGATTGCCTGGATGGCTGAATGGGTGGATGGAGGGAGAGGGAAAGGGAAAGGGAGGGATGGAAGGATGGATGGTTGGACAAATGGACAGACATAGAGATGGGCGATAAGTAGATAGATTGCATACCCAGTTCTTTTTCAGAAGTTTAGTATTTTGCCAAAACCATTTCTCAACAGCCCCTTGCCCTGGGTTAACCGCCTTTCTGTCAAGAGCAGATCAGACAGCAGCTGTTCCGTGGAGCACTGATGACGCCTTGGGTGTCTGGAGCCAGCGTGACTCTCCAGGCAGGAAGCAGAGAGTTTAGGGAGCTGGGTCCTAGTTATTTGGAACCAGGGCCTCCAGAGTGACTGGAGGAGGGAGGACAATGTCGTAATCTTGGAGGTGGCAGAGGGCCTGGAGATGAAGCCCCAGGCATGCCAAGGCTAGTGGGGAGCTGCTGAGGAGTTGGGGAGGGAAGGAACCTCTGGTGGGTCATCAGCGTGGAGCAGGGAGCCCCCCAAGACATAGGGTGATGGCAAGTGTTGCTACAGGATTCTATCCCAGGAGGGAAATCAAAGTGTGGCTGTCCTTGGATCATGGCCAAGAAAAGCCCCTTCCTAAGTGGCCTCTTTTTATCCCATGGCCTGTGTCCTGTGTGACCCAGACCTGTGAGCAGAGGCTCCATCTATACCAACAGGGGTTACGAGCCTGGGGCCCATGGATGAGCATTTGAGAAGAGGGCGTAACCAGAAGCTGGAGGCTTCATCCTAGCCCCCTGTACTGCGCTTCACCCAGTTTCTCCTGCTTCCCATTCTTATTTTCTATTTCCTAGTCCATTCATCCATCCATTTATCCATCCATCCATCCATCCATCCATCCATCCATCCATTCATCTATTTATTCAGAGTACACTCAGTGGCTTCATTCAGTTCTTGGTGTTTGATGGGGACAGGTGTCCCCTCACAGGACTGACAATTCTGGGGACCCAGAACCTATCTGGGGCCACCACAGTCTTCTCCCCCTCACATTCCAAGCTGGCTGAGCTCACACAGGCTGGGTGTGGCCTCTTAAGCCTCATAATCCACACCAGATGGCTCCTTAGCTCTCCCCCTGGGGTCTGCAGACAGCTCCTACCTCCCTGGCTCCTGACCCTTCCTTCCTCTGGCTTCAGGGTGACCTCCGGGCTTCCAGAGGACCTGACACCCAAGGCTCCTCTGGCTCAATTTCTTCAGGGTGAAGACAAGACTGATCGTGTTTCCCACGCTTTTTGACTCTGAGTGGCCCCCACAACGTGACAGGCACCGTGAGGGGATCCCGGAGCATGCAGTGTTGGTACAAGAAGGAATATAAGGCCTTTTACAAACACTGTGGCCGACAGCCATGCTTGCTACTTTGGCACCGGATTGTGCAGGCCAGAGGCCAAAGAAGAGGTGAGGTGCGGCCAAGTGTCCATCGTGGACCATCCTGGGGACCTCACCTTCACCGTGACCTTGGAGAACCTCACTGCAGCCGATGCAGGAAAATACAGGTGTGAGGTTACAATGATCCTGCAGGAAGGACTCCTTGGCTTCCTGCCCGAACCCTTTTTCCAAGGTTCAGGTGATTGTTTCCCCGGGTAAGACCCTCCTTTTCTCTGGTGCCAGCGATGAAGGAATCTGAGCTCATCTCTGCAGAGCATCCAAGGAAATTTCAATCCAGGAGAGAAGAACTGAGCTGGTGTTTGTGCATCAGAGATTCAAGACCAAGTGTGTCATGTAAATGTGAGTGTGTGGGAAGTGTGTGTGTGTCAGGTGTGGAAGAGTGAGTGTGGAAGAGTGTGAGGGTGTGAGTAGAGTGTGTGTGACTTCCAGGTCCCTACCACCGCCCTAGGTCCTGACACTCTGGACCTCAGGGATTGGGAGGCTGGCAGAGTTGGGGAGGGCCCTGTATCATCAGCTCCATCAGGACTGAGAGGCTCTTGCCACCTCCCTGTCCTCACAGGGCTTTATGTGTGGGGATGGAGGGTCCAACCAAGGGGTTCCCTTCTCACTCCCCCTTGACTTGAGCTCTCAGGATTTAGGCCTCTCCAGAGCCAGGGCCCCAAGTCTCACCCAGGGTCAGGAGAGGAACCCTGAGATGGTCCAGGCTCAGAGGTGACCCAGACTGCTAGCCTCACCCCTCTGATGGCCTGATCCCTGCTCCAGAAGTCCAAGCTGCAGCCCCAGCCCTTCCCCCTGGGCCTTTCCTCAGCCCCTGACGTCTGTGCTAGCCCCGGGGAAAACCCATTTCTTGCATTTTCCGGAGGCCCTGGCCACTGGGCTGTGGGCCAGAGGGGCTTTGTGGGAAAGCCCAAGAGGGGGCCCTCAGCCCTCTGTCTGGCCTCAGTCTATGTCTCTGTCTGTCTGTCTGGCATCCTCTCTGACTTCTGCACCTTCCCTCTCTGGACTCTTGGTCAGGCAGGAGGGAGCCTCAAAACCCCTGGACCCAACAAGGCAGAAGTGGTGGTGGGGGACCTCTAACGCAGCATTTTTCTTTTTGAATTCTGTTTCTTAATCTTTTTATAAGCCTTTCTTTCTTTCCTTCCTTCCTTCCTTCTTTCTTTCTCTCTTTCTCTCTCTCTTTCTTTCTATCTTTTCTTTATTTCTTTCTTTTCTATCTTCTTTCTTTTCTATCTTCTTTCTTTCTCTTTCTTTCTTTCTTTCTTTCTTTCTTTCTTTCTTTCTTTCTTTCTTTCTTTCTTTCTTTCTTTCTTTCTTTCTTTCTTTCTTTCTTTCTTTCTCTCTCCCTCTCTCTCTTTTCCTTTCTTCCTTCTTTTCTCTCTTTCAGCTTGTTCTTGTTGCATAGGCGCTGTATCACCCCTTATCGATCTAAGGATATTCTTTTTTATTCTTCTGCTTCCTGCATTGTCTCAGCTTCCTCTGAGTTTCGTTTTTTCCTTTGTGTTGGTTCCTCTTTTTCATGTTTCATGAGGTGTTCCTCAGAAGGTCTTGTCTATGTGCATTTCAGAATGTGGCCATACTTGCTTTATGGATTATTAAATTTATAAAACTGTGAAGAAGGAAAGAAGAATCTGAGACTGGCCCTGAGCTTGGAGCTGAGGGAGGGGCTTATGGGGGGTGCTGGGGGAGGCGCCTCACCTTCAGGTGACTGCCGAGACACTCGGCTGTTTTCCTCCGGGTCCCTAGGTGTCTCTGTACTATGTCCTTCTTCCTGGTTGGCCACTGAGCCAGTGCCTATTCTCCAGTCTCCTGCCTGAGGGAATGCAGGTTAAGCTGCCAATGTCTGAGGATCTGGGTGTGCCAAGGGGGTCCCACTTTCCAGAAGGCAGATTCCACCTACCTTCCCTGTTTGGGGCTGGTGGTGCTCTCTAGCCATCAGCCATGTGAGGCATCCCTGCTTTCAAACTCCCCTGAAGCAAGCTCCACAGTCTTCTGTGGGGGTAGACAAAGTCGGGTGGGGGTGGTATGTGGACGCACTGGCTGGGGGCTGGGACCTAACTCCTGTGCTGGCCTTCACGCACTCCTGTTTTCAGCGAGATGAGGAACACTGAAATGCTTACTGGCAGAAGGCGATGATTCTCCGGTCCTGGTTTAAAAAGTGTCCACCCGGCTGCAGAGCAGAGGGAGAGTCTCCTGCACATTGGTCAAGCCTGGGTCTGACTATGGGGGGACGATGGTCCTAGAACATCTGTCCAGCCCCTTCCCTGAGTTCCCTCTGCTTCATGAAGTCAGATCCATGCAGGTGACAGGTAGCCGGTTGGAGAGAGGGCACTGGATCTCTGTTCTTCACCTTTCACTGTTCCCCCCCACCCCTCGGCAACAACCTCCAGCAGCAAGGACACCTGGACCTCTCAGCCAACACCAAGGGTAAGGTGCACGTGTCCCAGGGTCTTCTACCATCTGGATGGCTTCTTCCCTAGGGTAGGGCTTCCTGGACACAGATTTCCTTGGTTAGTCACCACTCAACAAATATTTAATTTACTTGCTGTGTGCTGGGAACATATCCAAAGGCTTGGGAATATGGCAGTGAAAAAAAAAGGCAAGGTTTGCTCTCAAGGAAGTTTCTCTCAAATGGGTAGATGTAAACAGGGGCAAAATGGATAAGACAGATGATAGATAGATAGATAAATGGATAGATAGATATGGATAAATGGGTGGATGAATAATAGATACATACATAGGAATAGACAGATGACCGTTGGTAGAGATGGAGAGATGTGACAGGATGGATAGATAGATGACAGATAAAGGTGGTAGATGGATAGGTAGGTAGATAGTTGGACAGGTAGATAGATAGAGGAAATGTCAGTTAATGGTAATTACTATGGAGGAAAATTAAGCAGGTGTCTAAGGACAGGGTGAGGGTGCATGGGAAGATGATGGAGCATGAAGAAGGCTATTTTGATGCTGAGTGAAAACAAAAAACAAAGAAACTTGTCTTAGTTTGGGTTTTCTCAAAACCAGGTCCTAAGACAAGGATTTAGGTGCAATTAGTTGCAGAGGGGTGATCCCAGGACATATGGTGAGGGAGAGGGAAATGGGGAAAGACAATGGAGTGGACATGAATGAGAGAGTTGTAGCAGCCGGCCTCAGTCCCACTGGCCACCCTCAGAGAGACAGTGTAGAACATTCCTTGGAACTGTCCCACTGCGGCGGGAGGAAGCTGAGGTTGTGATCCACACACATCCGTCCTCGTGGTGGGAGGAGACTGCGGGGTTGCTAATTTCACACAGAGTGATGACAGAAGGCTTCTCAAACAAAGTGTCATTTAAGCAGAGATCTGAAGGAAGTGGGAGAGCCCATCAAACAAGAATCTGGAGAAAGAGTGTCCAGGCAGAAGGTCATTAGTTGGGGCGTGAATTCTGTGGCATGTCTGGCCTACTTTGCTCAGTCAGCCATGTGCCCCCAACCCTGCCCTGAAAGCTAGAGATAGCCCTCGGGCAAAGGATGCAGGAGCTTGAGGTGGGAAACCACAGGCGGGTCCAAGACTGTCCGCAGCTGTGAGCAGCTCAAGTGGGCAAAGAGGATACAGGGCAGGGGACCAGGATACGTGCCAGGAGGGAAGTAATCTTGGAGAGGACCTGGAAGGGCATCTGCTGAACCCTTAGGCTGCAAGCCAGGAAGAGGGTTGGTGGGGAGATTAAACAAAGGCTCAGTGTGAGGAGAGGACACAGCATTTGTGAGGAGCTGGAATGAGGGCAGGTCCTGGGACCCAGGAGGTGAAAGGTGAGCTTGGAGAGGTCACTCCATGGAACTGAGATTGTCGAACCATTTAAGCAGAAGAGCTGCTCCCATGAAGGTACTTAAGCATGAGTGAAGACATTAATTTGACTGAGGAGTGGTTCTAAGAGGACATTTCATCCTTGAAGTTGGTCCCAGCGAGAGCTGAGTTCCTGGGAGTGCTGATGGCTGATAGATCAGCACGTGGGTTCAGAAAGCTGTTTCTGGGGCCAGGGTCCCTACATCTCTCCTCCTCTCTGTTCCTCACCACCACATCCTCCTGCACCTGTCTGCTGGGTCCTGACACTCGAGTTCAGTAGTCTGTGGCCCTCAGCACGGGGTGCTCTGGCCTTGGTACCAACCAGGGGTGATGTCGATACTGACTTTGAGGCCACGGGACCTGGGCACAAAGAGAGATGGGGAGGGGGCGGAGTCTGGGCCAGTCACCATGTCCCCCACAGGTCCCTGCTCAGCAGTGTCCACTTCCTGCTCCTCGTCCTCCTGAAGGTGCCCCTGTTCCTGGGCATGCTCAGTGCTGTCCTCTGGGTCAACAGGCCTCAGTGAGCAACTGGTGGGGAAAAAAGAGTCAGCCTGACCCAGACAATCTGCCTCTCCCCTCGCCCATCGACAACCTGTCCAGAGACACAGCCACTCAGACTAGAGAGGAAGGAACTTCTGACCTTGAACCTTATATCTCTTTTTACCTTATTGCTAGAGACTTATTTTAAAAACTAAAAATTGTAATGAAATATATCACATACACAAAAGTGTGTATATAATGTATGTGTCTGGTGCTTGGCTGGGGAGGACGGGGGAGAGCCTTCCACTAAAGCCCCCAGAACTCCTAACTCCCTAGGAGAGAACGCCAGGCACAGCACGTCTGGCCAGGGGACCCTGAGGTAAGGGGGCTGCTTTTCTGTGATCTTACTCACCTGAGTACTTTTTCTCCCAGGTGTGGATTCTCAACTTAGGATTTCTTTATTCCTTTATTCATTCTTCGAATACTCACAAAGAGCCTAGTAAGTGCCAGGCGTGTTTCTAGGTGTCAGGGGTAGAGCCATCGCCAAAACATGGGCTTTATATTCTAACAGGGGTTTTCAGAAAATAAAGAAATAATACTGGTTTATAATAAGCGTGATGGAGAAAAACAAACCAGAGTTCAGAGGACGGGGTGACAGAAGCCAGGGATGGCCTCTCGGATGACAGCATCAGGCAGGTGAGGGAGCGGAAGTGGAAGGTCTGGGCAAAGGCAGCGGCTGGGTCAAGAAGGAGCCAGGGCAGTGAGGACCCTCATAAGCCCTCTCCCCCACTGTGTTGTTTCCTCTAATCCAACGTCAAAAACACTGTCTCCATAAAATAGAGCCTCTTTCTCTCTGAGAAGTGGGTAGAGATGCAGTTTACCTTGTTGGGAGACTCTCCCGTGTCCGAGTCCCGTGTCAGTCAGCGGGCTTGCTGGTTGAGGAACCATGGAGAACTGACTGTACAGGAGAGGAGCCCCCACCCCCCCGCCTATCTGCCTTCTCAGTTCCACACCTGGGTCTCCTAAAATTACCTGCAGGCTCAGAATTGCTCCAGCTCCAGAACCAGGAAGCAAACACCCCAGCCTGAGAATCCCCTGCTG
This sequence comes from Camelus ferus, assembly GCF_009834535.1. NCBI lineage: Eukaryota > Metazoa > Chordata > Mammalia > Artiodactyla > Camelidae > Camelus > Camelus ferus. The sequence continues at coordinate 25,534,921 of NC_045711.1, forward strand.
GACTGGGAGCACCCAAAGCTGCTCACTCAGCCAAGCCAGCCGGGCATCTCTGCATTCCCGAGGGTCTCATCTCTTGCGTACTCCAGTACCCTTAAGTCTCTGCACTCAGCGCTCTTAGGCCCCCTCCTTGGGTAGTGCATTCTTAGAGGACCCACCTTATTTTTCTGTCTGTGATTTCTGTTCTTGCAAAGCACCCTACTCCTACCTGAAACAGGAGTCCAAACCTGAGCTCAAATCTACCTCACTCAAGACCAAATCTCCTTTTCCAAGGGACTGGAGCCTTTCCTTGAGGTCCAGCCTCTGTCGGGAGGGATCTGGAGGGATGGTTGACACAGCCTGATACTCAAGTACAGGAGCATGTCTGTTTCCTGAGCCTGTGGGTAAGAACAGAAATTAACCAGAGCAGGCTTGTGGCAGTTCTTCAAGCCACCAACAGATGGCGCGAGTGACTGTTTGCAGAGATTCACTTCTTCAAGGACTACAAATAATTCTGCTCTAACAAGAGGGTTTCTCAGCTGCTGGGTCCCTCTTGGCTGCCTTGAATATCCTGATCCTGGCCACTAGGAGTATTTGAACTAGACCCATTGTATCCTGACAGCCTTTCCTCTCCAGGCTGGGTCCTACAGCTCCATCTGCTCATCCGCCTGAACCATCTGAGTAGGGATCAACTTGTCTCCTTGGGAACTAGTCAGACGTGGACTCAGACATTCAGGGGTCAGGGCTCAGGGCTCAAGGTACAAGCAGAAGTCTGGAGCCCAATGGGCAGTTCAGCCTGGAGTAGATCAAGGCCCTAAAGACCCAAGCCCTGGCGGAGGGGACAGAACCAGGCAGGAAAGACGAGGTCACGACGGAGTCCAGTCCGAGTCTTCAGCTCTACTGAGAAGCAACACTCACGCTGCCTCTCTGGATTTCTTACCCTCTGGGAGCGGTGGAGAGACCCAGGGCCCCCTGCTGAACACTTTCGGCTAGCGGGGAACTTGGAGTGGCGGCAGCTGTCCGTGTTTCTTCATATTGTCCGTGAACAAGGGAACCAGCTCTATGATCAGTGCCAGGAAAGGCCCAGGGGAGCATGTGAGGATGAGAAACCGAGGTGCAGGGACCAAGAGAGACGGGTAGAAATGGGGGAGACGCCAGGGGGCAGGGTCTGTCTTGCAGTGACAGAGGGGGAGACCTGCAGTCTGGCCCTGGCCTAGCACCCCACGAAGGGCCTCAAATTTAGTCTTTCACGTTATCTCTAAACCAAATGATCTACAGGACCACAGGGCTGCATTGACATAAGTGTTCATCCTACATGCATGTGCTTTATGCCTATCAAACCACCAGTAAATTAAAATTTTAATCCAATAATCATTTTATGGCCCAATTAATGATACTTTATGGCCAATTACGTTACACAAAGTTGATTTGTGAACTTTATACATTTAAAATATACGACTAACAAGGGCCTACTATTTAGTACAGAGAACTCTATTCCATATCTTGTAATAACCTATAATGGAAAAGAGTCTGAAAAAGGAGACAGATATATATGTATACATGTATAACTGAATCCCTTTGCTGTAGACCAAAACATTGTAAATCAACTGTACTTCAATTAGAAATAATAATGATAATTTTAAAAAATTAAAAATTAAAATATACCACAAATTTGTAGCCCTAATTTGGTGTCTCTTTTTTTGAGATGCTGAGATGAGCGTCAAAAAATGTAAGTGGCTCAGGTTTCTCTGGACCTTAGAGAGGCCCTGAAAGCCACAGAGCATGAAAGCAGGTACCCCAGATTCTCCCTCAAAGAAGGACAATCATTTGGCTTTAATTTGATCTTAGTTTAATTATTTCTTCCCTTGGGAAAGAGAGACCCCATTCACTCTGGATGGTCCCCATGCTATTTAATGCTCAGCCTGACTTTTCAGGCTTTTTGCTCTGTTTCCCTAGAGCAGCCCCTTGAAACACGAACATTTCATCAGCTCTGAGGAATGTCTGCGTGAAAGTCACTCTGCAGGTGAGAGGGGGGTCGGCCTGGGGAGATCGGGGGTCTCTCTGTGTCGAGTCCTCACAAGGCTCTTTCTGAGTTAGGTCTTCATGTGCAGTCTTGAGATCTGAAGAAGGAAATTCCTGGGGTTCTCTAGAGAAATAGAGCAAGAGATGTATGTATTTGAAGATATTTAGTATAAGGAATTGACTCACACACTTATGGAGGCTGGGGAATGCCACCATGTACTGTCCACCAGCTGGAGACCCAGGAAAAATGGTAGTGTAATTCATTCCAAGTTCAAATGTCTAAGAACCAGAAGCAGGGAGCAACCAGGCAGGAAAGGCTGAGTTCCTCCTTCCTTTACCAATAAAATCCATCCTTTACCCAATAAAATCTGCCTGTCATGCTGATTTTTTTGGTCAGATTGGACGCGATGCCCACCTCCACTGGGGAGGGCAACCTGCTTTACCGAGTCTACGCATTCAAGTGCCAATCTCATCTGGAAACATCCTCGTGGACACACCCAGAAAAAAGGTGTAATCTGGGCACCCCATGTATGTGTCAACCTGACACCTAAAATTAACCATCACAACAGGCACTCACACCTAAAACCAAATGTGTTTCCTAAGTTACTGCTGCCATTGCCCTGTCCACCTGTTGGATCTTCCAACCTATCGGCAGAAACTGCTTTTAGTTCAAGAAGTGTTTTCTGAAAAGATGCACCAGGGAAGTGAGAGAGTCGGGAGAAACCGTGGTGAGCGGAAAAGACAGGAAACAGCAACTCCTGGGCCGCTTCTCAATATGGGTTACCATGGCCACCAGCTGCCCAACATTCCTCTCATTCTGTTTCCTGGGTCTGAATTTTGTGCTTCTCCCTTTTGCTAGCCCTTGCCTACTCTCTCTTTCATTTTTTTTTTTTTTTTATGGAGGTACTGGAGGTTGACCTCCTACATGCTGAGCATGCTCTCTACCACTGAGCTATACCCACCCCCTACACTCTCTCTTTCAGAGTGACGGTGCAGTGGAAAGACACTTGGGCAGTCATGCCAGAGAAATCTGGGTTCAGATCTTGACACTGTCACTTATGGTTTACAATACTCTTCCGGTCAGTTTGCTTACCCTCTGATCTGTTGGAAAGGTAGTTCGGAGGAAGGGACATTCATCTATGTCCTCTTTGCTATGTGAAAAAGACCAAAATAACCCGACAATACCTCCCCCCCCCCCCAATCAAGCAAACGCTTAGAGGTATAAATTCATGCTTACATTGTCTGCATGTGTATGTGTTCATTTTTTATATTTGTGCTTTGGTTTTTGATTTTTTAATTCTTTTATTGCAGTATAACGTATAAGCAGTAAAAGGGCATGAGGGGGGTTCGGATGGTGAGGGATGTCCCCATGGTCCCCAACTTCCCACTCAGCATCTTCCATGAGTGAACTCTCATCCATTCTCAGTTCTCTGTCCTGAATCTCATGATGTAGTGCACTTTCAAGAGAAGAAACTGAAAAGTGAGGTATGCGGAGGGTTGGTGACAGCTGCTCCAGGTCTACGTCTGGGGATCAGCCCGCCAGGAGGAAAACCATGTCCTGGGGGCTTGGTACCCTGATTGGGAACCCAGAACCAAAATAGGACCTTTGGAGGCATCTGAGGTCATAGTACCATCTTGTGCGGCCAGAAGAGTTGGGGGTCCCACAGGGGCAGAGCTCCATGGGTGCCTGGAGCTGCAGGTTGGGGGACACAGCCCCTCTGTGGTCCCCACCAAGGCCAGAGAGGATGGATGAGTCTGACATCCAACCCTGGGACTGTCTATCCTGACCACAAGGAAATGACAAATCACAGAGGGTGGGGAGGCCCCACCCAGGAAGGACCCAGGTTGGCCCTGCTGTGTTAGGGTGCCTGTGTGAGAGAGAGAGGACCAACTGGGAGCTGTGGGGAGGAGGCAGCATCCCCGACCGAGGGACCCTGGACTTGTCCAGTCACTGGATTGAGCCCAGGGCACTGATCCCGGGATCCCCAAATCTCCTGCACCCTGATCACCTGAACTGACATGGGGCTGGACAAGGAAGCAGAGAGGCCCAGAAAAGCAGAAGTGAGGACTGGAGTGAGTCCTCTGAGGAGGGTCCACCCTGTCCCTGCCCAGGGTCTGGCGCTGCTGCAGGTGACATCTGTGCTGGAGGAATGACCCCGAGGGACGGGGCCCTGTGGCTGCCTTCAGCTCTGCTGCTTCTCCACGTCCCAGGTGAGGGGCTCAGCCCTTTTGGGGGGAGAGGAAGGGGCGGGGGTGGAGGTGGGTGAGCAGCAGCGCAACAGGAGGGAGGGAGGGCAGGCAGAGAATCTTCCAGGAACAGCCAGCACCTGCCTCAGCAGGGACCATGAGGATTCAGTGCACAAGGCAGGTGAGTCTCATCCACTGGGCTGGATAGGGCAGCGCCAGTGAGAGGGGACGCCTGTGGTGGTCACACCTCAATTGTCACAGTCAGAAATGACATCTTGGGGCATCACACACATATACTCACAGAGATTTTCCCATCCTGATCCCATCCTGTCTCCAAGGACACCCTCTCCTTTGTGAGCAGGCTACTCCCCGCTCATCCTCCCCAGGGTCTGAGGAAAGGCTTGTCTCCTGCCTCAGCCTCCTCCAGACCCCAGGGGTCCTTGAGGGACCCACACCCCAGGGTGACCCTGACCCCAGCTCACCTGATGAGGAGCCGGACTCGGCTGTGTTTTCCAGGCTGTTGGTCCCTGAGTGGCCCCCGCAGAGTGACGGGCATCAAGGGAAGATCTCTGAGCATGCAGTGTCAGTATGAGAAGGAATTCATTAAAAATAACAAATACTGGTGCAAATTCCCATGTTTCCTACCGAGGAGGATGGTGGAGACCAGAGAGCCAGAGAGAGAAGTGAGGAGTGGCCGTGTGTCCATCAGGGGCCATCCTGCAAACCTCACCTTCACAGTGACCATGGAGAGCCTTGGAATGGAGGATGCAGGAATTTACCTGTGTGGGATTCACACAGCACTTTCATTGAACTCTGCCTCCCAGGTTGCCCGGGTTGTGGTGTCTGTGTTCCCAGGTGAGCCCCCGACATCAGCACTGGGGCTGCCTGATCTGTACCTGGGACCCTGACCCTCAGGAAAGATCTGGAGTAGGAGCGTGGGGTGGGGGAGTCAGGGATCAGGACCCAGCTTGTGAGTGGTCTGCCTGCTCACAGCGCATGCCCACCTCTGGTTCTTCTAGATTCTCTGTGTCCACCTCGGAAGCTTTCCTGGGTGGAGGGGGCAGAGTGAGCCCGAGTCTGGGGACAGGGTGCCTTCCTGTCCTCACAAGGGTGGAATCCACTTGTAAGGGGACCCTGTGTCTCTTGCTGGCCCTCTCTCAGCTGTCCCTGTAGGAACGGGCCCATCAGGGCCATGAGAGGACATCCCTGTGTCCCCCTTGTTGCCGCCCCAGGAGGGTTCCCAGGGCGGCAACCTCACAGCAGTGGTCCCTGGGGGTCTCCACAGAGAAGGATGGGGAGGAACCCCAGAGCCTGTGTGGGTGTCTGTGATGCTGTGGAGACCACGCTGCCCCTCCAGGCTGGCCCTGTCTCTCTGTCTTTTTCTGGCACCTCGTACCCACAGGAGCAAACCCAGAAAAACCCCAGAAAACCCCAGAAATTGCTCCCCTTAGGCAAAGGGAGAAGGGTGAGGAAACGGGCTCTAAGGAGATGTTCTGGCCCCAAATCGACCGCCATGTGCTGCAAATAATTCCTTAATAGAAGGCTGGTTTGGTTTCCCAAGCGCCTAAACAAGATCGCCTATGTGTTTGCGCTGTCCCTTGAGTTCTCTCACCCTGAGGTTGTCTCCGGTTCCTCTGAGGTCCCTCCCGTTGGTCCTAGTTTTGCTCTCACGAGAGAGGTCTCCCTTACACGCCCTTTGCCTGTTGCTATTTACGAGTGAGGAACCGAAGGTTCGCTGGACTGCGGCGTGTGTGAGGGAAAGGGCTGTCCTTTGACCTCGGGGCAGGCCACGTGCTGCAGGGTCCACAGAGGTCTGTGTCGCTCTAGATCTTTCTTTCTGGTCATTCCCCACCCCCCGGGGGGGGCCCCAGGCCTGGCTGAGAGTTTAGGGGCTGAGAGCAAGACGGGTCTCACCGTTCAGCGCAGACTCTGCTGCACATCTGTTTCATTTGTGTCTCACTCCAGCCATCAGCCGCGCCCGAGGGCCCTGGCGGCTCCGTCGCTCTGCATCACTCCCTGTGCAGTGAACATCACCCTGTCTGTCCCCTGCCAGGGTGGGTGAAGAGGACAAAGGTGTGGCCGTGGCTGGGGGTGACCTGGAGCCAGGTACTCCTTCCATAGACTCTGAAATCTCCTGGTGAGCAAGGACCACGCTGTATCTGAAAGTGCTCACCTGGCCAGGATGCACCTGGAGAGCGACCGGGGAGGGGGACCCAGGGTGCCGGTCATGACCCTGGGTGCAGTCGTGGGGGATGCTGGACACAACACATCTGTCCAGACAACCTGAGTGACCTTGACTATGTGAGCAGAGCCACACCAGTGATGGAGAGTGGGGACCCAGGGAGAGGGCACCTGGCCTGACCTGTGCTTCTCCCTTAGCCCGTGTTACAGCCCCCAGCCCCGAGAGGTCCACAAGTACCCCAGCTTCTCTCACAACCCAGCCAGCACCCACCAGGCGTCTCAGCAGGAGATCCCTGATTCCGGTCAACATTCTCGGTAAAGGGCCCGCATCCCAGGACTTTGGTGCCAGGGCTGAACTTTTGGAGGCATTGGGCAGGTACCAGTTTCTCCCTGTGAGTGAAACAGAACAGTCCCTGCCCTCATGGTCATTGTGCTCTACAGGCAAGCAGACATCAAACAAGTCTCTGCATTATTGATTCCTGTACCCTAGATGGTATAACCAAACGTGGAAGGCTTAGGTAGAAATCCTTCTCCTGGCCCAGGTCCCACCAGGATCCCTGGGTCTCCCTCACACTTTTCTCATGGCCACATCCAGCCCTATGTCCACAGTACTAAGTCTTGGGGGAAATTCTTAGGTTGAAGGTCAGGGCCCTACAGGTCCTTCTGTGGGGCTGCCCTGCCCAGGATGGGTCCTTATGTGGACTGTGGTAGCCACAGGACCTGGGCCCAAGGGCCAAGCAGAGTGGAGAGCGTCAGGACCTCCTGTTGAGGGTGGGGCTCACTGTCTGTCACCCTGTTGCTTCCACAGGTCCCTGCTGGGCAGCATCCACTTCCTTCTCCTGGTCTTCCTGAAGGTGCCTCTGCTCCTGGGCATTCTCAGTCTGTCCTCTGGGTCAGCAGGCCTCAGAGGAGCTCTGCAGACAAGGAGAGTCAGCCCAATTATAAGAACCAGTAGCCCCTGTGTTTTCTGATGTCCTGTTCAGGGAGGCAGTCTGCCTGGTGGATGGGAATGATCTTCTGACCCATCAGTCCTGCATTGCTCTCCACCTTTCTCTCAGAATACTGTGTTTGTGACCTTCTTGGTAGCTTTTTTCTAGTGCATGATTCTCATAAACCAAGAGGGTAGCTGACCAACAGGTGCTTCTGAACTACAACCAGAGATCAACATTGCGAACACGCCTTCCAGCTAATCCACGGAGCATCACTAATGTGCTGAACTCTCGGGGGCTCTCCCTGACATCTTCAGTCCCCCAAGGGATGCAGTAGACTTGGTTTTGGTTCCATTTTCCTGGTTTCCAGGCAGTTCTGTGGCTTCCCCCTGACCTGTGCTACCACGGTAACCCCTACTCACAAGTTTGGGATTCCCCCATGGGGAATCTTCCAATTGCTGAGTCCATGTATTTTATTATGCACCCTGAAGGTCAGGAAATAACACAGAGGATCACGGTCCATGCGGCCCACCTGAGTCACAAATCCATCGTTCCTTGACCTCCATAAACCTATGCTCTGTCTCATAGACCAACAGACCATGTTGGGCTCCTCTGATTGGTGTCAGTTCACAACAGAATTCTGCATTCCCTGAACAATCTCATTACTCCCTTCCTCATGCTGAGCCAACCAGATTCGTGTATTCAGGTACTCTGCAGATGGCTCTAGAAGAATAATACTATTAAAATGTTGCAACTTAACAGAGTCCTTTCTTCCTCCTCTTCACGGGTCACTGACCCCTCCCCACATCATGCAAGGCCTGTGGGTGTAGAACTGGTTCTAGTTTGCAAACTGTTTTAGTAGCTGAGTGGGTCTTCTTTTCAATAGCCTAGTTCTCTACTAGATGTCCAAGTAAAGGAAGACTTGAGTAGGCTGCCCACTGATTCAGTTCAAGGTGCACCATGGTGAATTTGCCAACACTGATGACCTCTGAAAGGCTGGTTATTATTGCGACTCTTCCATTCCAAGCAGCCTAGACCTGGGTAATTGCACCTACTTTTTCATCCAGCAAGTATGTTGAGAGATGACCAAAGAAGCAGGTGGTGAAATATACCACACCGTAGGCCATTTTCTAATTGATGAGCATTCATTTTGCCTCCATTTTTTTTTTTTTTTTGCTGGATGAATCATTTGCAATAAGCATCTTTAAGTATATACATATATATGTTACATATATATTTGTATATCTCCTTTTCGAGGGTTGAGTTCCAACAATGAATAAACAGGAGAAAGAGCTTAGCTTTATGGAGCTCACATGCCGGTTGGTGGGCTGAGGTAATTAACAGATGAAGCCCCGTGTTCTGATTGTCTCCACACAGCTCATGGCAGTCCCCAGAGACCCAGCGCTCGCCTCAACACCCCCACTCCAGATCCACGTATGCGAGCATGTGGAAATGTACAAGTCCAAGTTGAAGAGTATCTTTGAGTAACATAAAATAAGGTAGGGTATTACTGGTGGGGGGGAGGGTATAGCTCAGTGGTAGATCATGTGCTTAGCATGCACGAAGTCCTTGGTTCAATCCCCCGGTACCTCCATTAAAACAAATAAATAAGAAATTACCTCCCCACCCTACAAAAATAAGATGGGGTGTTATTGGTACAGTAGTAAGAGGTGACTCTTATCAGGCCCATGAATAGGGTGATATTTAAGCAAGGTTCAGAAGAAAATAATGGAGCACCTGGAGGCACCTGGAGGAAGAACCCTCAGGCAAAGGAAAGGGCAGGTGCAAATGTCCTGCCACGGGAGCATTTTAGACCTGGATCCAGGAAGACCATAGAGCTGATGCCTCCATGGGTCAGGTGGCACCAGGGGCTCCAAGAATCATTACCTGTCCTGTTCCCCAGCTTGAGGAGGAAAAGGAGCAGCAGTGTTGGATAACTCAATCTTCTGAAAGCAGGTGAGAGCTGAGGGAATGACTGAGTCATTCATTCATTCAACAGCCCAGTTGTTGAATTGCGACCAGCACGTCCAGGAAGGACACCGGGCAGGAAGCATGATGTCGCCCCTGCACTCATGGGCCACTGTCCACATGGAGACAGACATGGAACCCCAAATCACAGGTCTGATGAAAGCCAAGAGGGAAGTGTCAGATGGGCCAAAAGGAACCATCAAAAGGGAGCCAGCCTAACCTGGGAGGGTCGAGGAAGGTGTCCAGTTAAGCCCATTGGCTGAGTCAGGCAGAGGAGGAGGAGTTCCAGGGCCCAGGCAGGTCTGGAAGTGGGGAGGGCGGCAGCACGGGGGTGGATCTGTAGTCAGGATGTTGAGGCGAGCTCTGGGTGTCTGGGGACCACCATGAGCTGTGTGGAGACAGTCAGAACACGCGGCTTCACCTGTGATGAGTGGGAGCCACAGAAGGGTTGAAGCAGAGCCAGCTGCCTCCACTGCATTCCTCAGTGCTGCGCACTGGGCTGCAGGTGCTATTGCCCCGGACAGGAAGTGGGGAGGGTAGGAGATCTGAATTGGAGGAAGCAAGCAACCTGATTTGTGCATGACAAGCTTGAGACGCTGTAACAACAACCTACCGGAGGGAAGGAAAGCAGGCCCTCATTACCCCATACCACTTCCAAGGGAAATATGACATCAAGAACCAACACATCGTGTGAACAAGACACTGAGTGAGGACAGTCCTGCCTCCCATCTGCTAGGCAGGTCCGATCCCAGCTCTGCACCTTGAAGAGGCTCCTGGTTGTCACTGGGGATCCGAGAGGGGCACCAGCACTCGGTGCCTTTGGGGTCTCTTGTAAAACCTCCCTCTCTGTGCCAGTGAGTCGAGGGAGGCTCAGTCTCAGCCCCCGAGGCCCCCAACTTCCCATCCTTCCCACTCAGGTCTTCCACCTCTGAAGTCTTACCCATTCACAGTTTTCTTCCCTGATTCTCAAAAGGGAGTAGAGTTTGGCAAGAGGACAAGAATGAATTAGGGGTCTTAGAAGGTTGGTCACTGCTGCTATGTGTCTAAGTCTGGGAAGCAAGGTGCACAAGAGGAAAGAAGCCACAGCCTGAAGGATTGGTACCCGGGTTGGGAACCCAGAACCAAGACGAGACCTTTGAAGTTGTCCGGCATCACTGTGCCAACGTGTGTGGCCGGAAGAGGAGCTGAGGGTCTCACAGGGGCAGAGCTCTGTGGGTGCCTGGAGCTGCAGGTTGGGGGACACAGCCCCTCTGTGGTCCCCACCAAGGCCAGAGAGGATGGATGTGACTGTCTGTCCTGACCACAAGGAAATGACGCATCACAGAGGCGGGAAGGCCCCACCCAGGAGGAACCCATCTTGGCCCTGCTGTGCGGGGCTGCATGTGAGAGAGAGAGGAGCTGCTGGGAGCTGTGAGGAGGGGGCAGCATCCCCGACCGAGGGACCCTGGACCTGTCCAGACACTGGATTGAGAGAAGCCCAGGGCACCAGGTCCCTGGACCAGCCGGGCTGCCTCTCTCCCCATGCCTCCTGCACCCTGATCAGCTCCAGTCACTGTGGAAGATTGTGAAGACATAAGACAGGGCTGGACAAGGAAGCAGAGAGGCCCAGAAAAGCAGAAGTGAGGACTGGAGTGAGTCCTCTGAGGAGGGTCCACCCTGTCCCTGCCCAGGGTCTGGCGCTGCTGCAGGTGACATCTGTGCTGGAGGAATGACCCCGAGGGACGGGGCCCTGTGGCTGCCTTCAGCTCTGCTGCTTCTCCACGTCCCAGGTGAGGGGCTCAGCCCTTTTGCGGGGAGAGGAAGGGGCGGGGGTGGAGGTGGGTGAGCAGCAGCGCAACAGGAGGGAGGGAGGGCAGGCAGAGAAGCTTCCAGGTGTGGAAAGGGAGGACACCCCAGGTGTGGTCTGGCTGATGGGGGGTGACTGATGTGAGATGGGGAACTTTGGGGGGTGACCCCCAGGGCATCTCTGACCCCGGTCCACCTGATGAGGAGCCGGACTCGGCTGTGTTTTCCAGGCTGCTGGTCCCTGAGTGGCCCCCACAGAGTGACGGGCGTCGTCGGGGGATCGCTGAGCGTGCAGTGTCGGTATAAGAAGGAATTCATAGATCATATCAAATTCTGGTGCAAATCCCCGTGTTTGTTATCATGGAGGATGGTAGAGACCACAGAGTCAGAGAGAGAAGTAAGGAATGACCGCGTGTCCATCAGGGACCATCCTGCAAGCCTCACCTTCACAGTGACCTTGGAGAACCTTAGAATGGACGATGCGGGAACATACTGTTGTGGGATCGATAAATCACTTTCATTTGACCTCACCTCTGAGGTTGAGGTGTCTGTGTTCCCAGGTGAGCTCCCCCACTGCCCCACCGGCACCAGCACCAGGGCCGGTCACACCTTGACCCTCAGAGAAGAAGTGGAACAGAAAGGCTGGACAAGGACGTGAAGAGGGGGTTGGGCAGTGGCTCGGGACACGGAGTAGGTGTGTGCGCCTGCCCACGTGTATATCTCTGTCCCCGTGTGGGGCCTGCCCTGGGGCTCCCCCCGACATAGGCGAGGCTGGCAACTTCCTGGCCCACAGCGAAGAGTGTCCTGCGCTTGGGCCCCTACGCTGCCTGCTGTCCTGCAAGGGCCACGTCCACTCTGAAGGGGACCCCGTGTCTCTTTCTGGACCTGTGCTTGGTCCTGCCTGCAGGGAACCCGACCATGACGGCATCTGCTGGTCTCACTCTCACATGGCCCCGCCCCACACAGGCCAGCCCGGACCCTGGGGCCCCGAGGACGTGAGATGCGCCCTCACTCTGTGCCCTGAGTGGTGCCTGCTTGAGAGTCCACGCCCTGCGCTGATCTCCCCAGCCCCGTCCCCAGCTCCTAGTGTATGTCCTGCTCTTGTGCTGGCCCCAAGGTCACCAATGATCCTTCCAGAAACAGAAGGGCCTTCTGTGGTTTTGAGGCCTTCTGTTGTAACCCTAAGGAAAGCACAAAAGGAGCCCAGACCCCTGAGTTGGGCTTTCTCTGTTCCTCTGGGGGACTTCACCTTGCCCCGCCGGGCTGACCCTGCCCCTCTCTCTTTCTCTGCATCTCAAAGTGCCCACCTGGCCAGGGTGCACCTGGAGAGGGGCTGAGGAGGGGCCCAAGGTGCAGGTCAGGCCTGGGTGCAACCACAGGGGGATGCCAAACGCAGCACATCTTTCCAGATGACCTGAGTGACCTTGCCTGTGTGAGCAGTGCCACACCAGTGATGTAGAGCGGGGACCCAGGGGGAGGACACTGGGCCTGACTCATACTTCTCCCTTAGCAGCCAAGAGGTCCACAAGCACCCCAGATTCTCCCACGACCCTGCTAGCACCCACCTGGAGCACCGTGTCTGGGCAGGAGACCCCCGATCCTGGTCAACACTCTCGGTAAGGGGCCCGCATCCCAGGGTTTCGGTACCTGGGTGGCTTCTCTGCGAGGTGAGCAGGCAGGGTAGAGGGACTTGGGTCATCTGTCTCTAGGTCCCTCATTTAATTCCACACTTAGTTGTGAAGATCCTACTAAGTGCCTGGCGCTCTTCAGTGGGTACAGTTGTGAACCGCCCGGACAGGAAGCTCCTCTGACAGAAGCTGTGATCTAAGGGGGAATTCACACCATGAACAAATCGACATGTAGTTAGTATATAAATATGGCAATTTGTGATAAATGCTACGGAGAGACAGTCATCACTGAGGTTTGGCGAGAGCCTGTGTGGGAAGGTGACTGGGTTTGCTGTTTAATACACGATAATCAGGAAAGCCTCGCTGATCATCATTTGAGTGGAGATCTGCAGGATTTGGGGAGCCTGGCATTCATGTATGTGCAGGAAAAAAGGGTCCAGGCAGAGGGAAAAGTGAGTACAAATGTTCCACAAAAGGAACCTGCAGGACCCCTGCCCAGGGCAGGGCAGGAAGCAGATGGTCTGGGCATCGGTGGCCCCTGCACTCCGACCCCTGCCTTTCCCAAGCCCCTGTCAAAGTGTCATCCTGTTGAAGAATCCAGGCCCTTGAGGGAGGATGGAGCTGAGGGAGGTCATTCATTTATCCCATCAACTACTACGGACCTTTGGAGGTACCAAGGCAGTACCAGTTTCTCCCTGTGATTAAAACAAACAGTCCCTTCCTTACAGGGAACTGCTATTTGTAGGAGAGCAGACATCAGACAAACAAGTCTATTATTGATTCCTGTGCCCGAGATAGGGTACCTCCCGAATGTGGAGGTTTATGAAGAAATCCTCCTGTCCAGGTCCCGTCTGGATGGGTCTCCCTTGCGTCTATCCAGTGGCCACGCCCTGCCTATGTCCACAGTCTTAATTCTCAAGGGCAATTATTAAGCAGAGAGAAAGGGGCAGAGGCACACAGGGTGGGGCTGCCTGCCCGGGGGGTGGTATTTATGTGCATCGTCATGGCCTCAGGACCTGGGCACTGGGGTAGGGGAAAGTCGAGGGCACGAGGGCCACCCTCTGAGGATGCCACTCACTGTCTGTCACCATGTCCCCCACAGGTCTCTGCTGGGCAGCGTCCACTTCCTGCTCCTGGTCTTCCTGAAGGTGCCCCTGCTCCTGGGCATGCTCGGTGCTGTCCTCTGGGTCAACAGGCCTCAGAGGAGCTCTGGGAACCAGCAACATCTCTTGCCCATCCATCCCGACCCAGGACCACAGCCTCCTCTGGTGGATGGTAATGACCTCTGACCAATAAATCCAGCACCCCTGTCGTGTGTCTCTCAGAATACTCCATAAACTTTTGGGAAACAATTTTTTCCTGCAACGTCTCATGCAAACAAAAGAATATACCTAATAAATGTACTCTTCCAACCAGGCATACTCTTCAACACTTGAGTGCTCACCTTGCTGCTTAAGTCATAAACATCATGAATACTTCTGAAGCCCTAAGCTCCTCCTCTAACTCTGAATGAGGGGGTCATAGTTTAATGGGTGCAGGGTTTCAGTTGTACAAGATGAAAAGAGTTACAGAGATGGATGGCAGTGATGACTACACAACATTATGCAGGTATTTAATAGCACTAAACTGTACGCTCAAAACAGTTGAGATGGTAAATTTTATGTTATATGCATCTAACCACAATTTTTTAAAAATTTAAAAATGTCTTTTAATAACATCATATTATTTTCTCCTTAGAGCTTGTTCGCATATTTGCTAACTTTAATTATAAATCTCTTATGTAGTTATTGTTATTAAAAATGGTATCTTTTTCATTAAATTTTGAAGCCACACTTTCCATGAGTGACATTTGGACACAGATCATGTATCTATCACACGGATCATGTATCTATCTAGCAATCCTGCTAAAAATTGGACCCATTTTTTCAGTTTTATGTGTAGACAATCAATTCATCTATAATTAGTTAGAATTTTGTTTCTTCCTTTCCAACTCTCATATCTTTTGTTTGTGCCATAACTTAATCAGTGTTGAATGAAGTAATGACTTTCAACACCTTTATTCTCCTCCTGCTTTTTAAGGGAAGTCTTTTTATGACTCACCGTTGGTTTCAGTGTTTGCAGAACATTTACTCATGAAACCCTTCTATTCCTAGCTTATCATGAATCGTAATGGATTTTTCTTTAATGCTTTGCATGCATTATATTTATTTATAACTATATGATTTTTCTCCTTTATTACATTACTGTGATGAATTATATACATGTATTATGGAGGAGGGGTAATTAGGTTTATTTATTTATTTTTAATGGAGGTCCTGGGGATTGAACCCAGGACCTCGTGCATGCTAAGCACACACTCTACCACTGAGCTATACTCTCTCCCCTTCCCAAGACTTTCTTGGTGCCCCCAGGGCCCTGGTGCATGACCAAGACCTCTTACTTCTCCAGCCCTTCTGAATGTGTCCTGCGTCACCAGCCTACAAGAGAGCTCCTCCCTCCACAGTTGGCTCTGGACACCTGGGACAAAATATCTTTACCTGCCTCCCAAAACTGTTCTTCAAGAACAGTTTTAGCTACTGGGTTGTATCTATAGCAATCGGAATTAAATTTTATCAGGTTAAGGTTAGAATTTGTCTTATTACTAGTGAGGAAACCCAGTCCACCAGCCTCCTCTCAGCCCCCTGTCCTGGGCTTAATTTATCCTCCTCTTCATCTAGTGTCTGAAGTCTTGCCCAGGTTATTAATAATAACCCTGGTTATTAGAGTGCTAACCCTTTCTGTCCTTAGAACTTCACGTACATTTTCTCATTTAATTCCCTTAACAATTCTTATCAGTCCAATTTACAGATACAAACACTGAGGCTTAGAAAGGCTAAGTTGTCCACTGTCACACAGCTTATAAGAGGTGCTTGTGGAGCTGCGGTCTGTGTCATCTCACAGCCTGCACTTCGTGCACTTGGCTGTAACAAGGGCCTTTGAACAAATGCATCGCCAGGTGTCCAAGCATGTTCACCTGACCCCTGAGTTGGGGGTGGTTCTTTGATGCTGGGACCCGTTATTGTCTTGGAGAACCATTTCCGGAATTGGCACCCAGACTGTTGTACCCCCTGGACCAAAGGCCTGACAGGCCAGATCCCCCCTCCTCTGACCCTTCTGTGGACACATCTCCGCCCCCCTCCCCATCACAGCCCCTTTGCTTCCTCTTTCTTACCTAGTGCAAAATCTCATGCCCTATGACCCAGCCCTGCTAAAAAACAACCCTCCTTTTGCTGAATAATTAAAAGCAGGAAATACTCACTGTATAAAAGGAAGTGAATAAGTAAGAAGCTCAAAGGCGAGTTTGGACAAGCCGAGGGTACAAACCTGTGCTCAGACAGAATTTTGAGCGTCCAGCCGGGGTCCAAGTGTGACTCGTGGGCACGGGTTGGAGGGGCGAGGAGCCTGGGAGGCAGCACCATGTGGCTGCCCCCCGCTCTGCTCCTTCTCAGCCTCCCAGGTGAGTGCGGCGGTCAGGGCAGGGCTAGGGTGGGGGTCGGGGGTGGGGGTGGGGTCCGGCCCGGTACTGAGAGAGGTGTCACATGGAGGAAATGGGAGGCAGCTTCGTTAATTTATTCAGCAAAAGCGTGCTGGGGGCCTCTTTATGCCAGGCATGCATCAGGCTCTGAGGACATGAAGGGAAAAGAGAACTAGGACTGACCATTCAAAGAGGAGCAGGGAAAAAATTAAAAAAAGAGCCAAGTGGGAAAAGCATTCCCAAGAGAGGGAACCGCATGGCCAAGGGTCAGCAGCTTGAGAAAGGACAGTGGGTTTGTGCAGAGGGACCTCTCCATTTGCAGAGAGCCTTGGGGTGACTGGTTGGAAGTGAGGCTGGGAACTTGAAAGCCAGGATTATGAAGGACCCGGGACATCATGCCCTGGAACTGAGACTTTTGAAGAGGAAATTGCTCAGGGACCTAAGTGGGCGATGGGAGGGGCTTCTCTTCTGTGGAAAACCACTGCCCACACTTAGAGGACACGAGGGGACAGTGTGGGAGTTCGCACCATGTGTGCAGTGTGTGTGGGTCACACAGCCTTCTCTCCAGGCCTGGGGACTGACCACCTGACACATACAGATGGTCCGTTGAGGGACCGCGGGAAAGAGCACGGCCAAGGTATCGGAGAGCCGAGTTCCAGTCCTGACCGGGGCGCGGGACGCGGCCAGTCCCTCCTTGTTCTAAGACCTGGACTTCTGGTGTGAGTGGGGGTCCCTGAGCCCTTCTAGTGCTAATGACACAGGACTCCTCTATTCACATGGATACAAGCAGATGAGGGCTGTGGGCCTTCCCCCTAAGTAACACTGCCGTTGCTGGTTTCGTTGATGATGCAGAAACCTTGTGACGCCACCCGTAGACCAGCTGCGAGGGCAGCGGCTTCTCTGGGATGGCCACGTTCATTAAGCGGGGCTCCGAGTGGCTCAGAATTCCCAAAGGACCGCGGTGCAGAAAGTCTGCACCTCCTCTAGGGCTCCAGCTTTGCATTTGAGTTCCAGGACCCCCATCTGTTCTCTCTTTATCCCAACATCCAGCTCACCTGGAGGCCAAGAAGAAGGGTATCACACCCTGCTACACGCACTCACACAACGCACTCACACAATGGAGG
This sequence comes from Camelus ferus, assembly GCF_009834535.1. Classification (NCBI taxonomy): domain Eukaryota; kingdom Metazoa; phylum Chordata; class Mammalia; order Artiodactyla; family Camelidae; genus Camelus; species Camelus ferus. The sequence goes on from NC_045711.1 coordinate 25,552,235, forward strand.
TGAATACAGACACCCACAGGGACTCACACCCCCGTTCACATCTACATTCTCACACACTCATAGTCACACTCATCCGTCCACACACACGTGCACACACACAGGCACAACACACACACTCACTCACAGAGACACAAAGTGATACACACACTTAAACGGTCCCACACATACACACAGTCTTTCTCATTCACACAACTTCACACACACACAAACACACACATACACAGTTAAACACATGTGCGCACAGGCTTACACAAGTCTCCCTCACACACACACACCCCACACACACATCTGAAGGCTGAGACCCACCGAGGCTGATCTGTGTCTCGGGGAGGGTGGGTGCTGCAGAGATAGGATGGGGGTCCCTCCACCGTCAAAGCTGAAAAAATGTGGGCAGGGGGTGAAGTTAGTCAAGGATAAAAAAAAAAGTCACCCCACCAAGTTTTCACCTCCAGACACCAATAGCCACTGGGGTCACTTCCGTGAAAGGAGAGAAGGTGGACGGGGAGCAGCCAGAAAGTCCCAGCTTCCGGGAGGACAGTCTCTCGTCTGCTTGGCTACCCAATCCCCCAGCAACCCTGAGAGGGACGCAGTCACTGGCATACAGCAGGCGCTTAGTAAGTGTTTGCAAGTGGAAGAAGAGACCCCTGTTCTCTCAACGAGGGAAAGTGTTACAAGAATGACCAGGGGCCTGTCATTCAGACCTGTACCCCAGAAATCACTCTCCCGAGCTCGGGCTGGCAAAAATTTTCAGGGGCGCCAGAAGCCACCCTGGCCCCTTAAGTGCAAACTAAGACGGGCTCAGACCCGTCCCACAGCCCCACGGGCACCTCTGCTCTGAGCGCCCCCATGGCTGCCTCATTTTAGGTGTCATTTTGTCATTGCGGTCAGCCCAGGGGTGGAGATCCACGTTGTCTCGATTTTGAGACAGGACTGTTCACGCAGGGATTTTCCACACGAGGCAAACCTTCCCGCGGGACTGACACGAAGGAGAAAGCTTATATCTCAGACTCACAAAAACAAAAAATTGACATTCAGACCGGCTTGTGCTTTTAAAACCCATTAGCCCCGTTCCCTGGAGCTCTGCTCCCAGCTCGCCGCAGTCTTATCATTTCTCTCCCTCTCTTCCTTCGAACCGAACACACATAAACCCAGTGAAGAGTTCCATCCATCACAATGTGTGTTTATAAAAGCCTCCCACCTATTTTTTCAAAAACAAGCCCCATCGCATTGTGAGTGCTTTGCTGTCAGAATGAATGACTGAAGCTGGGATTAATGAAACTTCTTTTTCAAAGCAGCAGCATCTCTTCCCTGCTGTTTGTGATTGTTGGCAAATAGAATCTGTGTTGAACCTCTGCTTTCTACTATAGCTGTGTCATGTTTTTAAGGGGTAAAAAATGACCCTCTCTGCTGATTCTTGCATTCGATTTTTTTTTTCTCTTTTGGGGGGGAGGGGAAGGTAAGTGGGTTTATTTATTTATTTTTTAAGTGGGGGTACTGGGGATCGACCCCAGGACCTCGTGGGTGCTGAGCATGCGCTCTACCACTCAGCTATGCCCACCCCTGTGTTAGATTTTAATTTACATCAATTGCTGTTTTTAGCAATCCGTCTCCTAATCACCTCCTTTTTAATTCAAAAAATTATTGCTTTATCCGTTAATGATATTGTAAAGCTTTAACAAAATAGAAATGTGTGATCTAGAAAGTGAAATCCACCGCCCCCTCCAAAGCCCAATCTCAACACTAACCACTGGTAAAAATTCAGAACACGTATTTTCTGATTTTTTACCCTGTGCACCTGCTTTAGAAAAACCACAGAAATGGTATCACAGATACTCTGTTCAGCAACTTGTTTTAACCTGATCATAATATATCTGGGACATCTTTCTTGTCGTATGGGTGATTTGTCTTTTCCTTTTAGCCGTGATTTATTATGGATGGGCCGTAATTTATTAGCCCCACCTCCCATTGGTGGCATTTGGATTTGTTTCCAGCCTTTACCATTGCATCCTTATATTTCAGCATCCTTATGCTTTGTCTCCCACTGGCATGGAAATTATAGTTAACCCTAGCCTTGAAATGATTATGTCCCAGATCATAATGACCAGCTTCTGTTCAAAAACAATCATAAACTTTATTGATACTGACCAGGATCTAGACACTGTGCAAAACACGGGGGTGGGATAGAGAGAAAACAAACAAACAAACACGGGATCTCTGCTCTTTGGAACAGAGACAGAGAGAAACACTGCTAAGAATGACAAAATACCAGCGCAGCATTCAGGTCCCTGCAGAGGGGCGTGGAGCCAAGAAAGGAAGCCGTTCCCGTTGGGAAGGGGACTAATGCTGCAAAGATTGAATGCTGAATGTTGAAGGGTGAGCGATAGACTGGCGGGGGGTGGGAAAGGGCAATGACACAGCTGCCTGGGGGGGCGCATGGGGCGAGGGGAGAGGAAAGTGGGGCGGGGTCACGGGACGGAGTGGGAGGCAGGGCAGGAAGAGGCACTGGGCAGAGAACTTGGATCTTGATTGTAAAAGACTTAAATGCCAAACTAAGGCATTTTAAATCATTCTGAGGCACAGAGGAGTGGCTGTAGGGGAGGTCCTGATAAACGTCTAAGTGCTCACAGCAGGCGATGCTGAGGACGAGGTGGGGACAGTTTTGGTACAAAACTCTGGCAGCAGCGAAATGCAGAAGGGATTGGAGGAGGGGCGCAGTGGAGCTGGGGACCCCCCCCCCCGATGCTGTTCTCACCATCTGAGCACCAGATGAGGTCCTACTGATGGGCTCTCACTGATGGTGCAGCCCTCATATGTCTGGGGTTCAACGCCCATCCAAGTCCCATGACAACCTGCAAGCCATTCTACAAATAAGGAAGAAAGACTCGAGGAGATTAAGCAACTTACCCAAGGTTTCCCAACTAGTCTGTGGCAGATATGTCTTCCTACGTCCAGAGCTCATTCCTTTTCTGGTTGAGATGAGCTGTCTGTGGACAGTGATGGCAGAGGGGGAATTTGGCTTACAAATATGGGTTTGGGATTCATCAGCATCTAGGCGGGGGAGTGGAAAATCACTCCGTGGGGTTACAATAAAGTCAGACCAGATGAAGGCTGGAGGGAGAGCTCGGGGCTCCCTGGAGGTGTCGCTGCCTCTCACTGGCTCAGATGTGACACATCTCTTCCCACCTCTGTGTCCAGTGACGTCGTGTTGGTAGCCTGAAATCAGCCATGGTGGGAAAATTTATACTGTGGAAATTGGAAAATGTGCCAGACTGGAGACTTCCCCCCCAGATGGCTGGTTGTTAAATATTTATCAACATGTTACTGTTTACATTAAGATTTAAAGAGAGAGGAAGAGAAGAGAAATCAGTAGAGACCTCGGGGGCAGAGTCATTGGAGAAGAAGGAGGAGGCCAGCGAGAACAGTGTTGAGAAGACAAGGAAAAAGTGTCAGAAAATCAGATGCCGTGAGCAGGTGTAGGGAGATGGGGAACCAAATGGGCCAGAACACCGTCCCCTAGGGAGCTGGTGGGGACTGGGACACTGGACAAAGGAGAAGGTAGACATGAGGCATCGACTGGGGGCTGGCCGGGAAGGACATCAGTGTGTCCTGGCTCAGGCTGGCAGGAGCTGTAACTCAGGATCCTTTTTTTCCAGGTTATTTCTCCATCCAAGGCCCAGAGTCCGTGCAAGGCGTAGAGCAGGGATCCGTGACCATTCAGTGTCGCTATGACCCAGGATGGGAGACCTACAGGAAGTGGTGGTGCCGAGGAGAAAGGTGGGAGTCATGCAGGATCCTCATCCAAACCGAAGGATCAGAGCAAGAAGTGAAGAAGGACCATGTGTCGATCAGGGACGACCAGAAAGGCCGCGTGCTCATGGTGACCATGCTGGAGCTCAGACAGAAAGACACCGACACTTACTGGTGCGGGATTGCGAAGACTGGAACTGACCTTGGGGCAAAAATTAAAGTGACCATTGTCCCAGGTAAGAACTGCCTCATGTACACTGCTCAGGACTTGAAGAGTGAGGGCTTCTGCCTTGCTCCTCTCCAAGGGTAGAAGGTAGTGCCTGAGAGCAAGTGTGAAAGAGAACGAGGGACAGACAGACAGATGGGAAGGAAGTGGGAGGAGCCAAGACAGAGGAGCAGCCCAGCGCAGCTGCCCCATCCCATCCCTGAGGCCTCTCCGAGGCACGTGCAGTGATGTCCCAGGGCCTCACTCTAGGAGGTGGTCAACCTCTGGTAGTCACACCCCAGACCTGTCGTTACATGGAGGGGGGAAGGGGCATCTGGGGTAACCCAGGGGTTCCCAGTGCTGAGCCCCAGCAACCTGGACAACTCAGGGTTGTTCCAGCATTGCTGGTGCCTCTCCTCTCCGGGGACCACGCTGCTCACATAAACCATCTTCATAGTTTCCCATAAAGATGTTTCCTCCATCACTGCCACTGTTCACTATTTCACCGGAATGGATCCTCTCAGTCACCAGCCCTCCGGAGTCCTCCCACTTCATTACCCACCCCAATAACTAGATGCCCCATTTCCAGAACTATCTGTTCTTTTTTTTTTTAAGGGTTTTTTTTTTTTTTGAGGGGGGCGGTAATTAGGTTTATTTATTAATTTATTTTTAGAGGCAGTACCGGGGATTGAACCCAGGACCTTGTGCATGCTAAGCGTGTGCTCTACCACTTGAGCTATACCTTCCTCCTTCTAAATTTTTAACTTTTTTTAGTTTTTTTAATGGGAAGTACTGGGGGTTGAACCCAGGACCTGGTACATGGTAAGCGTGCTCTACTACTGAGCTGTCCCCACCTCCGGAACTGTCTTACCTGAGCTGTGTGCAGGCTCTGTTTGAGTAGAAAGGACCAGGGATTCCCCCCTCCCCCCGACCCTCAACTAAAAGTCCTACTTACAAGGTCAGTGGAGAGGGTGTAAAAAGATTCCCCCCCCCCACGGAATAAACTGCAGTGCTTCCTTCTGCTTAACTTTTATTTCTTCTTGTCACACCTGAAAATGATGAGGGAAAACGTGTGCTGTGATTCAGATGACTTGACAGAAAGGGGAAAAGCTGGAGGGGCTGAATCCAAAGAGATGAAGTCTCCTGATCCAGGGAGGGGGGCTCCCGAGAGGGCGGGCAGGCGGGGGTGGCGTTGTGAGGGGGTCACGAAGCCCCCAGTCTGTGCCGATAACCTGTGGCCAACTTCCAACTTTGCCTGTGTATAGAGAGAGCTGTTCTGAACACATCAGAGAGCCTGCCCTCCGGGACAACGGCCAACAGCATTCTGGCCATGTCCTCCATCTCCTACATCAGGTGAGTGACTGTGGTCCTTTCTCCTGCCCCTCCCTGGGGCATCTCCTTTGGAGTAGCCAAGCCTGGGGACTCCTGTGCGGTCACCAGATGTCAGAGCCCAGCATAGTCAGAGTCAAGGCCCAAAGTCCGGCCACCGTGTCTGTCAAGCCCACATTGTTCCCCATTGTCCATCTTCCCGTGCTCGCCTGGCCAGAAAACCCCTCTGCAGACCTCTCCTCTGCCAGCATCCTCCGCCCGTTCGATTGTCAACAAAAAGCACTGATGACCTAGTGGTTCCCGGGAGACAAGACATGAATCTCCAGGATGTAAGTCAGCAGGGAGGGTGATTTGGCAACCCGGAGCTGGCGTTAGCGGGAGCCGTGAGTCACACAGGCAGGTAATCAGCTGTCGTAGGTGACCTGTCGGTGCTTCTGCTGAGCTGAGAGGCGCTCCGGACAAAGGTGAATTAGAAAGAAAGGTGGGCCTCGAACAGAGCGAAACCAAAAGCCTGAGGTTATTCGGAGGAGCCCTGGTGGTTGTCGGGGAAGACCTGGGAGTGGGGCTGGCAGGTCCAGGGTCACAGGCTTTGCTAAGCCGGCCAAGGCACCCCGGTGTCAGGGCTCTGGGGTGATGGGGCCTGGAGGGGCCCAGGGCTCTGACCACTCTGCCCGCTCTCACAGGACCCACTACGTGCTCCTGGCGTTTGTGAAGGTGCCCATCTTGCTCGTCTTGGTTGGTATCATTCTCTGGTTGAAGGGATCTCAGAGGGACCCTGAGGAGCAATGGGGACAGCCCATCTATGCAAACCTGTCCTCTGGCCCACTGAACCTTACACTGATGGATGAGCAGAAACTTCCAGCCCCGGACCCCCTTTCCAGAGGAGACACGGGCCGTGGAAGAAACACCTCTGAGCGGTCAGGATGCAGTGACTGTGGCTGGGGACCCTGGAGGCTGGCCAGACACCTGCCCTGCCCTGTCTAGCTTGAGGACAGCGCTCAGGGCCCTTCCGATGCATCATTGCCAGCTGGAGTGCCAGCCCCTCGTTCCCACTTCTTTGGGTAGCAAGTACCCCCTCCATCCCACCCCATGCCTGGGGGTCGGGGCGCACCGTCGGGAGCCGCTGGGATAGAGCCCAAGTTCAGACAGTTGTGTCCCCACTGCTGGAAGAATTTGGATGCAGAACCGGAGACCGAGGCCCACAGAGAAGCAACAGGGATGCAGAAGAGAGAGGGGGAGCCCTGCCTGGAGCTGTTCCCTCCATGCCTGAGACCAGCTCACCATGCTCTAGGTCTCAACTTCTGATACGTGGGGTTTTTAAACATTTTTTTCTTAAGCTTGTCAAATTGGGTTTTGATGGCTTGTGCCCCTAAGAACCCTGACCAATGCACACACACACAGACACACACACCCTAAGGAGGGTGATTCTGTGGAGAGTCCTGGTTCTGGGTCGTGAGAGGTTGGATGGCCCCTCTGCCCAGGGAGGGTGATGCTCTGGGTACATGGGGCTGAGGAGGGGCCCAGTGCTGGCCTTCCTCCCCCTCCTCCTCCCTCCCCCCCCATCCTTCCCCATCCTCCTCCTCCTCTATCCTGGCTCCCCTAGCTCCCTGCCCCCCTCCCACCTCTCAGGGACTGGGGCTTCCTGGGGGCTGTGACTCGGGAGTCCAGCCCTCACTTCTCCCCTCAGCACGACTGCTGGGATCCCCGGTGGGGCCGCTGGGTCTCAGAAACTACCTCCAGGTCAGGGGGGGTGGTTATAAGAGCTGTCTGGTTAAATGACGTTGTCTCTTTTCAATAATGTTGTTTAAATAAGATGAAAGAAAACTGTCTGAGGGAAATAATGTTGCCTCTCTTAAATGAAGTTGTTTAAATCATCTTAATAAGTACAGAAGTCTGAGGGGAAGAGGCCTCTTTGAAAGGCCTCACTCACAGCAGTGACACCCAGGGATTTGGTCACTTGGTGTCACATGGGTCGTGGTCCTCGGACCAAAGGGAACTTCACTTCACGTGAGGAGAAACAGTCCATCTGAGATGCAGCCCCTGACCCACACCCAGGCGAACACACACGTTTGGAATGTTTCCCTATGGTTTTTTCCCCAGCTCTATTGAGGTATCATGGACAAATAAAAATTATATGTACTTAAGGTGTAAATGTGATTTTTAAGGTGCACACAACATGATGATTTAATAGACATGTACGTTGTGAAACAAGTACCACAGGCAGGTTGACACATCCATCACTTTACACAGTTAGCTTTTTTATTTATTTTAATTTTAATTTTAGTTTTTTTTTTTTTTTTTTTTTTTTTGATGTGGTGAGAACACGTAAGGTTGACCCTCTTGGCAAATTCCCAGTGCACAACACAGCGCTATTAACTGTAATCACGGTGCTTTAGATCCCCAGAGTTATTTACCTGATGACTGAAAGCTTGAGCCCTTTAGTCAGTCTCTCCCATTCCTGCCCCTGATCCAGCCCCTGTAGCCCCCTTTCTTCTCCCTGGGTCCATGTGGAATGTTTCCCTTTGAACACCTGTGAGGACGTGTCCACGTGTCCTCCTTTGTCCTAAGAGCTGGGCCCTGGTTCTCCGCCTTAAGAGGCCACCAGAAAAGGCCTCATCTGGAGACAAAGGAGAAGGGAATCTTCCAGTCCCTGGCACAGATGGGAGCTGGAGTCCCCCCACCCCCGCCCCATTTCCCAAGGATGCTGTAATCCCCTCTCTTTGTCCATCAGCCAATGGGAAACTTTCTCGCACCTTGCACTTGGTTTAGGGCTCTGGGCAGTGACTGGCCTGAAATTTCCGCAGTGCCAGAAAGGACAGAATTTGAGCCAGACTCAGACTCTTTGAGTCGCCCTGTTGGGGACCAGGGTGCACAGTCCACCAGCTCCAGAGGCACCCGCTCTGTGAATACTTGGATCCAGCCTCCCAAAGACCCGACCAGACTCAGGGGCACAGCAGCTCTGCAGGGGGCAAAGCCAGAGAGGGGCGAGGGGGCCACTGGCGGTTGCCCACCCATTGCCAGTGGCTTCCCGCAGTTCCTTACTGTTGATATTTACGAAGTCCCTCATCTCGTCGGAGATACTGTGGTCGGGTTGTTAACTTCTCATAACGTCATCAAAGAAAATCCACTGGCATAGGTGCCCCCGTCTGTCCCCAGCACCACCCCTGACACACACACACACACACACACACACACACACACACACACACACACACACACGTGCTCACATGCTTCTGGGAATTCCCCTGGCTTCCGCTGAAAGCTGTCAAGCAAAACTTGCTTAATATGCCCACTGCTCAATGTTGGGACAAAGATAGAAATGAGATGAATTAGCGCTAGAGCGAAGACAGCGTTTTCCAGCTGACATGTCTCCCTTAGGAGCCTGGGGCAGAGGCCCGTAAACAGCTGGAGACTCAGATGGTTCTTCATGTGTGATTTTAGCGCATTTCATAACCAAGAGTCAGTAGAGGTAGAGAGATGGTGACAGTGGATGCCCATTGCTCTTTATTAATTTTATTTTTTAGTAGGGGTGAGGTGGGAAGCCCCATAAAAAGACCCGCAGGACCCCCAAGCAGGGCCACTACTCTCCTGCCAGCACCATCCGGTTCCCTGGCCCAGAGGCTCTATCTCACTTTTTGCCTCTGAAACGGCTTACTTACCCCTAAAATTCTATTGGTTCCCTGAGCTCACTTTTGATTGGTTACTTCCTTCACTCCTGATTGGTTACTTTCTCTCACTCCTGATTGGTCTATTTCTACAAAGCTTGTTCCTGGTTGGTCAACTTCTGTTATACTCTATTTGCATATGATGTTGCAAAGTGTAAAACTGGCAGCCTATAAAAGCCTGTGTATACCTGTAGACGGGATCCAGAGCTTGGAGTGTTAACTCCCCTGCGCCTGCTGGTGTGATAAACCTGAGTTCTCCATCTCTCTGAGTGCTGCTTGGTCTCTCGCCTGGATCCAGGTTGCTGTCACAACTGAGCTGTAACACATTTTTCCGCAACAGGAGGAGGTAATTGGGCTTATTTAGTTGTTTGTTCTTAGAGGAGGTGCTGGGGGTTGAGCCCAGAGGCTCATGCACGCTAAGCACGCGCTCTACCGCTTGAGCTACACCTTCCACCCCGCAATTGCTCCATTTAAAGGAAAGTGCAGCTTCTCCTTCCCCTTGAGTCTCTATTCCTGGGCCTTCTGAGCAGGTGCACGAGCACAGAGGAAGCTCACCCAGAGCCAAGAGAAAGCGGCAGGTCTAGGGCAGAAGCAGCCAGGCTCTGGGGGCCCTTCTTCTGGATGTGTCCTGAGTGGGGTTTTCTTAGTAAATGAGGCTAAAGGAGTAAGTTTCCAGCACTTTTCCTCAACAATCCTCTGAAGCTTCGCTCTCCATGGCTCTATTGTCTGCATGGCTTTGCTCCGTCTGCCTCGGGCTTCCGAGATCCTCATGGCCTGACCTGCAGACCCCTGCCCCCATGAGTCTGGGCGGCAATGCTCCTCCCAGGTTGGGGGTCCAGATGCAGCTCTGGTGGCTCTCCTGGGCTCCCCCTCAACTCAGGGAGGGGGCCTGGGTCCTGGGCTTTCTCTGAGCACCACTCTCCCATCCCCTCGCCGGAAGAGCGCCGTCTGCTGCCAGGCGCCATCTCCTCCAGCTCTGCACCTGCTCCTCACCTTCCCTCAAACCTTTTCTGAGCTTGGGAACCTCAGACCTGACCAGGACCCTACCCACCTATTGCCAGTCACGAATCACCCCTGACTGGGGACAGCTCAGCATGGCCAGGACAAGAGGTGTCCTGAGTGTGGGGGTCAGCCTTAGCCCCCAAAAGGTAGGACCCCTGTCCAGTGGGAACTCCAAGGATGATGGCCTTTTGCGGGGAGAGAGGGTTACTGTTCCCTGGAAAGCATGGGATTGGAGTCAGTTTGGATCTTAATTACCTCACTATTTCATCCACTCATTCATCCATTCAACAAACGTAATTAAAGTACCTGCTAAATCCAGGCACCCTTTTTGGTGCACAAGGACTGTTGTATGAACGAGGAGAGCCCCCTGTTGTCTCCTTCTGTACCTTTGACTTGGAATCCAAGAGCACGTTCTCATTTTCAACTACCTTCCTTTCATCCTGAAGAAGAAGGTTGCAGCTGAGAAGGGAGGTCACAGGGTCACCTGTGAAGGTGATTCAGCCTCCATCAGAGATGACGTAGGAAGTATAGCTTGGGATTAAAACAATAATGAGCTACCACTACACATCTATCAGAATGACTCAAACCTAAAACATTGACGACACCAAATGCTGGTGAGGGTGTGGAGCAACAGGAGCTCTTATGTATGGTAGATGAGAAAACAAAGTGGTACCACCACCCTTAAGATATTTTGGAAGTTTCTCACAAAAGTAAACAGATTCTGCAGAAGCCAGGACCACACCGAGTTAGAGCTCTTTCTGAGAGACCAGAGAGGAGATCTGGAGGCTCTGGGCAGTGAGACAGCATCCTCAAGGCATTAGCTTCCTGCAAAGGACACAAATTCACATAAAATCACCCGAAGGCAGACCAGAATGGATCTGGAGTCATTAAAAACACAGACTTGCAGACATAGTAAACATTCTTAAGGTTACCAGGGAAAGGGGGTGGAAAGGGACAGATTCAGGACTTTGAGATTTGTAAATGTTAACCGCTACATATGAAAATAGATTTTTTTAAAAAACCAATTTCTTCTGTATAGCGCAGGGAACCATATTCAATATCTTTTAATAACCTTTAAAGGAAAAGAATATGAAAATGAATATATGTGTATATATGCATAACTGGGACATGGTGCTGTACACCAGAGATTGACACATTGTAACTGACTGTACTTCAGTTAAAAAATATAGGGTGACTATTAAACACACACACACACACACACACACACACACACTCAAAAAGGAGTTTGATTTGGCAGGTAAAACAAAAAGTACATGAAAAAAAAAAATCTTATGTTCTAAGTTGGTCCCCAAGACAAAGCTGAACCCCCGGGAATTAGCTCCCTGGTTTATACCTCAGTTCTGAGGGATAAGCCACTTTCTCTTTAAGAAGGATGTAATGGTTCAGATGCCTCAGCAGACATAGCTGGGTGGAGACAAAGCTGAGGTGGAAGTGTCCAGGATGAGCCACCTGGGTCCACACTCAGAGCTGGGAACTGAGTTTCCTGTGATGTGCCTCTGTGTTTAGCAATAAGAACGGAACAAGAAAGATGGCCTCTCTGGCAAATTCAGACCTCCCCACCATCAACCCTGAGCAGCAGCTGCCATGAGCCGCTGCACCTTCCCTCCCAGTGATTCCAGAAACACGAGTGTGGGGCGGGAGCAGGGCCGTGTCCCAGGTCTCGGTTGAGTCCTGGGGATGTGGCAGGCCAAGTGTGGGCCCTTGGCTTTGTGCAGGCAAGAATTCAAGAGCGAACCACAGTTGAGCAAAGATACGTTTATTAAGAGAGATGCATACTACATAGAGTGCAGGCTGTTTTAGAAGGCGAGAGAAAGGCCATGAGGTGTAGGGCTTGGGTGCTCAGGTTAAAGTAAAAGTAGACGCACACTCCATAGACGGAATGAAGGCGGTCTCCGAAGAGGAGGGAGCGAGAGTGGCCGCGAGGCTTGCTCAGTGTGGCCGGTTGTTCTGGGCTTGGTAGCTTCCTATGCTAACAAGTGGGAGGACCATTCCAATTACCCTGGGGAAGGGGCTAGGATTCCCAGGAGCTGGGCCACCGCCCTCTGTCCGACCCTTTATGGTTAGCCTCAAAGCTGCCACGGCACCTGCGGGCGTGTCATTTACCATGCTAATGTATTACAACAGCATAGGAAGCTCAAGTTCTTCTGGGGGTCAAGTCTTCCGCCATCTCGGTGTTAATTGCTGTGTCATTCCTTGGATGGCTGTGCCCACACGCCTGTCCCTCCTGTCTCAGTCTGAGTCTATTGTTTCCCCAGACTACAGTTCATCTTCAGACTGGCCTCCCTGTAAGGGCATATGGCTGACAGCCGCCACAGCTTCCTCCAGGTTTCACCGTTAACTATTTGTTTTGGGTTTTAGGTTGGTATGTGTGGCCTTTGGGGCTGGCTGCTGCGAGTTCCTTCCTATTCTCTGCACCTCTGTCTTCATCCTGTGGCTGGTTCTCCCCCAGGGAATGTGTACAAACAGTGATCACACCCAGACTCAGGACTTCTGAGAAGGAAAATCAGACCACCTCTCTGAGAAACATCTCCGGAGTCCTAACTACCAGGTCCCCCCTGAGATTTCATTGGCTGGTTCAGACCCACCTTACCCCAATCACTGGAGGAGAGTTGGGACCACCACACCCAGACAAGATGGCGCTCCACTTTGGGGGAGTGGAAGTTGGGTAGACGGCGACCGAGGTGTGTGCCTCAGGAGCCTTCCTACAGAACCCTCTGTTCTCTGGCTTGTCTTGAGTCTTCCTGAACCCCTGTACCTTGGTTTATGCGAACATGATGAACTCCCTGCTCTCTCACCCACCCCTCACGGCCGGGACTTCTCTGTGGGCTGCAGCCTTGGGAACCTCACCCTTTCCTCCTCTCCTCACTTGCCCAGGTCAGTCTCCTCCAGGGCAACAGCAATTTCCTTTTTGCAAACAGGAGGCTCCATAAGGGTACAGGCTCCTCACAGCTCGAGTCTTGCATAAGCCATGATGCCTTTCCAGGTTCTAGGGATAAACCCAGGTGATGGTGGCCCTGGTTGAAAAAAAAAGTATTAAGACTTTATTCAGCAGCCTAAATCTTTTAGATTTATCGGGGAATAACTGGCCTTCAAGTGCTGGAGGACTTTGAGCTCAGTTCGCCTCCCTGTTGCCAGGGAGGGTATGTCCGAACTTCAGGGCATCCTCAAGTGTCATCAGCCAAAGAACGATGTGGCACTGCCGGCACAAACCTGAGAGCAGGAAGAGGAAGAACGTCTACAAGGCACAGCCCAGGGTCCCCAGTCAGGAGGTCCTCTGTGCGTGGCCGTGGCCGTAGAATCTAGTTTGCCCTCTGACAGTGACATCACCTCCCATTAGTGATCATTTCCATAGAGGCCACCTGACCCTCAAGTTCATACAGGAGTTGGGGGGACTCTGGGTGTGTCTTCTGGTGCCTCGCCTGGTGATGAGCACTTCTCGTGGGCCCTTGACATGCTGGGATTTGCCACCCACACAAACCAGCAGTGGGGGAAAAAACACAGATTATACCACCAGGATAATAGAAAGCCGACACTCTCTCCCCATCTGGGTGCCGCAGATGGCAGCTATAAGGATTTTCCAGTCTTTCCTTTATTGAGTAACTCTCTTAAGCCCTTTAGACTCAAAAATAAACTTTTTAGACTTAAAAAAAAAAAACACCTTGGATTTGCACATCATTTGACAAGACTGGGTTCATAAGGGACCCTAAGGAAGTCAGGGCTTGACTATATCAGGAGGAACGGACCCAATCCTGAATTCCAGGAGCAAAGGAATCCCGTAGTGGGAACATCCTTGTGGGGACGGTGGTCCTCGTGCTCTCATTTCCCTCCTGTCCACCTGGTGTCCCGTGTACAGTGAGGGCATAGATGTAAGCGCTTCTAGCAGGCTTCCCATTTTAAATTTCGAAAACACTTGAGCCCTCCCTCCGCATGGCAGGTACCAGCAGACGTTTGTTATCGGTGGCGATGAGCAGAAGGAGGAAGAGGAACGCTGCGAAGCAGGAACCTTCTTATCTTGTTATTTCCCCACCGCCCGGGTGTGGACAGCACCTGGTGCCCCATAGGCCGTAAATAAACAGACAGTAAAGAAAGGAATGAGGAAATGATAGAGAATGGCGTGGCTGTCAGCACGAGAGTGGGGCCTGACTCTGTGAGGACAAGTTAGCTTAAATTAAAACTCAACTTAATTTAAATTGGAGGACAGGGAAAGAGGAAATTTAGAAAGACCCATGGAATGTCTTCCAGGCCCAAAGGACCAAGGTCATGACGTGACTTCACTTTATTTTGTTTTGTTTTTTGGGGGGCAGGGAGGTAATTAGTTTTATTTATTATTATTTTTTTATTTAACTGGAGGTACTGGGGATCAAACCCATGACCTCACGCATGCTAAGCATGCGCTCTTCCACTAAGCTATACCCTCCCCCTTGACTTCACTAAGCCAAATGAACCCTCTAAACTAGAGGTTCTCAACCAGGGACAAGACAACGAGGAACATCTGGCAATGTCTGAGGCAATTTTGTTTGTCACAATAGGTGAGCATTTGGGGTGGGGAGTACCATTGGCATCTCCTAGGTAGAGGCCAGGGATTCTGCCAAACATCCTACAACGTACAGGACAGCTCTTCACAACAAAGACTTATCTCATCCAAAATACGGGTAAACAAAACTAGACATTGAGGTACCACATGAGCAGGTAATTCAACCCTAGGTGTAGACCCAAGAGAATTGAAAAGAAACGTCTCCGTGAAACTTTGCACATGACAGTTCATAGCAGTATTATTCACAGCGATCAAAAGCTGTGAACAACCCAAATGTCCATTAATTGATAAATCAATAAAAATGTGGTCTATCCGTATAATGGGATATGACGGAGTCATAGAAAAGAGCCAAGTACTGAGGCACACTACGACGTGGGTGAACCTTGAAAACATGCCAAGTGAAAGAAATCAAACACGAAAGGCCATATGTTGTATGATTCCATTTATACAACGTGTCTAGAATAGGTCAATCAATAGGGACAGAAAGTAATCAGTGGCTGCCAGGGCCTGAGGGAAGGAAAGTAGGGGGAATGGGGAGTGATGCTGATGTGTACAGGGTTTCTTTTTGGAATAATGAAAATATTCTGCAATTAGACAGCGGCGGTGGTTGCACGACTTTGTGAACATGCTAAGAACCACTGAATTGTATGCTTTGGGAGGGGGAATTTTATAGTATGTGAATCATATCTTAAATCACTCAAAAAAAACCCCTGAATACTGCAAATGTTGAGAAACTCTATTCTAAACAAAGAACGTGACGCCAGTAGCAGAATATTTGGAGATGGAACTGAAGGAAAGAGGCAGTGAGGGGCATTTGAGGCCAGCCTGGCTGCAGAAGGAGGCGCCTCCGGTGCAGGGACACTAGAGGCAGCCCAAGCTTATGAGCTACTTTCTGCCTGTTCATGATTCAGGCAACCTCTCAGTGGCTGAGACCAGAAAACTGGAGAGAGGCACTGAAGCATGCCTGGACATGGGGGTCAAGGCATTCAGGTGCCTGGAAGGGAGCGTCTCCAAAATAAATCCCTTGAGTTGAGTCATCATGGAGCCTGGACATCTCTGCTCGTCTGGATGGAGTCTGGGCTCTAGTTTTGCAAAGATGAGGACCAGACTGGGTAAATTCACCAAAGTGATGCAACAGGAGGAGACCTCTGAATACTGTCTCTGCCTCATCTCCTAACTCCATCAGCCCCAAATGCACTTGGGGGGATTGGTCCAACCAGATGAAACCAGGGTCTCCTTGGCCCGCTTTCTGAGGCAAAATGACCCCCGAAGGGACCAGTGCATCCGCCCGTCTGCTGGGCTCCAAATCCTCACAGTCCTCCTTCCTCTCATCTCAGCATCACCCCCATGTGTCCTCATTAAATTGCTCTGCTGACTCTAAAATTCACCAGCGAGGAGAAGAGCCCACAGAGGGAGGTCAGGAAGAATCGGCCTTGTGGTGGGCAGATGTGAGAAGAGGGAAAGGGAACTTACATCATGAGTCAGTGTTGATGCTTCATAACACGCGCATGCACCGCGTTCTAACAGCTCAGACCCCACTTCTACATCATCCATCCCACCCGTCCTTACCACCAGCTCCGGCTGGTTTCCAAGTCTAGTCTCAAGCCTCCTTCACACATGGAGGAATTCAGCACAAAGAGTTGATTCAGGTCTCCTTAGAGCCGGGTCCAGAATCCAGGCTCTGCACAAACCGCGTGGACTCAGGTGCACGCCCTCACTTCCCTGGGCCTCAGGTTTTACACTGTGAAAAGGATGCTGCGTGCTTGTCCCACCCCTGTCAGCCCCACCTTCCCATAACTCTGAGCAAGGACAGAATTCCCGCTTTCTGACACCCGGTCCAGGTCTCTTTAATCACTGACCAGGCTGCACTGTCTCTGCCAGTGAGGATTTGAAATTGGAGGACTTGCCTCAGATATTTATAGGAAGAGTAGTTCCTTCTTTTTTTTTTTTAATTTTTTTGGTTTTTTTGAGGTGTAATTAGGTCTATTTCTTTATTTTTAAATTAATATTTTAAATGGAGGTACTGGGGATTGTTCCCAGGACCTTGTGCATGCTAAGCATACGCTCTACCACTGAGCTACACCCTCCCCCGAGAGTGGTTCCTTCTGAAGTCAACCCCTTAAAGCTCTGTCCCCAGGCTTGTGTTCTCCGGGCTGCTCCAGAGCACTGAGCATCTCTGCTTGTGTGGGCGGAGTCATGCACTAGGTGGATGGGATTCATGGGCTGGGCTGTTTCACTCCAACCATTTGGGAGACTTCCGGGCAGCTGGGGTGTCAGGAGCAGCCTGGGACTCCAGCTGAAACGTGGCTCAGGCTGGAAGTGGCCAGAAGCCACGTGTCCCTCAGGGACTCGCAGGGACTGCACATTCACGGTGACCGTGATGGCTGCTGATGCCTACTGACGTGGCTTGGCACTGCGGTGGCCCCTGACCTGGTGTCCAGGTAAAAGTGAGAACTTCCCTGGTTCTGGGGTTAGAAGATTCTCACTCCCTCCTTCTCTAGCATTTTGGGAGAGTCCTAGACCTCAGCCTGGGTCCCTGTCCTCTCCCTCCACTCCCACGGCCGGCTGCATCAGCGTAGCTGACAGAGGCTTCATATTAAAAGCCCTACACCTTTCAGAAGGAAAGTCACAAAGTCCCAGCCAAGTCCAGAGACTGTCCCTCCCTCACCCCCAGCTGATCTTGAGCCTCATTTAGGACTCTGTGCCCAATCCCTCCTGCCCTAGAGGCTCCCAGGTTTCCCCAGAGGAATTGATCTGGTAAGGTTGCAGATCCAGCTAAATGCCCCCTCGGGTGGAATGCAGGTGCCCTGACAGGTGGGCAGGAGAGATGTTGGGGTCTGGGAGTTCTCAGGGGCCCCGGGCAGCGCCAAGCAGAAGCAGCTGCCTCCCCGTGAGGCCGTCCCTTCCAGGTCCCTCTCCTGCGTGTGTTCTTTCAGCCCAGTGACATCCAAGGAGGGGATGCGTGGAGGAACTGCAAAGCTGAGCAGGAGTTTTCCTGTCCTTTCCCCTGTGTCAGGCCCTTTGCCTTCTTAGCTGCACTGACCTGGAAAATATAGAATACCTCCTGCATTGCCAGACCAGCCTGAGCAAGCATGGCGGGCTTGGGAAGCAGGACATGTAATTCCAGATATGGCCACAAGGCGGAGACACACGGTTGTCCAGTCCCTACATCTTGGGATTACAGATGGTTCAGGAAAAAAAATATGCATAGATGTAAACAGAATAACAAAGCAAATGTGGCAAAAAAATTTTTTTTTAAGGTGAATCTGGTTAAGGGATATATTGGAGTTCTTTGTACTGTTTTCACAGTTTTTCTGCAAATTTGAAATTGTTTCAAAATAAAGTGTTTGTTTGTTTGTTTCCTAAGCACTAAGATTCCAGGAGTCCTGGACACAAGATTCAGATTTTCTAGCACCCATATGAGTGGCATTTGTCATTTTGGGTGACCTCTCTAGCCTGTGGCTTTCACGTAAAACGAAGAAGCCAATTGCTTTTCACTGCTGAAAAGTATTTCACTGTATGAATAAAATTTAGCTCACCCATTCCCCTAGAAAGAAGGAAAGAAAGAAAGAACACGGATTTTAGTAACATACTTTATTTACCCCACTATATTATCTTTTCAACATGTAATCATGTATTAAGTTTGTAATGAGATATTCTACATTCTCTCTTAAGTGTATCAAATCCTCTTAGACTCACAGCCCACCTCAGCTGAGTCTAGCGTATTTCAAAAGCTAGTACCCACCCGTGACCCATGTCTGCCTCAATCTGGGCAGCAGGACTGCTGGTTCTCTGGGCAGCTCCAAGTCCAGCCCCAGCCCCACCAACATCCTCCCCCTCCCCCGCCCTCCCCACCCCAGGCTACTCTTTTCCGGTCTGAAGCTGGCAAGCTTTCTTTTGATCCTCACCCTTCTCTCAAATCTCTGTTCAGGGTACATTTCTTCCTCTTCTAACAAAGGCTTGGTGGCTTGGGAACTACAAAGGCAGGTGGCTTTTATCCTCTGCTTTCTGCTGTGTCCTGGCTTCCCTGGAGCAGTGAGGGCAGCAAACCCAGTGGACGGAATGGATTGGAAGGAACTACAGAACTATATTGGCTAGCATTTCAAAACTATTTTCCCACTGCAAAGCATTTTTTCTTTAACTTTCTGTTCTGTGTCTGTGTGTGTGTGTGTTGTGGAGGGCGGGAGGGAGCAGGGAGCAGGGAGCAGCTCCCTAGTAGGACAAGGATTTCCCCCCAACTCCTCCTGTTCCACCAGGAGGTGATCGTTCAGGGCCAACAGATGCTTCTTTTCAGGTCAAAGCTCTGACCCTTCAGCATCACTTGCTCGAACAGAAGAAGGATTAGCAGAGGCCAGTTTAGGGAATCATGGCTTGACTTGGGGACTGGGGAGGAGAAGACCACGGGGCACAGACTGTCAACTCTCTGTGCGCAGGAAGGGTGTTTTATATTAGCTGCCCTTGTTATTATCGTGTTAGGTGATTAAAGGACCTTGCTGTATCATTTTATCTTCACCAAAACATATGAAGACTTAAAGGGTTATTTCCCCATTTTACAGATAAGAAAGCTGAAGGTCAGACATGTATATACATTATATATCACATATATCATATATATCATAGATAAATAGATGCTGGGTTTATAAATAAGTAGGTGGGTAGAGACAGCAATGTATGCTGTATAGATATACACTATACGGTTAAATATCTCAAGGAAGAAACAAGAAATAGTAAATTATCTTTAAATGACTAAGGACAGGACTAGTAAGGACAATGATTTTCGCCATCTATTCTCCTATAAATGTGTTGAGTTTTCAGTCATGCAATATGGTGCCTAATTTTTAATAGATACAGTTTAAAATATGAACCCAAGTAA
Organism: Camelus ferus; assembly: GCF_009834535.1. NCBI lineage: Eukaryota > Metazoa > Chordata > Mammalia > Artiodactyla > Camelidae > Camelus > Camelus ferus. The sequence goes on from NC_045711.1 coordinate 25,571,611, forward strand.
AATGTGAGCTGAGGCATTTCTTGACAAACTCCCTAGGGCAAATCTTTGTTCAGGGAAGACTGACCAGGTTGCCACTCTTCCTCATGCGATTATGATATATGTCCGCCTGGAGCCCTGGAGGGAAGCTAGAAAAGCACATTTTTTAAAAATCTGGCTCGACAAAGATTGCCTTTCCCAATACCCTTTGGTATGCACAGCTTCCTGGAAGGAAGTTACATAAATGGGTGTAGATTACAAGACTTGTCCATCTATGTCTTAAACCGCCCTGCAGAGGTCACTCTCTGATTGGAAACAGGATGCCTCTAAGGGCTACTTTAGGTCAGGCTGGAGGGTGATTGAGCTGAATTCAGTTCACGTCAGCAGAGATTTTTGAGCGCTCACTCTGCACTGGATGCATGGCTAAGCTCTGGTCCACATTATAAGGTCCCTCAGCACCCTTCACATCCACCTTTCAAATCCTCATTTTCAGGACTCCACGTTGCACAGATTTAGGGAACACCATTCAACACAGTGCTGTAGGGGAAGGGTGCCACCTAGCGTCGTGCTGCAGATGAATGTATACTGACTTAATTAGAACATTGTGGGGGAGTTCCAAACCAGTGTCTCCTCCCTCTGGGTGGCTGGTGACGGTTTAGCAAACATCCCTGACGAAATAGGAAAAGATTCTGGGCTAGAGCGCTCTCTCAGTGTGGAATGTCATTCCCTGGAAGTAGCAGAAATCGCAACCATTAGTGACTCAAAGACATTCAAGTTTATTTGTCTCATCCAGCAATGGACTTGGATAGGGAGCAACGGCAAGAAGATACAACAATTATATTTATAATTATGCACCTAATGACAGACCATCAAAATACGTGAAGCAAAAACTGACAGAATTGAAGGGGGTCGTAGACACGTCTACAGTAGTAGTTGGAGACTTCAATACCCCTCTCTTAACAACGGATAGAATGACCAGACAGGAGGTAAGCAAGGAAACAGAGGACTTAAACAGCACGATAAATCAACCAGATCTAACAGACGTGTACAGAACAACCAGCCCCGCCACAGCACACACATTCCTCTCAAGTGCACATGGGACATTTTCCAGGATAGACCATATGTGAAGCCACAAACTAAGTCTTACTAGATTTAAAAAGATAGTTTCTTCTCTGACCACAACAGGATGAAGTTAGAAATAAATTTTAAAAGTATAACTGGATTCTCTTAATTTTTTTTTTTAATTTGGTGGGGGGTGGGTAATTAGGTTTGTTTGTTTGTTTGTTTGTTTGTTTATAATGGCTATACTGGGGATTGAACCCAGGACCTCGTGCGTGCTAGGCATGCGCTCTACCACTGACCTCTACCTTCCCCCTCTCTTAATTGTTCTTAACTGCATTTTATTCATATTGAGGTGGGAGAAAAGCCACATTGGATGACTGGCTGAATTCATACTGTTTGGGCATTAATCATGATCCAAGAAACAGGCAATCCACAGAATGAGAGAAAATATTTGCAAATCACATATCTGATAAGGATTAATATCCAGAATTCATAGACAACAAAAACTCAACAGCCACACACACACACACACACACACACACACACACACAAAACCCTCTCAGTCTGAAAACCGGCAAAAGACTTGAATAGACAGTTCTTCAAAGAAGATACACAAAAGGCCAATAAACACACGAAACGGTGCTCGACCTCACTGATCACTGGGGAAATGCAAATCAAAATCACCACTAAGATGGTTACTTTTTTAAAAAACAGAAAAAAACAAAGGTTGAAAAGGATGTGGAGAAATTGGAAACCCTTGTGCACTGTTGGTGGGAGTATAAAATGGTAGAGACACTGCAAATAACAGCCCAGCAGTTCCTCAGAAATTAAAAATAGATCATCATATGATTCAGCAACTCTGCTTCCAGGTATCCACCCAAAAGAATGGAAAGCAGGGTCTCAAAGAGATACTTGTACATCATGTTCATAACAGCGTTACTCACAACTAAAACCCAGAAGCGACCCAAGTGTCCGCTGATGGATGAATGGATAAGCAAAATGTAATACATACATAAATGGAATATTATTCAGCCTTCCAAAGAAAGGATTTTTCTTTAAATACAAGATTGCCAACACAGAGCAGGCATTGTATAAATAATATTTTCTTCTCTCAAGATATTTTAAACTTTATTAATTTATTAACCTCATATTAAAAATGAACCTATCTCAGAGTCCAGAGAAACACGGTTCTGGAGCTGTGGGCAAGCCTCTCCTCTCTCTGGGTCTTGGTCTCCTTGTCTGTAAGATGAGTCCTCAGGGCCTTTGCATCTCCTGGCTCTTTGCCAGTGGGGACCACTCTGCAGCAACCCCAGACAGTTCCATGGGGCTGTGATGTACAAAGCTGTTCGTGGGTATCACCCTGCATGAGTCCCATCGTTTCCTGGAGACCTCACGTGGGGCTGAGATCCTGCCCTCCTACCCCAGAGCTGGGAAGAGGCAGAGAAAAGGGGAAAGACGCATCAGGAGCCAGTGGGACAGAAGGTTTCCCACAGGTCCCTCCAGAATCACATTCTCACTCGTCCTCAATAAAACCAGGCTGGCTGATGGCACATGAGGGTTGGCCCTCGGGAGCCCAGCTGCCTTGTTGGTCACCATCAAGAGAAGCGGTGTTGGCAGATGTGGGTGAGGGCTGAGGGGCCAGCCCTAGGCTTCCTGTGACCCACAGAGGCCTCCAGATGGCAAGGCTGGAGGTGCAAGCTTATGTCTTCTTAACCAGGCTGTACACTGGCTCCTGCTTCTGGGGCCCCGGGGAGGATGTCCTGTCAGCCTTGGAATCCTGTCTTGGTGAGTCAAACACCACCGTGGTGTAGTGAAGACTTTCACTGGGGAGCCTCTGCAGAGACAGAGACAGGGGGGTCGGGGAGAGGTGGGGGGAGCACGAACCCCCAGCTTAGGCTGGAGGGTGGGGCACGCCAGAGGGGAACCCGGGGAGTCTCCGCTGGGAAGGAGGTGGCTCCACCGTTCCCCACCGCCCTGTCCTCTTTCTCCCACAAGGACTGAGCTCCAAGATCCTGTCCACCCACCCGCTCCACCCCACCTGATCAAGACACAGCACAAAGTCCCCGGCACCAGAGCTGGGGGAGTCTCCGGGATCCACTTTGAGATCATTAGTCACCAAGTTAGAAAAACACGGATGTGGCTGGTCCCAGGGCCACGTGTCTGTTGTGGAAACCTTCTCCCTCATCTTCTCTGACAACTGACCCCTCAGCCGAAACTCTTCCGCTAACGGGTCATGACCTTGGAGGGGTGGGCAGCCTCTTCCATTAGTTTACTTTACAATGACTGTGCCTAAGGGCTGACCTACAGGGGGTCATTGATAAAAATCGGGAATCGGGGATCATACCAGAGACGATGGGACCAAAACAGTGAGAAGTCAGAGGTTTTAACGCTGGGTACGTGGTATATAGTAGGGGCCTAATAAATGCTGTACTTTATTGACTATGACTGCCACCGGCCATCCCAATAGCTCCTCATCTCCCACCCCCATCCCCAGCTACAAAGACACAGAGCTCGGCAGTATCTGCACTCGCCCGTTCTCTGTGTGTCCTTGACCTAGGGAAGCGCAAGACCGGGGAGCCCGGGGTCCCCCCTCCCCATTACAGGAGCTGAGCCCCCGCACTCACCACCGTGCTGTACACCATGTCCTCCGCCTCCGCCTGCCTGGGCTGCCTGGGCTCTGCCGGAGGGGGCCACGTCTGCAGCTCCACATTTGCATAGCAGGGCTCACTCTGCTCAGCAGCCTGGGGTGGGTAGGAGGTGCGGGGCTTGGTGGGTGTCCGCAGAGCCCCTCCCTGGTCCAGCCCAGAGAGGCCTCTATCCCTGCTTCTCTGCAAACATCTCCTTTCTCTCAGTGCTCTGGGTGCCCCAGCCCCAGCCTTCCCACCCTCCCTCCCCCTTCCCTCACTCTGGTCCTCTCTGGGGAGTATTTGAATGGGCAGGTCAGCGGCTGGGCTGGGAGGACCCTCCCTCATTCCACCTTCCCTGGGAAGGGAAGGGACTGTCCAGAACCCATGACAAGACCCAGTGACAGATCTCCCAGGCATTGTTCTTCCCGCTGTGGGAGAGCACCTCGCCCCCATCCACGTAAGATCCATGCAGACCTCCACTGCCCGAGGGACACTTCAACCCCCCTGCTCCGCCAGCATCCTCTACGCTTCCCCCCAGCCACCCGACACTCCTTCTGCAGGAGCCTTTCTTACCTGACTGGGGTTCTGGGGTGGTTCTGGATTCTTACCAGCTAAAGAGACAAGAGAAGAGTAAGGAGGTCGAATCCCAGAGCAAGACGGGGATGGGGCACCCTGTGATCCACCTGGAGGAAGGCCTTACCCTAGGACAAGTTCTGGGGACCTGTCACTTCAGGTCTGCAGCATGGTAGGAACTCAAGGGCTTGCTGAGTGGGTGAATTAGTGAATGAGGAAATAAATGAGTGAATAAACGAATGGGCAGGAAGGCTCCAGCCTGGGGAGAGGGGCCAAACAAATCTAGTCCTCAAAAGTCACTCATAAAAATGTTTCCGGCGGGTGGGGAATGGCTCAGTCGTAGAGTGTGCGCTCAGCAGGCACGAGGTCCTGGGTTCGATCCCCAGTAGCTCTATTAAAAAAAAAGTTCCCAGGTGGAAGAAGGCAAGAAAGGAAGGAAACTCATTTAAAAGGAGCTGTCTTCGTGATGAAAAAGCTTTGCGATCTCTTTCACAGCAAAGTAAATATACTTGCCACCACTGAACTGTAAGCTTAAAAATGGTTAAGATGATGAACTACTATATGCAAAATAGATAAACAACAAGGTCCCACTGTATAGCATGGGAAGCTGTATTCCATAGCTCATAAAAACCTATAATGAAAAAGAATATATAAATATATTTATATATATATGTATAACTGAATCACTTTGCTGCACACCAGAAATTAACAACATTGCAAATCAACCATACTACAATTTTTAAAAACGGTTAAGATGGTAAATTTTATAGTATTTTAATGTATTTTTGCTGTAATTTAAAAAATGCAGGTCTGCAGGCCTCACCCTAGATGTACTGAATCATAAATGCTGGGGTGGGGTGTTTTAACTAGCCCTGAAGTTTTGTTAAAAGAAAAAAATGAAGGGACGTGTCCTTGCAGAGACCTAGAACTGCGTCAAACTATACGAAGTCACCAGGGTCATCTGCTCCGACTGCCTTGCCTGGGGGTCTGTCCCTCCCAGATGGGAGGTCCCGGTAGCTCTGATGGATCGCTGGTCAGGCCGCACAGCCTTTTGCTTCTGGCACCTGCAGTGTTGGTCTGCAGGTGTCCTGCCTCTGAGCGCAGCTCTGTGCCTCGCTCCCCGGCCCTTTCAACCTGGAGCCCCAGGAGCTGGTGGCAAGCAGGTGGTGCCCACGCAACCGGAATGCCCTTGTCGAGGGGCACAGCCAGGTGACTCCAGAACCCACTCCATTAAACACTGCAGAGAAAGACACTGTCCACTTGGGGAGCCCCAAAGTCAAAGGTGAGACACCCACAGCCAGGAGACAAGAGATCTTGTATGACAGAAGTGTTTGCTGATCCCCGTCAGTCAACACAACAGAACATGCCACCAGGCACTATAAGCTATGAACATGTTTTGTTCCAAATGCTGCCCTCGGGCTCCACTGACCCCCTCCCTCTCCTCAGCTGGGACAGGTGTTTTGATGGGAAGAAAGAAGGGGGCTGGTGAGGAGGACATGGAGTCCATCACTGAGGAAGGAAGGGGGCATTGAGGAAGCTGGGTGACAGCCAGCCAGCCGGACAGGAAGCCCACTAAAGAGGGAACCCAGTCTACCCTGGTTAAGACTGTGTCCCCCAGAGCTCAGCACCGGGCCTGGCACACAGCAGCAGTTCCGTCAGCTTTGCTGCGTGAGTGAACGAGTGAATGACAAGACTGGGCTGAGGGGAAGAACCAGGAGTGGGGGGACAGGGCAGGCGTCAGGCTGAGGGGCAGGGACAGAGGCACTGGGAAGACAGCCCCAGACGCGCTCAGGACACAGGAGCTGGGACTTGCAAAGTAGGGGGGATGACAGGCTGCTTGAACAGAAAGCCTTTCTCCTGTTAAACAAGGGTTAGTTCAACAAGGTGCAACCCACGCACACGAGTCAACCCGCAGTCAGGGATTTTTAGAACATCTATTAGCAGGGGAAATCATATCATCTGTGAAGTGCAAAAAACAAAAGAAATATCTAAGTGGAATCATGGTAAGCAGCAAACATTTTAAGAAATCAGATAAGCAAGAGACTTCGATGCAGCGCAAACACCAGTGGTGGGCTTTCTCGGGCGGTGGGAGTTTCCATCATTATTATGGCGAATTTATTTCCTTCTTTGTGCCTCTGCTTATTTTTCCAGTTTTTTGCAGCAGTCACACACCCCTCTTTGAGAAGGCGGGGCATGGGGAGCTAGCCAGGCGAAAGGGCGCCAGGGAGACGGCCGGGACCCACAGATCTGAAGCCGCCCAGGCTGGGGAAACCCCACGTGGGGGGCAGCGTGGCCTGAAGTTTAGGCGGAGGTTTCCTGAACGTGATACGGGAGAAGCCGATGGGGAAGAAGAAGTCGGTTTTTTTTCTTTCTGTCAACAAGCACAAATGCACTGAGTCTGATTTCTCTCCTAAAGGCCTGAGCTGCGCTGGAGGGGAGAGGCTGGGCCCCATGGGGTACCGGAGGTGAGAGGGTAAGGCAGGGCCCCCCCACCCTGGCCGGCCCCAGTAGGGACCAACTCCCAGTTAGCAACCTCCAGTCTCACTGCAGCCTTGAAAGGCTCAGCTTCCATAACTATGAACAAACATTCCCCCAAGAGCCCCATGCGCATGGAATCAAGAACTCTTAGAAAAGATCGGGTGGGAGGTGGGGGTGGGGGGGTCGGGGGTAGCTCAGTGGTGGAGTGCATGCTAAGCATGCACAAGGTCCTGGATGCATGAGGTCCTGGGTTCAATCCCCAGTATCGCTGTTGAAAAAAATTAAAAATAGGGGGGAGGGTATAGCTCAGTGGTAGAGCGTGTGCTTAGCATACACAAGGTCCTAGGTTCAATCCCCAGCACCTCCACTGACAAACAAATAAATAAATAAATGAACCTAATTACCCCCGCCTCTAAAATGAATAAACCTAATTACCTTCCCCCGCAAAAAAAATTTAAAAATAAAATAAAATAAATAGCATCTTTGGGGGGGAAAGAAAAGGAACCCTTAGAACAGGAAGGAGACTTCCAGCTCACAGCCCACCCCAGGCCGACGGCTGCCCTCCTGTAGGTGGGCCTTGGGCCTCCAGCCAACAGCAAGCTCACAACTCCACTCCTCCCTCGGTTCCTCTTATTCAGTTAATTCACTCAAGTGCTGATTGAGCGTCTACTTACTGAGCACCAGACAAGCGGCTGGGTGCATCCTCCAGGTTCCTCTCTTTAACCTGAGCCCAGAGGAGAGCGGCTGGACTGCAGGCTGCCTGGAGCTCCCTGGAGCTATTACATGCCACATTCATTCAACAAATACTGATTGTGTGCCATCTGGAGTCAGGGTCCCTGACCTTAAGAAGTTGCACGGGCTGGTGGGGGGCCAGGCAAGGAAGACAATCTGCTGTGAAAAGGGCTATGATGGTGGCAGTCCATAGGACACCCAGGAGGGGCCCCCAAGCTACTCTTTGGGGGCCAGGAGAAGGTCCCCGAGGAAAGGAAGTCCAAGAGCATCGCTTAGGGCCGACCAGGAGTGAGCTGGGGAAAGAGGGCGGGGCAGGCAACCCAGCTGCCCAGAGCAAACTCAGAAGGGGAGACTGAGGTCATGGCTCTTGCCAAGTGATGAAAAGCTGGGAACGGCTGCCTTCCAGAGGGAACGGATGGCCAGAGGGGTAGGCAGAGCCAGACTGCAGAGGGCCTTGACTGTCCTATGGGGGCCTGGACTTCGGAGGGTGTGGGAGGTCACAGAAGGGTTTAGACAGAAGAAGGACATTGCTTCCTGAGCACCCACCCTAGGCCCACCGTAGGAAAGGCTTCTTTCCAAGGAGCCCCCTCCCATAGCTGGGATCTGCCACTCTAGGGACACATTCTCTGGGGTCTGCCTCTAGGGTCACCCAGGATGTGTGGTCTCAGAGGATGCATCCAATGACCACTCCGGGGAACCAGGACACAGAGCCTCGAAGATAAGAGGGTGTGGGCAGGGCCTGCCCCTCCAGGGTGGGGAGTGGGGTGCAGGAGCTAACTCACCTTTGCTCTGTCTCTGAACCATTCTCCAGGCCAGCAGTGAGACGCCCCCCAGCAGGAGCAGCAGAACTGCTAACAAGGGCAGCAGCACTTGGAGCCTGGAGGGGAAAAGGGCGGGGTGGGTGGGGCGGCCAAGCATGCCTTCCCCTCTTTGCTTCCATAGATAGACTAGGTCACGTGGGAAAAAATGTAGACGGTATCAAGTCTCCCTCTTACACACCCCCACCAACCTAAATCCCGCCGCATACACACACAGTAGACCTCAGAACCTTCCCCACTACTATACATAAAAGAGATAGACAGCAAGGACCTACCGCCTAGCACAGGGAACTACATATAAAAAAAGAATCCGACTGGCCTTTGCCCCTGGCTCCTGGAAGGGAGGCTGTAAATCCTGGGAATTTTCCTAGTAACAGGAGTGTCTTTGCTATTCATAAGCCCCTTGGATTTGCCTGAGTTTTTGCTAAGAGATGGCGTGACTCAGGATGGGAGCTGGCCACCAGAAGGACCAACCATGTGATTAAAGATCTGAGCTAGCTTGACCTTCAGGGAAGTAAAGGGGGCTGGAGTTTGAAGTCATTCACGTGGGCGATGATGCAGTCAATCGGGCTTGTGTAATGAACCTCAGATAAAACTATAGACGCCAAGGCTGGGAGGAACCTCCTGGTTGGTGAACACATCAGTGTCCCAGGAGGGTGATGCCCCCCCCCCCCGATTCCACTGGGAAAGGGCACAGGAGCGCTGCACTCAGACCCTCCCAGACCTTGACCTGCATGTCTCTTCATTTGGCTGGTCCTGACCTTTGTCCTCTGTGATAACCTATAATTTTAAGTATAGCACGTCTCTGCATTCTGTGAGTTATTGTAACAATGGTCAAACCCAAGGGGGGGGGGTCATGGGAACTCCCAAAGTTGTAGCCAGTTTGTCAGAAACGTGACGGCCTGGGAATCCCCAGAGGGCGCTGGCACCTGCAGCCAGGCTGTCTGACAGGACTGAGTCTTCTGAGTCTCATGGGACCGAGGGTTCTGTGCTAACTGTGGGGAGTCAGTGCGAGAATAGACTTGCAGGACACCAGGTGTTGTCGGAATAGGGAGTCTGTGAACCCCAGAGGTGGTTTATGATAGCATGCGTTTTTCTGGGGAGAGAATTTATAAATGTTGCCAGATTCTCCTGGGGTTTTGTGACCCCAAAAAAGGGTCAAGAATCACGAGTTTAGAAGAGAGAGCCTACGACTTTGGAATCACACAAACTTGGGCTGGGAGCCCAGCCTGCCTGTGGTAGCTACATGACCCTTACCCTCTCGGTTCACTTGCCTATAAAATGAGGGTAATAATGGTACAGGGTGTGAGGAACAAATGGGGACATCACGTGCGGCATTTAGCACGTGCCTAGTAGGACATCGTCAGCTGTCATTAATGCCACTCTCCTTCCGTCCCCCTTCCTCAGCCTGTGCCCAGCCTGAGCCTTCTCTTGGAGCCCCGGGCAGGTCCAGCGTGGCCCCCAACAACCCCAGCCAGGAGATCAGACCTGCTTCCAGCCTGGGTACAAAGAGAACCAGAGGCCCCCAGCCAACAGGGACCAGGCTCCCGGCCCCAGATGGACCATCTGGCCAGAGGAGGAGGCTCACCTCTGGGACACGGGGACTAAGGCACCTTACCTCTGGTCCAGGACGGGCTGGGATTCCTCCTGGCTGCTGGCACTGTAAGTGGCACTCACTGTGGCCGGGGCGGTGAATGACAGAGCTGACATCCTGGTTGTGGTTGTTGAGGTCTTGGTTGTGGTAGGTGGGGTTGACATTGGTGCTGGTGTTGCTGCTGCTGCAGAAACACAAATCAGACCCAGGGGTCTCTCTCTGACTCTCCCATCACTCACCAACACCTTGTTTGGTTGATTTCACACAAGATGCTTACTTGCAAAGGGGCCCCAGGACCCTCCCGGGGGCCAAGTGAGCACTTCCAAAGGGGACAGAGGCACCGCCCCCAACAGTCCTGATTCCATCCTGTTGATGAAGTTTGGGTCCCCCCGAGAGCCCCAAAGTCACCTCCACCCCCAGTCCCCAGCCATAGCCACAAGCTGCCAGTCAGAGACATCTGTCTCAACTGCAGATCAGACTGTCACCTGTCAGCGCTGGCTCTGTACTGGGCACCTTCACTACCCAGCACCCCCACACCTTCCCCTATGCAGGTTTGCTCGCAGAACGCCCTCCTCTCTCTCCTTTGCACACTGCTCTCCCAGCTTCTCCTTCCCCTGGCTAGCACCTGCCCATCGCTCCAGATTGAGGAGCGATGCCAGCTCCCTGACTCTCTCTCTTTCTCTCTCACACACAGAGTTTGCTCCAAGCCTCTGATCTGATTTCTGTCTTGGCTCTTCAGGTGACCCTGTTGCTGGTACAGGGGGCGTGGGTGTGCACGGCTCACCTGGGAACACAGACACCTCAACCTCAGAGGTGAGGTCAAGTGAAAATGGTATATCGATCCCACAACAGTATGTTCCCGCATCGTCCATTCTAAGGCTCTCCAAGGTCACTGTGAAGGTGAGGCTTGCAGGATGGTCCCTGATGGACACGCGGTCATTCCTTACTTCTCTCTCTGACTCTGTGGTCTCCACCATCTTCCACGATAACAAACACGGGGATTTGCACCAGTATTTGGTATGATCTATGAATTCCTTCTTATACCGACACTGCACGCTCAGCGATCCCCCGACGACGCCCGTCACTCTGTGGGGGCCACTCAGGGACCAGCAGCCTGGAAAACACAGCCGAGTCCGGCTCCTCATCAGGGGGACCGGGGTCAGAGACGCCCTGGGGGTCACCCCCCAAAGTTCCCCATCTCACATCAGTCACCCCCCATCAGCCAGACCACACCTGGGGTGTCCTCCCCTTCCCTCCAGCACCCCCCAGATTGTGATCACAGCAGCTCCTTCCTCCAGACCCAACCTCCTTTCCTTGCCCTTCCCACCCCTCACTATCCAGGAAACCCCCACCTGGAAACTTGTCAGGACAGTTAGAATTCGCCTCCAAGCAGCCAGGTCTCCCTCCCCGAGGGCCACCACAGCCCTGAGCATCTCAGAGACCTGAAGAAGCCTCACACACCAGTCTGTTCCCACCAAGAGAAGACACACCACGGCAGGGAAACGGCTGCTAAATAGGTCACAAAAACACTGCACACGCTCGGCAAATTTTGTGGATAAAATAAATCATTCACACACACACAAATTTACTGATGACAACCTTCATTGCATCCTGGGGCTTACTTCAGTCTGCCCAGCTCCTGCAGACTTAATTTTCAAGAAAACTCATGTTTTCTTTCCCAGTTTTTCGTCTGCCATTCTCCCAGACGGTTCTCAGCTACAGAGCTGGGAGACTGAGTGGGGTGTGTGGTTAATGCTGGCCACCAAGCAGAGGGCCTGTCCCCTGCCCCTATACGCAGAGTTTGTGTGTGTATAGGTCCTCGCCAGCCCCCCAGGTTGGTGGAGGGGGTGGTGTGGCTTGCTCTCTGTTCCTAGAGTTAGAACTCTATTCAATAAAATATATGTATATACAAAAAAAGGGAAAGAATTCTTTTAATTTTACTTGCTTTTTTGGGTTCTTAAATCACTTGAAGATACTCAAATGTAAGCTCCAGGAAGACAGGGGCCTCCTTCTTAAATCTGCAATGTCTACAAGTGTGCAGCACATAGTAGGCCATCAACAAACATTTTGGCATGAGCACCTCTCCCACCCAGTGCAGCTCTCAGTCCACAGCAGCCCAAAGCTGATCACCGCGAGTTCCCACCACTCCCACTCCCGGGGCCCATCAGGCATCCTTTCCCGGCCTGGGTGTGCAGATGCCCTGCAGAGAAGACCTTATGCAGCCCTGTCACAGGTGTGACATTTCCTGAGATGCTCGGTGGCTCTATGACTTGTCAGCTGTGTGTCCTGGGGCAAGTTACTTAACCTCTCTGAGCTTCAGATGCCTCATTTGTAAAATGGCGATGATTGATAAGCCTCACATGACATTTGTGGGGCGTGGAAAGAGATAATGGGCGTAAAATGCCTGGTAAATAATATTAGGTTGAACCGTATGAAATTGCTGCTATTCAGCTGTTTTTGACCAAGAAAATGGGAATTTCAGAAAATTCAATCTGATAAAAATAGATAACTCTCTGTCTAGCTGAATTGCTGAATTAAGACATGAAAAGGTAAAATAAGCACAGAGATAGACAAAATTCAAAGAATCAGAGCTGGTCCTCTGCAGAAATTCTCTACAGGTGAACGTGTAAATCTGGACGAAGGTGTGATTTTCTAGAAACACAAAAATCACTAAAATTGATATGTACCAAGCGCTTAATAGATAACTGTCTGTCGCAGCTTTCCTTCGTCCAAGATGCTGCTTCTGGTCCCCACATCCCGACTCTAGTCCCCACCTCTCCTTGACTGTGTGTTGTCATCTTTCTTTGCCTGGCTCTTGGCTCCCCTCCCTGGTCTTGGGCGCCCCCCCACCCCCACCTACACACCCAACCATCTGTCTCCAGGGTCTGACTTCCCTTTGCTGCATCTCTCTGTCTCCCTCTGTTTCTATCTCTCTGTCTCTCTCCCTGCATCTCTCTCCCTGTGTCTCTGTCTCTCCTTATCTCTCTCGGTCTCTCCCTCTGGGTCTGTCTGTCCCCTTCTCTCTCTGTCTCTCCTAACAAGATGTTCCTCTATTGTCTTAATGTTTTACTTAAGGATCACAAAGTCTCATCCACTAAGTCCCAGATAAGCGAGAGAATCACCCAACACAGGGAGTCGGGAGAGGAACAAGCCCACACACACCCAACCCAGGAGAAAAGAAACGAAAGCCAGCACGGAAATCAGTGAATTAGGAAACAGAAAGCGGCACAACTAGAATATACACTGAAAAGCTGATTTTTCTTTTGGGAGAAACAAACAGTGTAATAGACATTCTCGTGCATTTAACCAAATCAAGAAAAAAAAAAAAGACACACATACGCAATTAAAAAGGAAACTAGCCAGGGTAATTTGCAAGTCTCTACAAATAAGTCTGGAAACTTGGACAAAACTGATGATTTCCTAGAAAAACATTAATGACCAATATTGACCCAAAATAGATTTTTTAAATAGATTTTTTACAAATGTAGGCCAATAGCAATGAATGTTAGCAAGGAGTCCTTTCTGGCTTTCCCTCCCTTGGATCAGCCCGTCTCCCATTCTTGGGGGTGTAGTTTTTCTTTTTTTAAGATAAATCTTTTAAACTCTTTCGCTACACACACACACACACACACACACACACACACACACAAAGTCCTTTCCTGGTGATGACTATGTGAAGCGATGTGGTAATTATTTCACAACGTACATGTGTGTCAAAACATCACGCTGTATACCCTACATATACACAGTTTTTATTTGTTCATTCTCTCTCAGTAAAACTGGGAGGAAATGAAAAAAATAAAGAAGAAGTTCTTTTCCTTTTCTTTTTTAAGCAAAACCCAAACAGTTTCACAAAGTTAGTTCCTCAAAACCTTCAAGGACCAGATAATCCCAATTTTATTTAAACATTTGCAGAAAATAAAGAAATAGGAAAAAACTCCCTAATTCTTCTCATGAAGTCAGCGTAATATAGCAAGACTAAAATCTGGCCAAATCTCTTAATAGAATTCACCACTTTCAAAGTTCAAAGGAGAAAAAAAACAGCCATACTTCAGAGGTACTGCAGGCTCGGTTCCAGACCCCTGCAATCCAGGGAGTATCGGCGAGTCACACAAATTCTTTGGTTTCTCATATAAAAGTTATGTCTACACCATACTACAGTCTAGTAAGTGTGCAGTAGCATTATGTCGTTAAAAACAATGTACATCATTTGATGAAAAACTACTTTATCTCTGAAAAATGACAACCATCATCTGAGCCTTCAATGAATTATACCTTCTTGCTGGTGGAGAGTTTGAAATACTGCAAGAATTATCAAAATGTGGCAGAGAGACTGTAGTGAGCAAATGCTGTTGGAAAAATGGCAGCGACAGACTTGCTCGACGTGGGGTTGCCACAAACCTTTGATTAAACCTTCAATTTGTAAAACACGTGGAATCTATGAAGCTCAATAAAGCAAAGCGCAGTAAAACGAGCTACGCCTGTAATCATCTCGACAGGTAATGAAAAAGCATCCGACACCGAATGCTGTTTTTAAAAATGTGAACCGGTGCCCTCTTCGTGCTTAATGGAAACACTGGACACCTGCCTAGCTGGGGACAAGACGGGAATGACCACTGCCATTTCTGTCCTGGGCATCATTCTGGCCAAACCAGCCCATGATCGATGAGAGAGGAAAGCAGAGAAACAGCAAACCCTCCATGTGGGCAGATCCCGTGAACACACAAGGACACCTGAGAGGTCGGTAGAAAAATGAGTGGTGAGAGGATGTCCAGTTTCCAAATTATTACACCAAAAATCATAGCTTTTCTGTAGACAACTAGTAGGCAAATAGAATGGAATGAAACATGCGACTTATAGGCAAAACAACCAAAAGAATTAAAGATGCTGCGAATACACGTAGCATGACTACAGATGCTGTAAATGCTCCTGGAGGTGCTGGAGAGAAATCTCCCCAGCATGTCTCCTCCTCCCGGTCCTGCAGGTGCTCTCCCTCCCCGACCTCCCCTCCCCCCATGGGAGTCTGCATGCCCTTTCCTTGGAGACTGGCCCCTTGAGCCTCCCTGGCTGTTCGTTCACCTCCATGTCCCTGAGACCAGGGTCTGCCCTGCCTGGTCCCCACGCTTCTTCCTCCTGGAACCCGTGAGCCAGGAGGGCACCTCTTGTCAAAGCACATGTCCCAGGTGCGCTCAGCGGTCCCCCTGCCACCCACTCTGGTGCGCCCTGCCTCTTGCCCTCCTTCTTCTTGTGATAATTCAGCTGAACCCCCCCTGCAAAGCTCCTCCTCTGTGCCCACCTCTTTGCCCCACTGTGGCTCATCCAAGGTCAGGTGGATGCAGAAGGGGAGATCAACCCGTCACTCCTGCCCGTCTGAGGATGTGGCCGCTGCGTCTGTCCATCTTCCGTGGTGGACAGAGCACACCCCATTCTGAGTTACTTGATACGCCCCCACCTGCCTCCCCCCGCCCCCTCCCCGGGCAGTCCCTCACCTGGGACCCAGAGAAGCAGCATGGCTGGGGGCAGACACAGGATCCAGTCCCTCTGGGCCATCTCTCCAGCATGAAGGTCCCAGCTGCCCCCAAGGCTTCAGTCCCCCTCAAGAAGGGTCATGCCTCGGGACTCCCACTTCTGCTTTTCCTCCGGCTTTGGGCTTCTTTGTTCAGCTCTGTTTTGGTTCTGTTTCTGGAGCTGGGGCGAAGACAGAGGTCACAGAGTGGGCAGAGCCAGCGGCAGCGCCTGAGACCCCCCCCCCCCCCCGGCCGAGTCTCGGGTTCTGCAGGTATAGCCAGTGAGGAGCCCCTCCCCAAGTCCCACCGCGCGCCTCCCCTCCCTCCCCTCCCCCAAAGCCACTTGGCCAAGTTCCCTTCTAGTAACTCCCTCTGTTTCCCTGTGTTGGGGTGGTCAGGGAGGAGGGAAAGGCCCTCACTAGGGGAGGAGCCAGGGCCCTGGGTGTCACCCACAGTGTGACCGCACTGGGGAGCAGCCTTTCCAGGACACCCCCCCACCTCCGCTGTGATCAAGGCCCAGACCCCCGCGTCAGCACGACCCTAGAGTCCCTGAGTGGTTTCTGGTCTTGGAAACGCTTCCTCCACTTGGTCCAAAGGTCCTCAGACTGAGATCCTCCTTCCTCAGACTGTGCCAGCTCAGGGCTGAGCACAGAGTGAGACTCAGCAAGGGACCCCCCTTCCCTGATCCACGTGGAATTCAGATTCTAAATATACACAGACACACGTACTCCTCCGGAAGAGCGCCCCCGGCTGGCCCAGAAGGGCCACGCGAGTCCAGGAAATTCACCCTGACCTGTGGTGCACACATCACCCGAGAGCCTGCAGACATCAGCTCCGAGGGCCGCCACCCGGAGCCCCCGGCACGCCCTTCTCTTCCTGCCCTGACTGTAAAGTTCCCAGAAAGGCTGATTTTTCAGTTTAGCCACTGAAACCCATTGCCACGGTCTTGAATGTCAAAGGTGAGGAGGGGGGTGCGCCAGACTGAGAAGCAGGAGAGGCTGTGACTCGTCCACGTACCACTGGCCTGACCGTGACCAAAACCCTCAGTTCCTGTAAAGTGTCGATAATAATAGCTAATCTGAGGGGATAAATAGCATCATAATTACAAAAATAGTTACCTGTGAGGTAATGCAGCCTCAGCCAGTTTTTCTCCCAGGGGACAACATCTTTACTCTAATGATAGTTGGTGGGAAAACAAGATTTAATAGGAAGACGTACGCTGTGCAAATAGTCCCTGGGACGACCTTGTCTTCGGGAAGATGGAGAAACACTTGAACTGCGGGCGGAAAGGGCAGGGCAATTGATCTCCCCCACCCATCCTGCTCGCCCCAGCCTCTCCACAAACCCTAAGCAAGAAACAGAATGATGCAAAATTACCACATGACACAGAAAATTAAGGAAGTGGCACTTTTCGCACTAACAACCCTATCAACCATGCTGTAGGGGAAGACGAAACCTGCCGGCTGCAGGTCTGAGCCTGCTCTTCTGGGGCTGGGGGTCCTGCAGCCGCAAAGCCTCTCACCAGTGTGGGATCCTCTTCCCAGTGGGGATGCACGTGCTCGGAGACCAGTGGGGGAAAAGTAGGGGCTGTCTGGGCAGACTTGCTGCAGCAGCTCTGAGTCCTGAGAACTACATGTAGGGGCACCAGAAAAGATCTGGGGATGGTTGAGCTGTGGGGCCTCTCCGCAGGATGTCGATCTCCGAGGGAGCACATCGCAGAGCTGCCCTCTCCCCACAGAGGTCAGCGGCTCCCCATCAGCTCTGCCTCTTCCTCCTCCTGAGCACAAAGGAAAGCCAAGAGGGCCTCAGGGAGGGAGTGTCTCACCAGCTGTAGGACAAGTGTGCCCAAGAGGCCAGGAGGCTGGACTGAGACACAGCAGCGGGTGCCTGTGGCTGGCAGCGAGAGGAGGGGCTTGACAGCTGGGTGAGCTGGTGATGGGGGGGTGGGGGCATCCGACATCCACTGAGCACCTACCTCACTCCAGGTGCTTTCATGGTGGAATCCACGTGGCAAAGAGATTAGGTCTAAGTGAGAGGCAGTCAGGGGAAGGGCAGACAGATGGCTGGGAGCATCTGCTTTCCCTTCCACAGGAGCCTGGTGAGACGGGCATCCACAGCCTGATCCGGCCTGGCCTGCCTCTCTGCAGGACCCCACCAGGATACCCACACCTCACCTTCCTGCCCATCTCCAGGGAAGCTACCCCAGCATGGCCTGACTCTCCAGGAGCCAAGGTAGCTAGATCAGCCAGGTTCCCGTGCATCCCACAGCCCGGGGCCACAACCAATGTGACGGCTGTAACGGGCTCTCCAGCTTGGTGCTGGACATTCTGTGGTGGAGACGGTGGAAGAGGAAACTGCGGGCGAGCAGATGGGTGACAGCCCCAGCCAGAGGCCTGAGAGCCTTCACTGACCCTCGGAGGGCTCCTCGAGGGGACTTGGCTGCTGTTGCCAAAAGATCAGCCCCCGTCCCTGACGAGCCAAATAGCTCAGAGACAGGGTCTTGGAGCTTGGAGGAAAAGAGGCAGCTTTATTACTTTGCCAGGCAAAGGGGACTCACAGCAGGCTGGTGCCTTCAAACCTGTGAACCCACCTTGGGGATGGGGCGGGGTGATTATGTGGCCATAGCTCAAATGGTAAGGCATGGATAACAATCAACAGAAATATTTTCTCATCAGACTCAGAGCGGCATCATGCTGTCTCCAGGCGACCAAGTCTACAGAGGCTAGTGGTTGCCGCTCTTTCCG
Organism: Camelus ferus; assembly: GCF_009834535.1. Taxonomy (NCBI): domain Eukaryota; kingdom Metazoa; phylum Chordata; class Mammalia; order Artiodactyla; family Camelidae; genus Camelus; species Camelus ferus. The sequence continues at coordinate 25,589,722 of NC_045711.1, forward strand.
TCTTTTTATGGTGATTCAGGCTTTTTTGTAAGGTTACAGTTCTGTGATATTCTCCCTGGAGAATGACTCAGAAACCAAGCATGATTGTTACTTTTGATTACTGGACTGAAGCAGAAACAGTAAAATTAATGGCTTTAGTTTTAACAATGGGCCTGGAGCTGTGAGTAGCAACTGGTCAGTCAGGTTAGCTGACCGTTTTAAGGGCAAGAATAAGAATAAGCAATCTATTAGCCTAAGTACGGGATTTTGTTAATCCTCCTTCACTGCTTCATGCAGGCTCTGCCCCTCCTCACAGGCGCCTGGACCTGGAGAGACTCTCTCCAGCCTGGAGGGAGGAGCCGGGATTCAGATCAGGTCCAACGGGGGCCTGCAGAGCTCCCGGGGCACCCATGCTGGGAGGTGGGCGGCGTGGGGGCTCAGCAGGGGAGAGTCCCCCTGGGGCTGCTCCTGGCTCCACCCAGAGAGACGGTGGTGGGCTCCTCAGTGTCAGTCATGAGGACTCGGGGAGCGGGAGGGGCGTGGATGGCTGCTGGAGGCCATTCCTTCATCCTCAGCCTCCTCCATGCCCTCCGCTCACTCTTTCATGGCCCCACTCAAGCCATCTCCTCAGACGATGCCCCTCCTTCTCCTGGCCTCTCTGAGCCCCTCTCCTGCACCTCTTAAGCTCCGCGATGCCTATTTCTGTGTTTGATCATCTATACTGGGGTGTCACTGCAGGTCCTGCTTTTCCTGGAAAGACCATAAGACTTCACGAAAGCAAGGACCACGCGGGGCCCCCACCACCCCAGGCCCACTGCCCTTTCCAGAGAAGGGAAACCAGAACTGGAGATCGATCCAGAGAAGACCAGGGCACCGAGGTCTCTCTCGTCCTCTTACCAAACTCCACCCCCAGGGAGAGGAAGGGCTAGGGCTTAAAATGGTGCAGGCACGTGAAATCCATCCAGCCGAGCACACAGAACGTGAGCGTGTCATCTAAGTTATGTCTCAACAGAAACGTAGGTTCAAGCAGAGGCCAGAGGTCTGCACACCCGGAAGGGGAGGCAGCGGCAGCATCCACTGCCTCATCAACCAACACCCGCTCCCGACTCCCCAGCACAAAGCTGGCAGGTGCCTTCTCCGGGCACTGGCCTCCAGTGTCTCTTCTAAATCACAAGTAATAATCTGAGCTCCCTCCAGGGAGCAGGGCTGAGGGTGGGTGAGGGAAGCCGGCCTCCAGAGGACCCCGACCCCTCTGACTGAGGGACAGCACAGGGGGAGGGTCCAGCCTTCATGTCCTGGTCCTGAGCTGCACTCCAGTCACTTATGCATCCTTGTTCAGTCAGTTTCTCCTTCTGTGAAATGGGAATCCTACTCACCCTACTCCCTTCACGGGAAGCTTAAAAACCGGGGATGTGAATTTGCTGGCACATCACTGACGCTCTGATGTCCTCAGCTCCCACCAGGTACATGTATTCATTTCTGCTCCTTGCAACACAGCAAGATGAGATAACTTAATTGCACGAACCCACATCTGTCCATTGTAAACCCCAAACTTCCGTCCAGCAGACGATGTCTCAAAGGGTGGTGACCACACACGGCAGGGAGACAGGGGCCTCAAGAAGGCAGTGGAAGGCATCCAAACTGCTGATGGGGAAGAGGAAGTTGAGCAACTGAGACCACAGGAACCCAAACTGCCAGGGAGTCCTCGCTCCCCCCGCCCCCCATCACCACCACCACCTTCTGTGTCCTGCTCCTTCCCAAGGGTGGCCCCAGGCCTCCTTCTCTGTAGAAGAACGCAGAGAAAGGCAAAACAGTCCCCTCTGACTCCTGCCCCTGGGCTGACAAAGGGTAGGGATAGGAGGAACCAGCAAGCGGTCCATTCAAAAACCTCTAATACTCGGCTTCGAGGGACACATTTGGCCTTGAGCTTGAACTTGTGCGTTTCTGACTGGCTGAGGATAGAAACTTCTTCCCCTCTCCCTCCCAACTCCCCTATAACCATCCCGACCCCACAGCTCATCTGACGCACACCACAGCAACCTTCCCGCAGACACTTCCAGAAGCTGCTAGAATGTGTGATTCGAAGGGCTACCATGGGCAAGCCAAGGGTTCACAGCACTTTGTACAGGGGAGCACTAACTACAGACGCAGTTGTGTCTCCAGCCCTGTTCCAAGGCAGTGGGTTCAGTATTACATGTGACTGCCTGTTAGGAAAGATGGAGCCAGATGTGTTCCCTCCTTACTGTCTGGTTTCCTGTGCTGCCCCGAGACCCAGGGATGTCAAGTCCACTTCCGGTTTCTGGGCTATCACCAAAGGAAGTATGGTTACCAAATGAAGGAATTCCCAAGAAGATGAGTGAAAATTAGAGCATTTAACAAATCAAGGCTTCTGACATGCAACACACACAGGAGAAAGAAGGAAGGAAGGAGGGAAAGAAGGAAGGAAGGAAAGAAGGAAGGAAGGAAGGAAGGAAAGAAGGAAGGAAGGAGGGAGGAAGGAAGGAAGCAAAGAAGGAAAGAAGGAAGGAAGAAAGGAGGGAGGGAGGGAGGGAGGAAGGAAGGAAGGAAGGAAGGACGGAAGGAAGGAAGGAAGAAAGAAGAAAGAAGAAAGAAAGAAAGAAAGAAGGAAAGAAAGATAAGAAAGAAAGAAAGAAGAAAAGTAAAGAAAGGGAAGAAAGAGAAAGAAAGAAAGATGGAGGGAGGAAGGAAGGATGGAAGAAAGAAAAGAAAGAAGAAAGAAAGAAAGAAAGAAAGGAAGGAAGGAAGAAAGGAAGGAAGAAAGAAAGAGGAAGACTATTCTTTAAAAGACTGCAAAATTTACAAAAATATTAATTCATGGTGTGGGCTGGTAATGGGACTCAGGTGTAGAATTACAGGAAAGGTGCCTCCCCTCCCTCCCAGCAGAGGAAGTCTCATAAACTCTGGGACTTTAAGGAGAAATTTACTTTAAATAACGTCAATATTAAGTCTGAAGAGATGTTCTAAAATTAGGTTCTGGTAATGGTTGTACAACTCTGTAAATTGACTGGAACTGATTGAATTATACACTTAAAATTAGTAAACTTTATGGAAGGGAAGTTGTACCTAAATTTTTAAAAAGCAAAATTAGGTGGGGAGAGTATAGCTCAGCGCTAGAGTGCATGCTTAGCATGTACGAGGTCCTGGGTTCAATCCCCAGTACCTCCATTTAAAAAAATTTAAAGGATTTTTAAAAAGCAAATTTGAAGCCCATTGTGAATATGAATCCAAGATCCTCTCTCTTCCCCACCTCCACCCCACCCATCATCTTGAGCTCTACATGCCTTTCTCCTTGTGTTTTGTCCCCTCATCTGCCCCTCCCTGCCTCAGACCCTTCCTGGTCAAATGCTCCTGCGTCAGAGAGCTCATTGCCTCCTTCCTACAAAGTGAGAGGAAACAGGGAAGACTGCCAACAGATCAGTGGCAAAGTTGTCGTTAAAAACTTCCAGCAGAGGGGATGGGTGTCTCTACTTCTCTCTCTCCGGGGACCTAGGAATTGAGTGCAGTGCTTTGGGTGCTGCTTGTTAGGAGAGCTGAAGGCAAGATCGACGCACTACCCTGGCCTAGCCTCGATTTCTAGGATCTTCCTTGCTCCAACTCCAGATTCCTGGCTCCACCTTGGCTCCATCCCAGCCCATCCCTGCTTGTCTCTCCCATCTTTGAGTGGCCCCAAGGGGACACATGAAGAACCTAGAGACTCAGGGTGGTGGGGAGGGGAGTGACCAGGGGCTGGACAGTGGAGCTGGGGTGGACCAGATGGCCACCTAGACTTGGAGCAGGCAGGTTGGGGGCAGTGCTGGGAGGTCCAACAGTCCTGGCCTCAATTCCCAAGGTGTCTGCAGCTAGGAAATACTATTCAGCCAAAAAACAGCGCAGTGTGGCGTTGACTAGAGATGCTCCCCTTCCAACCCAAGCAAAGTCGCAACTGGTCAGCCACGAGTAGCCGCTATCTCCATCTGCTGGTGGTTACCAGAACTGCCGGCTTTCTGGGGCAGGTAATTTGTTCCCATCTCTGCAAGTCAGGAAGTGGAGAAGTTTCTGTCCATGTATTCAGGTGCGGCACTGATCCTTCCAGATCCCCCAGCCAGTAGACCGAGAATAAGGAAGAGGATGGAAAGAGGATGTGGGGGCTTCAGAGAGGTAGGACGGCCCTCTGTGGTGGAGGAGGGGATGGAAGGAGGAGGGGTGGAAGGGCAGGAGAAGGAAACAGGACAGTGCCCAGCCCTCAGACCACGCCACCCACGAGGGATGGGGGACTGGAGCTCAGGCTCTGGGGTCTCTCAGACTCCTGGTTTGCAGCCAGTGAGACCAGGACGGGCTCAGATGCGCAGTCAGGCGGCCAGCTCTGAGGCCAACCTGGGACTATCTCGCTGTCTCAGTAAAGTGAGCAGGCTGTTACTCCACTTCCTGCCTTCTTTGGACTGTTCTGGAAGAGAGGCAGAGCTGAGGCTGCATGTGGGGTGGCAGGCAGAGGCAGGGAAGCAGGTCTCATCCCCTGCCCCCTCGCCCTCCCCGCCTGGCAATGTTCTCCACCCTAAGGCTCTGGGTTCGAGGCTGCACCACCCCAAGGCTCCCTGCTGACAGGAACCCCTTTCTGAGTGTGTGTTTTGGCTACAGGGACCCAAGGATGACACTTGAAACACCACTGAGGTTCCCAGCTTTAGAGAATTGGAGCCTCAGCTCTTGTCATGGGCAGTTTCAGGGGTCAGAGTGCATGGGAGTATGTATGTGGGGGTGGGGCGGAAGGGGGAGGAGGGAAGAAAGCACAGCCCAGCAGGGGTCTAGCGGGGTGAAGCAGAGAAAGGCATAATTCTGACCCGCTTCCCAACCTCACTCACCGCATGTGTTTATACAGAAGCTTGCAGGGGTCTCAACACTAGCTGCATATTAGAATCCCTTGGGGAGTTTGCTAACAAAACACTCCTGCCTAAAGCACTTCCCCAACCTCCCTCCCCCTTTTCCTACCCAACTGCACCCCTAGATTCTGCCTCAGTCGATCTGGGTGGAGCCCCGGCATGGCATTCACACTGTGAGGAACAGGGAGGAAAGAGGATGCTGCAGGGGGGAGAAGAGAGGTTTCAGACAGACCCTGGACATGCCCAGGAGCAGGTGCAGGAAGCACAGAAGTTAGCCGGGGGCTCGATTCAGGGAGCTACTTTCTAACCCCTGGACCACCAAAGCTCTCCTGAGAAGGAGAGGGCTCAAACAGGAAGACTCGACATGAGAACAAAGCCCATGGCTGGTCCCAATCCTTCTACAGGTTCAGATCTGTAAAGGTGGCTCTGAATGGAGGAGCGGATGGCTGCATGGGTGGATGGATGCTCAGAGTGATTGAGAGCAGAGAATCTGGCTCTCACTGCCTGGCCAGCCCTACCACTGACAAGCTGTATGACGTTGGCTGAGTTAGTAACCTCTCTGAGCCTCCGTTTCTCCATCTGTAAAATGGAGACAATAACTGCAATACCCACTAGTGTCCATACTCCACGTGGGGTTGCGATCTCCAGTGCCTTTATTACATCACCACACCCTGCCACGTTCGAGGGGAGAGTACAAAGGGCCACTGTGTGTGCCTCTTCCTAATTATCTGAAACCAACAAAACAGGCTTCCTGGTCTCCCTCTTCTGCCTGTCAGGTCATGCTTCTTTTGGTTCTTCCCTGCACCTTCTCTCACGCCTTAGATGTCCCTTCCCCACGTGCCCCTCACTATCCAAGATAGCTGTGTCTTCCAAAGGTTCAGCCCATCCCTTCCCCCCAGATCTTGTCCAGGGACCCCCTACCCCAACCCCAGCCCCACATGACCTCACACTTGGACAGGCTGCCCTGAACCAAAGAGCCGGGACGTGTTCCTCCAGGCTGACTGCTGCCCCCGACATCCAAGATCCTGACATACTCTCTGACTCCACCAGGGGGCACTCTATGCACAGACACCATTTGCTGGTTTATTTGACAAATATTTAATGGCTATCTGCATTGTGCCAAGCACTGGGCCCAAAGATGGGAATACGAAGATTAAAAATATGACAATTCTTCTTTCCAGGAGCTTGTGGTTTAGTGAGAAACATGGAAACAAAGACAGGAAAACAAAGGTGAAAGTTGTACGCAGATCAACGCAAACATCTGAGCTGCCTGGGTGAGGAGGGGCCGGCACTTCCCTTCTTTCGGACACAGGGCACAGCATGGACAGGGACCCTGGGTCCTGGACCCCAGCCCTGCACCTTCCTTCTCAGTCCCACTTGATCTCTGTCCCCCTTGAGCAATTCTGGGAGATGGCTGGACAGGGCCCTTGAAAACTCCAGAAGGATATTCATCTTGTCCCCAACTGAGTCCTCAGTCACGGGAGGTGTTGGGGGACCAGCCTGAGAACCTTTGACTCTTCCCTCTTCTGCTCTACCCACTCTGTCCCCACCGCAGTCCCCAAAGAGATGAGGAGATGATTGATTGAAAATTTCCCCTGCCCGCCAGTCACCCACCTCCTCCGAACCCCCCCAAGTAGCCTTTGTAGGACCGTGAGGTCGGGGCAGGGGTGGTATACCACCTATGTCTCCCCCCCAGAGTCCCAGGGTACTAGCTGTGAACATAGATTTGGGCCCGCCTGAGACCTCCTGCATCAGGATTCTCTTGGGCTGGGGACCGGGAATCTGCCGTTTTAACAAGATGCCCCAGGGGACGCCTGCAATCAGACAAGTCTGGGAGACGGTACTGTGTGCAGGACTTGTGGGCTGCCTGGGGCTCTACCAGTGCTCCGAGGTGGTGGATAAGATAGGATAGGGTGCAACAGGGCTGTGCCCTGCATGTGGTGGCCAACGCAATATATATTAGTTGAATGAAATGAATTGGTGGGAGTGGATTTAAAGAGCTCTCTTGTACCTGCACAGGGGAATGGAGATCAGCAACGCCCCAGCTTCTCCCCACCCCCCAGACAGTCTCAGGATCCCCCCTTGGGTTCCCAGAGGTCTGGGGCATTAGAGCAAGTGTCTCGTCTAGGAGGGCCCTGGAATCCAAGTGGAGAGTTCACTGCCGCCACAGTCACATGCCTTTGCATCCCTGAGCATCAGAAATATTTGTTAAAGCATTGCAGAGCAACAGAAAGATGACTAATGACTGTGGAGATCCAATTCTTCCAAAGCTATGTTAAGATTAGACTAACAGGGACAGGTAAGGTGGCTCAGACCATCTTTTGCTCACTAGTGAGGTTGTGGCCGGCAGCATCCTCACCTGCAGACTGTGCAGCCTGGGATGGGCTTGCCTGGAGGCACTTGGAGGACTGGGTTCAGTTTTGTGTCCTGTGACTGTGGATTGGGAGGGAGGAGAGGGCTGGGAGATGGGAGAGCCCAGTGAGGAGAAGGAAGCCCAGGGAGAGGGTGGGACAGAAGGTGGAAAGGACAGAGGTTATGGCAATGGAGAAGATTTCAGGGTTTGAAACTTGGCAGAGGAGAGAGTTTGTTAGTCTAAGAAACTAACGACTCTTAGAAAGATAAAACCTGGAACTTCCAAGGTCAGCATCGAACCAAATGAGATCCCTCCAGAAGGTCCTGACTCTGTCCGCAGAGTCCCCCCCCTCCCTGCTGCCCCAGTGGAGCCTGGCTTGTACTCCAATGCCACCGTCCAAGGATGGCCAAAAATCCATCCTGTGGTCACCACTAAGACAGCAGAGGCAGGATGGCCATCTGAAAAGACATTGCCTCAGTGCGTTTCACCCCGGGAATGCCAGGGTGGAGGCGCTCCCTCCTGCCCAGCAAGGCTGAATTTCCTTTATAATCACAATGAGCCTGAAACTGGTCAGAAGGGCTGGCTGTCGCTTGAGCTCTCCAGTACAAAGATGGCACTGCATTCAGCTGTTGCCTGCCGGCTCTGCTCCTTGGAAGATGGATTCTTCAACCTCCCTCCCAGGTGGTCTTGGACTCAGAGCTGGCAGGTGCTGCTCACACCTGGGGTGGCAGACGCTACAAGACCCAAGGTGGGGAGATGCCCATGGCTTTTATAGCTTTCCTAGGGGGTGACTGTGGGCTCACTTGCAAGTTTAATCAGAGCTCTCTTACCACACTTGGAATGCTAAAGGGGCAGCCCTTTGTTTATTCTCTTATTGACCCATGAAGCACAAGGCAGCATCCTTCTAAACAGAGGGGCTTTACATTTGGTGCTTGCTCAGTGCCAGCCCTCCCCTGACCCAGATCAGTAGCCCTTATCTGGGAAGGGGCACGGGGATCGCAACGTCCTTGGCTTATGGACAAGAGAGATAATTGTCTCCATTTATTTATTAATGCCATCTGCTTTCCTGGAGGAGAAAAGAAAAATCTCAATGTGGTGGTGCCAGGGAGTCTCAGTTCCCAAGCAGGAGTGTCCCATCCCAGAGAGAACCAAAGGAAGTCTGCCCAGGGGTACTTGAAACAGTAACAGCCGCATTTGCGACTGTGCTTCTGAAGGCTACATACATGGTCTCTTCCTGGGACTTCTTTCCTCAAGCCACCTCAGGGTACTGCCCCCTCCCCTCAACTTTGTCCAAGACCAGATCACGTGTTATGGTAGAATTATGCCCCCACAAATTCATACAGTGACGTCCTAGTACCTCCAAATGCGGCATGATTTGGAGAGAGGGTCCTTCCAGGAGTAATCAAATTAAAATGAGATCATGAGGGTGATCCCCAATCCCATGTGACTGCTGCTCCTATGAAAAGAGGAAATTTGGACACAGAGATATACACGGAGGGAAGACGAGGTGAAGAAACAGGGAGAAGATGGCTGTCTGCACACCAAGGAGAGAGGCCGGGAACAGATCATTCCCTCACAGCTTCTAAAGGAACCAACCCTGTCCACACCTTGATTTGGGGCTTCCAACCTCCAGGGCTGTAAGATGATCCATTTCTGTTAAGTCACCCAGTCTGTGGTACCTTGGCAGATGGCAAAGTAAAAAACAAATCTACCCGATTCCTTACCGGTCCCCGTGGAGAATGGACCTTCCGATGACTCAGGAACTCCCCTGCTGGATTATGACCATGGGAGAGACTCCCTCACCCCCATCCAGGCTGTCCCTGTGGCTCCACTTTCCAATCCGACAACCTTTCCCAGGTAAGGCCTCACCCCCCAGTGCAGGTACATGGACGCACGCACGCACTCTGTGGGTGACTGTCCTTGCAGCCCCAGAGAATGACAGCACCTTATCGATATGGTAAAGTGGCTGTAGAAATCACACGGACAGTGCGTGGCTCCCCCCAGAGACACCTGACCCGTGGCTGAAGTGACAGGTAGAGATGGGGTTCACGGATTTGAGGTGGCAGGAGAATTGTGCGCCTGACAGAATTCGGTGTAGAAACTGATGTCGATGAGAATTATGGCAGGAAACAGCCTTCAATAAACATTGATGAAGAACCAAGGATGACGGAATGAACCAGTCAAATGTTATTCCCAGGTCTCTACTGTCCTCTGCAGGACATGGCATGTTTTGTAAGGATGAGCCACGCACGGAAAAACCGTAAACAGTGGCAGCACACCAGTCTGCACCACGAACATCTCATTCGGAGTTCTCAGAATTGCATTTATTTAGCAGGGGCTGGGGTAGGGGAAGCCGCGGGGGTCCCATGCCTCTATAAGCAACGAACGTTTCAAAGGAGGGAGACGCCTTTATAATAGTGACCAGAGACGCTGCTCCGTATCCTACAGTGCACAGCAAGCCCCCCCCCCCCCAAGAATGATCAAGGCCCAAAGGTCAGTATGCAAGTCTAAGAAACCGGTCCTAGAGGCAGAAAGAAGGCAGTGGTGGGCTCCCGGGGCTCCATTACCCACCCATCCAAACTTCATGAGTCCAGCGAGCTTCGCAGGGGGATTTCTTCTCCTGGAAACAGGGCCCAGCTTCCCTGGTCCCCCGCCCCCGTCACCCAGAGCCAGAGATACAGAGATGAACGCTGTAGTATTGGCCCGAGTCCCGGGCTCGCAGCCGCTAGGGGACAGGTAAAAGGTCCCGAGTGGGGAGGCTGAGTGGAAGGACCGGGTCTGGGCCTGGCGGGGCCCTGAAGGTGGAGAGACGGCAGGTCCCGCCGGCCCCAGCCTGGCGGGCGGGGTCTCGGCAGCCGGCAGCACCGGAGGAGACAGCGGGTCCGGGCCGGCGGCCGCGCGGCGCGGATCAAGTTGCAAGGACGGCGGGGCGGGGCTGGGGGTGGGGAGCAGGAGGCGGCCCCGGGTTGGCTGGGGGCTGGGGGCGGGTCCTCGCTGGAGAGTGACGTGGGAGCGCCCGAGGCTTGGTCCCCACCCCCACCTCCCAGGTGCGTGGGAGACAGTGGGGCGTCTGCGTGTGTAGCCGGAGGGCAGGGCCAGAGAGGCGGGGGCGGGGGCGGGGGCGGGGGCGGGGGCGGGGGCGGCGAGCCGGGGAGCGGCAGGATCCGGCCCCTCTCGCCCACCCGCTCCAGCGCCTCCGCTCCAGGCACAGCCTGGTGGTGGGCCTGCCTCCACCCAGTTCTGCTCCAGACCTTGAGTCCGGGCTCACCCTCAGACCTGCCCTGTGGTTTCTAGACCTCTCTCAACTGCTGGGGACCGCAACTCCAGGGCTCAGGCAGAGCTGGAGGCTTGGTCCCTACCAGGGGTCTGTCCCTGTCCTTAGCGGGCCCTCTCTAATCCCAGCAACCCGCTGTCCCACCTACGGGGCACCGGGTGCCTGGGAGACAGCAGAGGAACGGCAAGATGTGGCACCTAAATAGGGCGGAAAACGGTGAAATCTGGCCTGGAGACCAACATGCCTGGGCAGGAAACACGGGGCAGCTAGCTCCTGGATGCTTATCCTTGGCGGGTAACTTATATGGAGTGAAGAGCTCAACACTAGTTGTGTTAGTATGTCCATTTTACAGATGAGGAAACTGAGGGTCAAGAGAGCTGCCCAGGGTCACAAAGTTAATAACTGAGAGCCAGGATCTGAACCCGTGGCCGTCTGATTCCTGGGGCATATCCTCTCCTCTGTAGAGCTGCCTTCTGCTACTAAGGCAGTTGGCCTCAGGCCTGCAGCTCCTTCATTGAGGCTACTGGTGCTTCTGTCACCGGCATCCCACAGCAGGACCCACTGCTCCAGCCTCTGCACAACAGCATCCTTTCCTCAAGGAGACAGAGGTCAGAGCCGCGCACTGAGCCCAAAGAGGATGAGGTCAGAGCATTACAGGGCCGGTGCAGATGCTAAATAATTCGTGCAGCTGCTGGGAGCGGGGGCTGCAGCTTCCCGGAGGGCCCGGAGCAAGCGCAGACAGCAGACAGGAAACAGTCTGGCCGCTCTCACCTGAGCCTGACCACCGCACGTCCCCCTGGGGCTAGAAGTGCTAGGCTTGATGAGAATGGATTGGAGGGCGGATGGACCCTTACTACCTGTGTGATCATAGGCAAGTCCCTTAACCTGCTTCTGGCTCTTATAGGAGCTGTGAGGTCCCCTGAACGTGCCCAGGAGCCGTGCAGGTAAACTGGATGCTGGGCATGGCACTTGGCAGGTCCTCCTGACCAGAGGAGATATTGATCCTTCCCTGGCTCCAGCCTGCCTTCCCACGAGCTCAGAATTTCACCTAACAGTGTCCTCCACCCCCAACATGCCAGGCAGTTGCAGGATTATGACAAAGGTGGGTCCCCTCTCTTACCTCACCCCAACATCACCAGGCCATGTGTTTGCGGGCATAAGGAGAGGGCAGGGAGACAGTGATCTCACGCTTGGCTGGTTTGGGACACCTGGTTTCCCCTTAGAATAAATCCCCAACCAAGAAATAAATCAGTTGGAATTGGGGGAGGTTATAGCTCAGTGGTGAAGTGTGTGCTTAGCATGCACAAGGTCCTGGGTTCAATCCCCATTCCCTCCTTTAAAAATGAATAAACTTAATTCCCTCCCTCCCCAAAAAAGAAAGAAAGAAAGAATTTAGTTGGAATCAAACAGTCTTTGCGGGTCTAGAAGGCATGGAGTTGGAATTAAAAATATATATTAATAAATTCTTAATGAACACACAGGGATCCAGTGGTAGTAATTCCCCATCCAGAACAAAGTCATTTAATTCTGAGCAGTTATGAAAACCGAACTACTCTGCTTTGAGCTACATGGTTTGACAGAAATGGGTGTGCAGTTTACCAAGGTGTTTGCCTGACGTCACCTGTGACAGGTCCTGGCTTGTTCTGGTTCTCCATCCAGTAAGGCTTGCTTGTGATGCAGCTGGACCACTGTCTTCTCCGCTTGGCCAAGGACCAGAGGAAGCAGGGCCATGGGTATTCTTGAATCCCAACAGGCTTGCATCTTTCAGGAGCCTATTCCTCCCTGAGCCCCACCTGTAGGCCCCCAAACTGAGAACAAAACCCACATTCACTGCAAGCTGTTCCCTATGGCCACTTGGCGCTGCTAGAACTCCCTCGAGACCATCACCTCGAAAAGCAAGATTAGTGCCTTTATTCACTGTGAGGGATCGTGGGGCCGCCAACCTAGATCAAGAGGAGTCTGGGGTGCACAGAGCTCCCCTCTTCCCTTCCATCAGTAAGTGATACTCCACTCCTGGAACTGAGCAGCCCAGTACGAGGATCTGAGTGGGGAAAGGGGTCACACTAGGGGTACAGTCCTACTGTCTGCGGGGCCTGTTCACCCAAATTAGCCCTGGAGAAATACTCCAGTGGCGAGGGCACAGGCTGCTGGGGGCAGGAGCAGGGCACTGGAGGGCTGTGGGCACTCATCCTTCCTCATCTCAGCGCGCAGAGGTGAGCTCCGGGGGCACACCTGAGGCGGGCCCCTTGGACAAGCCAGCTCTGGTACCCAAGAGCAAGATGAAGCCAAGATGATACTAGAGTTCTCATTTTCACGGTGTGCACGTCTCTGTCGTTGGTGCCAGCATCATCAGGTCCCCAGGATGCCCCTGCTTCCCTTGGTGGCTGTCAGGACCTGCTACAGCATGTCGTGGACGAGGACAGCAGCACCAGCACTGTCGAGGCACCCTGGACTTCAGCCCTGGGTGCCACTTATCTGAGGGACTTCCCACAAGTCCCGCAAGTCTCAGTCGTGGGAGAGGCTGAGACCCCAATCCATCTGGCCAGGGACTCTCAGCTGATCCCTGAGAATGCAGCCCCACCCCCACCTTGCGACTTGATGCGACCCAGGTCACCGAAGGTGAGGGGTGGTGGTCCAGAGAGACTCGGATCCAGGACCCCCAGGCCCTGAAGCGAGGTGTTATCTGTCCAGGCCTCAGGTGAGCTCTACCCAGCTCAGTGGCCTTCCATGGTCCAGGTGGTGGCAGGAGGTCCTCGTGAGAAGGGCAGGGGCCATCTTGCACCATGGTTTGGCTTCACCTTGGAGCAGAGCAGGACAAACTGAGGCTGGACACTGAAAAATGGCCAGGAAGGCCCATGGTGTGCAGACAGGGGCATCTGGGAATGGCCATGTGGAGAACCACAGCAGGGGGACACAGGGGCTGTGATGGGGGGGTGTCCAGAGGCAGGCTGGGTGTCTGCAGACAGCTTCTGTGGTCTCAAGTCACTTGGGGACCAGGAGAAGCTGGGCTGGGCAGGAATGGGGTTGGGGGTGGCCCTAGAGCCCCAGACACATGACTCAGGGTTTCACATGGCCCCCGACTCCACTGCTCCAGGTTGGTGGCCTCTGGGCCCTCCCAGCTCCAATGACAAGGGCTGGAAAAGCACTGAGCACTGCCTAGCCTGGACATAGAGGAGTGAGGACATCAGGCTGATATGCGGTCCAGGGAAGAGGGCGTCTAGCATCTCGTTTTATTTTGTGGGGAATGAGACTAAAGTTAACCAGAAAGAACAAATGTTTGAATCACTAAAGAAAGAACAACTGAAAAAAGTGTCTGCATCCCGGAGGGGGCTGGTGCAATCTGACATTGAAGGAGAAGTTTGGGTGAAGTTTGATTTTTCCTTCCGGCAACCTTTCTCCCCGTTCCAACAAAAGCATTTTTTTCCCTACAGTGTCAGAAAATAGCTTCTGGTGGCTTGGGGAGAAATATTCCCAAGCCTGGGAGGGATGGGCTTGGCAATCCCCTTGCAAAGCCTTAAACCAGTGGCCAAGGGTCAGGGCACCGCTGCTTGTCCAATCTAGGCCGCTGGGACCTGCTAAAAGTCTTGAGGAAGCCTGGCCCGTCTTGGCGTGGCCACTTCTAGAAGCCGTGGCCTCTCTGAGTCAGTCAGCTTACCTGTAAGAGGGGGCGGGAGAGCTACACCAGTAACTTACCCTGAAGGCCCTGTCTAACCCTTAAATGGTCTGGTTCTGGAATCTGGGCTCTGGAAAGGAGAGAGTAAGGTAGGTCCTGCCCACATTTCCACCCGGCAGCCCTGAGGATTCAAATGAGCTGATGTGGAAAGGTTTTACCATAAAGGACTGAGCAAATGGGCATTTAAGTTCCTGCCCAGGAGTGAAACCAACCGGAACCTGGCCAACTCTTTCCACCTTTGTAAACAAATCTGGGTCCTCTCTGAATCACTCCCTCCCCTCCACACACAGTGTGATCTCAGAGCTGGAGCAGTCTGCCCCACCTCATCCCCTGAGGGGTCCTCACCACCTTTCCCACTAAGAGAGGCTAAAGTCAGCCCATCTGCCCCTACACGTACCCTCCACGGAACTGCCTGCTGGGGGGCCCGCCTTCCCTGCTCCGCGCCCCAGCCGCCCAGGAGGGCCCGTGGAAGGGGTCCCAGAGGAAAGCTGCCTGGTTTCAGACAAGCCCAGGTACTGGACGAGACCGGGGCTGGGAGACGGGCCCAGAGGTCCATTCTGATCGCACAGGACATGGACCCAGGCTCAGCTGAAGAACCCTTCCCTGTGGAGAAGTGCCAGCTACTTAACTGCACAGATGGAAGGTCAGCAGAAGTTTTCATGGGAGCTGGATTCGGAGGGAGGAGGACAAAGACAGAACCACCCATGGGCCGCGGTGAGGGAGCGGATCATTGGAGGCCAGGAGCCCAGATCAGAAACGACACTCCCAGAGGAAGGGTTAATAAAGCAGAAACGTGTTTATTAGGCTCCTCTGCTCCTCACAGAGGAGCAGGACCCAGGACAGAAGCGCCTGCGAAGTCTCTCAAGGTTGCAGGACTCTCTCTGAAGACTGCAGAGAATGTAGGCGCTGACCAGCCACCACCCGCAGAAGGACACTTATTTGGCTGGAGCGTGACCGCCGGAGGTGGCCCTGGCATGAAGCCGGAGCTGGCTCCTGGACTCCACAAACACTGAGGAGTCGGTGGGGACACCCACCTGAACACTGGCAGATGGCAGAGGCTCACGACCTGCCCTGAGCCAGCGAGGAGGGAGGGAGGGGGAGACAGCGGGCTCCTGGGAAGATCCTTGCCCCGGCCCAGAGGCCTCCCCAGATCTGCCCGCCTCCTCCTGGTGCTGAGACTCAGTCCCACACGTAGGGGTTTCTAAAGACCTGAGAGTTCTTGCCTTCCTTCGGCAGTGTGGTCTCCTGGCGGCTCTGGGCCGCATAGATGTCTTCGGCCCGCAGGGTGGAGTTGGCGCTGCCCATCACCTGACTGTTGGCGGTGGCCCGTGGGAGGATGACGTCGTAACCTCCTTCGGACTGGAAGGAAGAACAGGCGGTCTCACAGCCAGGTTCCGCCGGGGCGGATGTGCAAACACTCTGCTTCCTGCAGGGCTGTGCCTGCCAGCTCCCCCTTCCCTCCTAGTGCGCCCCCCTGCCCCCCGCCCCCAGCCCCAATGCCGGCCTGGGATGGATGACTCTGCATCGGGAAACGGAGGGGCTGACCCCTGACCTCCAGCTCCTTATCTCACCCTGCAGAGGGCCCTGCCTCTGAGCATGAGAATGAGGCCCCTAGTCACCTCTGATGGTCCTGGGGCTTCACGCAGGGGATGGCTCTTTTTAGAAGAGTCCCTTCTCCAGCCCCTTCCTGCTTCCAAACCTTGGGGCCCGATGGAGGGTGAACCACACTGCGCATCTATCCCCTGTCCGGCTCTACTCCCAGGCTCCCTTCCTCCAAGACTCTTGAGCTCACAGTGGCACTACCCACTCCAACAGCATTGTAGCTGCCACTGTGCCTGGCCGAAGGTGTCCCACACATTTCTTATCTAGGAGTCTGGGCTGGCCAGTCTGATTTAGAGACTTAAAACCTGACTGGTTTTGGTTTGAGTGTTTTAAGTACTGGAAATTTAAAACCCAAATTCTCTGCCTGGAACATGGTCAGAGCCTCAGTGGTCCTGTTCCTTTAAGGGTGAGAGACGCCGGCTGTGGGGTGCCAAGAACCCTGAGGCATCCCAGGAGGGGAGATGAACCCAGGCAGAGAGCTGCCACCAAACCCCGGCAGCTCCAGCGCCCCATGCTAACTTCAATCAACTCAGACCCGGGTGGTCCTCCCTTGCAACCTCCAACTTCCCCTACCCTTGTAGCTCCTGGACCATCAAGATTGGGGGTTCTCAAAGCTAGCTGTGCATCAGAATCACCTGGGCTGTCTGTTAAACCATACCCACAACTAGCGGGCCCCACCCTTTGGCGTGCCAGTAAATGTTTGCCAACCCTGGTCTGCAGTGTCGGCAGATTTCTGTGGGTGGTTACTCCCATCGTGGCTTGGGTAACGCCAAGTTATCAAGGTGACGTCACTGAAGAGAGGCTCACCATCTCCATCACACCACTGGGCTCGCCAGTTCCCAGGTGATGGTAATGCTGGGCATCTAGGGCCCGTGTTCTTGGAGCCTACTGTGTTAGATAAAGTGTCTGTGGGTCCAGATCCTTCCCGCAGGAGCAGGACTCAGTGCAGACAGGTAGTCAGCAGGAGCCGTGGGGCCCCCTGGGCGGCTGGGGCCTGGCAGACTCTGCTCACTTCCTTCAGGGACTCCTCTGCCCATCCCGGCTCCTGGCCACGGCTTGCTCTCCCTGGCCCAGCCCCAGGTCCAGACTCAGGGAGAGGGAAGGGGTTGGGGTTGAAAGTTTGGAATGCGCTGGCTTCACCCCGCTCCCGGTGCTCACGGCGCACGGCGGGGGGATGAGAACGCCACCCTGCTGACCTCCCTTGCTTCCTGTTCCCAGCATCCTGCCAAGGCGGGTCACTGACCTCTCCCCACAGCGACTGCCAGCCAGCCGGGGAGGAGGAACATATATGGAGTGAGGAAGAATCTCACCCCCCTCCAACACCCTGCTTCCTGTTCCCGCCCCCTCCCTTGGCTAATGGAGCATCTGGTTTCCAGAACCCAGGGGAGGTGTGAGGTCAAGAGCTGCTGCCTGCTGGTGGGGGGAAGGGAGCTGGAGGCCCCCTTGGGACAGCTGTGGTTGAGACCTGCCATGCAGTCCTCTGTCTACCAAGGATGGCACCTGCCTGATCAAGGCCCCCCTTTCCCTCCCTAACCTGCTTAGGGTAATGCTGGCCGCTCCCACCAGCTCAGAGAGGCAGCTCAGAGCCACAGTATCTGGCCTCAGTGGGTGTGTGACGCACCGATGACATGGGGCAGGCAGGTCCCACCACAGTGGCTGAAGGCAGTGGGAACATCAACCCCAGGGAAAAGGGCATCAGAAGCTGGGGCTCTGGGTTCCCCAAGGCTGATGCATCAGATGCCTCCACTCACCCATATGGCCCCAACATGTTGTGGGGACCTGGGGACCCCACTCACCGGGGCTTTGTGCATCAGGGCCATCTCAGTGGGCTGGTACACACTGGTCAGCAGCTGCCCGTTGTACCCGCTGTACGGTGACACTGGTCTCTTACCTGCAAGGAAACACAGGAGCTGTGCCAGGGCTGGGCTCTCAGCTCCCTTTCCTGCTCTCAAGTGAGGCTCCCCAGAGGGCAGAGAGAGGGAAAGGGGGCTAGGCCAGCCCTGGGGGTGAGGCTCTAGGTGTGGTGGCCTTTCCGGAGCCCAGCATCCCTTTGTTTGGATGCACAGAGAACACGATGCTGCTTGCCCCCCTCCTCGGACTTGCCCACAGTGTGGGGACCCCCCCCTCACCTGACAGTTCAGAAAAAAATGCTCCTGTCAGCAACCTTCACATCCCCATCCGTCCTCCGGGGCCAGAGGCCAAGAGGGGCACATGGGCCTTCGGCCGCCTTCCAGGATGGCCAGCCTCCAGCTCTGGCCTCTGCCGCTGTGGGCCAGCTGCCAGGTGCTGGGGTAAATACGGCAGAGACCCTCCTAGCGCAAGACTCCCTGATTCCCCAAGACCTAGAGCCCCACCAGGGGGACTGAGGATGCACATCCTGTCCTGTGGCCCCTTGGCAAGTTTCCAGAACTATTTTCAACTCCAGGAACACTTCCTCGTGCCTTCAGGGGTGTTGATTTCTAGATCTGTCCTACCCTACCAGGTGCTCCCAGGGGTTCTGAGGAAAGCTGCTGAGCCAACCCCGGGGGCCCAAGAGCAGGCGGGGCCTCGAGGGCCGGGACAGCTGGATGCCCGGCTCCTGCAGGCTCTCAGGGACCCCAGCTACAGAGGGCCTCCTAAGTGCTAGGCTCCCTCCATTGATTTTTCCATTAGAAAAAAATGAAAGGAAACAAACCCTCACAGCCCCAGAAGTGTTTGCCTTGAGGACAAAGGCTGAGGACTCTCTGGCCTGACTAAGAACAAAGGTGGAGGCAGCTGAGGCTCCTCCCAACGCTTGTCCTCGTCCGCAAGTCTCTCCTGGCGGCCTCACGACTGCCCCGCCCCCGCCCCATCCGCGGTGCGCTCACTTGGCACCAGGCCATGCCCGTGGACCACTGACTCAGTGGGCAGGTCAAAGATCCAGTGCCTGGCAGGGCAAGGATCACTCCTTTCCCCAAAGCAGGGATCACGGAGACCTCACCTTGTAAAGGAAAGCAACTTCCCCTGCCTCTGCCTCTGATCCCTGGCACAGGACCCAGAGCTGATGGTCGACAGTCAGGCAGTTCAAGTCTTAAGCGCTCCCCCAAACATCTCGATCAGCACAGTCTGGGGTCAGGGTCCAGGCTTTCCGGGTCATGGCAGATGAAGGGTGCAGAGCCAGCCGGCTAAGAAAGCATGCGATATGCATGTGCCCGGACACCTCAGGAAAGGCTCACCTGGCACTCAGGACATGCTCGGTGACAGCGGTCCTTACCATGAACAAGTGCCAGAGGAAAAGCGCCTTCCTTAGGGAGCTGCGAGCGCATCTGGGCAAGTCTCCTGGAGAATGGCCACCCCCACCTTGCCTCCCAAGCTTCTCTCGAAGGGGGATTGGCACAGGCCAGGAGAACCCCGTCCCATTAACAAAGAGCCGGGCAAGAGCTTGGGGACAAGCTGGCTGGATAGGGGGTGCTGTTCAGATCACCATGTGGCACACGTACTTTTATGAAAAAGAAAAAAAGTTTTAACTGAAAAGACGTTTAAAGGAAACTAAGACTATGGATATGTACATAATAGAAAAACAAGCAGTGGAAGGAAAGTAATAATGATAGGAAATAATAGCTAATAGCTAATACTGCTAGAGTACTTTCCCGGTGCCAGGCAGATGCGTTAATTTAATCCTCAGAAGACTTCCCGTGAAACAGGAACCATTATTATCCCCATTTTACAGACACAGAAACTGAGGCACCTAGCCATAAAACATCAGTCAAAAGTGATCGGTTCTGGGGATGGAACAGGAAGGAATGGGGTGGAATTGGGGAGACATTGGGGGGAAATTCTATCTATAATGTTTAAAATTTTACAATAAAACTATATTCATGAATTACATGAATATAGGGAAAAAAATCTTTTTAAAAAATGCAGTGGTGGGGAAGGGAAATAGCTCAGTGGTCGAGGGCATGCTTAGCAGGCATGAGTTCAATCCCCCAGAGGATTAAAAAAAAAAGTCCAAAAAATTGTATAAAAAAAATTTTTTTTAATGGAATAGGGACTTTAAGGAAGAAACCTGGATCATCTTTAGAACCTTCCACTGTGCTCAGGAGACTAGCCCCGGCCCTGCACTAAACCACGTGGGATCAAAGGGGACCTGGGGAGGGGAGGGGAGCGTGTCCGCTGACCCACCTGAGGCTGGCTCGTCCATGGAAAATGCCTTGTTTTCCACAAACATGCTCTGGCCCTTCTGCTCCTTCAGGATGGTCTCGTAGCCCACGCCCCGGGTAGGGTACAGGTCCCCCTGGTAGCTTTGCTCCGGGCTGGCCTTGGTCACCTGGGAGACCTCAGGGATGACATAGAAGAGGACAAAGGCCCAGGCATTGGCAGCCAGGGCGATGGCCAGCGTGGGGTCATCCCAGGTGGGGCTGTTACGCTGCTTGTTGCCGTAGGTGTACATGACAATCCACACCACCCAGATGGCAATGGAGGTGGCCGTGGTGAGCAGCACGAAGACCCCATGCTTCCGCCAGCGCCGGAAGCGGCCGCACAGGGCGGGCCAGGCCCCGCTGAAGGCGCACAGCAGCAGCAGCATGACGTAGATGAGCGCCATGACAAAGTCCATGTTGGCGATGGCGCAGGGGGAGGCGGCGGCCCAGACGGCGCTGCCATTGCCCGGAGGGCCACCCTCGCTGCCACCGCCCCGCACCAGCGTGATGATCAGCCACTCCGTGTTGATGATCACCTCCACGAGGCTCAGCAGCAGGGCCACGGTGAAGGTCACCCAGCCCCGGGGCCCGCGGTTCTTCCGGACCAGGAAGTTGAGGGCGAAGACGTGGGCCACCAGGCAGGAGAAGCAGATGGCGAACAGGACCCCAAAGAGGAAGCGCCGAGAGGCACAGGTGGAGAAGTCAGGCTTCACCACGCAGGCAAAGACGAGGCAGAAGAGGCCCAGGGTCCCCAGCAGGAAGAACACCTGGGTCCCCAGCAGGCTCCGCTTCTTGGTGTCCTGTACAAAGGGGAGGCTGGCCACAAGGATGATGGTGAGGACAAAAGTGGTGACGATGCCCGCCCCGGCCACGGCCTCCAAGATGATGCCCCAAGCCCCAGAGCGGTCACATAAGTTGTAATAGAGGGGGTTGAGGTCCGGGCTGCAGCCAGGTGGGGCAGAGTTCTGGGCCTGAGTCCCTGGGAACAGGAAGAGAGGCAGTCCGAGGCACGTCAGCAAGGCTTTGTGGACGGCCATCCTGGCTCCCAGGCCAGGCTCCACCTGGGTCCCTAGAGACAGAGGGAGAACAGGCAAAATCGCTCCTCGAAGCCAGAGTCTGACACACAAGCTGCTGCTCCCCGCATCCCGAACCCGGGTGAATTGATCATGAGACTGACCCTCTGGGCTTCAGAGTCCTTCTTAACACAGAACTCCTGGGAGTCATACCAACTGACCAGAGAGGCAAATGAAATGAAACCCATTTGTCATCCCTGTTCCTAGTCATGCAAAAAGAAACGACTGAATTTTCAGGTTCCCTCCCTTCCCCACACTCCACCAATCACAACCTGGGTCCAAATACTCCCTGAGCTCTTGCAGTGAGGATGAGGGGTGAGAAGGTTTGTGAGTAAGTCCAAGCGTGCCACCCACTCAGCACTTCCTCTCTGCCCTGGGACTTTCAGAGTTCGACTGGCCAGACACTGTGCCCCTCAACTCTGTCCCTGTGATGCCCAAGTCCACCGAGAATCAGCCTCATATTCATTCATTCAACTGTAACAGGTATAAACTGCAACCAGAAAAAGGGAAGAGACGGTCGAGAAGTTGTATCAACTCTCCCCGCCCCGCCCCATGCCTGCCTACCACTTCCCTTTACTGCCCTTCCTTTTCCCACTTTTAGTGCCAACGCTTCTCTTCAGAATCCAAAATTCTCTGGAAGCTCAGTTGCTGGAGTCACAAGGATAAAGTCAACTAATTTCCCAGCTAGGGAGTTAATGACTTAATTCTATGAGGCATTAACATTTTAAAAGCAAGAACCAGGCAAGGACAAAGCAGAACCCGAAGGAATTAGTCTATAATGGAAGACTTCAAGGCTTCGTAGCTAGAAGATCTTTTATTCACACAAGGAAGGTCACTTTCTACCCCATCTACTCCTTTGATCCATCCCGGACTGCAGCCTTACCCAATGCTGTAGATTGGCACCAAGGAAAACCAAAACCCTGCTCTCAATACCAATTGGATTTTCCCTGTGTGAAGTGGAGGTAAAAAGCGAGGCAGGCTAAGAGAAATTAAAGACCAAATTGATGAGTTTTCCAATCAAAGACTACATTTACCTGGAAAACAGAAAATAACTTAAATGCTCTAAAAGCATGTTATAAATTCCAAAATTCTATGAAAGGCAGGTACTGCACATTTAAATCACCCCTTATGTTTAAGTAATTAGTTGTAACCCTTCCTCTTCCTCTCTCACCTCTTGGGTCCAGGAGTGCTCCAGAAAGTCAGCAACCAAGCTTTCCTGGGCTGATAGTGACCACTAATGGTTGGGAGGGAAATGGCATGATTCTCCCACCTTTCTTCCCTTTTGAAGGCGAAGGGTAGATTTGCACACCGTTAACCCCTTACTGCGTTTGCCATTCCTGCTTAGTTAATGTCTAACAAACAAACAAAAAATCCTACATCTCAGTTGATAAAAAACTCTCTTCATAATCGACAAGTGGAAGGACACTGCTAAGAAGTCAGGGAAAATAAAACCCATAAATTAAGTGAAACTGACATAATAAAGATCAAGCAATTTCCAAAGTCCTTTAAGACATCCTACATGCCCCTAGGAAATATTTTGCCCCTGTCTTCTCAGCTACCACCTCATCTTTCAATTAAACTTGCTTTTCCCCAAGCAACACCCACCATTAACTCTTAATAAATAGACCTTCTTATGTGAATTTACTATTGCATTCCCTAAATAAATGGCACTGTAACACAGCTAAGTTTCTCTTGACTTCCAGTGCGAAAGCATGGTTCCCCTGCATCACAACTTAAATAAGCTTTTTGTAGGGGAATTTGCGTAATCGTAAATCAATAAAGCACAAACTGTATTTTATTTACAGGTACTGGAAAGAAAAGAGGGGAGTTGGAGAGGGCTAATGGGTAAGGAATATTGAACCATTTCAGGAGGTAATTTATGGAACACTCAACTCCATCTTGAGTGTTTCTGGCTCACAGCAAAGCAGCTAGAACTTGGGGTCCCAATTTAGAACAATTATTCCAAATCAGCAAATATTTACTGTGTAGACTAGGGGGACAAGGCCCAGGAGGTCTCGGAGCAGTGGAAGATACGGAGATGAACAAACACAGTCCCTGACTTAATGGTATTTAAAATCTGAGAGAAGAGATAAGGCGAGGCTACAAGGAACCTACCCAAGAAAGAATCAGGGAAGTGTCACACCAAAGAATTTACCTCTGGGGAGAAAAAGGTGCTATAGGAACGGAGGTAGAAGCCCTTTCCAGCTGACGGAGTCAGAAAAGACCACAGAGAAGACCTTCCAACAGCATTTTCTTCAGTATCTAATCAAGTTCACCAAGTATAAACTTAGTTTGTAAAGGGAGGTTGAAGCTGGCTGGCAACAGATTGGAAATGCTACAAGGCCTTAGGAGTTTGGGGCATGATTCTAAAGGCAATGGGGAGCCACTGAGGGCTGTTTTTTTGCACAATGAGGGCAGAACCAGGGTTGTATTTGAGTCCAGCAAAAAGCACAGGCAGTCGATCTGTGGAGGACACATTCATCCCTGTTTAAAGATTGAGGCCAAAGGTAAGGCATGATGGTCAGATCTGAGGGATCCTTTCCCAAATAAAGTCTAAGGCCTGGTTAGGGGGAAAGGATGCTGAGCCCCAGGCTACAAGTTCAAATCTCATAACCGCCATATCATTACAAATCCCTGTTCCTGGTCTATCTTCCTCTAAGATCCATTCCTGCCAGGATCCAGCACCTCAAAGACACTTGGGCCAGGGCCAGGGAAGCTTCACAGCCCTCACTCCAATTTCCTCCTAACTTTGCTGTGGGTCTGGACCTCACCCTTCAAGTCTGTCAGCCCCACCAACATGGGAACTTCAATGTGGGTGAGTAGGGAGACAGGAAGAAACCAATTCAAGTGGGGAAACTGAGCCAGGTGGGCCTGGCTCTGGTCCACTGCCTAGGACAGTAACCCCTGGAGGCCAGCAGGAGACTTAAAGACACGGAAGCTCAGAGTTCAGCCCCAGGTCCTTCAACATCCAAGAGTGCAGATTCAGACAGTGAGTGGATGCCATCTTTGAAGATGGCAGTGAAGGGGGAAAGGACTTGGACCAAAAAAGACCATCTCTGCCTAGAGACTCTCCCTCCTGCAGGTCCCGAAAGCCTGCACTTCCAGGCTGTCTTCTGAGCTTTGACTGTTAGAATGGTGCGTGTGTGTACGTGTTTCCCCTACCAGGCTGTAAGGTCTAGGATAGATGAACTTGTTCATCTTAGCATCCCCTGCAGCATCTAGTCTTGCAATGAACATAGTAGGCATTTGAAAATCATTCACTGAGCAGACACAGTGCCCATCTGTCCCCACCCCAGTTCTGCCGCCTTCATTTTGGAGTCACGTTTTCTGCTTTAAGGTTCTCAGTGGGACCAAAGAGGGCAGTGGGAGGGAGGTTCCCCCCCCCCCAAGACTGCTGCAGCCCAGCCCAGCTGCAGATTATTTTCTAGACAAAGGGGCCCTTTTGCTTCACCTCCCTGAAATCAGTCATACAAACATTTTTAATCACCTCTGAAATCGGCCTTTCCCTAGGCTCAGCCACTCAAGCCCTCGGCTCAGGTCTGAGTCAGCCTGATCCAGTTCCAGAATCCCCTTCCAGAATCCAGAGAGACCTCAGCGAAGTGGTGGGCTCAGATTGAGCCAGGGCCTCTCACCTTTCCAGAGCAATCCCCTTCCTCACTCTTGGACCATCCACACAAAAGCCTGAGAACCATCCTTTAAAGAGCTTCACACTGCTGCCCAGGTCTGTCTCCCGGATTCAAGGGTACAGAGTAAGGGATAGACCCCACAGCCAGTGGTTATCTTCAAGAGAGATATGACCACTTAGAGGCCCGTCCCAGAGGCACCTAAGCTCACCCAGGGGTGCCACCCTTCCTTTGTCCCCCGTCTGCCACCAGCCCATGAAGACAGACGGATGGACCCACTGAGAGCCTTCCTACCTCCTCTGTTTTTCCCATCCAGCTTCTCTTTTCTCTCTGCCACAGGTTAGGTCCTGCCACCTTACTCCTCTGCTCAGGGGGCTCTGGTGTTTAAACCAACCAGTAAGAAGGGGGATCAGAGATGCCTGTGCCTGTAAGGCGCTAGCTACCTCAGTGCCCAAGTTGGGGGCTTGGGGAGGGAGGTAGAGGGCTTCCTGGAACCCCAGTCTAGACCTTCACACCGAGGGTGGGGATTTGGCCTCAGATTCCCCCATCATTTTGAAACACGCCAATTCTCAAACCAAGGGTCCCTCCACTCTAGAATGCCACTCTGGAAAGCGCCTCCCCTCCCGAGGGGCACTCCCTCCCCCAGCCACAAGTACGGGCACAGGAAGGAAGCCTCCAGGAGCACAAAACCCCTTTCCAACATATTCCGGTCCCTGTGCTTTAGGATCAACATCATGGAGTCTTTTTAAATGATTGCTGGATTTAAAAGTGCGGGTCCGGGGATGGAGGGGCACAACTCAACCTCCGCGGCTGCGAAGGGCGTAGGAAACCCCTTTGGAGGTGGCGGGTGGGAGAGGAGCAGGGAATGGGAAGCGACCTAGAAGCCACAATGCCAAAAGTGAAGGGTCTTTGATTAAATTCCGAACTCACACGGCGGGAAGATTCAGAGCCCTCTCCTCCCTACTCTTCCCGGATACGGGGGTCTACACCCACGCTCCCCTGGAAGGAGGAACCGAAGGGCAGAGGAGCCAGTCTTTCTCCCATTTCCTCTGGCCACAGAAACCTGCCCTCCCCATTCACGGTGGCGGGCTGCGGAGAGGACACCGGCCCTCAAGTCACTACTGGCCGCGGACCCGAGCAGAGAGGCAGCGAGGGTGGAGGAGGCAGTCCTTGGAGACCCCGATTGTGGAGTTCTCCCTCGCCGCCAACTCAGAGACGCAGCGCCGGGCTTCCCACTCCCCCGGTTCCCAGCCCGCTCGGCTCTGGAAAGTTTCTGCGACGGACTGGAGTTGCAACGGCGTCCTCTGCCCGCGGTTCTCCACCCCTGGGCCTCTACCCTTGCCCACCCCTGCCAGCCCGACCCGACTCCACTCTTCCGGGCGGCCGAGGGGAGGGCGGAGCGGGAGGGCAGCAGCCCTTACCTGGGACGCGCCGCCGGCCCAGCTCCGGCGCGGCGTTTGGGGACAACTTTGGCCCCAGGCGGGGCGCAAGCGAGGGTGGGAGGGACTCGGCACAGGGCGCGGGGCCAGGCCCAGCCCTGGCCTGGGCTGGCGGGGCCCGGACGGGGGATCGGGGCGCGGGGCCTGCCTCTCCCCGGGACCCGGGCTGAGCTGGCCGCGCCTCGTCTCTTGCTCTCTCTCTCTCTTTCTGGCCTCTCCCCGAGCTCGGCGCCTTTCTCTGAGCGAGGGTGGGCCGGCGCCTGCATCACCGTGACATCACCTCCATTCAGGCGCTTATCGGGCGCCCGCAGCGCTCCAGGTACGTGAGATCGGCTCACACGGAAACAAAGCCCAGGCGGCCCTTCCCCGCACCCCACCCCCGACTCACCTCCAGGCTCCGACGACTCGCCCTTTCCAGCAGAGGGAGATTGGAGTTTCTGGCCAGTCTGGCGTGTGGGTTGTTGCTGTTTACTGCCACGCCCCCGAACGCGGGCGCGCGCACACTCACGCGCACTCACTTTCTGGACTCTGCTTTCTCACCGGAAAGCGGTTTGGGGTGCAGCCCAGCACACCTCGCCGGCAGGTCTCCCCTCCGCATGTTCCAGCGCGCGCGCACTGAGACGCGCGCGGGGCCACCTTCGTGCGTCTCCGTGGCGGACACCTAGTCTTTGTCACCTTCGTCTTGGGTCTCCCGTGAGACACACGCGGGGCACTGTTTGCTGCTTTGGACTAGAGCGAGGGGAACACTCAGACACAAAGTCTTTGTCACGCCTTCTGCGCCCCCTCCCCTCCAGAGTTTGCACACGTGGACACACCACACATAGTGCCCACCTCTTGCACGCGCGATCCGTCCCGGGCCCCCGGGTCACCAAATGTGCGTGGGAACGCCAACGCGCGCGTCCCTAACACCGTGGGCCGAGTCCAGAACACCTGGGAACCGTGGGCAAAAAGTCGTCCTGGGTCCTATTACCCCACTGCTGGGTTTCCTGAGATCGCCCTGGACACGGTCCACCTTAGTGCGCGCTCCCCTCCCCACGTCCCTGTTCCCTGTTCCGACTTGTCCTAATTAGCCTTCACGGTTCCGTTCCCCGAGGTACAGTGTTTAACCCGGCCCCCGCGGTCTCTGTGCTCCGAGACACATCTGCCAGACCGCGAGTCCTGCCCCTCCCACCGCTCGGGGACTTTTCCACGAGTTCGGGTACCCCCCTCCCCATGCCCCTCCCTCACTCCCTATCCTAGAGTGGATCAGTAGGGTGACACCCTTTTCCCTCCTGCCCCAGGAATCAGCAGAAAGGGAACTGCAGAAATAGGGAAGCTAATCCTAGCTGGGATCGCCCCCGCTCAGTAAACAAGAGATTTTCCGGCCGCCCTCCCCCGGGGCTGCGGGCTCCGCGGGAGGTGGGCTGCGCAGTCCCGGGGCGCCCAGCCGGGCCTAGTTAGCAAGCGCCGGAGACCCGGAGGGGCCGCGGAGCACGGAGAAGGGAGAGGTTGTTGGGCCTGGCCGGGGCCCAGGGGACGCGCAGGGAGGGCAGGGCGCCGGGTCTCCGGGGTGCCGGTTCTCGTGACGCCGAGTTGCCTGGGGGATCGCCAGCAGGCGCGCAGTCGGGGCCAGCCGGTGGCGGGGCGGGCGGCTGGGCGTGTTTGTTCTGCCCAGAGCACCGGGGGTGGGGGGGAGGCAGGAATCGGAGGGCGGGGGAGGGGAGGCAGCCGGTCACGGGCTAGGGGGTAGCAAGGTGGGGGAAGGGCGCTGAGAGAGGGGAGAGGTACCTCCGGAGCTGTTTGTTTGCGTGCCTCAATCTATGACAACCAGAAGTCAAACTCCATGAATCACCCGGAGCTGCCGGAGCGATAAACCCTGGGCGGGCTCCTCCCCTCGCACACCGGCTTTTCGGACTCCAGGAGGGATTGTTTGCTTAGCGGCCAGGGCTAGAGGTGTGGGGCCCTGTTTTCTAGAACCCTGTATCTGTTCCGGCGCCTGGCCCTCGCTGGCTGGGCTGGGAAAGGTGGTGAAGACTGAATTGTTTCAGTTCTTTTAAATAGTAAGAGGAAGAGTGCATTTCTGCGGCAGAGTTATGCCTTTGGTCTCCCTCCTCTAACTCCACCTCCCACCTATGTGACCCCCATGTGAGGGTGCGCAGATGCTTGTAAGGGCCAGGCAGTGGGGGCCCACCCTGAAAAGGGGAGCAGCAGGTCAGACCTACCTGAAACTGATAAGTCACTCTGGCCTCTGACTAGCTGTCATGAACTGGGCAACCAATGCTGAAACAGGTTTGCTCAGAAGGGTCGCTCATTAGCATATGTGAAAAGCCAATTCTGGGAGCCTGGGAAGGGTGCAGGGGAAGTGGTTCTGGGAGACTTGGAAACGGTGATCTCGAGGAGACACAGATGAATTCTGGGTTTCTTTCAATTTGCTTTCAAGTTTCAGGAACCCCTTCATCCTCCAGAGACCTCTTCCAAGAGACCTGTCTCCCCCCTCACTCCCGGCACAGGCCAGGGTAAGATTAGGGGATCCGGTGCCTGGCCACCCACTGCAGTGGTCTGGAAACAGGTCTGGACACCTCAGCTCTGCCCTCCGCCAGCCCTGTTCAGTGATGGCAGTGGAAATGCAGGGCAGTTTTCTGAGAATGGATTGCTCTCTCCCACCCCATCTCACTCTGGAACAGGATCTGCTTTCAAAACAAAGCAAGGCCCTTGGGGCAGGTGACCTGGGGCTTCTGAGTCTCCAGGATCCCTGGTACCCTTGGCTTTAGTCCCCCAGGGCCTGTCAGGGGTGGGGACATCGGAAGTGGGAATCTTGAGAACCTCATCCCCTACCCTGGCAGACGGCACTGGGTGCTACTGGACACAGCCAGTACCAGAAGACAAGTTCAGTGGGAGATGCTGCTGCTTGCAAGATTCCAACTATGGGCTCATCTGCGCCCCCAAATGCCCTTCTCCCAATTTCATAACCCCTAGGTGTATATGCCTTTTGAATGCCCATCTTCTCCAAAAGATAACACTTTGAGAAGTGGTCCCATAGGGGCTCTGTCCACCCACTGTTGAGAGAGATGTTGGATTCATGGATTGTGGGAGATTGTGTCTGTATCCCTCCCTCCTACTATGGTGGGAGACCTCCTGCTGGCCACTGGCCCATGGAAACTACCTTCATTCACTGGAACCTTCCTCTTTGAGCTGCATGAGTCTAAGTCACTGACAAGGCCCAGGGTCAGGTGCAACTTTGCCACCCACCAAAGGTTTGTGTGACCTGCACAGGTCACCTCTGCTCTCTGAGCCTTGATTTCCTCTACTGCAAAATGGGCACGATCACTCCGCCCCCACAGCTTGCTGTTGCATGCAGATGAAGCCCCGTCTAGAATGTTCCTCACACAAATGTGGCACTCACAGTAACAGCCAGAGTTGAGATATAGCCCCTGGAGGGTGGCTCACTGGTGATCTTCCCCCTCACAGCTGGGGGAAACCACTGCGAACAGGCCTTCCTGGGAAGCAGGCGAGCTCAGTACCTGCCGAGACGACCACGATTCCTGGGCCAGCAATGCCCTGCACTAGAGTGCAGGGTAGGGGACCTCGGCAGCCAGCGTGGGGGACTGGAGGAGCCGACCCCGGGGTGCTAGAAGTCAGGTCTGCTCCCTCTTCCCTTTTGCTAGGGTGCAGGAGTCCGAGCTTGCAGCTTCTGTTTGCAGAATGTCTTTCAGGAGCCATTTCCTCCCGGGGGAGTGGGAGGCCTGCTCCCCCTTCCTAGAGGGTTGAAGGCCCCGGTCTTGCCGCCTTACCCGCCCGCCTAAGTGGAGCGAGCCCAGTCCCTCTGGGAGCTGAGGGTGGGGCCCTTGGCTCCCTGACAAGTAGGTGCCTGGATTCTTGTGCTGGGCGGCTGGGTGCCCCACGAAGCCGGTAAACAGACTTTGCATTTGACCTCTCCTTGCTCCCAGGCTCCGAATTAACTGGTTACTGCCCGGGCTGACCAGGCTGCAGTGTCTGGCTAAGCCACCTATTGTCTTGGGCTCATAGGACTGCCTGCTTGGAGCAGCCTGTTACCACCTAATTTTTGAGAGGAACCAGGGACCAAAGTGGCCCCCTTAAGACGCAGAAAGCTAGGGGCCAGGGAGCGGGCGAGATAAACACTCATTCACCACAACCCTCTGCCCATGGCTGATCCCTTGGGAGAGGTACCCGGAAGTGGGCCTTGGGCAAAGCCTGCTGGAATGTCACCTGATGTTAAGCCCACCCACAGCGGCCACAGAATCTGCCACTCCCCACCCCCCTAGCCCCTGCCTTGAGCTCCCCGCTTCATGGCGCAGTGGCCACTAACCAGCTCCCTGTGGAAGGAGGATTTTTTGAACTGCCCAGGTCTGGAGAGCCTCTGTCCACTGAATCAGGGTCAGGGCCTTCCAAACACGGAGAAGAAATGTATAAAAAGTACAGCGTTTAGTCCCCCTTCCCGTTCTTCAGGAAGAGTCTCAACCCTCCCCTCTCCCACCCCCATCCCATCAACTGCCCCTCCCCCGTTCCCCTCCCCCGCCCCCTTTCTGAAACCATTTCAGGGCTGGCCACCCTCTACCTCACTGCAGTGCAGCCTGGTCACCCATGCTTGCAGTTGTCCTTCCACTCCCCAACACTCCCAGTCACCTGCAAACCCCCATCCACTGTGGGACATTCACTGACTCCACCCTGGCACTGCTGGCTCATAAGACTGTCACAGGCTCCCACCGCCTCTAAGTCAAAGACCAAACTCCCTTGCCCAGCATTCAAGGCCTCTGCAGTCCTCACCCAAACTGCGCTGCAGCCCCGTCCCCTGCCTCTTCCCCACAGGAAATGACCACTCCAGCCTGAGAAGTCAGCTCTGAACAGACCTTCCTGTGGCTTCACTCACGATGTCCCCCACTCTCAATCCAGGACACCCCCTCCCTGGCGCCTCTCTGAACCAATCTCCCTCCTGCCCTCTGCTTCTCCCCAAAGTTTTTGCTGGTGACCCCACCCCACAGTCTTCCTCCCTCTGCTCTCCCAGAGCATGAATTTGCCAATCTTGCCCACTTCGCACTCTCAGCTGCATCTTATACACAGACATCTAGCCCCCCTAATTCCGGATAGGCCCAGTGGGGAGTGGACTCTAGATTTCACACCTTGCCTTCCCTGCAGCCCTGGGATAGTGCTCAATACATACGACAAAAATGGGTGGGAAGGCTGAAATGACTGACCGAGAACTGAAGGATGCTATCAGCCTTCCCTAGGGCGAAGTGTGGGCTCCGTGTCTAGGCTTGGCCATGCTGCGGTCCTGAGCCCCACACTCAGATCCCTGGCTCCCTCTGGCTCCCAGAATCCCAGGCCAAGAAGCTCAGAGAAACACTGGCCACTCTGATAATGCACTCATAACAGCTTATCTCTGTGCAGCACTGTGCAATTTTCAAAGTGTCTTTTACAGATATTTGATCTCGACAACCCTAGGAGTTCAGTAAGGTTGATAACATCTTCATTTTATAAATTTAAAACTGAGGTTCAGAAAGGTTAAGTGACTAACTGAGGATTAGAACCCGTTTGTTTTAACTCCACCGGACTAGCGCCTTGCTGTGCTCTGCCCCAAAAGCGCTTTGGTGTCACTTAAGTAGCTTGTTTCCCTTCCTGTAAATATTTGTGGATGTGTCTTATGGCTTCAACCAGGGTGTAAGCTCTTTGAGGGAAAGATCTGTGCATGATCCATCTTTGTGTTCCCTGGGTG
This sequence comes from Camelus ferus, assembly GCF_009834535.1. Classification (NCBI taxonomy): domain Eukaryota; kingdom Metazoa; phylum Chordata; class Mammalia; order Artiodactyla; family Camelidae; genus Camelus; species Camelus ferus. Next base: position 25,621,479 of record NC_045711.1, read on the forward strand.
CCTCACCCGCTTTAGGGCCTCGATCAGTATTTGCAACAGAATAGATGAAGGATCCGCACAGGCTGGCACAAGAGGACCTCGGAAGCAGAGCTGACCTGCAATCTAGCCTGCAACCTCCCTTCGCAGCCACCCTCCCTTCTCCCAAGAATCCCTTCACCTTAGAAGCCAGCCAGCCTCACAGCAGCACTGCCCTGGGCCAGTCCCTGGCCTGTGGCAGGGCTATGAGTCTCCCTCTCGGCCCCTTCTCCTTCTTAAGGTCTGTTCTCCTGATGGCCACTGGCCCCCATGGTCACATCCTCTGTGCACACCGCGCGCAGCCTGCCCTGCCTTCAGGACCGCTCAGCCTTTCACCAGCCTCGCCAGCCACCAGCCTAGATCCCCCAAGAGTGTTGAAAAGACCCCGTCTCTGCCCCCATCCCCTTGCCTGGGATTTGAGGGTGCCCTGTCTCTCAAACTCAGCCAGGACCCCAAGGTGATGGGGGGCAGAGCTGGGGAGCCACAAGAGAGCCAGGCATGCCCGCACTCACCAGAGACGGGCAGGGCCAGCCAGCTGGCTTCTGGGTGGAGTCCAGTCCCAGCTGTTCCCGGGGCTACTTGGGTCTCAAGTCCCGAATCCCTTGCCGGAAGCCCAGCTGCGGTGCGGCCAGAGGCTGCTGGGAACCTGGCCGCGCTATTCTGGGAGTGAGACAGAGCCCCGGGACGCCTGGCAGCAGCTGAAATTTCAGCCCCTTTGGTTTGCTTGCTGTTCGCCTTCCCTCTGATGAGAAGGCAGAGTTCGGTTATTATGCAAAGTTCAGAACCACTGATGGTGCATTTGAGGGTCTTAATGGCAATTGTGGTTATGCTAAAGTGGGACCTGGCCATAAACAATCTATACTTCAGCCCTCTGATGCAATGGCCTTCATTCTTGCTGTCACTCACACCACGTGGCCCCGTAATCATTTTCCTTTAGTTTTACAGTTTGTCCTCATACTCACCCTGCTACATTAACCCGCTCACTGACATTCTGGTACAGTCCCTCCCAGTTAAACGCAATGATGGATTTCCTCTGAGAGCCTTTCTTCCTCCCTCCTTCCCTCCCTCCCTCCTTTCTTTTCCTTCCTTCCTTCCTTCCTTCCTCCCTTCTTTTTAAAACTGAGGCTGGATGATTTGCTTCTGCAGTGTAAGCAATCAAGGACAAGGAAGAAAACTGGATTTGGGTGACAGAAGATTAGAGTCACAATCGAACCTAATTTACAACAAAGTTAAGCCCCCACGATTAACCTGCTTTTGGAGGGCCTTCAGAGAAGCCCCCTGAGATGCTGGCTGGTTTTATCATCCTCCTGTGGGAACTGGAGGCCAGGCTGGAAAGAGAGCCTACCTAAGGACACAGGTTATGGATGTAAACCATAAGCCTGGCATTCTGACTTCCTGCCATGGAATCAGAGTTTCAGAGCCAGAAGGAGGAACAGAGTTGTCCAAATTTGCTCATCTGTAAAGTAAGGTGATCATCCCTGGCCCCCAGGGCAATTGCTGTAGAGATTACATGCAACCATAGATCTGAGAACCCCTGGCCAGAGTGTCCAGTGATTTGGGACCTTCTGGTCCCAGGCTCGTCTCCCGCCGCTGCTGATCTGTGTAGGGAGAAACCAACTTACAAAAATAATGGTGAAGCTAGTCCTTAGGTTTTCCTAAATTTCAGTGCACGGCTTCAGAATCAGGATTGTGGTGTTTGTTTAAAAAGCAGATTTCTCATTCCATTCTGGACTATCGAAACTGATTCTCTGCCAAGAAGCCTAAGAGACTGTTTCTAAAAATCCATGGCCCCCTGACCCTTTCCAAATCTGATTAATGATGCACACTGATCTTGAGAAGCAAGGCTAAATCAAGAACTGTTCAAGTCAGCTATGAGGAAAAGAGGTCAAACAGAGGCAAAAATGCAAATGGCATGGATGCCCCATGGATTCTGTGTGGTCACACCTGGGTGGGCAGGTTCCCTGCTTCTGGGGGAATGAGGGACTTTGGAGGGTGAGTGTAAGGGTGGAGCCAGGGTGCGAGGCACAGAGTAGACTCGCAGGGAAGTGCTCCAGGAAAGGAGAGCCTTGCAGGTTTCTGTTCCTCCGCACATCCACTCTTTGTTCCTCCTGTGTTGAAGGCGTGACTAAGGATCAAGAAGTCATTATTTGAAATGCAGCAAGATCCTGTGGGGTCCTCCCTGGTACAGATCCCTTCCTTGTCCCCCAATTCCATTTGTGGTTTGTAGGAAATAGGCTTCATTCAGTCTCCTTGACCTTCCCTGAGTTCCAAAGGGCGGATTCAAACAGGTGCTAATCAGGGAAGGGGGGGGTGCAGAGACAAGGGTGGAACAGTCAAACAGTAGTGCGGTCTTGGGGGCAGGGTCCTGGTTCCTCCTCAGTGAAAGTATGTAACAGTATTTTTCACCTCTGCAGAGATTAGGGCCCCTACCCAGGTGGAGGATGGCAAATTCAGGCTGAGCACAAGATTCCTGGAACATTGCCCTGTGACCTCACCACTAGCCAATCAGAAGACAGACACACACCCTGCTGCCTTCACCCCAAATTTTGCCTATAAAAACTTTCCCCCAAAAACCATCGGAGAATTTGCATTTTTCAAGCAAGCCACCCATCCTCCTTGATCGGCCCTGCGATAAACCTTTCTCTGCTCCCAACTCTGATGTTTCAGATTGTTTGGCCTCACTGTGCATCCGGCACATGAACTTCTCTGTTCAGTAATATTTTGTGTTGCCCTCCCATCTCAAATATTTTCCAGCCCAGTCTGAAATCATCCCAGTCAGGGCATGGTTCCTTGGAGTTCAAGTCTCACCATCTCCTAGAACTTATCATCGAGGCTATAGATTTTCTGAACCCGCCCAGAGTCTGCATTTTAACAAGTGCTCCAAGAGACGGTCGTGTCTAATAGAGTTTGAGAGTCACTGAAACACAAATCTCTCTTGAATACAAGCAGATGCTTCCCAGAAAAGTAAAGTGATGTATACAACAGGGGCTGAGGAGCGGCTGCTGACTGACTGGACGGCGTGTGGTTGGAGAGCAGTATGATTAAATGAACACACTCCTGGGAGCAGGGACTGGGATGGGGAGAGAAGCAGCGAGGGTAAATTAGGGCGTGGAGTCCTCAGGGGGGCAATGCTGCAGTGGGAGGCATTGGCTGGATTCTATTTGAAGGCTCTGAACTCTTGCCTGCTGGAAGCTGAGGATCCAGGAGGTAGGAAGAGGGGACAGAGCTCAAGAAGAAAATGTGAACCAGCCCCCAAGACCAGCCCTCACAGAGATGCTTCAGGAGTTGACCCCTTATAGTTTCCTCTTCCTGGAGGTCAGAGGCAGTCATCATTGGACTGTTTTCTCTTGGTGTCTGGTCTTGCCTCCTTCTCCCCCAAACTCTTCTTTTTGGCCATGGTAGAGCTCCAGAGAAAAATTAAGTCAGCTGAAGTGATATGAGGGCCGTGGATGCTCTTCTGGGACATTTTAGGTCATGGTGATGTAGAGGAGGGAAGAATAATTTCCCCTCTACCCTTCTACGTTCTCTGCTGGGAACTCTGCAGCAAAAGACATACTAACAAGAGGAAAACACATTTATTAATGTGTATACCTCATGTATACGTGGGAGAAACCCAAGGGAAAATGAGTAACTCAAAGAAGTGGCTTAGAATTCAGGCTTAAATACTATCTTCAGTTTAAGACCAAGGAAAGGTCTGAAGGAGGCCAGTAATGGGGGGAGGCAGTGTGTGCCTTTGACCAAGAAAAGCGTGGTAAATAAGGATAAAGTTATGCAAATTTCCATCAGTGCCTTCTCCATTGATAAGATCGTCTCATCTTAGGGATTTGGAGCCTTTCCTCTTCTTGCTAGAGTGGAAGTCCACAGCACTACAGGTGGAGGTTTCCTTTATAAATGTAAATTTCCCTTGCAAAAGGGTAATCATGGCCATGCTGTCCAAGTTTCTCCTCTGGGTGCTGTTTCTCAAAACAATCAGCTCAAAATAATCCTTGTGCCTAAGGGGTGTGTTTTGAGGTGGCAATTTCGGCAAAACCACACCCAATAACCTCCCTTGATGCTTTCCAGAAGGCTACACTGGCCATGAGTCTTTGGAAAGCTGCAAGCACACCTGGAGATGCTTTGCATTCAGTTTTCATAAGTGATACTGCTCATTCAAAGGTAAATGTCAAATGCCACTGCTTTTTCATATATCTGATTTTTTTTCCCCATTGCCTCATTCACTACCACCATTCACTGTTTTTCCTGCTCTCAGATGTGGGACTGGAGACACAGACTTAAGATAAAAAAAGGGAGTAGGTATTTCTTTGGGGGTGGGGTGGGGACAGTGGTTCCGGGCCTCTGCCCAAGGTCATTTTGCGGTACTTAAACGAAAGCGGCCGTGCACAGAGATTTTCTCCCGACAACCCTTTCGCCCTAAGACCATATTGCATTTCAAAGCAGTTGTCCAGCTCTCCTAACCAGGGCTGAAAACAACGGCTCATTCCAGTTCTTGGACCCACCCTGGCAATGAAATGTGATCCAGAACAGCCCCTTCTGCTGCCTGCGCTCGCATGCTTCTCTAATGCAGCCCCTGCAAGGGCTGAGGGATTCTCTGGGGCGGGGGCCAGAGCCACGGTCTGACCCTACTGGCAGCCCCTCCCCCCCAACTCCCAGCACAATGTGTACAGCCAGCTGTTGACAGTGCTTTGCAGATAAAACAGCCTGTTGCAGGGGGGAGAAGATGATAGAAGTTAAAGACTCACAGAGCATTCCAGTTCCCCAGCCATTCAGTTAAACTATGAGCACTGGGCAGGGAGTCAGGAGACCTGGGTCCAGAACTCAGCTTGACTGCTGAGTAGCTGGCTGGGTAGCCATGGACATGTCTCTTGAGCTGTTTTCTCACCTGTATAATAAAAATAACTAATGTTTACTATGTGCCAGGGACTGTTACAAGTCATGTAGTAACTTCTCAGCTCCTTCCCACAGTCTTTGAAGTGGATACAATTATTCTACATGCTTATAAATGAGGAAACCCAAAGAGGCTGCAGTAGCTTGTTCACGGGCAATAACTAGTGATAGTTGACTCCAGAACTTGTGCTCTTAACTACTATGCACACTGCCTCTGTTGAGATGGGGGGGATGCATTTGACATCTAGTGCCACGTAACAAATTACCATGAAATTTAGTGGCACAAAAGCAATAAGCATTTATTATGACAGACAGTTTCTGGGAGTCAGGAATGAGACAGCGGATTATTGAGGGGTCTGGCTTGGAGTCTCTCATAAGGCTGCAGCCAAGATGTCGGCTGGGGCTGCAAGTTCATCTGAAGGCTGGACTGGAGCTGGAGGACCTGCTTCCAAGATGAAGCACTTACATGGAGCTGGCTGTTGGCTGAAGGCCTCAGTTCTTCATCACACGAATGCTCCACAGATTGTCTGAGTGGTCTCAGGACATGGTTGTGGGCTTTTCCCAGTGCACGTGTTCCAAGAGAGGGCAAGGCAGAAACCAAACATAGTGACTGAGCTGTGGAAGGCACATACTATTATTTCTACAAGATCTTATTGGTTATGTCACCCAAAAACTAGATTTGCTCTTGGTGGGTGTCAAGCCAAAAGACACAGCAAAGGCAGAGATCAGGAGAAGGAAGGATTGATTACTTGCAGCAAGTAAGAACACCAGGGATCTTTCCCAAAGCAGTGTATCTCTGGACAGCAAAATGGGGGAAGTTTTAAGCTATGGGTACATGCATATTCGTGGAGGGGCTTGGACAGTGGATAGAGTCCAAGCTTTAGCTGATTGAAGTCATGAGAGTCAGAAAATATCATCATCTTCCCTTAGGTTCCAGTTGATCTGGTGGTTGTAAGACAGGATGGAAGGGGGCAGGGCGCAACCATTAAAAGAATGACATTGCTTGGGGGAAGTATAGCTCAGTGGTAGAGCACGTACTTAGCATGCGCGAGGTCCTGGGTTCAATCCCCAATACCTCCATTTAAAAATAAATAAATAAAAACCGAATTGCTTACCTCCCACAAAAAAAAAGGTTTATATTTTTTTAAAAAGACATTAAAAGAATGACATAGCCATTGAGGATATGAGAAAAAGCTGGTTAGAACATACTAAGCCCAAGATGGCAGAAGACTCGACTTCCGGTAGACTTGGAGCTTCATTATACACTCACTTTAATACATTAGCGTGTTGAATGACACACCCCCAGGCTCTGTGACAGTTTCAAGGCTGATTACAGAAAGCCCAGAAGTGGGCAGGGGGCCCAGTTTTAGGAAATCCCCTACCCCTTCCTGAAAATAGTTGCAATAATCCTCCCACTTGTTAGCTTATGAAATTACCCAGCCCATAAAATCTAACAGCCCCATACCCTGGGGCTGCCTCTCACTTTTTGAGATGACCCGCATTCTGCCCATGGAATGTGTATTTCCTAGGCCACTCTCACTTTCTAAGATGACCCCGTGCCCTGGGGCCTCTCTCCCTTCCTAGATGGCCCTCATTCTGTCTATGGAGTGTCTCTCTCTAAATAAACTCACTTTACTATGGCTAGCTCTTAAATCCTTTCCTACGTGAAGCCAAGGACTCTCACTTGACAGGGTGCGCATTCCAGGGACTCATCCAAGACCTGGGATGTGACCATCCTCTCACGCCCCATTTTCCTGCAACAGTTCAGCGCTTCAGGTTAATCATTACCATCGAAAGAGAACTGGGGGCCATTACAATTGATTTATTATCTTTGCGATTGTTACGTCTCTTGCCTGAGAACAGTCAAGGTTTCTACATTCTTTTGTTCCCTTAAGATCATTAATTACTGAGACCTGTTTAAGGACAAACACAATGTCCTAGATCACAAAATGGCTTAGGCCCAAAATGGCTTCTCTTCTGTCAAGAAAGCCATGCCTGGTTCTCTTTCTCCAGGGACCCCCTACCTTATCTGTTTGCAGTTACACGGGTCAGCGCTTTTCAGTGTGGAAAGCAACTACACAGGGAAGCCCCTCGGGGCCATCTTGGTGGCTGGTGGTCACAAGGAGGAACATACAGCACTTGGGAGGTAAGCATTGTTGACTAAGAAAAAATGTACCACCTAGAAGTTAAGAATTATATTTTACTAGGCAGACTTTCTGACGACTTCAACCTTGGGAGACGGCCTCTCAGATCACTCTAAGGGACTGCTCTGAGGAGGTAAGGGAGGAGCCAGGGTATACAGGAGTTTTTGCAACAAAGACCAGGTAGTCAGAACATCCAAAGATTACTGTTAATTAAAGAAAACTAGACATTTCGAGTTAAGGAATTCAGTGCTTTTTCTATGCATGGGAAGATGCAAGGGTCTGGGCTCCCTGAAGCCATTCCTTTGATAGGCACCTTAGCTCTCTAGGGCTGGCATTCTGTTCTTTCTCATTCTGAGTTTCCTCTGGGTGCACCATTGCGGGTGACTGCAGTGGCTGAGGGCTTGGCAGCGGGCCGCCCACCTGTGGAGGGTTCAAGGAGCATGGAAGGCATCTATGGTGCCAGGCTGAGTGAGACGGTCACAAATGCAGATGTCACAAACCGCAGCTCTCCGGCCCCTTTCAGCCTGCAGACGCGCTCCGTTTTATCCACCCAAAGTTTCAAATTTGAATTGATTGCTAAACCTTAAAAAGCAGATTTTACATGCAAATCTAGATCTCCAGCTTCTCTTAGAAAACTGGAAGATGTGGCAGCTGTGGGTCCTCATTCCTCCAACAACAGCCATCAGCTGGAGCAATGCAGTTTGCCCCACTCTTCGCCACTCCCTATTGTGTCTCCCACTCACCATCTCTCATTCATGCTGCCTGCCTGATCTTGTCAGCGCTGAAGTTGGCAGCCCCCTTTTCAAAACCTGTTGCCACTACAGACATCCATGCTTCTGTGAAGCGTCATAGTTTAGTTATACCAACTCCAGCTGGATGGTGACTTAATCCCAAATCCGCACAAGATTTTTTGGGGAAAGAATTTTTGGCTACACTCAGCCAAGAAGTTGAATTATGAAAATTGGAGGGAGGTAACCTGTACTCTGAGGTTAAGACATTGAGATACCCTGACAGGTCGTTCGTCTTTTTGCTTATTTTTGTTTTATGTGAACTTTTCTGTAAGGAACAATGACAGCACATCAATGGCAAGCCACCCCTCTCTGCTTCCTACCCTGATCTTCTGCCTGCTCTGGGCCTCGCCAACTTGTGGCAAACAGGCATTGCCCATCACCCAAGGGGGCATGACCACAAAGCTTCTGTCCTCTTGTTCCCCTGAGAAACACTTCAGTTTCTCAGTACTGCATCTGATTCAGGACTCATCAAATGACAGCAGCAGGTCCTGAACTGCCACTAGCCCCCTGTGTTAGTTTCCTAGGGTTGCCACAGCAAACGACAACAAGATTGGTGGCTTAAAATGACAGACATTTACCCTCTCACAGTTCAGGAGACTAGAAGTCCAACATCAAGGTGTCAACAGGGCCACCCTCCCTCTGAAGGCTCTAGGGAGAGGAGCCTTCCTTGCCTTTGATGGCTCTGGGGGCTCCAGGTGTGCCTTGGCTTGTGGCTACATTATTTAGCCTCTGCCTCTTGCTTCCCATGACCATTTTCTCTCTGTCTCTGTGTCTTCTTTCCTGTCTCTTATAAAGACCCTTGTCATTGGATGTAGGGCCACCCCAGTCGAAGATGATGTCATCTCAAGATCTTTATTACATCTGCAAAGACCCTTAGTCCAAATAGGGTCATGTTCTGTGGTCCCAGGTGAATGCATATTTTGGCAGGGGCAGGGGTTGGAGGGAGAGGCGCCATTCAGCCCACTAACCCTCTCCAGCCCACTCTGGGCAGCAAATAACCCCCAAACTTAGTGACTTCAAGCAGCAACCACCGTCTTCTTACCTCTCATGGTTTCTTTGGGTTAGGAATTTGGGAAGGAACCTCCACTGGGAGGTTCTGTGGCCTCCCCACATGGGCTGGTTTGGGCTTCCTCACAGCTTGGCAGCCAGGGGAGGTCAGACTGCTCATGCAGAGCAAAGCAAAGGGCTTGCATTTTGTGACCTAGCTTCCAGAATCACCGAGGGCCCCTTCCTCATACTCTGTCATTTGAGACCGTCACACAAGTCCGCCCTCTCCCCAGGTTGACGACTGCCCAGCAAGGTAAGTGACTGCCAAGTTATTACAACTAAGCCACGTCTGAACCCAGGAAGGTGACTTCAGACCCATAATTACAACACAAACATACTACCTGTGGTCAGTTTCTTTTCCCCAGTTCTCTGTTCCCTGGGAAAATGGGCCTGACCAAGTCCCAAACTGCTATCCAGGATGCTTTGGGGACAATAGGAGTGCCACATGAAGGAGGCTTGTGGACAGGCAGCCAGGTGACCTGGCTTCCAGCCCTGGCTCTGCCTCTCCTATTTGTGTAGTCTAGTGTAGTTTCCTGTTTGATAACAAAAGAAATGATGTCTGCCTCGCTCTTTTCATGGTTGTCACGGGTGAAATGAGATTCAGTAAGTCAGAGTGCTTGCTAAGCTACTTAATGCTCTGCAAACAAAAAGTGTTGTATGTCTCTTTGAGTTCCTCAGAGTGCCATGAACATCCTAGCTGCTTTACAAACATTTGTTGATTTTAATTTCGAGGTTTCCTACCAACCCTAGAAAGAGTGGCACCACCCAGCAACTCAGCCCCGTAACCAGGGCCGGTTACCCGGGAGACCATTGAGCCAAATCATCAATGAGGGACCGTGGACTTGGAGGTTGGACGGGGGTGGTCTTCGTTACCCTAAAGGAGCCAGTGAACAAGACTGGAGAAAGGGATGAGGGGGTGACTCAGAGTATCCTTACCACCAAGGACTGTGTAATAAGCTCCCCCCAGATTCAGTGGCTTAAAACAATATTTTTATCTCTCGTGGTTGTGTGGGTTGACGGGGCTCAACTGGCCCATTTAACTTTGGTCTTGGGGGTGGGGCTTCTATGCAGTTGTGATCAGAGAGCAGCTGGGGCTGCGGTCATCAGAAGGCCCCACTGGGCTCCTCTATGTGGTCTCTCTCTCCAGCAGAACGGCCCCAGCTTCTGAAGCTGCAGCTCCCAACTCCAAGAGCAGGTAGAGATGTCCAGTCCTTCCAAGAGTTAGGTGTGGATTTGGCTCAACAGTGGAGAAGCGGACTCCACCTCTCAGGGGGGCAGTGATGTGTACATGCGAGGGCAGGAATTGATGGCTGCCATCTTTGAGACAAGCTACCACCCAGAACAAGGGACAGTCCCCACTACGCCGGCCTCTGAGCTGCACAGCTTAGAAGCACTGTTGCTATGACCACAGGGGTACCTGGCTTTGGTGGAACCTCGGGACAGGAAGAAGCCCCTCAAAACAAAAGCTACAGGGCAGCCTTAGTCCCCAAGCCCCCCTTACCCCCCATCACCTAGGTGCTGCTGGCTTGTCCTGGGCAGCAGGAATCCTGGTAGAGCCCGGGCCCTGGGGTACCAAGGTCAGAGTCACAACATCGAGGCTGCTTCGTGGCCACCACCCAGCCTGGCCTCACTCCCACGCCCTGACCACAGCTCTGACCTAGCAGTGAATGGCTTTGTGGGAGTGGTTGCTGATTGTCTGCTGGACGGCTGAGCAGGCGTAAGCCCCGAGGTGGGGGTGGGGAGGGCGGCTTGAAGTGGGAGAGGGAAGCTGACCCAACAATCTGTTTGTTGAATTAGCTACCTCTCTTTAGTAAAGAACTTGTCACCGCCCTCTTTCTTTGTAGGTCTCAGTTACAGGGGAGATGGAGCCTTGGCCGGTCAGCCTTGCTCCTCCTCTTTATTTCCCGACCTCATTCCTGACTCTTAGCAGAGTCTTCCCTTAAAATTTACATTACCCTCCTCAGATTTCCAAACCAATCCTGGGCCCCCAGCTGATTTCTCCCTTCCAGCATCCTCTCCCTGTCTGTTCTCTCATCCAGCTCACGTCGTTGGGGCCCTTGGAGTGTGCCAGGCACCTGGGACACCAGGAACTACCTTCGAAAGTTCACACGTGGTGTGTTAATTTCTTGTGGCTGTCGTAACAAATTATCACAAACTGGGGGGCTTCAAAGAACAGAAATGTATTCTCTCACAGTTATGGAGGCCAGGAGTCAGAAATCAAGGTGTTAGCAGGGCCACACTTTTCCTGAAGGCTCTAGAGAAGGATCCTTACAGGCCTCTCCCAGCTTCTGGAGGCTGCCAGCAACCCTTGGCTTGTAGACCCATCACTCCAGTCTTGGCCTCCATCTTCTTATCGCTGTCTTCCCTAAGTCTCCGTGTTTCCTTTTCTGATTTTTACTGGGACACTCTCATTCGATTTAGGGCCCATCCTAATCCAGTCTGAACCCATCTCAATCCTGACCTTAATTATATCTGCAAAGACCCTATTTCCAAATAAAATCATAACCTGAGGTTCTGGGTAGATGGGAATTTTGGGGAGACACCATTCAACCCAGTACACAGGGCATTAGGGATGTTCACCCAGCCACCCCTAAAGAGTCTTTCCACTCAGGACAGTCAGCTCCCCTGGGAAAGACTGGCAGGTGTACAAGAGGCAGACTCAAGGGAAACGGCCCTCTTCCTCCCTGGAATGTAAAATGCAGCTGTTCCAATGGGGCTGCTTCTCTGCCCCCTTGTCTGCAGAGGTTCCCAAGCTCCCTTGCCCACTCCCATCCTTTTCTTCTTGTATATCCACTCTCATGCTTCCCTTTCGACTCTGGGTATCTCTGTGTGCCCTGGGGCAAGTTATTGCTTCTCTGAGCCTTGGTTTCCTCACCTGCAACATGGAGATAATAAAAGCCACCTCATAGGGTTGCTATGAGGATTAACTAAGATTTAACCTAGCAGTTCTCAGCATAAGTCTGAGCCATGGAAGGTGCCCAGTAAATAAACTAACAGCCACAGGTATGGCCCTTTCCCAAATGGTTAGGTGTCGGGGTAAATTCTCGGAGCCTGGGGGCAGAAGGTAAATTCCAGAGAAGTGAGAACCACTGTAATTTGAGGTCAGCTGTTAAAGTGACCTGCTGTGCACAGCTTGCAGCTGGCTGGAGGGGCCTGGGCTCCCTCCCATCCCCGCCTCTCTCTCCCTTCTTGGGGGTCATCCTGAGGACCTGCAGGGATGTGACAGTGGGTGGGGTGGTTTGGCCATTGCATAATTAGAGCAGCGTGTATTTACTAAATTCTCTGGTTTTCAAAAATTTGTGTTGTAATAAAAATTTTTGATGTGCTATTTCAATTTTCAGTAGCAAATAAATGCGTGTGTAGATGATCTTATTCAAAGTTGAGACATTAAAAAGAAATGTTAGGAACAACACTGGTCTCCTTATGTTGTCCCTTTTCTTGCTCCTGGGTCTCCCGGCTTCTCCATGGACTGCACCCCCCCCAGCTGCTTTCCCAGACCTGGGAGGGGTTGTGAGCAAGGGAGGGTTTGTCCTGGGCAGGCTCCAGCCACACGGGGAAATTAGCACCCACACCCACATGCAAGGAGCTTCGAACAGCAAATAAACAGGTACAAATGCACATGGCCCCATTCCCCCTCGCTGTCTCGGAAGGTGTGGCAGCCCCTGGCTGTGCGCTGGGGCACTGAATACAGTTGGCCCAGGCTGGCCTCAGTGCCTGCTGAGCCATCAGCATGACCAGAACCCTCAGCTGCAAGCTGGTTTCTTGGGACCGATGGCCCCGGCGCCAGCCCGCTTACTCTGGTGGGCTGCTGCCCCAGCGATTGATTTTTTAAAACGTACTCTGTGCTGACTCCATTCTCTTCTGTAGCATCCCTCCCTCTGGCACCACAGCTCCTGCCTGTAAGCTGATCTGGCCAGACAGTCGGGGAGAAACTTATGTCCCTTACCTGGGGGCTCAGAGGGAGGAGAGAAAAGCCATACTCACAGCCAAGTGGAGCCACGCTACGTCTCCCTGGAACCCTGGTCCGCATCCCACCTGATCTCATTGGCATCCTCAGAATAAAAGTGCCCACAGCTGGACCATGCGACTCACACACAGGCACAGAGAGTAGCTAGCAACTTAGCAGGGCTGGAAACTTCTTGAAGACCTCAAAACATGTTTTTATGTTAACATATTTGGTCGTTGTGAACATTGACAATTTTATTTTTGTTTTAAATCACAAAAGGAATTCATACTTGTTAAAAATTTTGAAACAAGATCAGAGTTGTTCCCCAAGATGAGCAATGTCCCCCTGGGCCCCTCCCTTCCCCACTTCCCCCATTCCATTCCCTGGAGAAGCCAGTTTGGGCTGCAGCTTTCCAGACATTTTCTGCACTTGATCATTTGAGTCTTGCAACAATTCCACGAGATGGGCAGGTCAGATAGCGTAGTTGCCAGTTCACAGGGGGGCAAAATGGGGCCCCAGGTCTAGCAGCAAGAGCAGGGGACCCGGGAGGAGAGGGACCACGAAGGACCGAAGGACCACGAGGTCTCCAGTCCCAGGAAGGAGGCCCTGGAGAGAGAGGGTGCTCCCAACTCCCAGTGCTGGCGGGACCAGTGGGACCAGCAAACCCACTCCCACGCCAACTCTGTGCTTAGCTTTGGTGTTGAGCCCCAGCCTCGTCTGTCCTAGAAACCAGAGAATTAGACGGCAGTATATCCAGACCTGACAATCACAGAACAAGACAACGTGAATTTTAACTCCAACTTTAGAAGAAACTACATGGCAAGTTATTTGACCTGATGAAAAACATGTTTGCAGTGGACAAGTAATATCTTGCAGGTGAAGTCAGAAGTGTTGTGACCCTGGGGGGAGGAGGGATAAATTGGGAGTTTGAGATTAATGGATACACAATTCTCTATATGAAACAGATAAACAACAAGGTCCTACTGTAGAGCACAGGGAACTATATTCAATATCATGTAATAAACTATAATGGAAAAGAATCTGAAAATATATATATATATATATATATATAACCAAATCAATTTGCTGTACACCAGAAACTAACAGAACATTGTAAATCAACTCTACTTCAGTACAAATAAATAAATAAATAAAAGATACGCTATCTGTTAAAAAAAATGTTGTGACCATTTAGCTGTCAAAGAAAATGAATACAACTTGGTCTTGCAGCCTAGTGGGGAGCATTCATTAGTCTGTGAACCTTTTTATAAACACTTTACTCCATAGTGAGTAGAAGAAAGCAAATTTGCATTCTCCATATTTCTTAGGCAAAATACAGTCTGTTCTTCCAGGAAGCAGGTGATTGGCTGCTTTTGAGTTTTCTATGAAATCAGCATTTCTCCCTCCCTTAGAACCTACTCAAGGTCTGATCTGGGTGTCACAGTCCTACCCAGAACAAAGAGAGTTGGGATTGAGGTTGTACACTGTATTCCATTTCTATGACATTCTCAGGAAGACAACCTACAGTGATGGAGAATGCATCAGTGGTTGCCAGGCAACCAGGGGTGGGGAAAGGGTGTGGGTCCCCAAGGGGAAGCTCGAAGGAGGGTTTTAGGGCGGTAGAACTGTTCTGTGTCCTGATTGCAGGGATGGCTACACAAATCTAAGCACCAAAAAAAAAAAAAAGATAAAAATAAAAAAAGGTAACTGTTGGTTTTACCATATGTTAACTGAAAAACAAAGTTAGAAGAAGAAAGGGGAGACTGAATGAGGAAGGAAATGGGTTCTTCTTGTCAACAGTTTCTTTCTTTAAGGGCTGTTATCTGTCCCCTTCCACCACATGAGGACACAGCCAGAAAGCAACTGCTATGAAGCAGGAGGAGGACACGACCATGCTGGTGCCTTGATCTTGGCCTTCCCAGCCTTCAGAACTGCTGGAATCCAGGCGTTGTGCTGAATTCCCTCCTCTGACCACCAAGCCATGGGTTCTGTCCACCCAGAAGAATGAACACCTTTGCCTTCACATACAGTATATAGCCGCTCTGCCTCCTTTACGATACTGTCTTTTCCTAATTGGTCTTTCTAGAGGGGGTACCCCACCTTTTTCCCCTACAAAGCTACCTTCCATTTGCCCAAGATCTTGCTTGAAGGAGACCCCCGTTTTGAGGGGGAGGGTTAATTAGGTTTGTTTGTTTGATTATTATTTTTTAATGGAGATAGTGGGGATTGAACCCAGGACAACGTGCATGCTAAGCACGTGCTCTACCACTGAGCTATACCCCCCCAGGACCCCACCACCACATTTAATATTTGCTAAAAGTCACTTTAGGCTGTAAAACTGTAGAATGTGCACAAAGTCACAGAGATAGCCCTGCAGTAAGTCAGCTTCAACCCTGCAGATGAGGATTAAGGTTCTTAGAGAGTGGCAGTGGGGCAGATGGAGCGTACCTGGTTCCCTGAAGGGAACCCCGGCAGAGATGACCTCCCACCTCCAGACCACTGTATGACAGAGAAATAAACTTTTATCTTGTTTTTGTTTTGTTCTGTTTTTTTTTAAAGATGATCTCTGGCTAAAAGTTTAGTGGTCCAACCTATTCAGTGGGGAAAGAGAGAAAAATGTGTCATTCCTTCACCTTTCCCCCTCCATCTCCTGTTTCTGGTTGATTGTAATTTCCAAAGGAAAGAAATTGTGAATACTTGTGCAGGGATAGGTGCTTGGGGATGAGAAGAGGAGCGCCTATCCTTTCTCTGCCAGCTGGGCTGGCCTGGGTCTCCAGAGACCATCAGCTCTACTCCCTCCAGGCCGCTGAGACTCAGCTGAGGAGCAAGAAGGACAAGACAGAGCGGGAGTAAGAGAAAAGAAAGAGAAAAGACCCTTAGAAAGAACGCCAACACTGGAGTGAATGCGAAACACTTCTCTTTTCCATTTGTGCAAGATTCCTAAGCAGTAGGCAGCCCACAGCGAGGCCTCTCGGAGGACTAAGCCGGGCATGTTGGAACTTCTGGGCTCCAGTTTTCTTGGCACTCGGTCCGTTTAATCCTCACCATAACCCTCTGACATGGGTAGTATTGTTCCTGCTTTGCAGGTCAAGGAACTGAGATTCAGCCCAACAAGCAACATCCCCAAAGTCACCCAGGTAGGACACAGAGGACCCAGGATTTGACACGGTCCTCTGACGTCAGAGCTGGTGCTGAACCACTGTGCGCTGTGGCTTAGAGCAAGTTCAAGGTGGAAATTAGGGCAGCAGTGACCCAAGACCCCGGGACTCTCCAGCCACAGGGTGATGTAGAAAGGCAAGAGAGGGGAAGCCAGAAACCTGGAAGCAAGTCCTGGTTTGACCACTTGCTGTGTGACTTCTGAGAAATCACTTCACCTCTCTGAGCCTCCATTTCTTCTGTAAGGAATATAAGACAGAATGACCTCTCCCTTCCCCAACCTCATGCTGTCCCGGAACCAGTAGTTGAGAAGCAAGCCATTTCATTCTATTACAGAGGCGGGGAGCACGTATTTTAAACTGCATTTTCTTTTTCGATAGGTAACATGCTCACACGGTTCAAAAGTTTTAAGTTACAAAAAGGTACGCCTGCGTCCGGAGTCCGCTCGTCCTTCCGAGATGACCACATTCTGTCTATAGAATGTGTATCTCTCTAAATAAACTTCCTCACTTGGCAGGGTGCGTCCCAGGGACTCACCGAGACCTAGGACATGACCACCCTCTCTTCTGCCCCATTTTCCTGCAACAGAATCAGTCCTCTATGGAGGGCACCTCCAGTCTCTTGTCATTCTTATAAAAACTGCCACCTGTTATCTCACAAACGTGCAGGCACAGCTAGACGCTCCTTTCTAGAAGTGAGACTGCTGGGTCAGAGAATTTCTGCATTTAGTAGAGATGGCCAAGTGGCCCTCCGTGGTGGCTGTATGGTTTACAGTCCTGCTAGCAAAGCAGGAGAGAGCCTGTCCCCAGCCTTGCCAACTCAGTGCGTGGTCAAACCATTGCTGGTTGCCAATCTGCTCGGTGCAAAATGGGAGCTGGGTGTAGTTTTCATTTGATTTCTCTTATTCTAAGGGAGGTTGAGCACCTTTTCTGCATCCCACTCTGTGGTTAGCCTCAGCACCTCTCCCTACACAGCTTTAGTCCGTGGCCTTGCCTGCTACCCCTTCTTCAAGATCACGGACCAGATTTGTTTTCTGTCTGCCAGCTTCTTGCTGAGTCATACTCAAGAAGGAAAGGGCAGGTTATTTCTGCCCCGGGAGTCATCCGAGCCACCAGTCCTGGGAAGACCTCGGTCTCTGGCATTCCCTGGGGGCACCCAGCACCCGTGTACTGGATCATTGCACCTGTCAAACTCGGGCCCCCTGGTCCCCCTAGGAGAGATGGGGCTTGCAGGTCAGAATCAGGTTAGACATGCTTGCAAACTCAACATGGAAAGGACCCAGCTTATAATGTCTTAGAAATTTATTTCGGAGAGGGTACATTTGGAAGGAGATAATGAGTGAAGTCCTAAGTTGTTAAGTGACAGAATGAGATGAAACAAGCTGAGTATAGTGAAGGAGGGATTTAAGTGGTTGGAAAGGACTTTGGGCAGAAGGGGTGGTAAGCCACAGAGAAGGAATTGGGGACATTTGGGGAAGGATTCTCATTTGAAATCTCTAAATGCATCTCGCATGACACGCACCCACTCCTGGCTCCTGAGCTCATCACCACCGCAGGCTGAGTGCTAAGAGCTCCCTGAGATTGGACGTAAGGGCGCCCCCTTGACTGCACACAGAGGATTCAGGGATCTTGCGTGACCACCTACAAGTATGGGGAGGCCCCATGACCCTCGCGGTCCCTCTCCGAGTGGGTTCTGGGCAACTGTGGGGCAGCCCAGCTTGGGTGGTTGTCGTTTAACCTCGAGGCCATCTTGCTCACAGACTGGAAAAGCCAGAAGGAGCCAGTGGCTGGATTCTGGGGCCCTGGGGAGTCTGCCACTGTTATTTCCAGACTCAAATCAGAAGCAAATTTGCACTGGAAACTGCTGAGGCAGAGGCATCCTGCAGCCCTCTGAGGCACAGAGCTGCTGTGGAAGTTTATGACCTCCAGGGCATCTTGACCCCATACGGGAGCTGGGCTACAGCATCTATGAGCTACAAAAGAGCCCAGGCCCGGTGGGCCAGTTCTAGGCTGCACGACTGTCCACAGTCCAGCCTGTCCTCTCAGCTGGGGCTGGGGATCCGGAACCAGACTCCAGATCTGGAGGCTGGGGTGGGACTCTCTTGTATTTTGGGCTCCACTATGGTCCATTCCAAGGCTCCCCGCGCTGCTGCGTCAGACAGAGGATGAACGCCGGCTCTTTATGCCAGCCAAGAACAGAGACTGCCGCCGGCGGAGGAGTGGGCATCCCCAGGCAGCGGGCAGGGTGGGGCCGTCTTTCTGCAGGGAGCTTCTCAGAAACTTCTCAACGCCACCTCACAAAGCAGTTTTCAAGAACTGCAGCTACAGCTGCGCTCCTCCCCCACGCCCTGGCCTCCCTGGGGGAAAAGTACAAAAACTTGAGGTTGTCCCTGAGGCCACCACGAAAAGCTTAATTGCTTTCTGAGAGAGTTGTCATCTCCTTCTGGTGTCCTTCCCCCTCTCCATTACTGCTCCACCTCTTCCCCCATCACTGGAAGCTCTCGCTTAGAGAGTTAGGGCTGAAGATGTGGGCCCCCTGGCTTCATCCCAAAGTAACCAGGAGCCCAGGGGCTGAAGAGCAGCTCACTTCTCCAAATGTATTGCTGCGCCACCTTTGCTGAAAAAAAGAACCCTATGTTTTGGAGGAATAAATGTGCATTTTTCTGTGAGCCAGGCACTCACTGACAGCGGATGGATGGTGGCCCAGACCAGCTGAGTCAGCCGGACTTTGGAGCAAGCAGACAGTGTGAACCGGGGCAGGGATGGGAGCCAGCCAAGGGAAGTGAAATACAGGGCTATTTGGAGGTTTTCATTCCGGGAGTTGAGTCAGCACCTTGTGCAACATGATTCAGGTTGAGGGCCAAGTAGAAGGATGTGTATCATAAAAGGTAGGCTAAAAAGCAGTTTCAAATAGACCCCCAAATGTATAATGGTTGAAATGTCTTAGAAATTTATTTCTTACTCATAACGCACCAAGACAGGCATTCTTGATTGGCCAGTGGCTTTCCTCCATCTGGTGATCCAGGCTTTCTCCATCTCGGGGGGACTCTGCCATTCCCCAGGGTCCCATTGTCATCTGCATCCAGCTGGCAGAAGAGGAAGGGACGTATGGGGAGAGGCCCACCTGCTTCTTACCACCTTGGCTCGGAAGTGGTGCCTATCACTTCTGCTCACATTCTATTGGTGGACACTCATCACATGGTCATACCTAGCTGCAAAGGCAGCTGGGAAATGTAGTCTCAGCTCCTTAGTGACAACTCTATACCGTGAAAGGGATTTTGATGGACCAGGGAACCATCTCTGCCTCAGGATGAAGCACATCATTTAGGTCACGGGACTGAGAGAGAGAGCAATTCATTCTAAGTTTTAAGGAAGAAAAGCCTGGGTCCTGAACTAGGGAGTCCTAGATAACTTGCTGGAAGAGATTTTGCTTTTGTCAAGGACTGAAAGATCCAATAGGTTCAGAGACGAGCACAAATACAAGAAAAGTTAGCAGAGAAGCAAACGTGTAAGAAATGTGGCTGATTAGGTCTGAGAAGCTGTGCTCTTCACCCTCAACTGGTCTGTCGTGAAATAGTTTGTGCTCAAACGTCCCAGCCCAATGCGGGGAGCTTGGGCCTTCGACCGAGGCTTCATGGACAAGGATGTGGATGCTTCTCTGTGGAGGAGGGGCCCAGCTGGGGTGCAGGATGAGGCTGCAACCCCAAGGTTAGGGCTGGAATCAGAATCAGGTCTTTTCCTTCTCACCTGGGTTGGCATGCATGATCTGGAACCTTCACGTGGAGGCACCTGTGTTAGCTGAGTAACAAGTCACCACAAGCTTAGAGATTTAACAAACACCATTTATTAGCTCCCAGTTTTGGAGGTCAGAGGTCTGGGGTAGGCTTGACTGGGTCTCTGTTTAGGGTCTGAAGGCCAAGCTCAAGGAGTTGGCCAGGCTGAGCTCTTACTGGAGGTTCTGGGGAAGAATTTGCTCCCATGTTTATTTAAGTTGTAGGCAGAAGGAGACTCAACACTGCACAGAGCACTGTGCCCCCCAGAGCGAGAAATCTGGGCCCTGTGTCCGGAGCTTACTCACTAACAACCCGGACCTGCCTCTCCACACCCTCAACCCCTGCACTTAGGTCTCATGCCCTGAAGAGAGCCCGGAGTTCTCCAGTCTCCCCAGCCTCCTGTCTCCCTGCTCTCTCACACCCCTGTTAGGAAAGGGCAGGCCTGGACACAATGAATTCAGGACTTGGCAGCTCCCCTGGCATTCTCTGGCCCGCCTCCTGGCCACCCAGATGGTGCCCAGCCCGGAGAGGCAACTCCTCGTTTGTCCCTGTGGATGGTCTGTCAGCGGGAGAGAGGAGTGAGGAGGGCCTGCTCACTGGGCCTCCTGCGTCCCCCTCCCAGCCTGGACTCACTTACCTCCTCATCTTTGCCTCTTGCCTGCCAGTGGGCTCCCTGCTTCCTTGCGGATCTGCCCTTAACGTGCTCCCAGAACTTTCTGTAACATGTTTTTAGCTCCTTTCAATGCCGTTCCTTGTAGCAAGGCCAGGTGGGGAGCCCCCCCCACCCCACCCCTGCCCCCAGCTGGGGCCTTCTCCCCTTCAGCTAGTCAGAAATGTAGGTGTCTGCAGTGAAAACCACGAAAAATATTTTCCTAGCTGCAGGCCTCCCCGCTGGGGCCCTTCAGTGCAGAAGGACCCTTTGTGCAGCCACCTCCTTCTTCCCGCCCGGGAGCTGGCATCTTAGCCCCACCTCAGATTCGACCTTGGTCTCCCCTCCTGTTGGCGAGTTTCAGGGCCAGAGGACTTGAAGAGGCCCCTGTCCCAGCAAACGGCTTAATCCGGAGCTCCCACCGGAAAGCCATCTGCTGGGCCGGCAGCCCTTCCCTTCCCCCGGGGCCCCACGGAGGGCAGCCAGCCGCATGGCGGGGTTCTCCGCTGGCAGCCAGGGGTGCGGGTGGTAGAAGTCCAGGCAGCCCCCCAAATCCACGGGGCCCAGAGGCTGACTGCAGAGCTGCTGGACAGATTAGCAAAGCAAAGGCACTGAGGTGGGTGTGCAAGCCTGGGCTGTCGGCCCTCCTCAGAACTGCAAAACTAAAAGGAAACTCTTTGACTGGCCAGACTGTCTGTGATCATTTGTGGACTTGGTATGTATTTAAAGGATGATAGCGGCCATTTGTCCGGCACTGGGTAGGTGCTGGAAAGCTGACAGCTTGGCTAGAGCATGCTTTGGGGGAGGGGTTGCAGGGAGAGATGGGGCCCAGAGGCTGGGAGCCAGGACCCGAAGGGCTGGCCGTGTGGAGGATGCAGAACTTCACCCCGGGGCCAATAGGAAGCCACCAGAGGGCTTTGTGCAGTGACTTTATGCAGAGTCAGGGCTGCCTCTAGAAAGATGACCCTGGCTGCAGAGAGAGGAAGGGACGAGCCTGGAGGAGAGAGGCAGGAGGACCCACTGCTGGAAGCCAGGAGAGGTGACAGAGGCCTGGGGACCGAGGCTCCCTCCCCTCCATCAGCACTGACATCCCTGACACTGTGCTGAACACTCTGTGCCCTATGCTGAATCTGATTTGGCGCCAAGCAGCTCTGTCACCGAAGGAGAGGTTTAGCTCCCAAGCCCTGTTTCTTTTTGCATTTTCTCATCCTGTCTCCTCTCAGCCCCTCTGGCTGCTAAACAGGTTCCTACTCCCTTTTCTCCCGGACGCCAGCCTCTTTGCATCCCCAGACAGCTTGTGTTCTGTGTTCCTCCTCCGTCTGCCCAGCCCACACGGCACTTTTTCTTTCCTTAGCTTTTCAGGGCCCAAGCCCCCTGTGGGACACCTTTCTAAAGAAAAGAAGGAGGATGGAAGCCTGAAGGAGGCTGAAATGTCTAAAGGCTGTGTGGAGGGTGCCGCCCGCTCCTTTTCACCTGTGGTGAGCTGCATCCATGCAGGAGTCAGAGGGGCCATGACTGGGGCAGTGAGGGGTCAGTCATCTCCCGGCCCGGCTCAGACTCCCGAGGCACAACCTCGTGTGCCGCAAGCGGGGGGACCAGATGGTCCCGAGGCTCTGGGATTCAGAAGGCTTTATCAGTTGTGTAAACCCCTCCTATGGCCCTGGGAAAAAGCAGAACGAAGCCCTTGGAAAGACCAACAGCCACACCTTTGCTCACCCCATATCTTCTCCCTTCATAGGTGTGGCCTTTCCACCCTGAGGTCAGAGAGGAAATGAGGGTGCAGGGGGAGGGGTCCTGACCTGCCGGGGAATCAGGTGGCCCGGGGGACACGGCACCCACCTGCCGAAAAGATTCCTTCTGCTTATTTCTTTCCACTGGACCAAGGAGCCACCTACACCCACCTGAGCAGCGTCACCCAGGGGAGTTGGCCCGAATCCTGGCCTCTCTTGGGCTCAAAGGAATCCGGATCACAGTTGGTTGGGTTAGATTACTCGGGCCAACGCCTCACTTCACAGATATAGAAACTAGGGCTGGTGGACTCTCAGGGCCAGTGCAGAACACATATGAGCAGCCAGGTCACCTGATGTCCCAGGTCACCTGACCTCCCCCTCACCCCTCCGCACATCTGACCTGCCCCATCACCTGACCTCTCAGGCCACCTGACCTCTTCAGTGGCCACGGCCCTTCCCCTGCTGTGTAGTTCTCTCTACACTGAAAATCCCTTTTACTGTGTAATGTAATATAATCACACAGTAACTCCTGAGGACAGGGTCAGAGATCATGGGGCCACCTTAGAATTCTGCCTTCAATAGGGCCTGAGGGCCACCTGATTCCCTGTTCCTACCACCTGGCCATACTCTTAAGCCAGCTCCTGAGAGGAAGTGTCCTTCTCAGCTTTTGGCTGCCCCTCTCACTCGGGGAGGCCAAGTCAGACCCTCCAATACATTGATTGTAACAGTGAGGTGGGTAGGGAGGTGGGCAGAAGCTGGTCCCCTTACCCACAAGTCTCAGAGTGTGGTGTCAGGAGTGCAGAGATGCTTTTGGGATGCCTGAGGAGAGATGGCCAAGAGCGTGACAGTTCTAATGGCCGGTGCCTCTCTAGCCAAGATCCCCCAATCTCTTCTCGCACTTTGACTTGTTTCCCTCGTTGACATCAGAAACATCAGCGTGCGTTCCTTTGATAAATATTTATTGAGAGTCTGCTCAAAGTTACTGGCATAGGAGCTGGAGTCTAGCGGACAGGAATCTTGCCGGCAGAACACCAAAAGAGAAAAATAAAGGCACAAAACCAGTGGGCTCCCATGCAAGCTGTGAAACTTGCTGGCTCTGTGACTTAGGCCGGTTGGGTAGCCTTTCTGAATCCTAGTTTGCTCGCCTGAAAAACGGGTTATACTCAAGTGTTGTTGAGAGATGGAATATACAGATGGACGATGGCCAGACCATCTGTAAAAATAGATCCTCTGACCCACAATCTGCAGCAATCAAGCCAGGAAGCTGGCCTGCCAGCTATAAGTCAGATTTGCAGGAAATCAGACGACTCTCTCTACCAACGGGTCCACAAAGCCAAACAACAACCCCTGTAGCCATCACCCCAAGGGGCTGGGACTTAATGATTGACAGCTTCCCTAACTCTCGTCCCTGCTTCCCAGTTAGGACCAACCATATGTACCTCTAGCCGATGATATAGGATGCCCCACTTCTCATGAGCCCCCCAAAAGCTTCCCTGTGCCAAGAGCCTCCAATCAGGGCATGCTTGAGACCTTCCCTTTGTCCCACTAGAAAGCCTTCCCAGTCCCTGTCCCCCTTGTGTCCCTGTCCCACGCAGGTGATCGTGGCTGACTCCTTGTGTGCCAAACTCTGGATAAATAGTCTCTGCTTGTTCTCATTTCTTTTGGAGGAAGGTAATTAGGTTTATTTATTCATTTATTTAGTGGAGGTGCTGGGGGCGGAACCCAGGGCCTCATGCATGCTAAGCACGCGCTCTGCCCCTGAGCTGTACCCTCCCCGCTGCTGCTTCTCATTTGAGTGGGCTTATTTTCCCCCATACTGGGGTCAAAGGAGCCAGGGAATGTGGCTGGATTTGTGAAGAGCCCAGGAATCTAGAAGATTCAAGGTGGAAAAGGTCACCACTAGGACCAGAGGTGTTCAGGGAAGAGAGGCAGCTCTCTTGACCTCAGCGGCTGACCCTGCTCCAGGCCACTGATCTGAGCTCCAGTGTGGGTGGTGCTTGGGCCGGCCTCCCCGAGGCCTGCGGCTCCTTACACGCCCCTCCTGAGCCCTGCAAGGACAGGCCCCAGTGCCCGGGGCGCTAGAAGCACCATTCATGGGAGGGGTGGAGGCCAGGCGACCAGGGTCACTGGGGTAGGGGGTCTCTGTGCTCACCCCAACCATCCTTTCCCTTCAGACACCTCTGGGTACCTCCCCAGAGTCTGGAGGGACACCTATGAATCCCTGGACTCAGGGATGAGCCCCCATGGGCATAAGGTGGTCAGTGGGGCAGGGAGAGAGCTGACGCCCCCAGTTTATGAAGTGGTGGAAACCCAGGGTGTGGTACAGGGATGGTCTTATTGGGGATTAGGTCACAACCCAGGCAAACGTATCCTCCTCTCTCTCTATGTCCAGCCTCTTCCACAGCCTTTCTTCTCCCCAGAAGTGCTCCCGGGGCCACAGAGTGGGTGAGCTTTCCCTCCCTCTGTCCTCGAGTCTCTTCCAAACTCAGCGTACCCTGCAGGAGCATCTAGCCCCTCCAGCCTGGGCCATCCCAGTGGTCTTTTAAGGGGCCTCCAGCCTCCGAACTCATCAATCCCTCCTCTGTCACGTCACCCATGGGACCTTTCTAGAACGTGATCCTAAGAACCTTCGAAGCTCAGCCTACCATCCAGAGAGAGACCTCAGTGCTGACCTCAGCCCACCTTTCCAACTTCATCTCCCACCACCGACAGCCCCCTCTTCCACTCACCAGGCTTTTGCCACCCCAAACTACTCACTGTTCTGTGCCTTCCTTCTAGACCCTTCCATGTTAACTCAAGCATCTCCCTAAGCCTTGCACAATGATTAGATGTTCAGAACCCAGAGATAAACAGGCCCAGATCCAGGTCCTGCCGCCCCTACTAACTAGGTGTGTTCTTTAAGCAAATTGCGTTAACTCTTGGATCCTTGGTATGTCCATCTATAAAATGGACACAATAATTCCTACCTCCTGGGGGTTATGGTGAGGCATCTATGAGATGGTGCCTATAAAATATGAAGCCTAGTGCCTGGTACGTGGAAAATGCTCAGAAGATGCTGGCTAGTCTAGGAGATGCCGCTCACCCAGTCAGCTGTGTTTCTCTCTCCTACTCTGAGCTGAGGAGTTTGCCAATGGAAGTGAGCGTAGCTCTTCTCTCATCTAGTCCAACCTCCACATTTTCCAGAGGAAAGAACTGAGCCCCTGGGGTTGGAAATGGCTTTCCCAAGGTCACACAGTGCACTGGTGTCAGAGAAGGGTCCAGAATTCAGATCCCCTGGGGCCAGCCCCGTGGCCTCTCCACTGTGTCCCACCACAACACCTGCGTGCTCTTTGCATCAAACCGCAGGGCAGCCCCTGTGCACTCATCTCTCTACTTTTAAAGCCTTCCCCCAGAAGGAATATCACGTCAAACAGTGTCCTCATAACTTATAGAGAGAGCATTCTGGGGAAGGGGTTTAAGTTAGTTGCCTCCATGAGAGTTCATGACACAGAAAGTTCTCAAAGGGTGGTGCCCCCTTGTCAGAGGAATCCAAATAGACCCAAACTGGTAACCACTGGCATGTCTTGATGGCAGGCGGTCCCTGGATCTCTTCTGGAAGGGCCTGCCGCTCACCCTGGGAAATCGAGCGCCCGTCTCCGCTGGCTGAGCACCAGAGGTGACGCTACCCCAGGTGTCAGCGGGTGTCAGCAGGTGTCAGCGGGTCAGGGAACCCAGTTCTTGGACAAGTGGGAGGCTTTTCTGGATCTGGCTGAACTGCTCCGTTCGCCCTGGGGACAAGCCCTGGAGCTGAGAGGTCAAGATTTGCAGAATTCTCCTTGGCTTTCTGGGAAGAGCGCAGACACAATTAAAAAACAAACAAGCAAGCGAACAAAACACAGTCCCTGCGAACTCAAAGTCCCAGAGGTCTAGAGACTTGGAGAAATTGGAAGGCTTGCTTTATAGGTTTCCACACTCTTAAAGTCAAAACACTCAGCAGTCAGCCCACCTGACAGTTACTTCTCAACTTCACTCTCCTGAGGGTGGGGCCCTTGGACACTCTCCGATGGAGAACTCAGAAAAACTCTTCTGCTCTATCCCCATCCCACGTGATGTCTGGCGGCGATGTCTGCTGTCCCAAAGTGGAAATGTAGCTCCCGGCGCTCGCCAGCCATATCACTTCCAGCCACCTCCGGCCAGCCAGGTGGGCACCTGAACCAGAAGGGACACCCTGCCATGGACAGTTCCCATGTTCCCTGGCCCTGGTCAGCATGGGGGCTTAGGGCACAGCCATTCCAGCAGGTGGAAGGAGCTCTTCCAGGAAGCCCTCTGCTCCCGGCCCTCTTTTCCATAATCCTCCCCCGTCCCTGGGAGACTGGGTCACTCAGTCCTTCTCCCTGGAAGAAGAGCACCGCCCTCTTCCGCCCCCGCCCCCCACCCCGGGGCCTGAAAGTCCTCTCTGAGACCACAGCCTTCCATTAAAAGCCAACTCACACATCCCTGCCCCTTTCCCTCCGCTGGATCCTCTCCCCTCCCCCGTCCCACCCCCACCCTCCGAGGAGCAGTGTGGCAAATCAGGGGCTACAGTGCCAGGGCATCTGGGCATCCCTCTCCCTCAGCCTTGCTCTGCCTGCTAAATATACCTCTAGGAGGAGAGTCCGGGAAGGAAGCGCCACAGACCTCGTTAACTCTTTCGCCTCCAGCAGCCACGGAGGGAGGGAGACTGGAGGGGGTGGGGCTGGCCATCTGGTGGGAGGGGCGCCCAAGGCCAGGCTGGAAGATCCCCTGGCCAGGCTCAGCTGGGGGGGTGGACCCAGGGGATGGGGACCTAGGGTCAGGGGTCAGGGTCGCCTGTGGGAAGACCAGCTGTGTCCTCACCACGTCCTCCCGGCTTTTGCCCAGAAGGAGGAAATGGAGGTAAAGGAGGGCAGGTGGGGGCTCTGTGGCTTTAACCTCACGGCAGCCATGAGGCTAAGTCAGTCCTCAGCCTGTTTTCTCCAGGGCGACCTGGAAGACGGCCTCAGCTCTTCTTTTAGGGAAAGGGTGATGGAGTGCCAGGTGGGAGGCCCCGCTTCTCCCCAGGGTGGGTCCCCTTTCTAGGCTCCTTGAGCAGAGATATGAAGGCCTGGGACGGCCTCACACGAGGAGGGGGTGGGAGTCTCATGCTGGCTCTGGGTCAGCCCCCATCTTCTCTTCTTTCCAAAATGGCAGGCAAGGGCCCCGGGATGGCACCTTCAACCTAGGCCTGCCTTCCAGCCTCCAAAGGTGCTCCCAGGGCCTCCCCCGGCCCTCCTGTCTAGACAACAGGCAGCATCGCTGGAGCCCCACCCTGGGTCCCCTCCGCCCTGGGTCCCAGCTCTGCTCATGAGTCACTGTGGGCTTTGGTAAGCTCCCTCCCTCCTCACCTTCCTGGTCCCCTTCCCTCCATCCTTGTCCTATGGGGCTGAGGCCAAGACTCAAGCTCCCTTAGTGGGCAGGATGGATGGGATGGATGGGAACCGATGGCTGGGGTGGGGTCCAGGTGGAACCTAGGACCCAGATGCACTGACTGAGACCCTGCGGCTCTGAACTCAGGCAGGCATAGCTCCCCGCAGTGGGGAAGGCAGGCCAGCGGGAGGGGCTGGCTGGACCCTGCCCCCAGAGGGTGGAGGGACGAGGGCGGTGGTGAAAGGGCCCTTCACATAGAGCCACACACAGGAAACCTTTCCAACCACCAGCACCATGTGAGAAAACTGCAGTGACCTGCGGCCCCTTGGCTGGCCAACCCTGGCTCAGCGGAAGGACGTGGCTTCGTGGCTTCAGGGTGGAGGAGAGTGACAAGGCGAACAGCTGAGCCCTCCCGCCCAACTGCTCCGGGCTGGCTGTGGGCCCGGGGGCAGGGCACCGTTTCTTGGCAATAACTTGGATCTGCCTACAGATCTGGCTTGAAGCCCCGCCCTCGGACTCCCAGGCCTGTCTGTCCATCCGGCCAGTCCTGCAGCGCCCCCTGCTGTCTGGGTCCATCGCGACAGGCCAAAGGTGAACTTGGCCCCAAGACCCTCTGAGGAGCCCCAGCCACCCAACTGGAGAAGGCGACAGGGCTTTGTGGGGGTGGGGAGCCAGGATCCCCATGTCATGACTCCCTCATGTCAAAGACAGTCCCGCTGTCCCTGCCAGGCCGTCTCTAACCTGGCCAGCCAAGCGTTTAATATAGTAAGTAAGTATAGTTTTGCTCTCTCGGGGACCCACTCCTCTGGGCCTAGTTACTGAAAACAGCAGATCCTTCAGAAGCCTGGCGGGAGGCAGTGGGGGGCTCTGGGGGAGTGAGACCTCGCCCTGGGAGCCCCCGGGAGTGCTGACAACCAGGTGAGAAAGCCTAGGAATGAGTGCAGAGAAGAGGGAATCTTCGGCAATGCTGGAAAACTGTGCGAAAGTTAAGCGCAACGCAGAATTTAAAAAATGCTGTTGGAAGCAGAGCAATAAAGAGAACACAGGAAACGTGGCAAACAATGTATGTATTCTCCTGCCCGAGAACAAATAAGAGTGATGGAGGGAACAGGGGGCCAGCCACCCAGTCATGATTAAGAAAATGAAGAAAACGCTTCTGAACGAGAGGATACTCTCCGTGTGAAACTGAGACCTATTAGATCAGACTCCCGGCGACTTCTTGAAGAAAGACATTTGTCTGCAGATACTTCTTCATTAGAATTTAATCAAAACCATAAAGACCTTCCAAGAATCCAGGAAGAAATGTTTAAAGATACAAGACTGACGTTGAATCCTGCTACACCAGCCAGAAAGAGGAGAAAAGTGGAGGGACATTTCCTATAAAGCTAAGAGAAAAATTACTTTCATCAAAAACTGGGTATGCAGCCAAACAAACACACCTTTTTAAAATAGCCATCACATTGTGGGCTGAACTGTGTCTCCCGAAATTTATCGATGGAAGCCCTAACCCCCACCCCTGTGCTTGAATTTGAATTTAAAGAAGCGATTAAGTTAAGATGAGGCCATGAGGGTGCGCCCTAATCCAATCTGACTGGTGTCCTTCTAAGAAGAGATTAGGACACACAGAGGGACACGAGGGATGTGCTCACAGAGAAGAAAGAGTTTGCGAACACACAGAGAAGAGATCTGTGAGCCAAGGGGAATGGTTTCAGAAGACACCAGTCCTGCCCGACACCTTGATCTTGGACTTCCAGCCTCTAGAACCTTAAGAAAATGAATGTCTGTTGTTTCAGCCACCCAGTCTATGGTCTATGGAGATGGCAGCCCCAGAACACTGATACACATGGATATAGAGACCTGAAAACAACTTGTCAACCAACTGCCAAACTAGCAAAAATCATATATAGACTTGGAAAGACGTGAGGTGCTAGAAAACGAACTGTCCTCAGATGTTAACAAAGGGTTCATGACGGCATCAGGTCCTCTGACAAATTGGAGGGGGGCTGTAAGGAAAAAACTTAGAATTCCAGAAAGGATTTCCATCAGCCAAGGTATTTCAGCAGCTGGGTTGGAGGCGGGAAGGGTAACCCACACCCTCGAAGGCTTGTTCTCCTCCAGAAGCCATTGAGAGTTTAATGATATTTAATGATAAATTAAAGGGGAACAAGAGCAGTTTGGGGGGGGCAGTAATGAGGTTTATTTACTCACTTGTTAATTATTATTATTATTATTATTTTCATTTTTAATGGAGGTACCAGGGATTGAACCCAAGACCTTGCACATGCTGAGCGCTGCACTCTGCCACTGAGCCACACCCTCCCCCTAAGAGCAGCTTTCAGAATCCTTTTCATGCCCATTTCAGCGGCGTGCTTCCTACAGGCATGATCTCTTCCTGTTATCAAAGGTGACCAGAGTGTTAAAAAGGGAGTGCTACCTACCTCATGCATCTTATTAGGGAAATATGATATTGGTTCCCTAGTCTGGTAAGTCCAGGACCAAAAAGTTGTAAGCGATGTAAACATCCCTGATGCTGCCCTTCCTCTAGTCTTCTGCACCTGAGACCACCAAGGTGCTGAGTGGACCGAGGGGAAGGGGCCAGGAACCGGCAGACATCGGGTCTGAGTCTCGGTGTTTCTCTCGACTGGCTTAGGGCCACCTGCTGGTCTTCTTGGGGTCCCTGCACTTACACCCCCTCCTCCTTAAGCCAGGAGTAAATGGGCACACCAAACGTGGGTCCGCTTGCCCGTGTGTAGTAAAGCCAGTCTACTGACCCCAGGTCATGGTGAAGGAAAGTGCAGTGTTTATTGCCAGGCACCAAGCAAGGAGTCCAGGCAGCTGGTGCTCAAAAGGCCCAAACTCCTTATTTGATATTTTAAGTTGCACAGAAATATATTTGTTGGAAAAAAGGAAAGCAGTCAACAAGACACAATAATAATAATAATGGAGTCATTAAACAAAGTCAAGGGCCTTTGGCTCCTCCTCAAGGGCTGGAGATAATGTTCTGAGCACACAGCCTTTGGGCTGTTTTGCAGAGACTGAAATCCCCACCAGGTGGAAGAAGTTAACTGCATGCTGCCCACAAGCATGGAGATCCCAGACCTGTTGGAACCAGAAGGTTGATATTGTGGACTCCCGATGACCTCACCACCAAACCCATCATAAGCATGTCCACGAGCTGATCATGCACCCCACAGCCCCCATCCTTCACCTTGTCTTTAAAAACCTTCCCCTGAAGGCCGTCTGAAAATTCAGGCCTTTTTGAGCACTAGCTACCTGGACTCCTTGCTGGGCGCCTGCAATAAATGTGGCACTTTCCTTCACCACGACCCGGGGTCGGTAGATTGGCTTTACTGCCCGTGGGCGAGACAGGACCCAAGTTTGGATCGCTAGCAGTGGGGGAGTCCACCCCGCCCCAGACCCCCTCAGGGCCAGCTGAGACCTTGCTGTAGCAGAAGAGATGGGACTCACAGGTCCTCAATCCTTTCTCTGAACTCTTGGGACAAGATGTGTCTCAAATTCAGAACTTTTCAGGAGAGAGGGAGGGACTTTGTGGCTGAGATGAAGTATCAGATGTCGATTCGAGCAGGAATGGAAGGGCAGATCCAAATCCCACCCGCTGAGAGCCTGCAGTGGCGCCTACGCTGCGGGACCGCACCAAGACAGATGTGTTCTTGGATCGGTTCTGGTCAGGTTTTGCCACTGAATGTGTTTGTGGCAAACTCAGGAAAAACAGTTTTGGTTTTCAGAGCTTTTTGGCATTTAGAACTATGGATAAAGGATTGGGGACCTGCCTTTCCCTCCTTCTAGGTGTGGCTGAAAGTTCCTTTCTGGACCTTCCTGCTGTGGGGAGAAGCAGAGAGGAAAAGTGCATTGATTTTGTACCCACTATGTGCCTGATACACATTGGCTCTTTTGCTTCTGTGACCCTATTAGAGGGTTGGGTGCTGGTGGGGGCCCACTTGGACCTCCCATTCAGGGGAAAGGTCAGCTTAGTGTGATCGAAAAGCAGAAAACAGGCTGCTAATGTGTTTACCCAATGCCTGGAGCAGGTGGGAGGTTCATCCGCTAATCTCGCCCAGCTGCCTCTCCCGGCTGGCGGCGCTGGGAGGAGAGGGGCTCAGAGGGGCCCAGCAGAGCCCCTCAGGGTCTCAGATCGGCTGAACCATCTCCCTTCCTCCCCTTGGTGGAGAAGAGCCTTCTTCACCGGGGGAGTGGGCTCAGGGGCGTGGCTGAGGCTTCCCTTCCTGCTCGTCTGGCCCTTGAGCTAGGCAGGCACTTCCTTTTCAGTCCTAGTCCTCAGCAACCATGAAAGCTGCAGCCCCATGGCTGTTCTGGGGCCTTGAACCTGTGCTGGCTCCATGGTGGGGAGTTCATCAAAACCATTCCAGGGTGCTTGAGGCCCCAGGGGTTGCGTCACCTCAGAGCTGGGGCTGTGGTGAATCTGAATCTGCTTGAGACCACTCCCTTTCCTGGGCAGCCCTCCCCCATCGCTTGGCCCAGCACGAGTGGTTCCTCCAGCCCAGGAAAGGCCTAGAGTCTTGCAGATTTCTTCCTTTCTCCCTGGCATTGCTACTGGGAGCCAGAGAAGTGATCAACTCAGAGAACGAGAGGGTTCCAGGAAGGGGTGGGCTGGAAACAATTCATATCCATCCATCCATCCATCCATCCATCCGTCTATTCATTCAACCAATATTAATTTAGCTTCCTGAGGAGGCACCCCTAAAGGATGGAGCCTTTCCTCTCACCCCTAGATTGCAAAGTAGGGTAGCAATAAAGTTTTGTGGACACAACCAGAAAAACCCCAGTACCTCTGGCCATGGGCCACCCCAAGCTCCCTGGTTGGGCTCCTCCTCTACAGTTCTGTCCCTTTAGGGAGTCCTGGGGGCTTCAGCACAGGCTCTGCCGCTGTGCCCACTGGCCGTGATCCCAGGGTGCAGGGAAGGTGGGCGTTGTGGATGACCTCTCGGACAGTGGCCCGGAAAGTTCTGCTGACAAAGCAGTAGAGGCCAAAGTTGACTGCTGTGTTGAGCATGGCCACCATGTTGGCCACGTCCAAGGCCAGGTGGACCCTCCAGTCCCGGTAGACGGGGGCCACGTACAGGTGGTAGAGCATGACAAAGATCCGAGGTGCCCAAAGGAGGGCGAAGAGCGTGGTGACACCCAGAAGGATGGCGGTGCTCTTGCCCACCCAGGGCCGCAGCCCGCTCTGGCCCCTCCTCCGTAGCCGGTAGATGATGGCCAAGTTGGCAACCAGGAAAACGCCACAAGGGATGAAATAGACAATGAGGCAGTGAGCCCACTTGAGGACCTCATCCATTGTGCTGGGAGGGTCTGCATCCCTCCACACGTCCAGCCACCAGTAGAAGGGGATGCCAGTCAGAAGGGCAGCACCAAGGACAAAGGCGATGGCCCGGTGCGTCCGGCCTGGGGACGAAGTGGCCCGATGGTGCAGGGGGTGGCACAAGGCGCTGTACCGGTCGATCGTGAGCAGGACGGCGATCCAAACGGAGGCATGGTTGGCAGCAAACTCCAGGATGTTAGCTGTGCGCACCACGGCCTGGGGCACCTCCCGGGCCAGCACGGCTCCCTGCAGGAGGAAGCCCACGAACACGATGACCACCTGGGTGACGATATCCGAGGCTGTGAGTGCCAGAAGGTAGTAATAGGAGGCCTTCCTGGTCCTGGCGGCAAGGCGGGCCAGTGCCACTGTGGTCAGGAGGTTGACTGACGGCAACCAAGGTCACGGAGGGGAGAAGTCGGAGGTGTTAGTGGCTCAGATTTGCTTTCTCATCGTCCCTCCCCACCTGCTGGCTCTAGCTTCTCTTTTCCTCTTTCCAGACCCTTCTTAAAACGGACTTGGTCAGGAAGGCTGAGCGGATCAGCCCTGCCCTGTCCAGCCATACACTCCAGGCCACTGTCTTCACCCAGGAGCGAGGACTCTGTCTTACGCACTGGCTTCCCTGGCGACAGGAAGGGATGGGCAAGTCCCCAGTTCCACCTGTTCTTTCCTGCGTCCCCACCCCACCCCGACCCCCAGCTCTCCTCTCTGAAGGCGGTGGATGGTACAGGAAGCTTTCAGCGCAGATGAGGGCAGTCCTACATGAACTCAGTCATCCTAGGAGAATGCCCACACCCGGGGGGTAAAGGGGGCTGCCTGCTCTGGTGAAATCTTGGGTTTAATTATTGAATACCCCAACTCTCGGCCCCTCACGTTTACCCACCACTATGCTTTGCTCCCCAGTGACCCAGAAAGGCAAGGGGATCCTTGGGGTCTATGATCCTGGGTCTCAGGGGTCAGCACAGAGGATCAGCACCCATTGAGTGAGGACCCCAATTTCTGGCCAACCCCAAGACTCCAGACCCCAGCTCCCCACTCACCAGGCAGCCCCAGGCCCAGCAGGATGCTATAGTAGACGACAGGGATGACGCCAGCCACGCACGGGGACCTCTCTGGGGTCTCCGGCCAAGGGCTTCCGAATGCCTGGCTCAGCTCACTGCCATTGGGTGTGGGCAGCAGGGTCCCTTGTGGCTGGCCAGCTAGGAAGGGCAGAAGGGTGGGTTAGAGCATCTGGTCTCTTCCCAGCCTGGTCTGGTAGCAGCCCCACCTTGACCCTGACCCTGAGGTCTTTATTCACCCCTGCTCCATGCAGACCCCTGGTCAGGCCCAGCCAAATGGTAACCCCTGTTGCCAAGTCCACCCTGCCCCAGTCCACCCCCTCAGTGGCCTGGCTCCCCCACTGATGGGAAAAAGTATTCAGTTGGGTTTCTGGCTGTCATAGAGATTATTCCTCCATCGCATTCCTCCTGGTGGAGCTTCAGCCTAGACAGCAGGGCCCTAAAACAGGCTGCTTGTCACTGTCGGTGGGTAGGGAGGGCGCTTCTGAAACAGGGGTTCCTGAGCTCCCTCCAGGTAGCCGGAGCCAGGGCGTCTGGAGTGGGGCTTGAGCAGCTGTGTTTTTCAGAAGCATCCTGGGTGATCTGGACTCAGGTAACTCACAGCAGCAGCACTGCTCTATGAAACAGCCACCCCCTCGTTAAGGAGAACTGTTTCTAGGTTCCTCTCCTTTCTATACTAAAGACCATCCACCTTCTAGTACCCCTGGAGCTGGAACGGCCCTGATTTTCAGATGGGGATGCTGAATCAGGAAGGGTAAGGTGACCTGCCGGCGATCACACACAGCTGGCTTGGGACCAGTCTGGGATGCCGACAGCCACGTGCTCTGGGCCCTGCCCCTCCTCAGCCCACACTTAAGGATTTTAGGTTTCACCTTCCAGCTTTTGATTTTTTTCCCATCTGCTTCAAGCTCCCCATCCCCGGCCTCCAGATTCCTTACTGGCCCTTCCATCTCACGCTCCCTGCCCACCCCCTTGCTAGGCGCTTTACCTGTTACTGGCCCCTCAAGCCTCATGCTCCTGGGTCACCCTCTGGCCTTTTCTGGGGGTTCTCTGCTGCTCCCTCCCAGCATCGCCAGCTCTCCAAGTGGTTGTTTGCCCCACAGTTCTGCCAGCGGTGCTGAGCTGGCGGCAGTCGGTGCAGAGAGGTGGGGTGGTGGGAGGAGGGAGGAGGAGGAGGGAGAAGGTGGGGCTGAGGCTGAGGGGAAAGAGCCTGTAACATAGATGCGGCCTGGAGCAGACGAGGATTGTGTGGGTGCACAGGCAGGGAAGGGGTGAGGCTGGGAGGGAGGCCTTGGGGAGAGGGCAGCGTCGGGGCTCTGGAGAGGCTGCCTCGTGCTCCAAGAGCACTCTGGGAACTGGCCTGGGCTCAGTCTGGCAGTCACACCCTGGTGGGGAGGACTCTGGGGGCAGGCAGAAGCATCCCAGGGAATGACTCTACGGACTGCAGAGAGGAGTGGGGGAAATCAACACCAGGGAGGGAGAGGTGAGGCTGCCCTGGGCAGGGCCCACATCTGGAGAGAGGCCTCATGGGCCAGGTTTGAGGGTGTCCGCCCTGCAGTGGCTGTGGGTGGTGGGACAAGAAGGAGGCTACCGAGGGGCTGCTGGCCTGGAAGGATGGCAGGAAGCCGTGCGCCGAGCCAGCCGTGACCGCCAGGAGAAGTCTGACCAGGCTGCCAGCAGCGCTGGGAAACCAAGACCCAGTGGCCGCCTGCAAGCTGTTGTTTTCCTGGCCCTGGTGAAATGGACCATCCTTCAGAGAATATCAGTCACTGGCAAATAAACACCATCCGGCGCGGCCAGCACTCCGGAGAGGCTGGAATCTGCGCCCAGCCAGCTCCCCCACCCCACGCCGGCAAGAGTGACCATTGCCGCCCACAGTGAGCACCCAGGACACTGTGTGGATTGACTCGGAGGAGAGCTGAAGCCCACGCTCGCTCTCTGGGAATGTCACAGAGCCGGTTTCCAGGCTCCCTAACTAAGATCCCACCTCTGCGGCTGGAGCTACCTGGACTCCCACCTCCAGCCTCACCTCCGCACCCACGCTGGGGACTCAATTTGCTGCCCCCTGGTGGCCAAGTCCTGACCCTGCAGGCCTCCAAGAGCCTGCCTTTGGCCAGGTCCCCTGCACTGCACAGTGGG
The DNA here is from genome assembly GCF_009834535.1 of Camelus ferus. Taxonomy (NCBI): domain Eukaryota; kingdom Metazoa; phylum Chordata; class Mammalia; order Artiodactyla; family Camelidae; genus Camelus; species Camelus ferus. Next base: position 25,657,551 of record NC_045711.1, read on the forward strand.
ACCAGGATAGGCAAGACCCACTCAGGTCCCCAGGCAGAGTGTATGGGACTCCAGCTCCAGAGAGTTCAAGTAGCACAGGTAATTCCTCAGGGTGCCACCTCCCTGCACCGGGAGGCTGTGGGTGGGCAAGGACCCACTTACAGCCATGGGTGAGGGTCTCTGCCAACATTTCCTGAAGACCTATCCTGTCCTACACGTGTCACCCTTGAAGCAGCCCCACAGGCTAACTCTGGTCACCTCTGTTTCACTCAAGAGGAGATCGAGGCTCAGAGAAGTCCAGCAACTAGGCTAAGGCCACGGAGCTAGTACGTGGTGGTTTGAATTTGAATTCAGTTTTGTCCCTCCTCCAGAGCTCCAGAAGAGCAGGCATTCAGGCAGCCAGAGGCCACTGTGAGCTCAGGCTTTATGGAGGAGCAGAAGCAGGTCCGGTGGACAGCACTCCGATGGGGAAGGCAGTCCAATCGAGGGAGCAGCATGACAGAGGTGCTGAGGAGGACAGTGACGGGACAGCCCGGCTTCAAGGGAAACTTTCAATGGCGTGTGTGTCAGTTTCTTCCGGGAATGAGTCCTCCTTGTTTATTACTGCTATGCCCCCTAGTACATGTGGCCTGGGACCTAAACTCACGAGTCCTGCTTCCCCAGGCTCAGTGTTGGAGGGCACCCAAGCTCAGGAAGGGAGACGTCATAGGCGGAAGGGAGGCCGCAGCCTGGGTGGGGCTGGGACTGTGAGCCCGCTCCTCCCAGGTGGGTGTTACCGGGGTCCTGCACTTGACCACCTACTCTGCAGATTCAGAAACTTGGCAGCCTGCCCCAAGCTTGCTGTTTTAGCACTAGAGATTCCTTGCCCCACGGGGATCATTTCTGGCTACCGAAATAGCTTCCCAGAAAAGACAGTACGGGGTTGTAGAAAGAAATGTCAAGCAGAAAAGCGGCATTTGAATTCCGGCGCTACGCTTTCTGGGTCATGAAACCTCAGACGGGTTACGTGGGGAATGAATACTCCTGTCTTGGGCTCGGGTGGGAAGTAACATATCTCTCTGGGAGTTGTTCAGGCCCAGACTTGCTCTCAAGGAATTAAGAGTTTCCAGATCCACAGGGCAAAATAAAATGGGCTGCCTCAGACCTTCCATCTCCAAGATTGTGCAGGGCGAACGCCCTCTCGTCTCTCTTCAGCTCCAAGACTTTCACATACTTCACGCGCACATACATGCATGCACATGCATGCACACATACACACCACACACCCACATACACACCACACACACACATACACACCACACACACACTCCAGAAGCCCTTGGATTAAGAAAACGAGAACAGAGAATGCCTATTCCTGGAAAGCCAGTTTCTAAATCATTAGAGAAATTTCAGGGAAAACAGAAGTTAGAAATAGTAAGATGGGGGTCCTCTCAGTGACAGGGAGTCAGAGGTGACCCTCCTGGGTCTTCTTGATAACCTGGAGCCTCCCCGACCCCTGAACCCTTGAAATGCCAATCATCTAACTCTAGTAGGCAGATCTTCACTTGGGGTGTACATGACAATCACCAGGATGCTTAGAGAATACAGGTGCCCTGGCTCCTAGGTGGAGCGTGGGAGATCCCAGTGCAGATGGGCTACACTTCTAGACACTGATGCAGAGCCTCGAAGAGGCTGGAGTTAAGAAGCGTGTTTACCGAAAGACCGTTTTCAGAGTAGTGGGTTCTTTTCTCATTATGTTTTTATCATCAATAACATTCCTATCGAAAAGCCTTGTGCATGGAAGCCGGGATGCATTCAGAGGCCCAGCCCCCTGTCACACTCAGGTTCTGTCTCGCTGGGCTGGGCCAGGGAGGTGGTGCAGCCCACGGGAAGGTCAGGCGGGCAGCCAATGGGCAAGGGATGGGGGATCTGGACGAGGGGAGCCAGGCGTGAAGGTCAGGGCAGCCGGGAGGGGTTTCCACTGGGCTGGACAGCTGCGTCTCTGCCAACCCGGACGAGGCAGGTGCCAGACCCAATTCCTGCTCTCTCTGCAGCTCCAGAGAGGGGGTGGAGCTGGTGGGTCTCTGTGCCAGCCGGGGGCTGAAATCAATGCATCGAGCTGGTCCCTGGGATCCAGAGAGCAAAGGAGGGCAGGCTCTGACCCACCCCCGGTTAAGGACCTAGCCTCGGGAGAAACTCTGAGGCAGATCTCTCGGGTGACCCCCCACTTCAATTCATCAACTTGGAGGGACGCTCCCATGAAGATCTGGGCCAGGCCCTACTTTCTCCTGGAAAAGGTGAGGCCTCACCAGTACCCGGCCACAGCCACCCAGACTCCCCCTGGGCTCTAGACCCCACCCTCCTCTCTCTGTTCCTTTGTCCCCAGGTGAGCACGCCCTGCACTAACCCAGCCCGGGGCTGCCGCTGGGCTCTCTGCCTCGGGTTTCCCAACTGTCAGGGTGGGTGCTGAGTCTGCTGTGTGTCTCCTGGGAACTCTGAGGTGGGAAAAGTTACAGAAGGAAGTTGGACAGAAGCTGGTAAAAGAAGCCTTCCAATGAGGCGAGCCAAGAGGCTTGGGAGCACTTGGGAAGGTGAATTAAAGGCCAAGAGTGACAGGGCTTCTGCAGTCCCCATGCGCGGGTTTGGGCTGGTCAAGGCAGGGTGTGGCTGCCTGCCGAGGAGCAGCCTCCAGCGAGGTGGCCAGCCCCGCTCTGGGCGGAGGTGCACAGGGAGGCGTGCAGCTGCTCCATGCCCAGCCCTGCCGTCTTAGCTCACCTCGACTCTGGGCGTGCGGGTGATCATCACTGTCCCCATCTCCCTAAAAGCCCATCACTTTCCCCAGAGCATGAAAGGAACATTCTTCAGCAAAGAACATGAAAATGATACCACTTGCCCGGTGAGCCCCTGTTTGAGACCTTTGTCCTCCTTTCTGGAGAGCTAGCCCACCCCAAAATGGGAGAGGGGGAGGGGTGGGAGCCTGAGCCTCCACCTCCCTCTCCTCTTCCAGTCCTCTCCTTTGCAGCCGGCTCACCAAGATGCTCCGGCCCCGATGCTGCCAAGTGTGCTCCGTGCCAGGACGGAGGCTGCGCCTGGGGACCAGGGGAGGGGGCCGGGGACCCTCTAGGCTGGTGGCCGCCGGTGGTCCTAGAGCCCTCTGCCTACCCTCTGGAGAGCCTTAAACCTCCCAGGAGAGGGATGACCGGCTCTGCTGGGTGGTAGGAGAAGTGGGGGAGGGTGCCGGATCTGTTCCCCTCAGGGGCCCGCGGACAGCACAATAGCCCCTGGGGCTGCTGCTCTCTGGCTTAAGTGGTTGCCTGGGCAACAGCTGGGGCCAGTTTCCACCAATCCATGGCAGAGGCTGGGTGGGGGGAGGGAAGCTGGCCGGGAAAGGGGGGGTGCCGTCCCCTTGAGCTGGATCGTATATAAGGAGGAGGGATGTGAGCAGAGTGGTCTGGGCTTTGCGGTCCCTCCAGTGGGCTTGGAGGCCGGGCACAAAGATGCTTAGGCTGGGCTTCGCCAAGCCTGGGTCCTGGGCCAGCTTCTGGGCCATCCTGACCTTGGTAGGCCTGGCTACTCGTGCAGGTGAGTGGGCAGTGGGCAGGGAGGAGGGGCAGATCCTTCCGGCCCTAGTTGCACGCAGCCGGGAGGGGGAGCTATCCAGCCGGCCAGGATGAGCACAGGATTTGATCCTACAGCTTTGTGGAGGAGGGCAGCCTGCCTCCAAGGGGAGGAGGGCTGAGAAGGCAGGCAGGCAGGGGTCTTTACGACCAAAAGGTCCTTCCACTGTTCATTGTCCCAGGCAGCTGGCCCAGGCAGAGGCGGGCAGGATGCCGCCAGCATTCAGGTCCTTCAAAGTGACAGCCTGGGGAGGCAGGGCTGTGAAATTAACCATGGGCTCCTCTCTCACCCTTTCTTCCTCCCCCTGCCTCCCTCTTACACACAGATGCTCTGCTGTCCTGTGTGCCTTCTCCCTAGTAGCCCAGCCGGGCCCCAGGCCCTTGTGTGTGTGTGTGTGTGTGTGTGTGCGCGCGCGTGTGCAGGGGGCAGCGGGGTGGGGGTGAGGGGAGCGGCTGTCCATCTGCTGCTGTCAGTTCCTCACACCGCGCTCGGCTTGGGGAAGCTGCTGGCAGTGTTTTCTGTCACTGAATTTTCTGTAACTGAGTGTGTGTCCCTATCTGACCCTCACGGTGTCCCTGGAAACACAGGAGAAGGGCCCAGTGCGCCTAGCCCGGAAGTGGGGGCACCAGCCTCAGCCCACTGGTACCCGGAGCGTTCCAGTCCAGTCCCTGCCCACCCTCTGTGCTTTCTCTGGTTCCCCGCCGGAGACCGGGACCCAAGAAGGCAGCTGGGCCTGGAAGCAGCTTCCCCTGTGTGCTACAGCCTCCTCTCATGCTCTGCCCCTCCCCTACCACTCAGGGCTCTGACCTCCAACCCTCTCTCCCCTCCCAGCACACCAAGCCCATCCTCTTCAAGGGCCTTTGCGGGGCTGGTTCTCAGCCTCTGACTGGCTCCTTCCCATCACTTCCGTAGGGAGCCCGTTTCTGATTTCTGCACCGAAATGAGCCCCCACTCTGCTACTATCACCAGCCTTATTTATCTCAATCTAAAATTAGACAGCAGAGGGGAGGGTATAGGTCAGTGGTAGGGTGCATGCCGAGCATGCATGAGGTCCTGGGTTCAATCCCTAGTACCTCCATTAAATAAACAGATAGACTTAATTACCTCCCCCTGCTAAAAAAATAAATGTAAAACCAGACTGCTTATTTACACGATTACTAGTGTATTTCTTGCCTGTCTAATAAGCTAACTTGCGCTTTTATGAGTGTAAGGAGCTGGCTTGCTTTTGTTCACTGTGACGGTCCGAGCTCCCAGCAGCGTCTGGCTTATAGCAAGTGCTCAATAGACATTCGTTAGTGAAGGCGCTGCTTTGGACAGCTCTTCCTGGGGGTTAGGTGGACAGTTCTTCAGCAGGTGAGAGGAGTGGGGACCAAGAGTTTCCTCAACCCTCGCCTGCAGGTCTGGCACCAGTGGAGACCAGCTTTGGATAGTTTATCCCATGCTGGTTCAGGACCTCTTCCTGTCAGAATCCACCCCCCCTTCCAAGAGCATCCTCTCAGGGTCTGCTCAAGGTCAGGTTCACAAGCTCCCCCCCCCAGGATGTGCTTGTGTGCACACACATGCATCCATGCACCTCATGGGCACAAACAGGTGAGCACACAGCCTCCCCAGGCCCACCCGTCCTCTGCCCACATCCAACCACACACATCTCCAGCTGGTCCCTCTGCAGCCCCAGAATGCTGCCCTGGGTCCAGGTGCCTTCTCAGGCTGTGCGGTGTTCCTTCCTCCTGCAGCCCACAAAGCTGATGTCGGCGGGGAGTCAACGGGCACCTCCATCAACCACTCCCAGATGCTACTGCAACGCTTACAAGAGCTGCTGCGGCAGGGCAATGCCAGCGACTGTGGTTGTGCGGGTGCAGGCTGCGGGCACCGACGAGGTCCGAGTCTTCCACGCCCACCGCCTGCTGCTGGGACTGCACAGCGAGCTGTTCCGGGAGCTGCTGAGTAACCAGAGCGAGGTGGTTTTGCAGGAGCCCAGGGACTGTGCTGCCGTCTTTGACAAGTTCATCAGGTGGGGAAGGAAAAGAGGGAAGATTTCATCCCTTTCCAAGCCCCTGGCTTCTCCACTCACTGGGTCACGGAGGCCCTGGCTTGTAGCAAACATCACGTCCATTCCTTAGAGGTCACTAGGATGACTGTGCAACCACCTCCTTCCCTTCTTCTACTGCCCTCTTGCAAAGTGCAGTATGACTCCCCTGCCCTTGCCTGTAAGCTATATGTGGTTTGATGTCAGATATCAAATGCTTGCAGAGCTGTTTCCAGACCTGGCCTTGAGAGCTTTTAAAAACTAGATTCCGGGGCCCCACTCTGGATCCTGGGCTTCACGACTCGGGTTGGGTCAAGCAATCGTTTCTTATTCTAATGTCTCCGTGTGGTTTTGGTGTCTGGCCAGGTCTTGAACCACAGGGTGAGGGAGCAGAAAAGGTTAGCCAGTTCCCTCCCCCATCTCCTACTTCCTGCCAGTGTGCTGCGCAGAGGGCACCATTCACACTATAGTCTGAGAAATTTGCCCTGTCTTAATGGCTTAGACAAGGTGGCTGCAGAATTCCCGTCATTGCTTCCAACTTCCAGGCAACAGAAAGAGGGATAACACGGAAGGGCCAAAGGCTCTTCCCTGACCTCAGTCAGTTCTATTTAGCCAGCCTTCCCCCAATCCCACTCTGTGCCTCTGTGCACCTCTCATTGGCTAGAATTTAGTCAGGTGACCACACTCACTCTAAGGGAACCTGGGAAACATCTTTTATTTCCAGAGGCCCACAGCGAAGCTAAATGGCTTGCCCACGCTCCTGGCAAGTAACTGGCAGAAAATGAATCCGAACCCAGATTGTAAACCTGGCAATGGCAGAAGCCATATCTCGCTTGTTCTAGCACAGAGCTCGGCACCCAGTTGGCGCTCATTAAATGCATGCTGTTTCCGTGTCCCCACGAGAAAGGGAAAGAGGCCGTGAAGTAGGAATGAGCCGTGAGAAGAAAAGACAGGAAGCCTCGGGGCCCACTGTTCTGTTGGCGCCCCGGACCCCGAAGCTCTCCGCCCAAGCCTGAGTGCCCTCTGGACTCAGAGAGCGGCTCTGGGTGGGGTCGGGGCGTGAGTGGCGGGGTGCCTCATCTCTGTGCCTCTCTCGCAGGTACCTCTACTGCGGTGAGCTGACCGTGCTGCTGGCGCAAGCCATTCCCCTGCACAAGCTGGCCACCAAGTACGGGGTGGCCTCCCTGCAGCGGGGCGTGGCCGACTACATGCGCGCGCACCTGGCGGGCGGCGCGGGACCGGCGGTGGGCTGGTACCACTACGCGGTGAGCACCGGGGACGACGCCCTGCGCGAGAGCTGCCTGCAGTTCTTAGCCTGGAACCTGTCGGCGGTGGCGGGGAGCGCCGAGTGGGGCGCCGTGAGCCCTGAGCTGCTGGCACAGCTCCTGCGGCGCTCGGACCTGGTGCTGCAGGACGAGCTGGAGCTATTCCACGCGCTGGAGGCGTGGCTGGGCCGTGCGCGGCCGCCCCCCGCGGTGGCCGAGCGGGCGCTGCGCGCCATCCGCTACCCCATGATCCCGCCCGCGCAGCTGTTCCAGCTGCAGGCGCGCTCGGCCGCCCTGGCGCGCCACGGCCCGGCGGTGGCCGACCTCCTGCTGCAGGCCTACCAGTTCCATGCCGCCTCGCCGCTGCACTACGCCAAGTTCTTCGACGTCAACGGCAGCGCCTTTCTGCCCCGCAACTACCTCGCGCCCTCCTGGGGCGCCCCGTGGGTCATCAACAACCCGGCCCGCGACGACCGCAGCACCAGCTTCCAGACGCAGCTGGGTCCGAGCGGCCACGACTCCGGCCGCCGGGTCACGTGGAACGTGCTCTTCTCGCCGCGCTGGCTGCCCGTCAGCCTGCGGCCGGTCTACGCGGACGCCGCGGGCACCGCGCTGCCCCTCGCGCGCCCGGAGGATGGCCGGCCGCGGCTCGTGGTCACGCCGGCCAGCAGCGGCGGCGACGCGGCGGGCGTGAGCTTCCAGAAGACGGTGCTGGTGGGGGCGCGCCAGCACGGCCGCCTGCTGGTCCGCCACGCCTATAGCTTCCACCAGAGCAGCGAGGAGGCCGGCGACTTCCTGGCGCACGCCGACCTGCAGCGGCGCAACTCCGAGTATCTGGTGGAGAACGCCCTGCACCTTCATCTCATCATCAAGCCAGTCTACCACACCCTCATCCGGACCCCCAAGTAGCCAAGCCGGGCTGGGGATGAGTTGCTCGGCGTCCCTGACGCCTCTGGATCCGGAAATAAAGGCTCAGCATAGATGGTCCAGAGGGACTGGGAGTGGCATGGCCAGTGGCCAGGCACTGGCAGCTTTGGAGCCGGGTGGAATCCAGGTGAGGGGTGGTAGACCAGATGCCTGGTTTCAGGAGCTGATTTCAAGCTGACTTGAAAGTAATGCTCTTGGTAGAATAAACCGATGCTCAGAGAGGTAAGGGGATGATTAAACCACCCAGTTCCTGAGTAAAAACAACCCAAAGAGGGTCCCACAGGCTGGGGGCTCTCCATCTTGTATTAGCTCCCCTCCCCGCCACAGAGAGCCCCTTACCCCCACACGGAACAGGGCAGGTAAGAGCATCCAAATAGGGTACTAGGTACCCCTCGTGGGAGCTTTCTCACCTTGAAGCGGAGGGGCTTAGCTGAACAATTTCTGAGCCTGGACTTCAGAGGGTAACCACCTCATTTGGATTGTGGACTACTCCAAGTCTCTGGTCTCTCCTGGGAGGGGGTCTGGGCAGGTATGAAGGCTGGCAGGAGGAGGCCTTATAGCCCTGCCCTTCCTGGAGAGGGACCTCAGGATCTAGAGAAAAACCACTTTCCTCCACGTGTTTGCAGGTTGGTGCTATAAGACCAGCCAGAGGGGAATGGGGTGTGGGGGGGAGGCGGGGGGGAGTTGGGTTGAATCCTCTTCAGTCATGGCCACCCAACGTTTCAGACGATGTCCAGTTTCCAACACAGCCATCAAGACCCAAATGGGATTTTATTGTTAAAAAAATGAAGGGGTGGGGGGAAGCCACTGCCAAGTAACAAAATCAGATTCCCTCCCCCGTCCGCATAGTATATGAAGTGCCCGGTGGCTCCTTCTCCAACTATCCAGGATGCTCTTGCCCCAGGTGTGGGCCCAGAAGCCCTGTCCCACTAACAGATTCCTTCCCCCCATTTCCAAGGCCAAGTCTGGCCACAGGCTTCAGAACAAGGTTTTGGCAACAGGGTTCTGTCCAGGGCTGGGAGGCTGGGGAGCCATGTCATCCCCAGTCATGCCTCCTGGGCTCACCTCCCTTTCCCGGTGGCACTGAAAGCAACGAAAGTGTTGGGCAGGCACCCTCACAATTCCTGGGTCTCAGGAGCCCCAGCCTTCTGAGATCCTGAGCTCCTGCTCCCAGGCCATGCCCATCTGCCCAGCCTCCATCTCTCACTTCCCACTATACCCCGTCCAGTCTTGGGGGGCAGGAGGGCCAGTTACTGGCAGGGCCCCTCAGTTATGTCGGAAGCGTCCATCTTTGCCATGGGTGCTTGCCCCGTGGGGCAGGCGGGGCTCCCGGATAGCCCTTCGGGAAACAGCAGCTGGGTTGGAGGGGACAGTGAGGGGTGACGAGTCCCCAGGGCCTGCAGCAGGGAAGGGACAGGAGCAGTGCTTTTAGGAATGCCTCTACGTCCCCTCTCTGATCACTCCGTGGCTTTCAGCTTCCTAGGGGCACAACTCCAAGACGCCAGTCCCACAGGTGTTCTTTGAGAACCCTGTTTACAGCAAGGGGCAGCCATAGGGGCAAGGAGCTCAACCTGTTTCCCCCTTGAACTGGCCAAGGGCTCCCCTCCCCCTTCCCCATTCCTTCCCTTGCTGGTACTGACCCGTGTTCTGGCTTGGAGGGAGTTTGACCTTGGCCATAGGCAGCATGACCTTTCCCAGATGCCGGATACCTAGGGGCTGGGTGCCCACACACTGGTGTTCTGTGATCCAGGATGCTCTTCATGGGACGGGACCCCAGGACATGTGTCTTGGGGCGGGAGAGCTGTGTTGGTCGGAGAAACAGTGAGGTGAGGTGGGGGCTGCGTGGGGACCTGCTATGGGGGTGGGTCCCAGCTGCTATGCCAGCCTAGGGGACAGAGGCATGGAAGGGGGGTTCACAGCTAGGGGTGTCCTGGGGCCTCTGGAGGAATCTAGCCCTCAGGCCCCCACCAGCAAGGAAGGGGCCCAGATCCCCCAATCCTTGCCCCTCCTACTCACCCCTTGCCCTGTGACCTCAAAGGACCGGGACCTCCGCTTCCTCCTCTTCGCCTCCAGCGACTCCTCCCGCTTCTTGCCCAGGCTTTGCTTCTGGCCATGCAGCCAGGGCCCAGGGCCATCGCCACGACGCTCGACTGCCCGTGATGGGGCCTCGCCCGTGCTGCTGGACAGGTTGTCCTCACTGGCAGCGTGCTGCAGCGTGGGGCTGGGCGGCCGCTTGCAGGCCAGAGGACCAGGCGGCCGCGAGTCGTCAGCCTCACTCAGCGAGTGCGGGGATAGGCTACTGCGCTCCATGGCAGGTGCCAGCAGGTGGCGCCCCTCAGCCCCCAGGGCCCGAGAGCGCCGCCTGGCAGCCTTCACTGAGATGCACTTCGTACTGGTCAGGATCTCCTTCCTCTCTGCAGTTGGACAGAGGAGCATCCAATCCGGGATCACCGCCTCCTGCACCCACCTCCTGCACCTCCAGCACCCCTCCTCTGCCAAAGCATTCCCACTTGCTTGCTATTTAAGAAAGTTTAGGCAAACTTCTGAGCCTTACTTTCATCTGTAAAATGGGGATGGTAAACGGAACGCCATTGGGTTGTTGTGAAGAACAGAGATATGGGCATAGTCTATGACCAGGGGGTAGGCATTCAGTCGACCTTTGCTATTACAGTTATTTCTGAGTGGGAAGAAGGGGCATGCTCCTAAGTGCCATGGGTCCCCCATTCTGATTTCTGGTTGTGTCCCCCAGCTCTGTGTGGACAGAGCAGGTGGTTAATCCTCTCTGGACACTGGTGCCTCTCTTTCTTTCTAGAATGGGTAGCAGCCGGGCAGAAGGCAGGAAAGGGCTTTGGGTTGGGTGATCTGAGCAGTTTTGATGCCAGGCTCAGGCTGACAGGGTGGGCCGGGGGCACACCTTTGCGGGACAAGGGGATCTCTGACAGATTCTCACTGCTGTCGGGGGAAGAGTTGATCCGGCTGCTCAAGCTGACCTGGCTGTCCTCGGTGGGGCCCTGTAAGATGAATTGGTTGGGAAGAGAAGCCATTGGACACAGTGGGGAGCCTATGTCCCCAGGGGGCTGTTTTGGAAAGGGTCCCTCCTGACCACCGGGTGTCCACCCCTATACGCCCACCCACAGCAGGGGAGCCTGTGGGGCCAGTGGTGCCCAGTGCTCACCTCCTGGGTCACCAGGCTGCCGATCTGGATGGGGGGTGGGGTGGGCACAGAGGAGCTCTTCACCTGCCAGGCCCGGGGACTGGCCTTGAACACATGGTTGGCATCACTGAGGCTGGCAGAGGGCAATGGGCATCTGTTGACCAGGCAGGTTCCACTGCGGTCCCACCCCCCCCAGGGGAGAGCTGTTTGCATAAAGTAGAGAAAACCCGGAAGTCCTGGCTCCAGACCTGGGCCACCTCTCCTCTTTCGTTCCTGCTCCGTCTTCCCCAGGAAGCCCTAAGCTGGACTGGAATCCCTGGGACATGGCACAGGCTGTAGTGGCTCAGGCAGGCAGGACTGGCAGGAAGTAGTCCCTGGTCTCACCTCTCTGTGCGGAGGGGAGGGAGGATGCTGTTCTGCAGGCACTGGGCTTCAGAGCTCAGCGTCTTCACGCTCTCCTGGTCGGACTCGGGGGTTAGCAAGGTTCCTGCTGGGGTAGTTTTGGGCAAGGAGCTGTCCTGGGAATAGGGAGGCGCAAATAGTCACAACACTTGGTCCTGACCCAAGTAACAGTGCAGGGTAACGAAGATACAGAGGGTGTCTGGGGCTGTAACATGGGCTGGGAGCCCCAGAGGGCAGGGGGCCTGAGTTCTGGGTCCCAAGGGGCCAGCTATGGTCTGCTAGGCATCCCCTGTGACACTGTGTGGTGGCCTGGTCTCCTGGGAGGGCATCTGGGGCCATTTGTGATGTCTTAGATAGCCAACCCTAACCCTCAGACCCTCAGTGGGGACAAGTGCCAGAGACGAATGCCCTAGGACAGGGACCTTACTCAGGCTTGGCAAAGCTTTGGGTGGGGTTAAAAAAAAAAAAAAAAAAAGAAAGAAAAAACGGGTCAAATCCCTGGGACCAGCCAGTCTGGCCCCACCTGCATCCCAGCTACCTGCAGGCACTGCCTCAGGCATCAGTCCCTCTCTCAGCACCTCAGGCGCCCACCTACCTGCAGGGCCCGAGAGGCCACGTGGTCCATGATGGTGGCCCGCTCCAGGCTGCCCTCCTCCAGCTCCCGCAGGTACACTTCGTACAGCTCCTCCAGGTGCTTAGGAACGGCCAGGTTGTAGTCTGCGGAGGGAGAGGCAGGGCTCAGGGCGTGCCCTCGTGCCCTCGGACACTCTGTGGGTCTATGGGGCCCGTGGGTGGCTCCGACGCGCAGGGCGCGGGCCCTACCGTCGATGATCTGCCGCTGGCCCTGGATGATTTCGTCGCAGAGGCTGCGGTGCTGCTCCAGGCGGCGCACGGCCTCGCGGCGATGGCGGAGCGCGCCGTCCCGGAGCAGCGCGTGCGACTGCATCTCGGTGTTCTCCACCTCCAGCTCGTGCACGCGGCACAGCAGGCTGAGCACTTCGCGCTGCTCCTCGGAGCCGATGCGCCGCGGCAGGGTCTCCTCCAGGCGCCGGCCCCGCGCGCGCAGCTCCCGGCAGCGCTGCTCCAGCGCCAGCTGGTGGGGGTGCGGGGGCACGGGATCAGCGCCAGGCAGCCTGCCAGGGGCCGCTCCCGCCCGCCGCTGGGCCTGTCCCCACCCCTCCAGTCGCTAGACTCCGGGCTCCCGGCTGAAGCTCCATGCCGAGGTCTACCCTTGGAGCTGTATCTTGGACCTTGCAACCAAGGGCATCTCCTAAGCGGCCCCCTGTGCCTACCTTCTTGCCGCCCTCACCACAACCAACTCCTCGCATCAGCGCCTTGGATCTGCTCAACCCCAGCCCATCTGATGCCCTCAGGGTTCATGGTACCCTGAAGTCCCCTGGTTGGGACGTGCTCCAGAAGGCAGAGATCTCTCATCTGGAAGATCCTAATGATAATATTGGCCCCCATTTTTTGAGTCCTTGATATGTGAAAGGCATTTATTTATCTTCCCAACAACCCCACTAGGGCTTTGACTACCTCCCATGTACACGACACTCCTCTTTCACAGATGAGTAAGTGAGGCACAAAGAGGTGAAGAAATGTAGCAAGGTCACAGAGGATTTGCGTGGCCTGAGCTCCCAGGTCTCACTCTTCCTATGCCCTCACCCCCACCCCAGCCCCTTCCTGCTGAAGCCTCTCAAACCCCCCCTCCCAGACCCTCAAACCCCGGGCACCTTCTGCGTTCGCAGCTTCTTCTGCTCTCCCATCAGGGCAGCGATGCTCTCTCGGGCCGAGGCCACCTCGGGGGGCTCCAGGATGTCTGGCTGGTCATCACCTGTGTCTGAGTCCTTCTCGCTGTCGTCCTTGGTGTAGGACTCCTTCCGCTGCTCCTCCCGCCACTTGAGTGCCCTACGTGATTTCTCATGCTCCCAGCTGCCGCAGCCCCAGCCCCAGGGGGAAACACGGGATTCAGGCTATGGGGTCACAGCGTGCAGCTCCAGCTCCCAGACCCTGTCCCAGGTCCAGGGGCGCTTACCCGGCAATGGTGAGCAGGTGGCGGGAGGTGTCAATCTGCACCTCCATGGCATGGTTCTCCAGCTCCAGCAGGCGTCTCCGCACATCCATCTGTTCCTGGAAAGCGCTGATGAGCTGCTCCCGCAGCTGTCCCATCTCAGCCTGCTCACCCTGGCCGCTGTGCAGTTGGACTTCGGCTGCCCGTTGGATGGGAGGTGAGAGGTGGTCAGGGGAAGAGGAAGGGTCAGGCCAGGAAAGTCTGGGCCCATCTGGGATCCTTCCCTCTCTTGCTAAACAACTTCCTGTGCAACCACCTCCTCCAGAAAGACCTCCTAGATTACCACCTCCTCACACATCCCCCTTTCACTTGGAATCTTCAGGCTACTACCCAGAGGTGATTCCCAGCTCCTCTGTATGAACTGGGCTTCAGCAGCCTTTAAAGCATCTTTCTGTCAACGAATAAAAGGCATCCCTTAGACGCTTTACTGCCATCTGTTGGAAAATCATTGTAGCAAATACAGAAACTCTACAAGAGAACAGTGTCTTCGGGTGATGTAGGGCACAGTCTCACAGCCCTGCGCTGCAGCCCTGAGAGTGATGCCCCCCACAGCCAAATGCTCACATGTCCCCCACTCGTGTGATATCCACTAATCTTCATGTCAAGTCTCCGAAGCAGAGATCATGATCCCTTTTGACAGTGGAAGGACAGAAGACTCAGATTGGTTGATGACTAGTCCAAGCCTACTCAGCCAGAAAGAGCCTGAGCCTGGCTTTGAACCCAGCGCTGCCTGACCCCAGAGCAATTTGAGACAGCCTGGAAGGGCTTCGGGAGGCGGGCTCCCACTAATGCAGACCCACTCACACACCTTGGATGTGGCGGATGTCGCCCCGCTCCAGCCGGCTTCGGGGCTGGCCCCGCCCACCCTGCTCGTCGATTTTGCACTTAAGCCGCTGAATCTCGCCCCGCAGGTCGGCGATGATGCTGGTGTACTGGGCGATGTGGTAGGAGACGTTGAGCAGGTTCTGCTTCACCTGGGGGACCGTGGTTGAGAGCTGAGCAGCTTCAGTCACCCAGGTGCCAGGGCTTGCCTGTGGGGTCCTCTTTTTCTTCCCCCCATCTTTCTGGGTGCCAGCAATGGCCTCCTTGCCTCCAATCCCACAACCACACTGCATGCTTCCACCGGAGCCATACTCCTAAAATGCTGCCTCCCCTACTCAACCTTCAGTGGCTCCCTACTCCTTGGGGGAATTGCTCTCATTCCTTCCTCAGTGCTGAAGGCCCACCACCGACTCTTTAGATTTTCTTTTGGCTCACTGCTCCAGCTCAAACATTCTGTTCTAGCCCAGGAACCATCCTGCTCGTCCCCCTCCCACACCACAGACAACATCTCCTTCCTTCCTTACTTCTCCCTCTCTCCTGAAATTTCCTCCCCATCCTTCAGAGTCCTGCTCACAGTCTCCAAAGAGCCCCATGGGAGCACCAGCTCTCCTGCTGGCAGCGCTTCCTGCTACTAATAATATTCCGAACTATCATTTCACGGTATCAAGGACATGTCTCCTCCCACCACTAGGTTCCAAGGTTTGGAATAAAACACAAAGCACTTGGAATAGTGGCTGGCAAGCTGTAGTGTCAGGAGAATGCTCATTAAGCTCTGCTTCAGAATTCCCATCCCTCCACCCACACAGGTGGAAACAGACTCCCTAAGCCATAGCGGGGATTCTAACACGTTCAACAGAGAGGGTGAGAACGTGGACTTGGAAACCAGGCTGACCCAGTTCTAGTCTCAGCGCCATCACTGCCCAGCTAGGAAGTCACTTAACTCCCTTCAGCCTCATCTTCCCCAGCTGTCAAGTGGGGACAGTGATAACGCCTGCCTTATTTGAGGATCGGATGAGACGATCTGATAAAGGGCCCAGCATAAGGGGTCAGTATCAGTTACCTCTATCATGACGATTACGATCAGGGGCTTTGAAAAGATAAACAGGAAGATGGGAGGGGATGATGGGGCTGGGGGAGCACAGACCCCGAGCAAGAAGGGGACCCTCGGGAGCTGGGGGCTTCCTGGCAGGAAACAGGTGTTGAAGGTACAGGGAAAGGAGCAGGGTTGACATTGGACTGGGGAGTGAGGCCAGTGCAACGGTGGCTGGTTCCAGAGTGTGTGAGGCGGGGTGGCAGGGCCTGAAATCAGCCCATGGGCTCGAGTCTTGGCCTAGGAAGGCGTGCTCTGGGGGACAGACCAGCGGTCCCTCACCCTGGTCTTGATGTTCTTGGCCCGGCCGGCGTAGGTCAGCGTGTTCCGGGACTCCTCGAAGGCACTGCTCGCTGGGCTGATGTGGGCGATCATCACCGTCCGGCTGTTTCCCCCCAGGGAATCCTGGATGGGGAGGAGGATGGGGCTGTGGTCAGCAGGGGGCCGCTTCCCGGACCCTGCTCCTGCCTGGCTGTTCCTGGTGCCCTTGGTGTGTGTCTGTCTCGCACTCTTTGCCACACATGCATACACACACACACACACACACACACACACACACATACACACACAGCGCTACAGGTGCTAGTATGGAGCATCAAATGGAAGAGTCCAGATTCCTCTCCCCCTCTGCCATCCCCCCTGCCCCACCCCATCCCTCTTCTGGTTTCTTCTCCAAAATTCAGATTTGAAAATTTCTAGTATCCGGGTCAGGGTCTCCCAGCTTCCCCTTCTCCTCCTCTCTATATAAGAACGAGGAAAGGCCGCAGCCCTGCTTGGCTGGAAACCAGAGGGGAAAGACCCCCATGGGGCCCTGGGCCCCTCCCCATCACCTCTGGCCTCCCAGGTCCCCCCATTTTCCGACTGCTGATGGTGCTATTGTTTTGGCTGGAGTGAGTGGGGGGGACGGGGACCTCTGTATGAAGGCTGGGGGAGTCAAGGCCCTTGCTGCAGCAGTGACCAGCAAGCTCCCTCACCTCTCTAAATCCTCGCTCCCTTGGATTTTGGTTCCCAAGCTGGCAGTTGTTAACTGCCCCAACCCCCGAGCCTGGAGGTGCGGTCATGTTGGCAGGTGGATGGCCAGTGAGCGTGAGGCCAACTGCAGCCTTCGTACTAGCCCAGACACACCTCTGTTTGCATCCTACATCCTGCACTCACTAGTCTGAGCCCTCGGGAAGGTTACTTAGCCTCTCCGTGCCTTCTTTTCCTCATCTGCACATAGAAATAGTAATCCGCTAACTCACAGAGCTGCTGACAGGATGAAAGGAACTTGGGGGTGGTGGTGGTGAAGCACTGAACACAGAGCCCATCCATGAGTGGGCCCCCCTAACAGCTGCCTCTGTGAACTGTGAGGCTGACTGTGCACCTGAACCCCCAAATCCAGACGATTTCCGGTTCCCTCAGACCTACAGTGCTGGGGTAGAGGGGTCAGGTCCCTCTCCCTCCTTGCTGCCCACTCTGTGGTGAGAGTTGCCAGGTAACATATAAGGCACCCAGTTAAGTTTGAATTTCGAATAAACGAGTGATTTTTTTTTAGTCTAAGTATGTCCCAAATATGGCATGGGATATACTCATACCAAAACAGATTTTGTTGTTTATCTGAAATCCAAGCAGCTGGGCATCCTGTATTTCTAACTGTGAACCTGGCACCTGCCCTTGGTGCCCAGTGCTGGGGCCCGGCTGCAGCCGGTACCTTCAGGAGCCGGGTGAGCTTGCTATCGCGATAGTTGATGTACTTGTTGCCGCTCTTGTCACTCAGGGCGTTGATGCAGTTGCCCAGGGCCAGCAGCGAGCGGTTGATGTGGGCCCCCTCCTTCATGCGCTGCCCACGGTTCTGCGTCTGGTGGGGAGTGGTGCGCAGCGGGTGTAACTCCCCTCCCTGGGTGATAACCTCCCCCCTCGCCCCAGGGGCTCTGCAGAATAGCGATGCCCCATCCCGCTCTCCACCAGGGGTCCCAGAGGGCATTCGAGAAGGTAAGAGAACCGGAAGGGCTCTGAGTAAGAGTGGGGACAGGAGGCTTCGGAGGAGGGCTGAGAGCCTCTGTCTCTTCCAGGGCTGGACCACAGGCACCTGGCTGTAGAGGACGAGCCAGGCTTCAGGGAGAAGGAAGGAAGTGTGTGTGAATTGTATGTGTATATGTGACAGCATGAAAGAAGAGTGTGTGTGTGTGTGTGAGAGCAGGACAGGGTCAAGTCCAAGGACACTCTGCCTACAGCTGCCCTCAGGAGGCGTCTCTGCCCAGCCTGGTGAAGATGGGACCTGATCGCTCCAGTGGCTGCAGGGCATACCCTCTCCCCACTGGCTGCTCCCCTGTACCCCTCCTCCAGGAAGCCCTCAGGCTTCTACTGGAAAAGAAAGGTGTGTTTCTCCAACCCCACTCTGTTTATGCCAACCCCACATGTTCAAACACGAAGCCCTGTTACTTCTCCCTGGCGCTGTATTTGTCCCTTGCATTTGTTTCAGTGCGATTACTGACATCACCCAGCCTCATGGCTCAGGTGACCATGAAACCTCCAAGTTCACCCGCAGGAGGGGACTGAGGCCCAGGCAGCAGAGCCAAGAACCAGGGCTTAGTGGTGGGGGACAAAAGCTGAGACATGGGTGACGGACCTTCCTCTCCCCTTGATGTGGTTGGCAGAACCCCCTCTCGGGCTCTGCCCAGGGTCCCCCCAACCCCTGCTCCACATCTGGGCCCACTCATTCTCTTACCTGCTTCCCCTCTCCTCCAGGGAAGCCACAGTCTCCTTCCCTAGAGAAACCCTTGCACTCCCAGCCCCCTTCCCACAAACAGCCCCTGGGGTTGTCCCCAGGACCTCCCACCCCACCCTTCCCTTCCTGCTCCTCTGCGACATTCCTCAGTCACTTTCCCTGGGGCACCTTCTCATACCCACCCTCTCTGGGACAGTTCCCATCCCTATCCCTCGGGGAGCTGGTGGCCAGCACCCCTGCCCTGCCCTCCCAACCTTTCTCCGCAGCCCCTGGGGGAGCCGGCCTCACCTGGGAGGCGCGCTCAGAGCCGGCCAGGTCAATCATGAACAGGCGGCCCTGCCGCACCTCTTGTAGGATGTTCTTAACTCGACTGCGCTGGCGCACGGCCACCTGGAGCACGGCATGGGAACGGGAGGACGTCTGGTTGGCGGCCGTGGGCTCCTGGGTCCTCTGCCGGTTCCCCTTCATCAGCAGCTGCATGATCTGGGTGGGCGGGACAGAGGAAGGGAGACCACTCCTGGGGACCCATGGGGATGCCCCCACATCCTGCATCTGAGAGGTTGCGAAGGGGCCTAGGCTAGGGGTGGGCCAGCACCCCCGTGTGCTATGGGGCCTGGGAGGCTGGTTGCCTGTTCAGCCCCTACTGGGTAAGCATGGCTGGGGGCATGGAGGCAGGTGTGAGAGTCCCTTTCTTGCTGTCATTCAGCATCCTCTGTGTCTGCCCCAGCCTCAGCTGAGCGGGCAGCTACTCCCTGGCTGCCCTGCCCAGCCCCCTCCCATCCCCTCCTGGAGACGGGTGAGTGCTCCTCTCCACTGCCCCAGCTAGCTGCTCAAGACTCGCCTCTTTGGCATTGATGGTGGAGACCTCGGTGATTCCGGCCACCTGGATCACCCCTTTGGAGTCCTCCCTCAGCTCCAGGTACCCCAGGGCAGGGTTCAGCAGGTCCCGGATCATCTCATTGTAGATCTGCCGGGATGGGTTGGGAGGGGCAGGGGACAGACATTAACAGGAGACCAAGGGCAAGTTGTTCAGTTAAAGGGTCAGAACTCCAGGCTCTTCTCAGGGAAACCCTGGTTAAGGAAAAAGACCCTTTCCCCTTTCTATGGGGTGGGCATAAGGGGGCTTCAGCATCTAGAGGGAAACATCGGGCTGCCAGAGCCAAGGGTACACAAGTCATCACAACCAAGCGGGACTCCCTTTGCAGGCTGGCCGGGCACCAGGCAGAGGATGGGACCAGATCCATGACCGAGCTGTTTGTTGCTAGGCAACCCTTATGCTATCTTCACTCCCCCACCCCCACCCAGGCCCCCAAAGCGCATCTTGCTGGCTGAGTCAACACCATGCTGGCTGGAGCAGCTGTTGGCAGCAATGCTTCGCTGCCCTTCCTGAGCTGTCACCCAGGAGACTATCAGCTCCCGCAGGGAGCCAGGGAGGCCAGGAGCCAGATGGAGTCTAGCCCACTGGCTCTCCTGCTTCTTCTGGCCTCTGTGTGCTCCCACCCCCGCTGACCCATCACTGCCTGGTGGTAGCACTCCCACAGGTGGGCACTAGGGGTTGTGACAAGGTAGCGAAGGTTGGCAGGTCCAAGCCTGTCCCTACATACTTGCGGTGCTCACCTGTACCTGTATACGCCGAGTGCCTGCACGTAGTCTGGCAGGGCCAACACGGTCGGCTTTAAGGAGTGGGCCCAGGAGGCTGGCGTCTGGGAGGGTGGCTGAGGTCTGTGCTCAGGGTCAAGGCTACTTTGGAGTGTGGCACAAGGGGCAGGGCTCGGCTTTAAAGCCCTGGGGTCCTGAGTTTGAATCCCTGCTCCCTCACTTATTGTGTGACCTTGACCTGGTTGCCTCACCTCTCTGAGCCTCAGGTTTTTATAAAGTGGGGCCAGCAATATGCACATGGGAGAGCAGCGGTGTTGAGCACCCCAGTGACCCTGCCTCAGTTAGGTGGGCCAGCCCCCTCCCACGGGCCTCTTGTCCAAGCAGGGGTCGGGGCAGGTCTCACCTCCAGGTAGGACATGGACACCTCATATTCCATGTCATTGCTGGTCTCCTCAATGGCACGGAAGAGGTCATTGAGGGTCCGAACATAGATGCCAGGCTCGTGGTCTGTGCCCAGCATGGTGTAGGTTTTCCCGCAGCCTGGGGCAGAGCAGGTGGGTGGGTGAGCAGAGTGGGGCCTGGGAGCGCAGGGGCTCCTGGAAAACCTGGGTCTGTCCTCAGGGCTGGGCCCCCCCAGGTGGCCAGGGAGGTGGAGCGGGGGAGAAGAGAGCATCCTTGGCTAGGGATGGGGCTCTGGGTCCAGAGGGCCCTGGGGATGGGCGGTTTGGATCGGCCGCATCCTTGATTCCTGTTCCAGCTGGGGCCAGACTGGCTCTGTGGTGGGGGCTCAGGGGGCTTGATCCTCAGCGGGGACAACGGGGCATGAAGTCCTCTCCCGTGGGCTGGGCTCCCCCTCACCTGTGGGGCCATAGGCAAAGACAGTGGCATTGTAGCCTGAGATGACACCTTCGATGAGGCTCTTGGTGGTGGCCTGATACACCATCTCCTGCAGGGAAGAGGAGACCCATCAGGGGCCTGGGCACTGGTGGGGCAGAGCACACACGTCCACTGGTACCTCCTGGCCCCCAACAGAAGCAGCTTCTGTCCTGAGAGCCCTCGGCCCTAGAGAAGTGGGGCGGGAGGTGGGGGACGGGTATCTCTGCTTTCACCCCTGGGGGGGATGCCAGCCTGAAAGGGAGCTCGGGACACCCGAGATGCCTCCCCTCACGGCTGGCTCCCAGGCCCCGGCCCAGAGAACGCATTACATCTGCTCGTGGGAGCATCCCACAGATGGGCAAGACGGGGTCCCTGGGAGGGTGTCAGCTTCCCCGAGACTCTCCTCCCAGCACCAGATGAGCTTCAAGCACCTTCCTCCAGCTCCCATAGGGCCACCTGTGGGATGAGCTGTATGGGTCCCCGTGTCAGGTGGCATTTGCCTCTGACCAGGTTGTGTCCATGCAGGGGGCTCTTGTGCTTCTGGGGACATGGTGGGGAGAAGCTACAAGTGGTGGAGGAAGAGCTGAGGGTCAGTGGCAGGGTCCCCTAAGGGCTACCTCCTGAGTAGGGCAGAGGACAGAGAGGGGATCCTGTGTGTCCCCAGGCCCAGGCTGTGTCTCACCTGGGTGGCAGTGAAGTCAAAGGCCACATCGAATAGGTAGGACTTCTCCCGGGAGCGATGCGCCCGCAGGATGTCATCGGGGTCCTCCATTGGGTCCATAAGAACCACCATCTGCAAAGGTCCCCGAGGGAAGGCTGGTGGTCACCCAGGAGTCCCGCACCGCCTTCAGCACTGACCTCGCCTCTCCTCACTAGGACTCGGGAAGGATGATGCTCTGTGTCCGGGGTTACCTGAGCACCTGGGCTCATGCCAGACAGCCGGGGCGGGAGCTGGGGGTGGGGGGAGTGAGCCACGGCTGTGCTCCAGGGCTGGATGGGTGTTATTGTTGTTCTCAGAGCAGGAAACGGAGGCACAAAGTAGCACAGGCGATCTGGCTTGTGGGCCCGCGCCCTGCCCTGCATCCTGCACCTGCTGTCACCTCCCAGCCCCATCGGCTCCCAGGGGGCCTTGCGGGGTTGGGAGGGTTTCCTGCCCAGTCCCTCAGCAGTTATATGCATCCAGGTGAGGTCCCAGCACTCAGATTGGCCTTACCTAATATGACCCTGGCCAAGGAGGTAAACTGAGTCCTAAGAGAGGACAAGGCAATGAGGAGGATGGGCTGTCCTTGGGCCTCCCAAGGTCGCAGAGACAGGGATGGAGCCCCCTTCCTGGGTCAGCAGCAGAGCCAGGGCGAGTGACAGCCAAGGCATGAGGGGCAGCCACTCCGAGGGACAGAGGGAGCTGGCGGTGAGGCAGCGGGAGGCCGAGTTGGCAGCCCAGCCCAGCTCCGTGGACATGGGAGATCCACGTGGGTCCCTCTGGGTGCACCCCCGTCAAGCACAGGATTTAGGAGGCCCAGCACCAGGACGGCCACAGCCTTGAGACTCCCACTAGACTCCTCCCAGCATTCTATGTATGCTCTGATACCAACACCCGCTCCTTCACTACCTGGACTCCTGTGGTCTGGACACACCTGCGCTCACTGCATCTAAACTGGCCTAAGACCCTGGGTGTCCCGGCAGGGCCCTCTTCTGGGATTCTCAGTAGAGGAGGGAAGAAGGAAGAGGTAAGACAGCTGTCCAGGAGACCCGACCCCGGGAGCCTCACCCAGAGATCTCAGCCAATCGGATGGGATTCCAGGTAAGCCAATTAGAGGGGATGCTCAAGACAGGCAGGGAAAGAATGAGGCCACTGACTGAGGCCACTGACTGAGGCCCCTTCACAGCTCGCCAAAGGCTGGGTGGTCAGAGAAAGGGGTGTGCGGGGCGTCTGGGCCTCGGCTGTACCCGGGGTGCCCACCTGTCCCCAGCCACCGCCTCAGGGCTTCAGCCCCAGTGCCCTGTAAGCCTCTTCCAGGATCCAGTTCCTGTCTCTGGCCCTAACACCAGCAGCAGAAGCCTGGATCAAGTTTCAGATTCAAATAAAGATAAACCCGCCCACAAGTCACCGGTCCCAGCAGGATGCAACAGGACCCGACCAGGTGTCCAGCTCTCACCCTCAGTGCCAGCGCTCCTGCGCCTGCTGGCAGCGCCAGCCACCTGAGGGGCACCCTCTGGGGGCCTTTGAAGGAGGAGAGGGTGAGCGGTGTGCACTGATGCCCATCACCCACTGATCACCTTCAAATGACCTCTGGACACTGCCAAGTTCATGGCACCGTGGGCACTTGGTTCCTTCGATAGCCAGGCTCTTGAATCAGTACATTGTCAGCATGGCCACCATTATCCCCTCTAAAAGAGGGCTTTGTCTGGGTCTCCATCTGTCTGGGCCCCAGCCCATGCCCCACCCTTCAGGGCATCACCCCCATTCCTGACCACTCAGGCATAACAATGGAGCCTTGTGCCCCTCGGCCAGGTGAACTGGAGCTGAGCCTTGAAGGGTAGGGGGGTCGGGGTTGGGGGAAGTGATCTGGACTGCCACGGGGAGCAGCACAGGGAGTTCAGGCCGGTGACCACGATTACTGAGCACCTTCTCTGTACCAGGCATTAAGTGAGGGCCCGGGGAGGGAGAGAAAGTGCGATGGGTTTGACGCTCATCGTTGAGTGGGGATCGGATCATTTGAATAACAAGTGCCGGGCTACAAGAAGCCATCAGAGCAAAGAGAAGGGGCACCTTCCCTGATCCAGCTTTTGCATGACAGGAGGGCTTCCTGGAAGAAGTGGTGCCAGGACTGAATCTCAAAGGATGAGTAGGAGTTGGCCGAGAAACTTGAGGCGAGGAAAGCACACTGCGGAAAGCACTATGTGCCATCTTCGCAGCGCTACGTGCTCTGCACACACTTCCTCATCTTCTCTGACAGCCTAGAGTGGGGGCTCTTATCACTGCTGGGTTGTAAGGCGGAATCAGCTTCGTGACGTACCCAAAGCTGCGCTGCCAAGTACAGAGCTGGCTGGATTCAGAGTTGGTGGGCTCCAGAATCCAGGCTCCTAACTACCAGGCCTCCTGCCCCTCCCTCTTGGGGATCAGCAGTGGCCTTCCTGGGGTGAGGCCCACCCAGCATGGTTGAACTGTGTCCTCCCCAAATTCAAATGTTAAGGTCCAACCCCCAACACCGCAGAATGTGACTTTATTTAGAAAGAGGTTGTTGCAGATGTAATTAGTTAAGCTAGAATGTGGTTCTTAACTGGTATCCTTATCCAAAGGGGGAAGCTGGACCCAGACACGCGCGGAGGGAGGACGATGTGAAGAGACCCAGGGAGAAGGCAGCCATCTGCACGTCAAGAGCAGAGGCCTGGGATAAATCCTCCTTCGCAGCCCTCAGAAGGAGCCAGCACTTCGGGCGTCTGGCCTTAGGCTGTGAAAGACGTTATTTCTACTGTTGGAGTCCCCCAGCCAGGGGTACTTCGTCACAGCAGCCTTGCAAACTGGCACGGCCCCCCCGAGGCAGGCCCAGCTGCTGCAGGGAGGTGGGGGAGGGTTGCCACAACCTGAGGTGGACCCCCGGCCTGCCCCTCCGTCAGCCCCAAAGTGGTGGGCTCGGCAGGGGAGCCCTCTTTCTCAGTCCCCGAGTCTTCAGCTTTCCTGCCTGCAGCATGCTGGGCACCTGCCTCTGGGAGGTTTCAAAGGGGACATTGCTCACACGGGATGCACAGGGGCCTCCTTAAGGCTGGCGGGAGGGTGGGAGGCAGGGTCTAGAGTGGGGCAGGTGGGCAGCATCGAGGTTGGGCTCTGTCCCCACAGCCCCAGGCCTCCTAACTCAGCAGAGGCCCCAGCCTGACCTCTCCCTGCCCCCACTGCCCCCACCTCCAGGCCTGTTTTAAGGCAATGCCCATTTGGTATTTCCCCAGTTCTAGCTTTGGGCCCAGAAACCCAAGATCCACTAGGGAAGTAGGGGGCCTCAGGCTCGGGGGAGGATGTCGTCCATAGACTGTGTCCCCAGTAGGGACCAGACTCCCTCCAGCATCTCCTAGGTGAGAAATACTACGAGCAAAGGGTGGAGGAGTCCTTCCGGTTGCACCACTAAGCTGCAGGGCTTTGATCGGCTTTGCAGTTTGAACCGGCTCCGTTCTGGCCGCCAAATGGCTAAACCTAGACCAGGGTTTTGCAATCTTGGCCCTGCTGACACTTCAGGCTGGATCACTGCTACTGGGAGCTGTCCTGTGCACTGCGGGATGCTTAGCAGCGGCCCTGCCTCTACCCACTCAATGCCAGTGGCACAGCCTCCTCCCAGTTTGTAACTCCCCTGGGGAGCAAAATCGCTTTCAGTTGAAAACCTCTGACCTAGACTGTTCGTCCTTAAGCCTCTGAGACCAGTAGCGAAATCTCCAAGGGAAGGGGTGTGCAAATTGGAGTCAGGTTTCACACTGCTGTGTGACCTTGAGAAAACTGCACCACCTCTCTGGGCTTCAGGTTTTCTCTATCTGGAAGTCAAGGAGGACCAACACGGCCGTAGCCTTGAGAGACGATATCATGCCAACACCTCCCATCCACTCAGGAAGCCTCAGCAGAGAATGGGGACCTGGGGAGGCCCCAGCCTAGGAGATGTCACTTCCAGCCCAGGGAGCCCAGCCCAGAGCGCCTTTATTCTCAGGATATAAACCAGATGCAGGAAAACAAAAGCCTAATTCCAGGTGGCTATCATCCCTGTAAGGCTGTTTCTAGGTTTTTGTTTTTTCTTTAAGAAGGAGAATTCGTAGCTGGCCATATTTCTAGTTGTAAATGGACCATCCTGTGGAAACCCAAGAAAGGAGATTTTGATGCCAGGAAGGGTGTCTCTGGGCCCTGTCAGCCTTCAGGCTAAACAGAAAAGACCAGAACTGAGCCGGCTGAGTTCATAAAGCCACCAAGGGCCAGCTGGCTGCTTAGGACAGAGCCACGCCTCGCCGATCTCCTGGCCAGGTCCCCACCTGCCTTCAGGACCCTGAGCACCCTGAGGCCCGGGATAAGGGGACGTGTGACCGACAGTCAAGGACTGCATCTCCCACGGGTCTGCAGATGCTGTCATCAGAGGCCCCCAGGAGCTTTAAAATTCAGATTCCCAGGCACTGCTCGAATTCATTGAACTGGGATCTCTGGGGAATTGGGCCCCACAAAGCTGCCTTTTTAACCAGCACGCTTGCCTTGTACTCATCCAGGTGCTCAGGGTCAGAACCCTCGCATCCTGGCAGGATGATTCGGAACAGTCAAAGGGCAGCAAACAACCCAAGTGCCAACTGATGAATGGATCAATCAAATGTGGAGCACCCATGGCATGGCACACTGTCCAGCCACAAAAAAGGATGACATTCTGACACCTGCGACAATGTGGATGAACCTGGGAAACCTCAGGCTCGGCGAAACAAGCCAGGCAGGAGGGACCACACGTGGGATCCCATTTTCAGGAACTGTCCGGAGCAGGCGGGTCTATAGAGGCGGGCGATCCTGGGCCGGGAAGGGGCTGGGGAGATGGGCGGGATGGTGACCGAGGGCTGGAGGGAAAGGCTCCTCCGATCTGCTCCCAGTCACCATCCACCAGGCTCAGCTCTGGGAGGCAACAGGGCAAAGAAGCATCCAGATAGTGGGTGTGCGGGAGGCCCCACCCCCGGGCAGGCAAGTGGGCTGAAGGCACCCAGGCTGCACCCCAGCATTCCCTGTCTCTGTCGCTCGGCCTCTGTCACCTTACACTTTATTTGTCCTTCACAATAGCCTCACGCTTGTGTGGCAAAGCTCCGCCTTGCAGGGTCTCCTCTAATCCTCTCAACAGTTCTTGGGCTGGGCGGAGCCAGGTCTCGATGTCCTGTCTTCTGATGAGGAAACAGAGACCAGGACCCGGAGGCCCCTGGCACGGCTCCTGGACTGGACCCTAGGAGCATGGGGTGGGGCGGGGAATGGGCGAGTGGTGGTGACAGTTGGGCTTTGAGCAGATAAAGACCAATTACGGGATTATGCATGTGGTCCGGTGACTTAAATCCTGTGGATAAACAATCTGGGAGGCGAGGGAGGGGCAGCAGGCTGTGGGGAGAGGATGCCTTTTTGTTTTGGAGTCTCTTCTCCCAGCCCTGGCGCTTCTGGGCCCTACCAGCCCCTCAGGCTGTCCCTGCACCCTGTGGGCATCCATGGCACCACTGCGGGGTCCCGTGCCAGTGTCTAGTCCCGCCCCAGATGCTACTAGGAGACCGAGCTCCTACCACACTCTCCCAGAAGCACATATGTGTGACAGTGACCAATCAGGGACCATCAGATGGACAGTCCTGAAACCAGGAGGGGAGGGCAGAAAGTAGGCCAAGGTTTCACTTACCCTGGGGCCTGAAACCAACCAGTAAGTCAGCCCTTGACATAAACTAACATCCTTAAACCCCTACTGTATGCCAGGCACTGAGTGAGCACTGGGCATCCATTAGCCCATGAAGACTTTGAAGAAGGCATGCGATGATGGTCCTGAGTCAAATGAGGGCCCTAAGACCAGGGCACCTGAACTGTCCCCCTTTACAAATCCAAACCGTAACTCCAGCTTCAGCTTCCCCAGAATCCAGGCACACTGGCTTCTTGTGCCCCGAGGACACTTTGCTGTGTGAGTGTCCACCTCTGCCAAGCCAAGAGATCAATGTCTCCCTGGTACCCAGGAGGACAATGCTAACCCCTAAGCAGGGCTGTCTTAGGACCCTCCTGGTGGCCCAAGCCAGCGGGTGATGGACGCTTTGGTCCACCTCTCCCCACTCAGGACCCACCAGCTGATGGCCTTTGGCAGCACCACTCCCTGCTGATCACCGATGGCCGGGCCCTCAATATTGACCTCTGGGCTGCTCTTCTCAGTGGCTACCCACCCTCAGGATCAAGATCGCACCAGCAGGGCGAAGTTACCCATCTATCACAGAGGGAGGCAGAGCCCAGAATCCCAGGCCAGGAGAAGCTGGGTAGGGGAGCCCCTCTGTGGGGCTGGGCCATGAAGGGGGACCACAATCAGGGGAGCAATGGAAAGCATCTGGGTAAAGGCCAAATCTACTTCCCCAGCAGACGTCTCTTTACAGGAGGCAGGGCGCTGCGCACCTTTCCTGGGAAGAGACTCCTCATCCATGTTGCTCTGGAGATGCCCCTAAACTCAGCCTCCTGGCCCACCAGGCTCCAGATCCTGGGAGGAGGGAGCGGGGCTCCGGGTGGGCAGCTGGCCCATCACTGAGTCTGACCAAGCCTGCAGCCCCCAGCCTCCTGCAGGACCAGTGATGCAAGCCTGGGGGGCCAGTGCCACAGACAAACTGTGGGGGGACACCAGAGAGGGATGGAGGTCAGGGGGCCAGGCCTGGTTAGAGTAGGAGGCTGGGGATGTTGGCTGTCCGTTTTGCTTCTTGGACTCTTGCGTCCTCACCTCCTGCTTGCCAGGGCCTTACTGGTCAGGGGGACAGAGCACCTGAGGGATGGCTGATTTTTCAGAGGTTCTCAGCCTGCCGTTTGCTGTGACTTCTTTCTCTCAAACTGCAGGCCAGGCAAGTGTAGCCTTGAACCCAGTGCAGACAGAAGATATTCGGGGCCAGCAGCCTAGCATTTTCCTTGCAGGGCTCGGAGTCTGTGTTGAGAGCCCCGAGCCCACACTGCTTAGACCACCCTCTGCAGGTCTAGACCGACAAAGGAGCAGCCCTGTTGGGAGCGCCCAGCCCGGGACCTTCTCGGAGGCACAGCTCCCTCTCTACTGGCAGGGACAGAAAGGAGCCAGTGTTTGCCGTGTGTGGGCACACAATGGGCTGTGCCCTGGACCAGAGTGTTTCCATCAGCATCAGTTCATATCTGTCAGCCCCCATTCCGGCTGGGAGCCAGGAGCAGCCGAGAGAGAGCGTCATTGTCCCACCCCGAGGACCTGCTATCCTTAGGAACAAGCTGGACAAACAGGGAGTGGCCTTGCCTCGAAGGAGGTTTCTCCTCTCAAGTTCTCTGTCTCTTCTTGGCTGACCCCTCTCATCAGCCAGTCCAGCACCCCTGGGCCCTTTCAGTCCCTAATAGATGATAACTCACAGCTATTAAATGCCTGCTGTGTACCAGGTCCTGGGGAAACACTGTGCAGACATTAGCGCCCAAAGACCCTCTAGAGAAGGCATTCTGGTTACTGTCCCCACTTACAGAGGAAGCAACTGAGGCTTCTGGAAGCAACCTGGCCAAGGCCACACAGCTGGCAAACGGCAGAACCTACCCTACACAACTGTCGTGTGTACTCCCCCTGCTCCCGCTGGGCCTTTAGACGGGGTCTTCCCAGCCATCCCCTGCTTCCCTGAGGTCTCTGAGGAACGCTACCCTTTTCCAAGAGGGAGCAGAAGGAAAAAATCAGGAGGCTGGTACCACCTGCTCTGCCATGCCCACAGCTCATCGGGGATGAAAGAAGAGGTCGGCAGTCACCAGCCCCCATGGAGCCCGGAGGCAGGCAGCATCGCAGGTTGTGTTGGCCCCCTGTGGTTTGCTTATTGTGGCCCTTGGGCTTCCCGGGTCCAGCCTGCCAGGCTTAGGGCCAGCAGGGGCCCACTTTGTGCCTTTCTCTGTATGGCAGAGTGCCACCCCAACTCCTCTGACATCCCCTGGCACATCCTTGGCACTCAGGAGAAGCTGACTGCAGCAGCTACTGAGCAGAGGTGAGTGGTCCTTCTCGGGCCCCCAGAGGCCACACCACGGTGATGCTTCTACCTGGGCACCAAGCCTGCTGCCACTGCCCCCACCTCTGTGCCCATTTCCACCCTCCTGTCCTTAACCTACCTACCCAAACAAACATCCTGGCTGTGGTCTACATAGCATGTAGTTTGGCCCCTGCCCATACCTCCAGCCTCACCTCACACCTCTCGTCCCCTGTCTCTCCTGCTTGAGCCACGCTGGCCTTTGCTCAGTTACCCAAGTGCATCACAATCCCTCTCACCACAGGGCCTTTGCACATGCAAGTCCCTCTGGTTGAAATTTCTCCCTTCAGCACACTCCTAATGACCTCTTCTTCTTCCCTCCTGTTTCAGCTCAAGCACCATTTCTCAGTGAAGCCCTCCCTGACCTCTGGGACTAGATCAAGTACCTCTTTACTCGTATTGCACCATGCATTTCTTTGCAGCCCTTGTTGGCTGTAAACTTGTGAGTTAATTATTTCATTAAAGTCTCATCTCTATGAACTGGACTATAAGGTAACAGAGGGAAGACAGGATCTTTTCTATTCTCTGTAGTTTTCTGGCTCCTAGCACTGTCCCTGGTGTCTTATGGGTACTTGATAAACATTTATTGTCTCCTGTGTAAACGGAGGTGGGCCTCACCCTGGCCCCCTCATCATGGTGACAGGAGGACCAAGAGAGCAAACAGACATCCAAAGACTTTGCAAAAGATGAACAGTCTGGAGGTGAGTGTTCTCTCTAGACCCTATGGACCCGTGCTCTCTGGGTAGCAGATACATGAAGGTGGGAACATCATGTAAGGTGGGGCACATGGAAGTTGTGTGAATTTTTTCAGGGCTGGATGGAGGGGCTCAGGGCCCACCCAGGCTAGAGAAGCCTTTAGCTCCCTTTGCATCAATCTAGGGAGGCTTCCTGGAAGAAGGACTCTGGTTTCCTTGATGATGTCATCACTACTACAGCCAAGAGTTCAGAGGGTAGAGGAAGGACCCTCCCTGCCCCCACCAGGTGAGGCGGTACCTGGCCTCACCAGGTGTGAGCAGACTTCTGCCCTGCCCTGCAGCTCCCGGCCACAGCCCCACATACCTGCTCATCTACTTTATGGGCGATGAGGGTGGCTCCTTCCTCCAGCTCTGCCACGCTGATGGGCCGGACCCGGAGCGCCACCTGGGAGGGAAGGCCAGACCCCTAGCATTAGACTGAGAGGGCTGTGTGGGTCCACAGAGAGAAGGATAAAAGGATTCCTCCCCTGGACAATCCTTAGTGGTTCCTCTCTGTCCAGCCGTCTCAGTCCTCCTTCATCTTAAGGAAAACTCAGTGGTTCAAGGCTAGCACCTAGGTCGAGGGCACCAGGTCCACAGAATGTAGGTTATGCTTGAGTCTGTGAATTTTCCAGAAGCCTGTGCCTCAGGGAAAGCCCCGGGGGAGAGAGCTGTCTACTCCTCCTGGCTGCATCAGTCACACAGACAAATTAAGCACCTGCAGCTCTCCTGGGCTTTGAACTTGGAGCCCTTGGCACTGGAGCAGCCTGTCTGTAGGTCTGTGAACGAAGTTCTGCACGTGGCCAGCGGCGGTGGGATGGAGGCTGAGGGAACTGTCCCCTCTTCTGGCTGACAACCTGTGACGACATTGCCACCTGAGGACAGAGCCATCAGTGGCGCCCCCTCCCTCTATCCTGCAGCCAGAGAGAGATGGTGGGTCTTCACCTGGGCATGGTCTCCCTGAAAGAATGGGGAGCTGTTTCTCCTGCTGATCAAGGGGAAATACTTGCTGGACGTGTGGCTCTAACTAGTGCACCCTTGGGCCGGGTGAGAACAATTCACTCTGAGAGGCATTTCACTGCCAGTCAGATCCTCCTTGCCGGCCTCCTCAATCACATTCCACGGGTGGGAGGAGAGGCCCCTCCATCCCTGCCCCAGGGGTGTGCACCACGCAGGCCAAGGCAAGCCATTTTCAAAGAGACAATTCTAAACTGCCAGAGAGGACGTTCCAGAGCCCCCGGCTGACTTGGGACCTGGGGCTAAGACTTGACTTTGCAGCGAGCTCACCCTACAGAGTCCTGGGGGCTGCGTTATCCTTTAGTTACATCACCACCCACCTGGAGGCCCTTCACCCATCTCAGAAGTTAGGGGATGGGGAGAGGGCTGTGAGGAAGCAGTGGCCTTGGGGTCACTGAGGCTTCTCCCTCATCATTCTGACCTGGCTCCACTGAGAACCAGAAATCTGTCTTTGTCTGTACCTGCCTCCCAAAGCCCCCACTCACACCTCTTCCTCTGCCCCAGACCCCAGGGCTCTGCGAAGGGTGCATCTTGGTTGCTTCCAACACTTCTCTGAAATATTTAGAGTCCCAACTTGGACAGCACCTGTGTTGCAACCCAATAACCAGCCACTCTCAACCCTCTGCCAGCTCCTCTGACCTGTGGGGGCTCTCATCTGCCTGTTTGTGTTCCTCAATCCCTTTAAACTCCTGACCCCCACCTGGCTGGCAGCCTCTGGTTTACCAGGAAACTCCCATCTTCCTTCTCTTGGCAGATAAGTCAAGCTCTCCCTGCCCCTGGCTTTTCTGGACCAGAGAGCAGTCTTGCTCCAGAGACCCATCTGCACAGGGGACTGAGGGGCGTCCCCCTGTGGGAAGGTGTAAAGGGAAGTGGGGTTGAAGCCGGGCTAACTTTTCAGGCCATAGCAGGACGGCTATGATGCCTGCCTTTCTGACATCCAGGACTTGGGGAAAGTTGCTCTGGACAGTCCTAGCCCCTGATTCTGAGTGTCCTCTTAGTGGGGGGTGGGGCTGGGGAAGGGGACAGGACCTCTCTGCGGTGGCCCACCGAGAGTCTGGGTTCCGGCTGCCATGAGTGGGGTCGAGGAGGAGGTTGACGGGGGTCTCACCATGAGTTGCTGGTCCTTAGAGTCCCTGCTGTCCTTCATGCTTGCGGCAGGTGGAGGGGCTCAGGCCGCGACAGCGGGCATGGCCAAGCCGCACCCCCACCGCCGCCGGGTCCCTCGCAGCCTCGCCTGCGCCGCGGCTGCCTGACAACCCGAAACCAACAACGCGCCCGCGGCCAAGGGCGCTGACCGGGAGGCGGGGCCAGGGGAGTGCCCCGACGGCGCCCCCGCCTCCCGCGCCCCCGCCCCGCCCGCGCTGCGGGAGACAGTCGGCCGCCTCCTCCGGGGAGGCGCCCGAGCCCACGCCGCTTTCCCGGTGAGTGTCGGCCTGTGTGACCCTCCGGTCCTCGGCGCGGCCCCGCGTCCGGCCCGCACCGCGGCGTCCGTCGGTTTGGTAGCTCTCGGCGCCGCTACCCGCGCCTCCCGGCTCGCGCCCCGCTCCCTCTCCCACTGCCCTCGGGGGGCGCCCGGCCGGCCGCGCGGCTGGAAGGACGGCTGCCTTCCCTCCCGCTCGGGCCACGTGCGTCTGCCGCCTGTCTGCCTGCCTCTCTGACTCCCAGGTCTCCAAGGCGGCGGCTGGCAGCCTGTGTTTCCATGGGCGTTGCGTGCATCGTGGCTGCGACTGTGGTCTCTGGTGTGGTGTCTTCACCCAGTGTCCAATGACAGAGGGGCTCAAGAGCTGTCCTTTTGCCCAGGTTGCCCTCTGGGGTGTGCAGGGGAGCTCCTATATTACTTGGGTTGTGTCACAAAAGAGCCCCCCTCAGTGCTCCCCTCTAGCAAACAAGATCTTATCCGTAAGCCCAGAATCTGATCGGACAAGACAGTTGGGTCTGGGTGCCTCCTGGCTCCCTGCCTGCTGTAAGAGCCACAATGTGGTGCAAGACAGTGGAGCCTGCAGCCGCTGTTCTTGGTGAGGTTAACAGCAGTCACACACTCAGGAGAGCAGCGAGAAGATTCCTGGCCTCAGGAGGCCCCGGGAAAGCAGGATTCTAGTCTCAGCTCCTCATCCTACTTGCCGAACCACCTGGAGCGTTTCCTGTCCCCCTGGGTGATGGTGGAGCCCTTCCCTCAACTTCTGGTGGTCCATTGTTCTGGTCTCCTCTTGCCCCCACTGAAGCTGAGCTAGGCAGCTCCCCCTGCAAAGACTGGGCAAGGAGAATCCAATGGAGTTCCCTTTTAGGGAGCTGGGTAAGGAAGAGCCACTCATCCCCGGGGGATGCCTCAGACAGCCTGGCAGATATCCAGAGGCAGAGCATGATGCCAGCCTGTGCTCGGGGACTGACTTCCCTGGCTGCCCCCAAGGAACTTGCGTTAGGTATAGTTATTATTAAACAGTGGCAGGAAGCCGCCCGTGGCCTTGGATTTGATAAATAGATAAAGCAAGTGAAGTCTGATGAAAACCAGACCCTCCTGCCGGGGTTCCCGAGGTTTTGTCCTGTTCTCTGGAGCCAGGGGCTGCACCTAGAGGCTGCCCAGTTTACAAACAGACATGCTGCAGTTAGAACCAGGTAAGTTTGAAGATGTGTCATTTGGATCAAAAATAGCCTCCAGGCTTGCATTTCAGACCCCTGAGTCTAATCTGTTTGGATCAGCACAGGAGGCTTCTGGTCAACTACACTATAGTATAGTTTTCTATACATCCCACTCAGGATGGCCCATGGTGGTAAAAATAAGAGGAGCTTCTAAACAGGGGGTCCCAGCCCATCTGACCGGGATTCTGACTCATCAATGTCCTCTTTGTTCTCAAACGTCCTCCATGACACCGCCATCCTCTAGAGTGCCTCCCCTGTAAGTCATTCTACACTTCCTCTTCCCTTTCATCCTCTACCTTCAAATCCTGGAGGGTCTACCTCTGTTAAGTGCTTCTCCTCTTTGTCGTCTCCAGGCCACCCCTTTGGGCTCTAGCTTTTACCTCTTCTCAGCCGGGTAACATCATGGCCTCTGTTGCCCCCTGCCCGCCGTCTTCCCCACTTTCGAGAGCCACAGCTTTAACATGGACGTAGACGTGGATGCCTCGCTCTCCACAACCTCCTTTCCAGCCCCTCTGCCCAGTCTCATTTTCCACATACTAGTACTGCCCTGGACTCTGGTCACTTATCCAGTCCTGCTGCTTTCTGCCCTCCTCTGCGTCCCAGGCAGGTGCCTTGTAAGATTGAAACGGGGCCGTTGGTATGTGTGTATTCTGATGCCTGTGCATGGCCCATGCCTCCCTGAAGGCCACCCCACGTGTACCTGGCTATGGGACATGGAAAGGGGGTGTGGGATAGTGATTCCTTCGTAGCACGTGGGGCTGTCACGGCTGCATGGCATTACGTGGCATATTAATCAAGTCGGCTGAGTGGAACAGGTCCAAGAGAAAGCACACACTCTCTCCCCCCAGGTGTGCATGGACCCGAGGGACCCTAACTGGGCTGTGGATGCACGGGTCTGGCTGCTGCCTCCATCACTTTCCGACGCTGCTTGGATGTCTCCCAGAACTCAAGCCCCGTCATCGGAATTCCACATTCCACATTCCACACCCACATGCTGGGTCTTTCCAGCAGCGTCCGGTTCCCTGAAGATGCATCATGGTTTTCTTTTGCTCCCCGCTGGGGACGACTGAGCAACGAGCTCCAGAGGAGGCTGGTGATCACTCATCCGTGGTGCTCATCGGTGAGGAGGGCCAGCGATGGCAGTGCGATTCACAGAGCTCTCACCGCCTTTTGCCCCGCCCGCAACATCTGCGGGGGGGGGGGGGTCTCCTATCCTCTCCCACGCCCATTCCTCAAATGCCACCCAGCACAGTGGCACCCTCTGTGCCACACTGAAGGGTTTGAGGCCCCAGGGTGGCCCACCCTGGCCAGCACAAGCCAAAGGCCCAGAATGTAGTGCAGCAAAAGAATGTTCTCCCTCGGAGCTCATCTGCCCAGCGTCTCATGCAAGGGTCCATCAATGTGCCCGGGGCTAAAGCAACAGGGAGCCGTGACTTTCCCTGGGACATTTCATTTGGATAGCTTTTTTCCTCTAAGTCAGTGTTTCTTTTTTTTCTTTTTTTTGCTTAAATTTTTTGGTTTTTTTGGGGGGGGTGGTAATTAAATAAATACATTTATTTATTTTTTTAGTGGAGGTACTGGGGATTGAATCCAGGACCTCATGAATGCTAGGCATGCACTCTACCACTGAGCTATACCCTCCCCGCTAAGTCAGGATTTCTTGACCTTTGTACTGTTGAGACTTTGGGCTGGATCATTCTTTGTGGTGGGGCCTGTCCTGTGCACTGTAGGATGTTCAGCAGCATCCTTGGCTTCTACCCAGGGGATGCCAGTAGCACCCTCCAACCAGTTACATCAATCCAAAATGTCCCTGCACATTGCCAAGTGTCCTATAGGAGGCAGAATCACCCCCAGTCGAAACCACTGCTGTTTGGGTGGTTCTGGGGCTCCCTGTGCCCTTGCTCCATGAGGAACTCATCACAGGGGACTGTACAGAGCAGGATGCGGGATGTGTTGGCACCTTCTGCCTGGATGCAACCCCGGGCAGGGAGCAGAAGCCGGGCTGGCCCACTCCTCCTCCTGGGAGACCTGGGAGTGGGGCGCGGATGGGCATAAGCTCTGGGGCCGGACTGTGGGCTGAAGTCCCAGCTCAGCCACTTGCTCCCATGAGACTCGGGCAACTCCCTTCTGCTCTCTGTGTCTCGCTTGGCACATCCGTGACTCGGGTGTTGAAGATGGTGCTATCAGTCCTTCAGGGGTTATTGCAAAGATCAACCACTCCATAAATGGGACCTGTGATGATTGTTTTATCAAGGTCTATTCACGGTGACAACTCGATTTTTTTTCCCCTTTGGGCACAAGGGGTGACTGGCTCTGGGTCCTTCCCCAATACGATTCTGAACACAGAGATTTTTTTTAAAGGGCACCATCAGGATCGCCCGACACCCACAGAAGGAACAGCAGGCAGGGATTTGATCTGGCGCCAAGTGGCCTTTGACTTGCCTCCTCGCCCTACCAACGTTTCTGACAACAGTCACTGAACGCTCTGCTTTGCCGTGATTTCGGGGCAGCCCAGTGCCCATCCTGGAGCCCCCATGGGCCCTGCACAGAGCCCGGCCCACAGCTGACTGCTGTGCAGGGTCGGGAGTGAGCTGCCTGGGCCCCTGTGCCCGCGCTGCCCCTCACGAGCCCTGTGACCTGGCAAGTCCCTGACCTCTCCTGGAACCTGTCTCTTCCTCTGTTGAGGAAGCATTATCAGAGCACAAACCTTCCAGGGACTTTAAAGAACGACGAGAGGAAGATAAAAGCCTTTTATGCAGGATGCAGAATAAGCACTAAGCATTAACACTGTTATTACTAATTTAGTTTCACAAGAATGAAGACAGGAGGCAGCTTGCCATGAACCAGAGTAGCCGAGTGGGTTTCATCCATTGACTCTCACCCTCTTGGAGGCAGACATTCCCCAGGGGAGTTGCTTGGAAAGACTTCTTAGAAGTGGACAGACTCTCTGTTCCCAAGTCGTTTGTGGGTGGGGAGGGTCAGTAAGCAAGGAGAAACCCCTTCCCCCACCCACAGGCCTTTCAGAGACCCGGCCGTGGCCGTGGCCGTGACAGTGGCCGTGACAAGCCCAGTGGAGGCTTTGCAAGCTTGTGGAGGAAGATGATTGTCGGGAAAGCCCTTGAGAAGCTGAATCAAAGGGAACAGGCAGGGCCAGGGGACCTGGGTGGAGTCGGCCGGGGTGTGGCTGAGATGAGGGGCACTAACTCAGGAATGAACCCTGCCTCTTCCCCCCAACCCCCAACTCTCAGGGGTCCCTGGGGACAGGGCTCAGTGAGTCAGCGGGGACCAGCCACTTGTGGGGTGTGGGGGCTGGGTCAGGGCCCCTTTGCTCCCCAAGCCTTACCCCCAGAGACCCTTTAAAGGTCCCTTGCTTGTAAAACCAGGGCGGTGCCAAGAGGTGTGCATGTGAGCAGGGCTGCGGTCAAGTCTGACCTTCCAAGGCCGGACTCTCTTCATCACCTCCTTCTTCCTCCCCTTCGTCCTCTCCCTCCACTTCCTCGTCTGTCTCCAGACTTGGTTTTTCCTGCTATGGAAAGACAGCACAGAATCATTGGTGGGGGGCAGGCCTTCCCTGCACCCCGGGGAAGTTAACCCCCTGAGCCTGGGTTGCTGAGTGCCCAGGAGACCGTGGCCACGAGGTGCCATGGGGGTGTGCAGCACTGGCGGGCGAGGATGGCGGGCACGGCCTGCTGCCCTAGCGACCTCGGGCTACTTCCTCCTGAGTCTCCTTGGTCCCCTCACCTGTAAAGGGGACATGATTCCTCGCAGGGCTGTGTCTGGGATTAGAAATAATGAGGGTAAGGACCCAGCAATGCTTTCTCAGCTCTGACCCCAGCATTTCTGGCCAGAATTTCTGGCCTGTCTCAGAGAGCGGTGGGAAGTGCCTTCACCTAGAATGTTCCAGCTGCTGTGAGGAGCATATCTGGGGACCTCCGGCACCAGGCATGGAGTCTGTGGCCACCTTGCACTGTGCCAGGGCCCCCCTCGGGAGGGCTGGAGGACCTAGGGTGATGGGTGGGAAGAGCCCAGGGCTCTGGGTCAGAAAGCCAAGACTCCAGCCTCGCCTCGGCTCCACTGGTACCACCCGGATGCTGCAAGAATAAAGCCACTCAGATCCGAGTACTTCCACATGCAAAATGCAGAAGTCACAGCCTGTCTCTAGGCTGGGTGGGAGGGAGGCAGAATTGGGGAGCAGCCAGCAGATGGAACCAATGACCTTCTCCGTGTGCTCACCCACCTTCTGTCCCCGTCACTCCATCAGGCCCGAGCACTCGGCACATAGCCCCAATCGCTCACAGGGCCAGCTTCACGGCCGGCGCCCTGTGCCGTCTCACGGCCTGTGCTGACTAGGGTCTTGCCTTAACATTCTTTGGCCATTGCCTTGGACTTCTCAATACTCTCTGAACAAAGAGCCCTATGTTTTCCTTTGGCACAAGGCCACGCCCCCTAATTAGGTCGCCAGCCTTGCTCACCAGGGCAGACCCCGGTCCATACTCGCTTGCTTTTTCCCTTCCGGGCTGCGTTTTCACTCTTTCACATCTTAGCGTCGCATCTGTGGGCCCATAAAGGCAACGGCCCAGACAGACCACATCTTTTTCTTTCTCTGTCCCCTGGTAGAGATAAGGGCCTGGAAGGTGACCAGACACCACCTTTATCGCTCAATTTCCTCATTTTCCAGATAAAAATTAAGGAGCTAAGAAGTGAAGTGACCAGCCCAGGCGGCACCTCAAGAAGGTGCTTTGGAGCTGGGGCCATGGAGAGATGAGCTCAGGACAAATCTCCCCCCACCGTGACACCAGGCGGGGTCCCCGCGGATCTCACAGCCCCTCCTCCCCGGGCCTCTGGGTTCCCTCTTCTCTGACAGCTCACGTTGCCCCCGGTCCCCATTCAGTCCTGTTCATGTTCAGGTGGGGAGAAGAGGATTCCAGGAGGCACAGGGCATGGCTCCTGCCCTCAAGGAGCCTGAAGTCCACTTGGAGACTCAGGACTCCTTGGGAGGGAGGGAGGAATTCCTCCCATTTACCAGATGGACAAATGAAGGTCCACTGGTGATGCCACTTGCTCGCGGTCGCCCGGGAGGTCAGCAAGCAGGCAGCCCAGGCGCGTGGCTCCCTCCCAGCACCCTCTCCTCTGCCCCCGGCCCCTCTCGGGACCCCTACAGGCTTGGGCTTCTTCTTCACGGCTTCTGCCTCGCGCCTCTTCAGCTCCCTGAAGATGATGTCGAAGAACTCCTCCTCGGCCTTGGTGACCAGCTCCTCCAGGTTCAGGGTGGGCTCCTCCTCCCTCAGGTCGTCGTCCCTGCCCTCCGCCTTCCCCTTCTCCTTCAGCCGCAGCTCGCGGTGCCTGGCCTCCAGGATCTTCTCCCGCCGGGTCTCCCGCTCAAATATCTGGGGCACATGGGGACAGAGAGGCCGTGGGGAGAGGCGGGCAGGCGGCAGCTGGCTCCCAGCACTGGGGCCAGGAAGGTTCTCCCCGGTCTCCTCAAAGCAGCCGCACAGAGGTCTGCACTAGGGGCTAATGGCCAGAAATGGGGGCTAAATGTTGGGGTCGGAAGGTGGGAGCAGGGATGACAAGTTACTTAATTCCAAGGAGGCCCAAGAATGCGGGCACCGGAGTGAAGAACAGCCCCTGGAGTTGTGCAACATGGCGGCCCTGGGCCCACAGAGGACCAGGTCAATGGTGGGTCCAGTCTCAGGCAGAGCCAGGAGGGTCTCCCAGGGTCTCAGCCCTGGGGGTTTGCAATTCTTCTGTGGGCCCCTCGGTTCTGGGGAGGTGCCTCCAGGGCTACCTGGCAGGGCAAGGTTGGGTGTGGTAAGGGATCTCAGCCCCCCCCCCCCCCAGTGTCCCTTCCCCAGGGCGGTCTCCCTCCGGCTGTCTTCTCTGTTGGCATTCTACCAGGCCTTCATTTGACAGTTTCTGTGGCCAAAAAATGTATATTGTTTGAGCCTCGACAGACAGACCTAGTCAAACCACCTTGATTTGCAGCTGAAAAACTGAAGCCTGGACAGGTCGAGTGACTTGCCCGGGGCCACGTGGCTGCTGAGCAGCAGAGCCAGGGCAGGTTCAGACACCCCTAACACCCGTTTCCTCGGAGCTGAGAGGGAGGGGCATCGGATTTTCTCCCTGGAGCCGGGTCAGGATGGGAGGTGGTGTGCATGCATCTCCCT
Source organism: Camelus ferus (assembly GCF_009834535.1). Classification (NCBI taxonomy): domain Eukaryota; kingdom Metazoa; phylum Chordata; class Mammalia; order Artiodactyla; family Camelidae; genus Camelus; species Camelus ferus. The sequence continues at coordinate 25,697,348 of NC_045711.1, forward strand.
ACCCCCGGGGCCCCGCACGTACGGAGGAGGCGGTGTTCCTCTCATTCCTCTGGAGGGTGCACAGCCCCTGCGAGACCTCCAGCAGCGTGGCTGTCCCCAGCTGGGAGCCACAGGCAATGAAACACCCGTTGTCCTGCACCCGGAGGCAGAGGAGCGCCTCATCGCACACCTGCTGGAGGGGCCAGGCAGACCCGGGTCGGGGAGGAGAGAGGGGCAGCGTCACTCTTTGTTTGTCTGATTATCTGGCTCTTGGGGAGCCTGAGCCAAACAGCCCCGTTCAAACACCCTTGGTGACCTCCCTGACCTTGGGGACCCCACCCACAACCCACAGGATGGAGTTCACTGTCTAAGATCAGCAGCAAGACACTTCACCCCATCCAGCATTCATTCTGCAGTTTTCCACGGCCCCAGCCTGCAGGTCTCTGCCCCAGCTCTGCTGATGCGGTAATTAGCTCGGGCTGGAAGGGTCCAGGCTTCTGAAGGAAGGCCTGGCGGGAGGAGAGGCCAGGAATCTGCTCTTTTCCTTCCTTTTTAAGTTTCCCTCAGGTGATTCTGCAGTGCCACCAGGGTCTGAGGGCCTGGATGCGTGGAGACCGCAGGGGTGAGGGGTACATGACCTTCAGGCTGAGGGCAGGGTCGCACTGCTTGAACACAAAGTCCCAAATGTCCAAGGTCCCATCCATCTTGGTGGTGAAAAAAACGGCCGGCCTCACCGGGCTCCAGGCACCATCAGTGAGATAAGCCATGTGGTACCTGTGGGGGGCCAGGGGCCACTGGTCAGGGATGCTGTGGTTGGGAGGGCCGGGAAGTCTGCTGAGGCACAGCTCTGCTCATCCAGCCCCTCCCGGGCTCCAGGGTCTCATTGCTGAGCAGGAAGTTCTTCCTCGTGTCTGACTTCTAGCCACGCCAACCTCACCACCCAGCGCTCGCAGTGTGCACTGTAAAGGGCTCTGGGTAGGGTCCCCCCCATGGGCTGGTCACTGGTATTTCTCCACAGCTAAGTCGAGGGCACAGGCCTGGGTCCAGTCCCCCAGCCATGAGACTCACTGAAAGGAGTCAGAGGAAGGAGAGTGGCCCAGAAAAGTTCACAACGTTGAGATGAGGAGAGTGTTATGCTTCCTACTTGGTTTAACCTAGATCCTCAAAGAGTTCTCCAGTGAAGAATGAAATTGGACTCTTATCTTACACCATTTAAAAAAATCAACTCAAAACGAATTAAAGACGTTTGACGAAACCGTAAAACTTCTAGAAGAAAACATCGGGGACAAGTTCCTCGACCTTGGTCTTGGCAATGAAGTTTTGGATATGGTACCGAAAGCACAAGCCACAAGAGCAAAAGTAAACAAGTGGGATTAGATCAACCTGAAAAGCTTCTGCACAGCAAAGGAGATAGTCAACCTACAGAGTTGGGGGAAGCATCTGCAAACCATATATCCAATAAAGGGTCGATACCCCAAATATGTAAGGAACTCATACAACTCCATAGCAAAAAGTAAACAAACAAAAACAAAACAACAAAATAAAACCCTGATTAAAAAATGGGTAAAAAACGTGAGCAGACATTTCTTCAAAGAAGACGTACAAGTGGCCAACGTACCTGCAAAGGTGCTCAGCATCACTAATCATCAGGGGAAAGCAATCAAAACCTCAGTGAGATACCACCTCATACCGGTTACGATGGCTAAATTACTAGACAAGCAAAAGATAAGTGTTGGTGAGGATGTGGAGAAACAGGAGCCCTTGTGTGCTGTTGGTGAGAATGTAAATTGGTGTGGTCACTGTGAAAAACAGTGTGGAGGGTCCTCAGTCCTCTTCTGGCTCTTTAACCGAAGGAATTGAAATCAGGATCTGGAAGAGATACTTGCACTCCCGTGTTCACTGCAGCATTATTCACAACAGCCAAGATATGGACACAACCCAAATGTCCGTCAACAGATGAATGGATGAAAAAATGTGGTATATATGTATACGATGGAATATTATTCAGCCTTTAAAAAGAAGGGAATCCTGCCAGACCTGGAGAGCATTATGCTAAGTGAAATAAGCTAGACATAGAAAGACTGTATGATCTCACTTATACCTGGAATCTAAAAATGTCAAACACTTAGCAGAGGAGAGTGGAAAGGTGGTTGCCAGGGCTGGGCGGAGGAGACAGAAACAAAGCTTCTGTTTATACAAGATGAGTAAGTTCTGAACATCAACTATACAGCATAATGCCTACACCTAACAATACCTTATTGTATATTGAATATTTGCTAAGAGGGCAGATCTTATATTAAATGTTCTCAACACACACACACACACACACACACACACACACACACACACACAGAGACGGTGGAGAGTGTTCTCTCTTCTCCCTGAGGGAAGCACCTGTAGCTGGGCCCATGGTGGCCAAGCCAGAGATTTTGGACAAACAATGAATAATTTTTAGTATAAGTATATCCCAAATATTGCATGGGCTATACTTGTACTAAAAACTTGTTTTTTCTGAAATTTACATTTAACCGGGTGTCTTGCATTTTTATTTGCTAAATCTGCTCAATCCTATGCAGAAGGAGATCAAAGGAGCCACACAGGACACTAGCACACCAACTCCCTTTGGGAACCAGCCTTGAGAAAGGCTTAAAGAGAGGGAGGGGCATTGTTCATCATCCACTGCTCCCCACCACTAGATTAGCACATACCCTGGCCACCTGTAGAGTCCAGAGTGTTGGAAAACGTCCAGGTCCACGCAGACCCTAGGCACAGATCCCTCTAAATCCCCATGGGACCGGGTACAAAGCATTGCCCTCTGGGCCTCCATTTCCACCCCTGCAGAATGGGAAGTTTAGGACCAGATTTTTGCTCCAAAAGAAAGATAAGCTGAATCATAAGCCCCCCCGGGGCGGCCCTCTTTAACATGTCTATTCCTGGGCCAAACCCAAGACCCAATATAGCAGAACCTCCAGGGCTGGGCCCTGGAATTGGGATTTTCAAAAATAACTCCTCCCCCGGAGGGGAGGGTGTAGCTCAGTGGCAGAGCATGCTCTTAGCAGGCACAAGGTCCTGGGTTCAATTCCTAGTACTTCTATTAAAATAATTGTTTTAAATAAATAAATAAACCTAATTACCCCCCCCCCCCAAAAACCTCCCAGGAGATCCTGGAGCAATTGGATTTGGGAACCACTAGAACCAAATGCACCCACTGGGGTCCACGGTGGCATTGACATCATGGGAGTTCGTGACCACACAGGCTGGAAAGGAACCCTAGATTGACACACGGGAAGTCGAGGAGGGCATCTGTCCCCCAGGCCCATGCCTCTTCTCTGTGCTCTGGGTTCTACCTGCACCGTAGCATCTCTACAGGGCAGGGCTGCCTGGGCTCAGCCAGAGGCAGTGAGACCATCCCAAGGGGTCTCAGTCTCATAGCATCCCCTTGGCCTCTCTCTGGGCACACTGGGTGAGCCCCCAAAGCTTCTCTGGTCCAATAATAGTGCACACAGCTCTGTCACAAGCTCCTTCTCTGTTCCTCCCTACCCACCTGACAAGATAGGAGACACACCAGGCTGTCCGGATGAGGTGCCCAGATTCTCAATCCAAGCCTCCTGGGTTCAAACCCCAGCTCTGCTCATCTCCTCAGCTAAGAGGCCAAGAGCAAGCAGCTTTCCCTCCCGGTAGCTCAGTTCCCCACCCCAATGAGGCGACGCAAAGAGCAATGCTACCATGCCTTGTCTGGAGGGTTACAAAAATTACCCCGGGGCTGTTATTACTGTTAACTGGGCAGTTTGAAGCTTATTCCTCTGCAAAGTAGCTGAGCCAAGCCGTTTTCTAGCATAAGCTCGAGTGTTTTGGATATGGTACCAAAAGCACAAGCCACAAGAGCGAAAATAAACAAGTGGGATTAGATCAACCGGAAAAGCTTTTGCACAGCAAAGGAGACAGTCAACCTACAGAGTGGAGGGTCTTTTCTCCATTTTATGGCTGGACACACAGGGGCTCAGGGCACTCCTGGGCTGGACTGGGCCACTCTCTGACCCCTCCACCCCCCGAATCCCTCTCCTGCCCTAACCTCCCCCTTACTTTGTCCACATGATAGACGACTCCCGGCTGTCTTCCGACCAGATGCGGGCAGTCCAGTCGCCGACGGTCAGAAAGTTCTTTGGGTAGAACGGGTTTCTCTGCAGGGCGTAGATGGGGCCATGATGGCCGGAGAAGGTGCACACGATCTTCTCAGCCTGCGTCTTGGCCTTGCGGTTGCAGGAGATGACGATGCCCTGCTCCGTGCCCACCATGAACTTGGTTGGCTGTGGAGAGGGTGACACAGGAGTGGAAGGCTCCATGAACCATCAGCTCAGAGTTTAGCTGGCACCACGAGCAGCCTTCTGGGGTCGGGGCGGGGCGTCCAAAGTTGCTGGAAGTGCCTTGGGCGGCACCCCACCCTCTTCTAGGTAGCTGCCCATGCCCTTGCAGCCTCATCGGATCCCATCCCTTTTTACAACCTGCTCAAGGGCCCCACACATCACGAAGCCCCTCCCTGACTACTCCAGTAGCTGGAGAGCCTCATCACATGCCCTCTCTGAAGCATCATCATGTCCACTAATTATTTTGCCATAAAGATCCTGAACGTCTGTTTACACATAAAGTAAATGATTGAATGAAAAATGTAAAACGTGAGTGTAGAAGCACTCCCTCCAGCCTCTGGCTACTACTCCCTACAAAACTGGGCTGCAGGGAGCGAAAGCAACCCAAGTGTCCATCCGCAGATGAATGGATAAACAAAATGCAGTCTCTCCGTACAATGCAATATTATTCAGCCTTAAAAAGGAAGGAAATTCTGTAGGGGAGGGTATAGCTCAGTGGTAGAGTGTGTGCTTAGCATGCACGAGGTCCTGGGTTCAACCCCCAGCCCATCCATTAAAAATAAACAAATAAATAAACCTAATTACCTCCCCTGCTCCTGAAAAATGAAAGAAAAAAGGAAAGAAAAATTCTGACACATGCTACAACATGGATGAACTTTGAGGACACCGTGCTAAATGAAATAAGTCTGTCACAAAAAGACAAATACAGTAAGAGTCCACTAAAATGAGGTGCCTGGAAGAATTGAATTCATAGAGCTTGAAAGTAACAGGGGCTGGAGGGAGGGGGAGATGGAAATTTGCTGGTTAAAAGGTACAGAGTTTCAGTTTTGCACGATGAAAAAGTTCTGGAGCGTGGTTGCATGGAGCGCCGCTGCACGACAATGTGAATCTACTTAACACTATGCATTGTACCTTTAAGAATGGTTAAGATGGTAAAATTTATGTTGTGTGTTTCTTGTTATTAAAAAAACAACTGGGCTACAAGTTGGGGGTGAAAGGAAAGTGAAGAAAACAAATTTCTTCTGTACAGCACAGGGAACTGTATTCAGTATCTTGTAGGAACCTATAATGAAAAAGAATATGAAAAGGAACACATGTATGTACATGGATGACAAGCATTATGCTGTGCACGAGAAATTGACACAACATTGTAAACTGACTAGACTTCAATAAAAAGTAAAAATAAAAAAATAAAGGAAAGTGAAGAGACTCAGCTTGAGAGGCCCAGGAAAGTAAGTAATAAAGTCAGCTACAGGGTGCCTACAAGTTAGTAAGGAAGATAAGCTGCCCGGGTCCTGACCGGCCATCGCGCCTCCAGCCGCGGGCTCCTCCGTGGGGGTTGGGGTGGACAGCCCGGGCCTTGGAGACGGAGCCCTGGGTTTGAGCCCAGCTTTACTGGGTTCTAGCGCACGTGACTTACTAAGACTCATTTTGTTTATCTGCAGTGTGGGGATAATCACATCATCTGACAGGACGGCCGTGGGTGATCATGCAGTTATGAGTGCCTGGCACACAGGGAACTCAGTGCCAGGCGCGGGGGAGCTGGGGACGAGTGGCAGCGTGGTCACGACACCTAGCACTTGGCCTAGAAATCCCTGATTCCCAGACAGAACGTTCTTTTGAGTTCTCCCCCCCCTGACCTCCACGCCCAGGGTAGGAGGTCAGTGAAATTGTCTTCCATCTCACCCCACCACATTCATCTGTCAGCCTGGGTGGGGACTCCCAGGGCAGGTGTGAGGCCGGAGCACCTCCATCTCCCAAGGGCCAGGGAGTGATGTCACCTGGCCTGGAAGCAAATCCCAAAAGGGCTTTGGTGAGCTGAAACCCAGGAAGCAGCCCAAGCCAAGAGCCATCTGGGAAAGCTGTTTCCTGGCTTTGGCCGGAGCTTCCCTTCCTCTGACACCTCCCCATTCCTGCTTTGATATTTCTTTACTGTTCCTTCTCAGTTACTAAATGTCATATTATGCCCGTGCTCTGGTTCTCCAAGGAGCCTCCTCTGACCTCATTCTCCCCTCCAGCACCTCTTCTTTTCCCATAGGAAGTAAAGCGACCAGCCCAGGGTCCCATGTGGGGCAGGGACAGAGGGGGAGCCTGGCCTCCAAATGTTGGTCATGGACAGGGCTCTTCCCATAGAATGAGGCCTTTCTGGCATTTTGTCCTTCCAGAAAGCTTGCCTTCTGTTCAGCCCAACCGCTAGTCAAAAGGTGACTCCAATTGAATGAGAATGGCTTCCTTCCTCAAGAAGCTCTGCTGCCCCCTGCTGGAAAGTTGTTGTAAAGACCACACGGGTCCAGGAGGATCATAGGAGGATCATAGGAGGATCATAGGAGGATAGTGCTCCCTGGAGTCCAGCACACAAGGTAAGAAGCAGCCCGGGGTCATGAGCATCTGATACACTAGCCACGTTCTGCCTTTGGCTCCGGCTGCCGCGGCAATGGATGTCAGGGAGGGGAAAGGAAGGGTCACTCACCAGAGTAGGCTCGAACTCCAGGGAGATGGCCCCCAAGGCATTTTCCAACTGTTCCTTTTTGGTGATGTCCATGATCACCACCTCAGTGGGCTCGCTCATCTTTCGGATGTCCCACCACATGACCTGATGGGAGGAGGGACCGATTTTGAGGCCTGAAGACCCACGATTCTCTGGGCTCTTTTTTTTCTTTCCTTACCCCTTCCACCTTCTTGGGTCCAGTCACTGGGGCCAAAAGTGTGTCTGACAGAGGCTACCAGCAACCCACAGGAACCAACATGCTTTGAGAATCATTGGGTCCACCGTCCCAAGCCTGGCTGATTATCAGAGTCATGGGCAAGTTTCCTAACACCCAGGTGCTAAGGCCTCACCCCAGACCTACTGAATGAAAATCACCAGGTGTGGCCCCCTGGAGTCTGTATTCTTAAAGCCTCCCCACAATATGGCAACACGTAGCAAAGTTCAAAATGCACCTACGCTTTGACCCAGAAATCCCACTGCCACGAACATACGCATCCCATGTGTGCAGTAATCTAGATACAAATACACTCTACGTTTTTTTTTTCTTGGTAATGACAAAACATTAAAATCCACTAAAACACATTTCAGAATACCCATAATTTATTAAGTCCTTAACAGGCAGGGGCCAGTGCTTTATGAAATATGAAGTTATCTTCAAGATATTCGAAATGAAAACCGTCAAGTGCAGATCAACGTGTAAAGTGTATAGAAAAAGAGCCAAGACAGATACATTTGCTTCTGCATGTAGACACTCTCCCCGCAGGCAGATGTAAAAGGTCGATGTGGGTGGGCGCCTACCGGGAGCGGGACTGGGAGGCGTGAAGGCAGAGGTGGGAGGAAGGCGATTCACTGCCTGCCCTTTGGTGCTTTTGAGCTTTTGTTCAGTGTGCATGTATTACCTATTATTCAACTTAAAAATGAAATGAAAAAGGAAACGTTCTTAGGTAATTCCGATGGGGAACTAGGAAATGACGATTGCTCCCCACCCCCTCCCCCACTACAGTGCCTGGCTGGTCGGTACCTGCCCGTCCGTGGATGCTGAGAAGCACTCAGTGCCCGTCTTTGATTGTAGCCAGATAGTGCCGTACACAGGGTCTCGGTGGCTGAACTCAATGGTGGACAGCTCTGCCACCAGGCTGCCCTTCCGGGTGTCCCAACAGGCTGGTGGGGAAGACAGCGAGAGGGAGGTGACAGGGCATAGGATCCCTTCCCTGGTGCAGGGAGCATGGGATAGAGGGCTGCTGCTTGTCTTGGTTTGGCAGGTATGTGGTTTTTTTAGAATCAGGGCTAGGTTCAAACAAGCCTGAGCTTCTTACCAGCCCCCAAAGCATGCTTCATTCATTCCACTGAACCCCTAACATGTGTTGAGCACCACACTGGGCCCTGGAGGAGCCACTGGGACTCAGACAGGCACAGTCCCTGGGAGGCAGGAAGCAGACCTGCAAATATAGTCCATGCTGTGATTGCTCTGGTGGGAGACACACATGGAGGTGGTCAGGGAAGGCTTCCTGGAGGAAGTGAGAGGGAACTATGACTGAGGAGGTACCTCAGGATGGAGTAAGCCAGGCAGAGAGAGGAGCATTTCCTCCAGGGAAAGACTCTGGAAAGTAAGAACACACAGGCAAATCTCTCCTGTTGTATAAATTCCTTCCCTTTTAGCCTCTGTACCTCTGCTGCTTCTGATTGGAAGGAAACTCACAGAGGGAGATTTATCCTTTCTTCTGATTCATTGTGAGTGTTTCACTTCTGCTTTGCCAAGAAAGACTTAAACCTTATCTATTTTTTTTTTTTTGTCCAGAGAGATTCTGTTTTCATTTTCCTACGAGTGAATGGTGAGGACCCACCCTGTTACTCAGAGCTGTTTCTAGGAAAGCTGGCTTCATAAAACAACAACAGAAGTCCTTGATCCATAAATCTTGATTTATGAAGTCCAAGTCCAAGTTCAAGTCCAAGGCATTTGGCCTTGGACCAACCTGGCCCTGAAATGGGTTTTCTTAGCTAAGCTCACTATCGTTGAGTAAAAATCAGTGCTCCAAGGGTGGCTCCCACCACGTCCTTACCCCACAGCCTGGGCTGGTCTGAACTGTTGTGAAAAACCACTGAACGGGGTTATGAATAATGAGCGAGGCAGGGCTCCTGAATAAATCATGGCAGAGTGGCTCTGCTTCTCTTTTTTTTTTTTTTTCAATGTTTTATTTTTTAAACTGAAGTATAGTTGATTTACAATGTTGTGTTAGTTTCCAGTGTACAGCATAGTGATTCAGTTATACATACATATATATATATATATATATATATATATATATATATATATATATATATATTCTTTTTATATTTTTTCATTATAGGTTATTATAAGCTATTAAATGTAGTTCCCTGTGCTATACAGTAGGACCTTGTTGTTTATCTATTTTATATAAGTAGTTTGTTTCTGCTCATCTCAAACTCCTCATTTATCCCTCCCTGCCCCCGCTTTTGCCCTTGGTAGCCATAAGTTGTTTTCTATGTCTATGAATCTGCTTCTGTTTTGTAAATAAGTTCATTTTTTTTAAAGATTCCACAAGTAAGTGATATCATAGGATACTTGTCTTTGTCTGACTTACTCACTAAGTTGCTTACTTCCGTGTTGCTGCAGATGGCATTATTCATTCTTTTTAATGGCTGAGTAGTATTCCATTGTATAAATATACCACAAGTTCTTTATCCAGTCATCTGTTGATGGACATTTAGGCTGTTTCCATGTTTTGACTATTGTAAATAGTGCTGCTATGAACATTGGGGTGCATGTATCTTTTTGAATTGCTTCAGTCTTTTGGAGCCCTGGCATCCAGGTAGATTTGCAAGGAGATTTATGGGGGCCCACATCTATTTCATAACCCAGGAGCTCTCCTGGAGATGAAAGAGAGGGAAATCAGAGGCCTCAGAAGGCCAGGAGTCACTCTGGCCACAGAGAGTTTCTGAGAAGTTTCCCAGACACTCCAGCCCCTGCTTCTGGAGGAAGAAGGGGAAGGAAGACAGCATGTGAAAGAAGGAGGGGAGAGGAACCCTTTTTGTGCCTGGTTGAGTCTGGCCTGGGATGCAGACAGGAGGATTAAGTGTTTGGCTGTTTCAAAGCCAGAGGTGGAGGGCAGGCAGGAACATTCTGGGCTTATGTGGGCAGGTTTCTTTTGAGCTCACTAGAGATCAAAACATCAGTCTTCTGCATATGCCACCAGCAAAAATGGCAGAGTAAGGACTTCTGAAAATTCCCTTCTCCATAAAGACAAGGAAAAATTGGCAAAAATTCTCAGAATCAACTTTTTCAGAACTCTGGAAATTAGCCAAAGGCTTGCAGCAAATCAGAGAGTTTATCCAAGAAAAACAGCTGAATCTTGGGAAGAACAGTGTATTTTGCTGCATTTTAACTTGCTCTAGTTAAAAGCCATACTCTGTTTCTATGATAGCCTTGAAAATTAACACTCTGTGTTTCTGGTAAAAACCCGCAGCCTGACAGCCTAAATAATGGCTGAAAATTTCCTGTATTTAATGAAAAGCATTAATCTACATATCCAAGAAGCTCAATGAATTTCAAGTACGAGAAACTCAAAAGATATCTACACCTAAACGCATTATAATCGAAGTCAAAGCCAGAATCGTAAAAGCAGCAAGAGAAAAAGAACTCATTATGGATCAGGGATCCTCAGTAAAATTAACAGCTGATGAGACTCAGAAACCATGGAAGTCCAGAGGGCAGTGGGATGACATATTCAAAATACGGAAAGGAAAAAAATCTGTCAACCAAGAATTCTATGTCTAGTGAAACTACTCTTTAAAATTGAAGGAGAAATTTCAAACATTCCTAGATAAACAAAAACTAAGAATTTGTTGCTGGGAAATCTGCCTACAAGAAATACTCAAAGAGAGTCCTTCAGGCTGATATGAAAGGACACTAGAGAGTAATTCAGACCCATGTGAAGAACTAAACAGTGCCAGTACTGATAACTACATGGGCAAATGTGGAAGACAGTATAAACGAACTTCTGTTTGCAACTTTTTCTTCTACCATATTTAGAAGACAACTGCATAAAGAAATAGTTATAAATGTGCTGATGAGCTGGAAGTTGATCTTGAACTTCCCAGCCTCCATAAGTATAAGAAGTAAATGTTTGTTTTTTAAGCCACCCACTCTGTGGTGTTCTGTTATAACAGCCTGAACTAAGATGGCACCTAACAACAGAGCCCAAACATACATGAAGCAAAACCAAGCAGAATGAAAAGAAAAATAGACAATTCAATAATAATAGTTGCAGACTTCAATATCTCACTTTCAATAATGGATAGAAGGCAGAAGATCAATGAGGAAATAGTAGACTTGAACAACACTATAAGCCAATGAGTCTTCATAGACATCTGCGGAATACTCTGACAACAAGCAGAACCCATTATTCTCAAGTGCACATGGAACATTCTCCAGGGTGGACCATATGCTAGACCATAAAACAATTCTCAATAGAGTTTAAAAGACTAAAATCATGCAAGGTATCTTTTCTTACCATAACAGAATAAAACCAGAAGCTAATAACTGAAAGAAAACTGGAAATTCACAAATGTATAGAAATTAAATGACATGCTCTTAAATAATCCATGAGTCAAAGAAGAAATCAAAGGGAAATTAGAAAATACTTTGAAATACATGAACATGAAAACACAACATACCAAAACTTAGGTGCAGCTAAAGCAGTGCTTAGAGGGAAATTCATAACTGTAAAATATCTCAAATCAGTAATCTAACCTTCTAGAAAAAGAAAAGGAAGTTAAACCCAAAGCAAGCAGATGGAAATAATAAGGATTAGAGTGGAAATAAATGAAGTGGAGAATAAAAAAGCAACTGAGAACATCAATAAAGTCAAAAGTCAGCTATTTGAAAACAAAATTGACCGATCTCTAGCTAGACTGACCAAGTGAAAAAGAGAGAACACTCAAAGTACTACAATCAGAAAAGAAATAGGAGCCATTACTACCAACCTTACGGAAGTGAAGTGATTGTTAACAGGATGCTATGAACAATTGTCTGTTAACCAATTAGATAACCTAGATGAAATGGAAAAATTCTAGAAAGACACAAACTCCCCACAACTGATTCAAGAAGAAATAGAAAGTGTGAAAGGTCCTAGAACAAATAAAGAGGTTACATTTTCGATTTTAAAACCACCAACAAGGACAACCCCAGGACCAGACAGCTTCACTGGTGAAGCCTACCAAATACTGAAAGAAGAATCAATACCAACTTCTCACAAACTCTTCCAAGAAACCGAAGAGGAGGGCACACTTTCCTACTCTGTATGCCTGGTATTAGTCACGTCCATGGTCATGTAGGTTTCCCTGACTTCCCCTCCCGACACAGAGACCCCCCCCCGCCCCCACCGGTGGTCTCATCATTCCTTTGCCTGTAGCCACCCCAGCCCAGCTCAGGGTAGGTGCGCAGTATATGTTCCTTGACTTTACTTGATCTACAATTTTCTTAACTTTTTATTTTGAACGAATTTTAGGCTTAACTTAAACTTGTGCAACGAAAGACACTGCTAAGGTATCAGCAAAACCTGACTTGCCTGGATGTCTGGAGCTGGTCAGCTGTGGGAAGTCCCCACCCGACTTTGTCCTCCATGGCAAGCCTGGTCTGGCAGGTGGGCACTGGCCAGACAGCAGTAGGGGCCACGCTGCCTCAGAGCCCAGCGCGGAATGGG